>NC_137192.1:18307064-18399564 GCF_960531495.2 Zeus faber
TGTGGTCTTCCCACTGGGGCGCTTTTGTGTCGGGGTGTTTAAAGGTGTGAAGCTCGGAAGGACTTCTTCCAACACTGCGCGTTCTTTGGCAAAAGTTGTGCGCGCATCTTCACGTCTACAGGCTGCACGCACAATCACCCCAAACACAACAGGAGACAAAAAGGCAAAAAAAAAAGAAAAAAAAAAAAAAAAAGCACTGACATTCCTATTTTGTGAAAAGAAAGAAGTTGGGAAAAAGAAAGAAAGAAAGAGAGAAAAGTTTCCGAGGAGTTGAAGCTGCAGGGACTTATGGACGCGCCGCCCCCGGGGCCCGCGGCTCCGCTCTGCCCGACGAACCGGTCCCTACCTCGGTTCCTCCTGGGGTTGGCTTGTTTCCTCCGCTGGCCCCGGCTTTCCTCCGTCATAGCGACCGGTGTTCAGCGCGTTACGGGTCCGCGGAGCAGCGTGCGTGTGTCCCGGGTGTGTGCACGGGACCGAGTGGCGCGCAGCATCGCTCCGAGTCGCAGCGGGAGACGCGGATCCCGACGGGACTCCGGGGAGCGACAGGACTCCGAGTGACGTCACCGGCAGAGGCTGGCCCTGCGGAGCCGCTGCCAAGGCAAGTGGAGAATTAATATCTAATAGTTCAACAAATAAGATGCGTGTTGTGAGCCGTCACGACCGAGGCAGGGAGGGATAAAAAGCCGAAAATATGTTGCTACCAAGGGGAGAAAAATATACTTCATAAGATATTTTTGCCAAGGTAAGGCAACAAACAAAAAAGTAAATGAAAGATGTGTTATTATAAAGGTACGAAATTATATATATATATATATGCTGTATATATCCGTTATTATCGAGGTATGAAAAGAACTGCTGTCACCGAGGTTAAAAAAAGTACAGACATGTAGTACCAAGGTAAATAATAATAATAATAATAATAATAATAATAATAATAATAATAATAATAATAATAATAAACTATTATGACCAAGGTAAAAAACAAACAATTATAACTATTTCTATGAAAAAATAATCCGTTAATACCAAGGTGCAACGTTTCACGTGCTACTGTATATATGTTACTACTACACTACTGTTTCATCAATTAATCATTAAAAACGTGCATTTTTTTTTTTATTTTATTTATAAATGCATGTTTATTCGGCCAGGTGTGTCTCAATTCCTCCACATCCCCCGTTGTTGTTTTTTATGGTCTGGCTGTTAAAGCGGCTTCACGCACATCGCACCTGCGCGCTGCGCCCCGCGGCGGCCCCCGTCCCGCGGGCCCCTCCGCCCCGCGGGGCCGCAGGAAGCGCTGCGTCGAAGGCCCCTTTTGTGTCGCGGCCCGCGCCCTAATCTGTTTTGCAACTGAAAATAACATCCGAAATAAAAGTCTAAACGCGGCCGCTGAGGACCCCCACCCTGGCAATGCTAACGAGCCCGGCCCCCACCCGCGCCGCCCCGTGGTGTCTTTTCACCGCGCACAACAAGCTGTTACTGCGGCGGCGAGGAGCGGGTCGGGACGGGGGGGGGCGAGGCCCCGGAACGATCCGTTCATAGTGAACGCATGTTTGAAAATGACTCGGGCGTCGAGAGGTCACCTGGCCAACTGGAGGCAGCCAGGCACGCCCAAGGGAACACCCAAGGGCAGCCCCAGGGGCCCATGCAAGGGCACCCCGGCATCGATTCGCTGACAACCGTTTTGCAAAGGAAAAGAGTCAAGACGTGGGCCTAACGCGTCTCTGGAGTTTTTCCATTCGCTGGGTGGGCGAGAGAGAGAGGCGGCGGGTGAGGGGGATCTTGAACGGGGCCAAGGCATTCAACGTCCACTCACCTGCATTACACCAAAAGAAATAAACAGCATTTTTGGGGATCAGGCTGAAATACCGTCTATACCTGGGAGGCACCGTTTGCATTTTGACAGGACGAGACGACGCCTGCGCGTCGCGAGCGGCGCATTCGCCACTTCAGGGCCTCCTCCCTCCGGACTCGTCCGTCTCCGCTCTACATAAACTTCATCGACGTCAACGTCGAACCTCCTCGGCTCCCCTTCCCACTGAGTGACTCGCCAGGTACCGAATCCGGAGAAAAAAGTCGAACCTCCCTTCACTTGGTGGGACAGTGGTAGTAGTTTGCAGGACCGCTGCTGAAATAATTACCAGGTGACACAAAAAGACAAAAGGTAAAAGTGAGAGTACCTCATTTACATTTCCACTTAAGTAAAAGTAATTGCATAGGTACTTGCCCTTAAATGCACTAAAAGTATTAAAAGTAAAAGTTCTTGTAATATCCAGGGCCCTGATGTAACTGAGCTGATAATAAGACATTTAAGTGCTGCTGTACTTTTTATTCCTGCAGATGAGCGCTCACCCAGATCTAGATTAAAGTTTAAGATAACATACTTCAGGGGGTGTCATCGTCATTTACAACTATACACAAATAGAAATGTAAATGTGAGAAATCACAAATTGTCAACATGTTATTAATGAAGTCTGCTACAGATACTATTATCCCCTCCTCTCCCGACTAATGGGCATTTGTCACCTAATGGGCTGTGGAAGGGAGCGCATCCTCTCCAGGCGGGGAGAAAGGAGGGAAAGAAGAATGAAGAGGGACGCCAGGGTCACAGTCCTTTTGTGGAGGCTTAGAAAAGGAGGAGGGGAAGGAGAGGGCTTTTTGGGGGGTGGGGGGGGGGTGGTGTAGTAGGCCTCAACCCTCTTCCAGATGAAGGATCTATGGATGATAGAGAGAGAGAGAGAGCGAGAGGGAAAGAGAGAGAGAAGGAGAGAGAGAGAAAGGGAGCGAGAGCGAGAGGGAGCAAAGGTGTTCCAGAGGTCCTGGGAGAGTGTATACATTATGCTTAGAGACGTTCATTCAGTGTCAGTCACATGAGGACGGATCGTTTTAAGCACAAGCAGTGGCTTGGAATTCATACATTTCTATGTGAAATGTTTAAACGGCTGCATCTATCAGGAATGAATTGTATTTTATTGTTATTATTTTTAACTCAACTTTGCCCTGAAACGTAGATTTAATCAATGCTGTTGGTTTAATAACTTAGATTAAAAAAAAAAAAAAAAAAAAAGAATATCTATCTCCGTCTCCGTCTAAACTCTATTATTGCCTCATGTGTCTTTTTGTTGACATTTTTTTAAAAGATGTTTACACTGGAATAATGTGTCATGAAGTCTTAATGCATGAAGCAAAAGTTGCTTCATGGAAGGAATATGCACAAGCAGACGTATATATATATATATACACCCCCACACGCACACGCCTGCGCGCACACACACACACACACACACACACACACACACACACGCTCACACGCTCGTGCACGAGGAAGTCATCCCACTGGGGTTTTGTCCCTGACTGTGGACTCTGGGTTCAAAGCTGCTGACATGGGGAGAAGGATCCTTTAACAGCATTTTAAGCAGGAGTTAATTATATGCCAACATAAGTGACAAAGGAAAAGAAAAAGCGCCTCCCCCCCCCCCCCCCCCCCCACCCCCCTGAATGGCAGGGAGCATAAAGAGTAAAGTCATTATGCACAACCCACTTCTTTGCATTTGAAAAAGCTGAAAGCTCTTATTTTGGAATTCCTATTTGTGTCTCTATGGAGCAGCAGAGGTGAAGTTATGCTGCAGAGAGAATGAAATGAATTCAAACATGTTGGGGTGAGGACATGGACGTCCGCGGATGCCGTCATCTCCTGTTTTGTCCTTTTTTTTTTTTTTTTTTTTTTTTTTTCGAAATAAGTATAAATAGTTCACAAAATCACGAAACGGCTCAAGAAGTGCATTGACAACTAACTTCCAAAAATCACGCTCTTTAAGAATTTCCATGAGTGGGATTTGGAGGAGAATTTGTGTGTGTGCGTGTGTGTGTGTGTGTGTGTGTGTGTGTGTGTGTGTGTGTGTGTGTGTGTGTGTGTGTGTGTGCGTGCGCGTCGACGCCTGTTGAGAAGAGCACACATCAGCAGAACTCTCTGTGCTCTCTCTTGTCGTCCACGAGTTAAAAATAGAAAATATATTTTCACCACCGATAAGATGTTTTTCGTAAGCCAAGCCGATGCGGTGGCCTGGTTTCCCTAAACAAGCAGGAGCGGGGCTGTCCAATGTGTCACTCTTTTCCTACAGCGAGATGCATGTGGTATTTTATTTTAATTGTATTTTTTTTTTTTTATAAAACTGTTTTAACAGCTTAACGGGGCGCCGTTACAGAGGTTCGGTCATTGAAAGTTATTAAAAAAAATAAATAAAATCACTTCAGATACAAATCCCGGCCCGGAACCCGTGACGCTGGCTGGATGGTAACAGAGGCCTCAGCCCTACTTCCTGACCTTTCCACGTCTCATCCCCATTCCGACAGGATCTTTCCGCTCATTCCGCCGTTGTTTGCGTCGCACTAAAGTGAACGCAGCGTAATGCTAATGCTAATGCTAAAAAAAAAAAAGGCAGATTTACTCCGGAGTCAGATTTATTCCCCGGTGTCGCGGCCGACGTGCCAGTATCCGCTGACCACAGAGAGTCGGTCCAGGCGCTGATGTCACTCAGAGCAGCCGCACTTTAAGCTCCGTGCACTTTTATAGAAACCCTCGGCTCCTAATGGACTGCGGCGTCGGCCCCGAAAGACTCGAGTGGGCTGAGTGAAAAGCACGCTTGGTGGGGGCTCTGTAATTAGAACGCGGTGGCGATGAGCAATTAGCGATGCGGAATTAACGGGCCGGCGGGAGGTTTCACTAAAGGTCGTTTAGTTTAGCCGCCTTAACACTCGCCCCGCGTAGGCAAAGCTTTTCAAAACACACTTATTGGGGGGGCGACGGGGCGGCTTTCCTGGCAGGCCCCCCACGGAGCAAGCAGGGGTGTTGGGGTGGAAGGGTGAAGTGTAGTGCGGGGCTAAAATCATTCATGTGAGCCACTCTGACTGTAACTGGGGTTGATGGGCTGTGTATGATGTAGATACCTGCAATTAGACATTGGACTGTTAACCGTGCGAGCAAATTAGGGAGAGCTGATTCTGGGTTGTGCTGCCCTCTACTGGCGCGGAAGCGTCGCTGCGTGTTCTGTGTCGAATTAGATATGTTAACGTCCTCCTTTTTATGCTTTTTAGCTTCCTCTACTCAAATTAAACCATCCCAATATAAACTCTCCTTCGTGCATTTTGAAACAGGTTGATAAAAAACAACAGCTGATAAACATCCTTCTCACAACACGGAACCACATCACTTACAGTAGCTGTCGAAAACCAAATAATTATTTCATGGTGCATTCATCCCAAGCTGAACATGTTTATTCATAGACTGGTAAAATAAAGTACATTTGTATAAAAATGTAGAAAATTGTACACAAAATATAACACTTGTTTTTTTTGTGTATTATAGTTAACGCTACTTTTATAGATTTTTGTTGCTTAAGATGATATTCTTTTGCCAGCAAAAAAGTCTGATTGTAGGATGACAGTTAAAAACACACACAGAAAGTAGGCAACATCCATTAAGTTCATCAATATAAAACAAAATCATAATTTTATACAAAACACCTTATACATTCTAAAAAAAAAACAAAAAAAAAAAACCCCCCAAAAAACAGCACTATCTATCATCGTTCATATCCTTAATGCTGGTGTTAGTGTTTTGTTAACATTCAGCTACTTCTGCACATTTTTTATTCTGAAGACAAAATGTTGGTTTCAATTGTCTTTGGTTGGTTTCTTCACTTTTTTTGTTTTGTGTCAAACTTCCACGGTCGCGAGATGTTGACGTTCGCTTGCGATCCGGAGCGACGCTGGTCTACGCACTTCTGGATGCTCACGGGAAAAGAAACAGCAAACATCATCGCGCGATACGAGACTGGGTGTACCTGTAGGCCGCGTGACTGAAGGACCATTGAAACGACTGTGGCGGTCTTTTGACATTATTAAAAAATCCGGTTCGTACAAGACCTCTCCCACACAGTGCTGTACTCAGTGCAAGGCCACAGTATGAAACCAGTTGCACGACAAAGAGCTCTGTCCGACTGCGAGGAAGCTCCATAGCTGCATATTAATACCTCAGTGTACCTATACAATGCAGATTTCTACGACAGTGGTAGCCAGAGTCCTGTACCTTCAGTCTATCCAGCATTATGAATGATTACGAAATTTCATATCAATTTTTTTTTAAGGGCTGCAGCAGCAGTACAACAGCGCTGCATTATGCAAGTACCTCCGTGCCCCTGGCCTAAGCTGCTGGTTCACAAACACATGGAAGCAGATCGTCGGGTCCGAGGTCAAAGTGGCCCCTTTTCTGTCGCCGTGAAGTGAAAGCCATGTCACTGAAACTGCTGGAGCCAGCGCAGAGACGGTTCAGTCGCTCTCATAGTCCGCCCCCCCCCCCCCCCCCCGTGCGTCACACTCGGGTAGAGCGAGGCGCGATTTGCATTTCTCTTGCAAAAGACAAAAAATAATACTGCTGATGAAGACGCGCACGGACGCTTTAAAAACATTTACGCTAAACCTGCGATTGGAGTGAGAGCTCTCCTTCGGAAAAAAAGGCTCGCGGCACTGGAATTCAATCTCCAAACCTTCAGGCGTCTCAGCGTCGGAGTCCCTGTGTGAATATGCGCGCGCATGTTTCGACACGTGTGTGCAGGCGTCTAGTTGTGTTGGCGTATCGCTGCATGCTATTTGAATACTGATATGCCACAAGTGTTGATTATACCGTTCCCTGACAAGAGAGCACCCCCTGGAAAGACAGAATATTAATTCGAAGCACAGGGGCGTTCCTAAAACCAGTTTTACTCTCCAATCCGCTCTTTAAACAAATATTTAATCAGCTCTGATTTGAACATTGGCCTGCAGAATCCAAAGCAGTCCCTTGTGAGAAAGTACGGGAATTCTCCACTGTCTACATGGTCATATACAAGGCAAATATAAATGCATATAAATCTATTTACATATACACTTTCTGCTCTACTTATAGCCACAGTCCTATGTGACTGGAATGCCTGTTCGGCGAATGTACAATGTCCATCTTACATCAGGCATAAAGTTCATCAACGTACAGTAGGCACAGAGGAGAACCAGGTACCAAGGCAGTGAGAGAACAGAACAGCTACGAGGGTTTACGAGGCACCTTTGGTTTAAGGGTTTGGGCAAGTTTTCCTGCTTTTCCTTTTAGCCCTGGGAAATTCACAATTTAGATTCACCATGAGACTGAACACCTATTGAAACACGTTATTTTAATGTGGACAACCAGACGAAGAAGGCACACAGGTTTTGGATTCCCACGGGTGGCAAAATAAAGATTCTGGGTTTAAGTACACTTAAGAAGACCTTCGGCAGTAAACAGATCACAGGGGCTGTTGTACCTAACTCATGTATTTGTGTGTCTTACAGTAAGTGAAGTAAACTCAAATGTGTGAGTAGCAGTCTTGTGGCCCTTGATATGACTGCCATCTCAACATTACCTCCCTTGCAAATTTCCACAAGTTTATACAGGAAAAAAAAAATTCTTCCCTCGAGTGGACGTTAAAGGCTGAGCCACTTGTGATTTCAGTTGACAGGAGAACTGGCCAAGGCACCTGTGTGAGTCAGGGGTTGTTACACTACCTGGAAAGTCCCCCTCTTCTCCTAAGAGAGTGTGTTTAGGTATTTGATCTCGCCAGCTAACGACGTCAGCATGGATGTCATGTCCCCGACAGCCATATTGGACAGGCCTGAACCTGGGGCTAGAGTGACAGAGGTCTGGGGGGTGGTGAGGCGTGACGAGGTCTGGGAGGAAGACCCGTGCTGGCCCTGGAGGGGATTGTTGACGGGACTGAAGGACGAAGGCTCTGCATCGTCAATGATGGAGGTGAAGTCTATGTGGGCGTTGTCAAGGTCCAGGTTCTCCAGGGCATTAGAGATGGGGCCCGACTCTGGGTAGGGGGCCAGAGCGACTGATTTAGACCCTCCCGTTGGGGCGAGGCTGGATCCAATGTTATGCTGGTGGTTCAGAAAAGGTCCGCTTTGGGGGTTTATGTGTTTCTCCATATCCATGTGGATCTCCCCCGTGTAGTAAATGTTGTTGTTATTGGAAGGGGAAAACATCTCACTTTGTGGGTGCTGGACTGGGGGGAGTCTCACAGCTCGTCTCGGGCTTGAGGTTGAGTGAACGGGGCTGAGGTGCGGTGGGCTGCCCAGGTAGCCCCCACCGGACTGCTGTTGAAGGCTGTTTTGACGGCTGAGGGATTTTCGCCCCTGTGGGGGTCTGGGGATCACCATATCCTGGCTATAACACGAGGCTTGGAGAGCGGTCATCTGCTGGTCTTTAGGCTGAACAGAGCTGGGGGCTC
Source organism: Zeus faber (assembly GCF_960531495.2). Classification (NCBI taxonomy): domain Eukaryota; kingdom Metazoa; phylum Chordata; class Actinopteri; order Zeiformes; family Zeidae; genus Zeus; species Zeus faber. Next base: position 18,315,362 of record NC_137192.1, read on the forward strand.
TATTGTTGCCCTGTGGGCTCATTACAAGGTTCTGGTTGGGGTAAGTAGGATAGGGATGGTTGGCGTAAAGGTTCTGGTTCTGTTGTTGTGGACTGTGCTGCATCATTCCTGTCTGGCCACTCATGTCCATGTTGTCAGAAAGGGGTGGTGGTTTTATTCCACTCTGCTGCTGCTCTTGTTGCTGCTCCCACATCAGTGCCTGCTGGGATTGAACATAGTTTCTCACCATCATCTCCTTCACCTGCATCATTGGTGTCTGAGACCTCCGTCCATCAGGCAGCACAGAACCAGCGCAGCCCAGGCTCAGGCCTCCTCCGGCGGGGAAGGAGTTCTGGCTTGGCCCTTGGGGATCTCCCTGACCATGGAAGTCACAGCTGGTGTTGTTGGAGCTCCTCATCATCTGAGGGTAACCCTGACCCTGCTGGGGTAGTGATCGCTGCTGCTGCTGAAGCTTAGCATTTTGACAGGCATCTCCAACACCCATCCCTGGATGGAATTGCTGCTCAGGTTTGATGGTGAGTTTATGGGTACCATCTGGGCTGTTGTACAGGGCCTGTGTCTGTTGGGGCTGCATTCTTGCTTCTGTATACTGCACCCCTCCCGGGTTCTGAAGGCCATGAGGGGAAGCTTGGATCTGGTTGTGTGTCTCCCCCCAAGGGCCCGTTACGGCTCCGGCCTCACCGCCCTGACGTAAGCTTGGGTAATGGGGGCCCGAAGGACTTAGCTGGCAGGTGCTCATACTGTACTCAGCCTGTTGCAACAGATTATTAGACATTCCTTCTGGATGAATGGGACCTGCTTGGCCCATCTGACTCCCAGTGACTGGAGACGTGACATCTTGCTGGTTCTGGTAGTGTCCTTGGATGTAGCCTTGGTCCGGGCAGCCCACAGCTTCATGGCTGGGAGATAGCTGGCTTGATCCTCCACACCCTCCTCCTCCCAAGGTGTGGTGCTGCTGCTGGTATCCCATGAAGCCTCTCTCTCCAGGGTGAATCATCATGGAATGGTTCCTGGCATCATCAGAGCTATGGTGGGCCTCCATGGCCAAAGCCTCCATCATAACATTCTCTGTAATGCTCGGTGGCCGCGGTGAGTACATGTGGCGGGCGATGTTGGCGTCAGACCCGCAAGTTTGCAGCGCGTTCCTCCTGCTCATCATAGCGACATTGTTAAGGCTGTTGAAGCGCTGGGCCTTAGACAGGGCTTGTGGGTCTGCACCCGATCGGACTGGGTCGCTGGCTCGTCTGGTGCTGCTGCCTGGAGCCTGGTGAGGATAGATCACGCCGGTGCCGTACTCTGTGTTCGCACTGTGCCTACGTGGGCCCCCTTGAAGGAAAGGCGGAAGAGGCTGTCCCTGGTACTCGCTCATAAAACCTGCTCTTCTACCAGGGGTGGGGGGTTGTTCCATATTGGGGAGGGGAGTCGGGGGTGGGCCGCCAGTTGCCGCAGCATATTTGGCCTTTAGGCTGTACTGCTGGGCTGGGGTTAGACTGGGCAGCCCGGGCAAGCCTCCGTGGCAGGAAACTCCTCTGCGGTTTGTCTCCGGAGAGAGGGGGTCTCCTCCTCCCTGATCCGGGCCCAGAAGGTGGCACCTTCCCCCTCCGGGTCCTCCCATCTGTGATCCTTCACTGGACCTTCTGCTGGACAGGTAAGGAGACACCATGGAGGACCGGCGGCTCACTGTGTAGGCGGAGCTAAGGCTGCTGGTGCCGCTGCCCCTCCTGTCATTGGCTGAGCAGTTCATTGAAGCTCCGCCTCCTAGATCGTGACTGGACAGCTCCATCACACGTCGATTAGAGAGGAGTGGAGAAGGTGCGCACATCCGTATCATCTCCCCCGAACCTAGAAAAAGGGGGGGTTGGTGCTCATGTTAAATAATATTTATGATTGGTATTTTAATACGAAACCACACTGGTATTATCACACAAAAACACATTTAAACCCTTAAATGCTGTTAAAAGAACATTGTATGTATTTGTAAATTTTGTTTTATAATTTCTCTTACCAGAGAGGGCAGGCAGCTTGTTACTGGCACAGCGCCCGGGCGGGGTTGGCCTGCGGATTTGTTTTAGCTTATCAATCTTCAAGTTCTCCAACCTCTTCAGAGCCTGGGCTGACATGCCCGTCGTGCCTCCTGCATTCCCTGCCTCCCCGGTTCCTCCGCCGCCTCCTGCTACTCCGTCCTCCAGAGCGGTGAGGTCTTCCAGGCTTCCTGCTGCGTTCAGGTTCATCTCCACCCCGCTGTCGTTGTTGTTGGCGCTCCCCAGTGGAGAGCGCTCGCTACTGCAGGAGGACTGACCACCGGGGCTTGGCTGGGATTTCTGAAAAGAGGGATCGAATGGGGATTGAATCAGACGTGGCCCTATAGTGAGATGTGAAACTGTTTACGAAAGGGTAATGTGGATGTAATTGAGAATAGTGTTTTTCTTGGACAATATCAAAACTTATCCCAACAATACGCATGGACTGTGGTGACCGGATAATCAAACAATGAATTCGAATTAAACTTGTTTTGGTTTTATATTAGAAGGAATTTTTTTTTAAATAAACCCACAACATATTTACAGCATACCAAAGCAGTTTCAGGCGCTAGTAGTTTACAGTCCTCCCTGCGTGTCTCTTCTTTCTCCAGTAGCAGTTCGGAGTTCTGTCCACCAGGGGTCAGAGCTGAGCCAGGCGGTCGAGGGCCCGTGTCCCCTCTGTGTTTCTTCGTAATGTGGGCTTCGGGGCCGTGGACGGTCTTCACGTGTTTCCGTAGAGAGCTGGGGTCCGTGTAGCGCTTAGTGCAGCCGGGGATCTTGCACACATAAGGTTTCTACGAAAGGTCGTGCACACACATATCGTCGTTGGCGTCTGTGCTTTTTGGTTTGGAGGGAAAGTTAGGCAAAAATTCTGAAGCCGCCCTAAATTATTAACTTACACAATAAAATGGAATTAATTAATTAATTAATTGATTGATTAAGAAAATTGGAAGTTAAAATATGCTTTATGTCTGGCAATTGAAAGGTATACGATATAGTAGAGCTGCAACTAACGATTCTTTTCATTATTGATTATTTTCTCGATTTATCGATTAGTTGTGTTGTCATTAAAATGTCAGAAAATGCTGAAAAATGTCGATCACTGTTTCCGAAAGCCCAAGGCGACGTCCTCAAACGTCTTGTTTTGTCCACAACCCAAATACATTCATTCATTTACTGTCATGCAGTACTAAAGAAACCAGGAAAAGTTCACATTTAAGAAGCCGGAATCAGAGAATTTGGAAATGTTCTGAAAATTGACTCAAAACAATTCATTGATTATAAAAACAGTTGACAATTAATTTAATAGTTAGCAACTAATCGATTAATTGACTAATCATTGCAGCTCTACCACATATTATACAGTATAAGATGTACTATACGTACTGTATACTACCGGTATATACTACATGACTTGCGTAGCGATGATCGATACCTCATTGGAGTGAGTGCGGTTCTGGTGCTTGGCACGGTCTGAGGCGTTAGAAAAGGCCTTGTTGCAGCCCTCATGTTCACAGACGTAGGGTTTCTCTCCAGTGTGTGATCGTAAGTGGGTTTTAAGGTTCTCCAGGCGAGAGTAGGCCTTGTTACAGCCTTCAAACTATAACACAAACACAGACACATACAACTGTGTTGTTGCAAAAGCTGAGCAGATATAGCAACGTGGTCTTCAAAGTGAAAATCATCTCGAATCGAGGAAACAAAGGCTCGATTTTGAAATAATGAAAAATGTGTTAATTCTCCCCATCAAAGAGTATTATTTTGGCGCAAAATAATAGTAATTTTAGAAGTAATAGCGGTAAGTAGTAATTTTACAGTTACGCAAAGATTGGAACAAGGTCCATGACCATTGTGACCTTATGAAAGATGTTTTTAACCAGGTTCATAGCGAAGCTTAAATATGACCTTTATTGTAATATTCACAGAAAATCTTTTTTTTTAAATCCTAAAACACAACAAAGAGGGCTTTTGCACGGCTTGTGGACTGATAGCATCAGTATGAAGGCCTCTTTACAGTAAAGGTCACATTGACAGACCACCTGGTAGTAAGACAACTTGAGCTTCTTCTATAGGTCAATTCAGACCAAATCTTTATGGAGGTATGGAAGACTATCAGAGGCCGTCTGCGGTGGAAAGAGTATTAAAATAGGAATTTATGTCTTGGACATGTTAAGGTGGGTACAGTAGGCATCTCAACCACACTCTGGCGTTTTCACTTGTACAGATAAATATAATAAGCTAAATAAAATAAAATATTTTCTCGCTTGAGTTTGTACTCAAATAAAAGTACACTTGTGAAGTATTAATCATTTTTCAAATTTGATTAAATTAACAATATAAATGCATGTTAGAAGAACAACACTCAAATACTATACTATATACTTGAAAACACATATGATCTTTGCCTACATTAACAGCAGCCTCCAAAAGAGAGGACATCATTTAAGAAAATTGAATATTTGACTCAAAATCAAATCATGCATGAATATGTGAGTACTGTATATCAAGTATACTATTGAGTTGTACTATATACTCCATATACTTTTAGTTAGTCCCATAAAAAGAGTTTTAAAATGTCATACTAAAATCAAAGCGGGTTCGTACACTTATTCATAAACCACTATTTAGTTCTCCGTGTGACATGGAGGTGGAGGTGGTTGCCATCGCATTTTAGGAAATGGAGACGTAAAAGAGAGAAAAAGCAAAACAAACGGGGGTCAAAACCGGAAACAAGCGGTGTGCACTTACAGTGCACTTGTGTGGCTTCTCTCCCGTGTGCCTGCGCATATGAACCACCAACATATACTGGGCTTTGAACGGCCTCTGCTCTCGAGAACACTCCTGCCAGTGACACACAAACTCCTTCTTCTCTCCGTGGATGTGCTCATTGTTGATGTGCTGCGGAACCGGACGGAGAGATCCATGATGCAGAGAAAATAAACTGTACGATCTATCTTTGCATCCATCCATCCGCCCATCCATCCACCCATCCATCCACCCATCCATCCATCTACCCACCCACCTACCCATCCATCCATCCATCCATCCATCTACCCATCCATCCATCCATCCACCCATCCATCCACCCATCCATCCATCTACCCACCCACCTACCCATCCATCCATCCATCCATCCATCTAACCATCCATCCATCCAGCTATCCATCCACCCATCCATCCATCCACCCATCCATCCACCCATCCATCCATCCATCCATCTCTTACGTGCACGAGCTGGTCCTGCGTGTCGAACTCCTTGCTGCAGCTCTCCCAGTGACAGTTGGTTTCGTAGACGGCCTCCGGCTCCGGCTTCCCATCGTCCTTGTCCAGGTCCTCCCTGCCGTCCAGGAGACCCAAGAGCGGGTCCTGTTGGCGCAGAACCGGAGAAATGCAAGGTTAAAGGCTAAATAAGGGACAGAAAAGCAAAATTGTAAAAAGGATATTGTGCCGAAGAAGTGAACATGAAAGTGTGTGTTGATCCCCAAAAAAATACAAATACATATTCGAGCAGAATTCTCTTCATTTTCAAAGTATACTTGCATTAACATGAATTATCTGCTGAATACATTTATAAATAAAAAACTAAACTCCAATTTCAACGTCCTTCAGCGTCAGCAGGAATCTCCTTATTGAATATAAGGATTTGGAGGGTACCTGGGTGCCGGTGGAGGACGGACTGGCCAGGTCTGCCTCTGACCTCTCCTCCAGACCTTTCACATTGATGCCGTCCATCACGCTGCCCAGACCAGGCTCTGTCTTCAGCTACAGAGCACAAACGTTCAAAAAAACCAATGGGAAAAAAAACACACCTTTCAACAGCTTAATAACTTGTTCTTGTTTCAAACTCAGCCTCTGGCTTCCTATTCATTCATTCCTCCTTGTGGTTAGTCGTAGCAGGTGATCTTGACATTTGTGGCTGTGTGTGGTGCGTGTGTGTGTGTGTGTGTAAGACTGGGCGGTGCTTACGTGTCCGTGCTTGGGTGGCACGTGGAGCCGTGGGTTGTGGGGCGGCAGGCGGGGGGCGTGGCAGGGCACCGGGGTGTGTCCTCCTCCCCCTCCGTACATGGAGCCCGGAGGCCTGGACTGGTAGTTCATTGAGCTGGAATAACCGAGGGAAGGACTGTGGAGCGGTATCAAGAGAACAATTTTTTATCATTATTCGAATCACACAAACACTGCGTATGGAGAGTTTTACAATCCAAAAATTGTCAGATAAAAAAAACAACAAAAAAAACGAGGCAAAATAGCACCTGGACTCCTAAAGATAGTTGTGGAGGTACCTCTGGTCAGATGGAACAATGATTTGACAAGCGAAAATAGACTTTAACTTGACATATTATGTCAGTGGGGTCTATTTGTGAGGACATATTATGTCCTCCCTTAAAAGCCCTCTAGATTAACATATGGTAAACTAATTCTGGCTATTTATAATGTAAAATTCTAATTGACATCAATCGACTGATTGACTGATTGATAATGCTTTTCACTTGAGACAGCCATATTTGTGCATTACGTGCGTAACTAACTGGATTTATGCATTACTGTTTTATCCAAGTTTGAGTACTGAGAAAAGTCTTATATACAAAATATGTATTTGTGGTGGACAAAGGGGCGTGAATAAGCACCGGCTGTGGATGACAGCACGGTTCCCTTTCCCACCAAGCTGCCTGGATTCGAGGCCGGGAGCTTTCTTAATGTTTGTCTGTCTTATAGAGGGGATGGGCGCACGGGCTCGCGAGCAGCCCAGCAGCAGAACACAATTCCTCCTGCGCCCGAGATGATTATTATCCACCTCATCGCTTTGCCATTTGTACTTGTGGCCAGCGTACCTTATTGTTTAAAGGGACAAGAAAAACTCTCGCCATGTTGGCGCACCACGGCCAGAAAGACTCCGTCTCCCTCCCTAAACCCTTACCTGTGGGAGTTCCTGCCCACAGGTAAGGGTTTAGGTAAGGGTTTTATCCAGATCGGCGGTTTAGTATTGTGGATGAAGTTTGTGATCAACAATGACTAGTGCACCAAGATGGCTCCACGCATAGAAGTATAGTACAATCAAGAAACCGTTGCGCGCATGCGCAAGTTGACGGAAGTTTAGGTACTCCTCACTTAATGACCAGGTTCCGTTCCTACGATCAGGACGTTAATCAAATTGGTTGATAAGTGAGGACACGCCCCCTTAACGTTATTTCCGCCTTGGAGATTGCTAACGGGGCCGAGACTGAGAAATGGTGACGCACGAGGAGATGCGCGTCACTGAGACGCCGCGCAGCGTACAACTCGCCGCGGTATTGTACGCAGCGCACAGTACCGACTGTTCCACAGCTAAGTGGTAAAGTGAGGAGTACCTGTACACAGATCACGTGAGTCAATAAACCCAAACTGTACTAAGATACTGTCAAGGACAGATGTAATCGCGATGGGACTTAATAATATACAGCATATAAGATACAAACTCTTAACCATACAAAGTTACAAAGTGACAGGTATTATTTTACGAGAAGACCACTGGATTAAACAAAGTGCAGCGTATTAAACGTCATGAATATATATACCGGCTTCTGATGACAACTGATAGGCACCAGAGTAAGTTCTACAAAATAAAAACCCAATAACATCACTGTCAGAAGTGATAGACATTCCAGAGATATGAATGTATACAATGCACCTAAATTATAACTACTAGTAAAAATAACTACATTATCTTGATCTAAATTATCCATGTCTGGCAAAGTAAATAATCCGCACATCCGTGCGCCAGCAGGAGCACGCTGCAGGCTCCGTGGAGCAGGCACACACGCACGCGCACACACACACACACACGCACACACACGCACACACACGCACACACATGCACACACACAGGCTCTGTGTGTGTGTGCTTGTGTTTTTTGTTTCATTCAATTAGGAAAAAGGGGTGGAGGGGTGGACAGTTATTTTTCTAATGTAACTGACCTTCTTGTTTGAGATGTAATTTATACTGTATATAGCCTTAAGAAGACTGAATTCATGTGAAGAAAGTCCGATTTAATTTCAAAGATCTGTACATTGCATTTATAAAATACATTATTATTGTGAAGGCAGTTTTCTGTCAATTTACAAAGTGCAAAAAAAATTATCGTGCTCTCCAAAATGGATGAATAATCATGTTAAATAATCATGATCACAAGATTAAATTAATCAATATAAATTATTATTAATTAATTGATTAATCGCAATTATAATTTTAGCCATAATCGTGCAGCCCTACTTTCAGAGTGATGAATGTTGCGGCGTAGTTAGAACGTAGGAAACCCACCCACAGCCGCAAACACCATCCCATCATAGAATTACACTGTAACCAGGCCGGAACGAATGAGCTTCTGCAGTCACAACAAACACTATAGAGAGCCAAAGCGCACTGGTCCATTGAACTTTAACAAAGGGCTGCCCACCATGGACCCTGTGTATTGCTGCCTGCAGATATATTTATTATTATTATTATCATTATTATCATTATTATTATTATTATTATTATTATTATTATTATTATTATTATTACTACAGGACCCAAGTTTAGATTGGACTCAATGTCTGACCTCATGGCGCCCACAGAGAGGTGGCCGTAAGAGCTTGCCCCGTTGGGGTTGCAGCGGGAGTTGACGAAAGCCACCAGGGAGTTTGGCGAGGTCCGAATGACCGTCTGCAGGTCCACGCTGGCGTCAGACAGTGGGGAGATGGACAGAGCTCTCTTTTTACTCAGCTTCAGCATGGAACGGGGCGTGGAGAACCTTGAGCCTGCGGGGGTAATAAAGACGCTTGTATCAGGATCTCTTTTCAAATCAGACCGTTGGTAAGTGAAGCAATACAATGGCAATAAAACATAACAAGATAAAACAATGAAATGTAATTTCATAACCATATAAAAGCAGACCCAGGCCGCGGGTCAATTTTGATGAGAAATCAGCATATAGACATTCCAACATCGATCACCCAGGTCCCTTTAGATAGAGATTACAGCACGGTTTCCTTACCATCGCCAGAGCCAATCTGATCGCAGCCTGGCTGGCCCTGAGAGAAGCTGTGGTTAGAGGACATCATGTTCTGGCTACAGTAGGGGGCGCCGTTACCACCTGGTGAATACCATGGACAGGCCGAGAGACAGACATACAGGCAGAGAGATTATATAAATGATACAATCATATGTCATCACATGAATCTGGATAATGTTCTTGGTTATTCACATATTTAAAGTCAATACAGGTAACCTTTCTTCCAAAACTGCCTCCATCATGCAGATGAATAAAAAAAACAAAAACGTATAACTGGGGCTGTATAATCCATTCCTGATGTCACGGATTTCATGACGCCTCTCTTTGACAAAGTGTGTCCTTATTTCGAAGGAGTACCGAGACTACTCTATCAGCGGCACGGTGATAATAAGGGCAAGGAAGACATGGGCTTGTTGGGGTTGTATCCAGCAGGAGTACTTGAAGATCGACAGCGCGAGGTTCCTCACAGTTGCCATGACATTGATAGCATACTGCAAGTAGCATCTCAACTCTAATTTCATTTCATCTACACATTGGATTTAAACCCTAGTTGCAGCCGTAAGATATCTTCTTCTTCTTCTTCTTCTTCTTTGGGCTGCTCCTGTTAGGGGTCGCCACACGGGATCATCTGCCTCCAACACCTTCTGCTCTGCGCATCTTCCTCCCTTACACCAGCCGGCTGCATGTCCTCCCTCACCACATCAATAAACCTCCTCTTTGGCCTTCCTCTTTTCCTCTTGCCTGGCAGCTCAGCATCCTTCTCCCGATACACGGTTGAATATTTGGCGCTTGGAGACACTTACCCTCGCCGGGCAGCATGCCTCGGTGGCCCATCAGACTGTGTGGTGGCGGGGCCTGAGGGGGCCTCATGTACTGATCCATGCAGGGGCCCAGTCCCTGGCCAGGCCCCGGCCCGGGGGTCATGCTGGGGGTCATGGGGTTGTACATGGCTCGGCAGTCCTGAGGAGGCCCATTGTGGAGCGGGGTACGCAGCAAGGACACATCACCGTACGGAGAGCGGCCTGACGGGGCGAGGCTGCAAATAAGAGTGGCTGCGGTCATAAGCGGGTACCAGTGTAAGAGAGATGCTTAGCAGTGAAATATAAGACTGTGTAACAAGCCCTCTTAGCTTTATGGGTGTTAATTTTCAGCGGGAAAGTTGGAGCAAAGATAGCGGCTATATATAGAATATCAGCGTTGCCCACACCAATGAACAAACAAATTAAACAGACAAATTAAACCGTTCGATTTGTCCGATCCGCTGTGATGTCCACTTCCATCCACTAGATGGAGCACAGCTCTTATTTTGGGACGTCCTTTGGAAACATGACTGGCCCGGGGTTTCCCCTCACACTGGACTAGAGGAGGGAAGCCTCGCTGGAACTTTCCAGCGTTCTCATGAATTTCAATATGTTCTGCGACCCTTCCTCGGTCACACTGGATGGTTCAACCCCCCCCTCTCTCTCGCTCTCTCTCTCTCTCTCTCTCTCTCTCTCTATCAATTTGTGTTTCTTCTTCTCTCCCCCCACTCTCTCTCTCCTTTCCCGCAGGGCAGGCTTCATTCATCTATCCACCTTCTAAGTCTTCCTTTCAGCCCCCTAATTCTTTCAACACAACGTGTATTCCGCACAGGAGCTTAATCTGTCCACTCTAATCCACTACGCTAGCTCCCCGCTCTTCACCTCCCTCCTCCGCCTCGCTGCTCTCTCCCTCCGCCTCTCCCTCTCCCCGTCCTGCGATTCATCCCCGCAGATCTGCTTCGCTCCTTTACCCCCGCCTTCTTTACTGTCCCTCGCTATCTCCCCCCCACCCCCGCCCCTTCCATTCTCTCCCTTTCTGTCCTGCCCACCCACCTTTCTTCGCCCCAAATTCTCTCTCTCTCTCTCTCTCTCTCTCGCTCTCTCTCTCTCTCTCTCTCTCTCTCTCCCCCCTCCCCTTCTCTCTCGCAGGGTAACCTGAGCGGGTGCGGGGCAGTCATGCAGAGCACAGCGGGGCCTGGTCAGCCTGTAATTAGCAGCTGTCAGAGAGAGGGAGAGAGAGAGAGAGAGAGAGAGAGAGAGAGCGAGGGGCCGAATCCACCCCGCAACCTGGGTGGCATTGGTGGGAAGGGGTGGGGGTGGGGGTTACGGTGGGGCGGGGGGGGGGGGTGGGGGTTTGGAGGCCTGAGCCGGAGCTATCTCCACAACAATTGCAGCAGGACCTGGGATTTTGCACCCGGGGTGATATCGGAGAATTAAAAAAAAGCCGGGTCTCGCAACGTGTCCTCTCTCTCTCTCTCTCTCTCTCTCTCTGTCTCTCTCTTTTTTTCTCTCTTCGACAAGGTGACCGCCGTGGTTCCCGCCTCTGTATTTCAACCCGATGCACGCCGCATTCCCCTCATCCTAAGGAGCGACACACGCCGGAAGGCGGCGGTTGTCGCGGCGCCGTAAGCTCGGAGGCGAGCGGTCCGAGGTTCGAATCCGTAAGCGCGGAACGGTTGTCGGGTAAAGCTCATGGGTCAAGGTTTGGGCGTAGACCGACGGATGGGAAAGCGGCGCGCGGTGGCGGCAGAAGTCGTGGTGGAGGCCCCCCGTGGTGGTCGTCGCCGAAGTCGACGATGCAGCTGCTGTCTTACCCTCTGGGGGGCTGGTTGGGTGAGGACTCGTAATGATAAAGCCCCTGGTGTGGCTGCATGTCCACGGGCATTGGAGCTCCGAGCTCCTTCGGGCCGGTTGCTCCCTCACACCCTGTCGGAGAGAGAGAGAGAGAGAGAGATAAGACTACGTCGAAGCCAAATCCACAAACAGCCGACAGGGGCTGAGCTTGGCTTTTCCCGCTTGCTTCTGCCGCGCGGGGACAAGGGGAACATCGCAAAACAAAAATCAAACCGCACCACCACGCCATACCAAACGGTAGAAAAAAAAACGAAAAAAAAAAACCCGAACCGAGCCCCCGAGGGGAGCCAAACCGACGGCTCCTCGTGCCCTGAGAAGTGTGAGGCGGAGACAGCAACAATTGCGGTCGGGACGAAAGCATCGGAACATTGTGTTACAAAACCGAGTCAAATAATTTAGCTCAGGAAACTGTTGTTTAGGAGCTCTTCTGGAAGACACCGGACGAGGAGAACCACAGCACGGAGCAGGAAGGACTCAACCCAACTAATCGATTCAATATGGAGGGACCGAGCACTGATAAATAACACGCGGGTACTGTTGAAGAGAACTTGTCCCGACCCAACAAAGATGCTTTTTAGAGAGTAAAATAAATAAATAAATAAATAAAACCAACAACCCAGATGTCCCACCCATCTCATGGGCGTTAGGCGGAAAAAGTGAAGGCAGACCCAGAGCGGTTGCACTCATGACATTACTTTGACTCTGCCTAACTGATATGCACCTTCCCTGTGTTGCAACACTTCTCATATTGGCTTAGGAACCCCCCCACCTTAAATTTGGACGAAAACATGATTGTGGAATCTAGCAATTTCGCAAAAATGATCCCAATCAGCTCTGAAGCCCGCAAATCATTTGATGATGTAATAATTGCGACAGACCCGACGACCTGTCACGTCGGATCGTCCGAACGTGATTTCAAGCCCGGTCTCCATTTTCCCCACCGACAGGCCGCCGGTGAGCTGTGGCGCTCTAACATCGACTGGCGTACGGTACGGGAGGCTTTGAGAGGGCGCAACAAAAAAAAAAAAGAATCCGAGCCTGCATCTTTTGTTTTGTTCCACAGCGTTTTACCCTCGGATAAAAACTGATTAACACGCGTAGAAGTGCGACCCCGCAAACAAACGCGACGCGAGCTTTATTCCATCTGCGACCACCCATCGACAGAAATGTAAGCATCCGCCGCCGTGTTTAGTAAATGTGTCGCTGACATGGAATCTGTCATCATCGTGTACATTAGAGAACGGTGCCGCGGAGCAGAGGCACCGTGAGCGAGCGCTCTGCAGACAAACTGATTTACTGGAGGTGCAGCGCAGGAGCCGGACAATAGAGAAAACTGTCCATGAAGCCAAATAACCTGCTCTTCACTCGACTTTTTAATTATGGAGGAAAAAAATAAATAACAATCCTGATTTAATATTTACATTTATATACTTGCATGGGTAATAATGGACGAATGTTGCTGCACTTGAAAGAGAACAGCAAATTAGAATACATTTTAGCATTATATTAATATTAATATCGATAAATTTATTTTTTATTTTTTTTTCCCTATTTTTTTTATCCTTTTATACTTTTGGTTTTGTTTGTTTCCAATTTCATGGCTAACCTTATGTATAAGTATTTTAATAGACAGCATCGTCATCGTCCACACTCTCTTGTTGTGTGTATGACAATAAAATCCTTGAGGTAGGCTATAAAAAAAACATATGAATAACGGAAAAGTCACTGTAAAACTTGGAGTAAAGTAGTAAAAATAAAATAAACAAGGCGGTCTGATCTTCTATTAATATTATTCATATTATTACTTTTTCAAATCCTTTTTCCCCCATGGTGGTCTCATACTATGACATCCTATATAAACCAGATTGCAGGTTGAATCCCAGCGCTGCGACGCCACCAGAGGTGACTTTCTAGGGCGCCTGGTCTCGCAGGAGACGGGTCACATGACGGTGTTGATGTGCCCAGACATGCTCCTGCAGATTAGACAAGGCCCTGGAACACAAACAACAGTCTTGGCTGTAATCTCTCTTCTCTAAACAAGACCCAGGCACTACGCGCGCAGTGGACAGACGCCGAAAAAACCTGCCACACCTCCCTTTCCTAGAAAGCGGCAATTAGTAGGTTGTAGCCCGGGGGGGTACACGGAGGATCTGCATTCCCGGTGCTGGGCGATACCGCCGGAGTACCATCAAAATGTCATCTTTAAGTGATGGCATTTCTTTTTCGGAATATTTTTGAATGCAAGTGTGGTGTGGGGACGCCGTGGTCGGAGCAGCCACACCTCAGGTAATTGGGGCCCCAGGATCAGAGCGGCTGCTCCAACAACGCCGTCCCCACACCACAGCAAGTTGTGCTCAAATCCGACAAAATGTATGTTTAGGTCCTAATTGTCATTGTCAACCTCACCAGAATAACCAGGAGAGTCATTTTAACTGTAATTTCTTTATGATGATGGCAAAATATGTAATTCAACATTCAATAGTGAGAGGAAAAAAAAGTATATATAGTTATCTATGAAATATAACTATTGTAAAAATACTTCAAATACTGTATATCATCGGCCGTACTTTAACCTGACGAAAAGACAGAGGCAAAAAAAAAATTATCTCATCGCCAGGCATCAATTTCTAATTCGGTGAGCCATCCCCACGCGGCCCACGCGCAGACCCTGCCGTCCAGTCCCTTATGTATCTTAAAGTTCTTTATAGATCTTTATAAATAGACGTCAAAAACCAAAGTAGACGCGCTGGGTTCATGACCCCGTAGCCTGCTCGCACGGCACTTCGCTGTTTCGCGCCGGGGCAAGCGCCGTGCGCGTGGGAGGGAGGGATGGCGTCGCCGCCGCGCATGTGACGAGTGCTCAGAGATGAAGTAGCAGAGCTCCCGTTCGCTGCGGATGAGAGTTAAGTGAGTTTAACAGGTTGTTCGGACCGCTGTGTGGTGGCACAAGTGTTAAAAGGGCAGTGGGGACCTATTTAAGCCCACAAGCCACCAGGGGGGGGATTTGGTACGTGAAGATGGGGGGCGGGGGGGGGGGGGGGGCTAAATCATGTGGGCGGTCCATGGTAATTGCGCATATTCAGCACAGGGCTCACATGTGTGTATGATAATTATCAGGAAGTGCTAAATAGAGACCTCGCCGGGCACCTCAGCTGTCCAGGACTAATAAATACCGGGGATGGGGGGGGGGGCGCTGCCACACACACACACACACACACACACACACACAAACATACACACACACTGACACACACACACTGACACACACACACACACACACTGACACACCTGTCAGTCTTGCCAGGGGGTAGAAGGAGAATCCAGTGGCCACCAAGTCTACGGAGAATGTGCGTTTGTGAAATATAGAACTACTATGTGGCAGGTGTGTATGGGAGGGGGGGTTGGATTGGAGTGTGTGTGTGTGCGCGTGAGTGTGCGCGCATGTGCGCGCGCCTGTGTGTGTGTGAGAGAGAGAGAGAGAGAGAGAGAGAGAGAGAGGGCGAGAGAGAGAGAGAGAGAGAGAGAGAGAGAGAGAGTGACAGAGCATGTTTTTCTGTGAAGGAAAATAGCAATAGTTTCCCCAGAGCACGTGTTACGTATGAGGGCGAGCGTTGGAACGGTAGTTTGTCATCCAATGGAGAAAATATTGTCTTAAGCATATTTTTTTTACAAGCAATTGCTGCGTGTTTGTTGAGTCTGCGTGCGAGTGTGTGCAGGACATACTGTGGGCTCTGTTCAGCCATCATATCTCATGGTATGTCTCGTCATACAGTGGTCACAGTGAGTGGGTAATAGCATAGCGGCGCAATACCATCAGCATACATGTATCTATGTTGGATCGCTGCTGACACAGGTGTGGTGGTATTGTGCTTCCTTCCCAGCTATTTTGGGTGGATACGTTGTGAGACACATGGAGGCAGAGGGAGTGGTTTTCTCTCGTCAGTGTAATTTTGCGGTGCCGGGTTTGCGAGGGATGGAGCAGCAGCATATTAAAAACCCCAAGGCCATAAATCAAACGGCCAAACTGCGGCACACTGATCTGGGTAGGAACCGGGCGGTTAGGGATGAGGACAGGGCGTCCAGCCACCCTCCCTAAACCCCAAAAATGCCCCACTCAAACATTTGAAAATGAACTACTTCTACACAACCGCCATCCCTGTGCAAATAATCCGCTTTGAAAAGCCATTCATCACCAGCCGCAAACAATTAGCAGGAATCGGGATTTTCCCGTGCGCGAACCCTTTATAATGACTACTGCATGCCGGTCAAACTGTAAGACTTTTTAAGAAATTTTAGCGCTTCAGTCCCGTGTTCCACTATGGAAGACGAGAGACGCTCTGTGTGACTCAGTCGCAGAGCCCTGGAGCCCCGCCACCCTCCCCGCTGGCTCGCTGGTCGCTCTTCGTAGAAAGTTTATTAATATTATTATTAATATTAATAATATTATTATTATTATATTGTCCAAATTGCACCAAATTCAACACTGCACGTCCTTGGGTCCTCAGCAACACACCCACCAGACAGACAGACAGACAGACAGAGAGGCAGGCAGGCAGACAGACACGCAGACAGGCAGACAGACAGACAGACAGACAGACAGACAGACAGACAGACAGACAGACAGACAGACAGACAGACAGGCATGCAGGCAGGCAGGCAGGCAGACAGACAGGCAGGCAGGCACAGGCCGGGAGACAGACAGACAGAGATTCCTTCCTGTACAGTTAGATAGATGAACTGGTTAGTAGAACAAAAAAAAGAAAACGAGAAGAAAGGGGGAAAATATTTTCAAAATATAACAAATAAATAAATAAATACAACTTTGAATCACTTTTCAACAAGCTGCTTCGCCATTACAGAGGAAAAAACAGATAACGAAACAGATAACGAGCCACTAAATATGAAATAATACAAATGTAGAGATCTCAAGACAAACAAAACTGTAAATATAGATATTATTGCATGTTTAAGCAAGGCAAAAGCCATCCCCAATCGGTTTGGCTCCAAACATTTCCTTGAAAGATCTGAATAGAGTTGACGTTTCAAAACCGTGGGGAGCTCAATCGGCTTCGATCAGTTCTAAATACGCTTCCTCATCAGAGAGATATTTTCCTGAGGCCCGGCACGAATGTTTCAAAACAGCGCCTTGGGTTTCCAGTAAACAGGCCTCCCCGTAGGATAGCCTCGAGTCGGTACCTCTCGGAATCTTCATTAGCGTCTCTTGCATTGTGTTTTCTTTGGGCAGGCATTCCTCACTTTAAGTATTTCCATCGGAGCCTGTCAGATGTACCATGTACGGGCTCCAGCCCCTGCATACCCGAGTGCAAACGAACCGGGAGGGTACCGCTCTTCCCCGTTCAGGGATAAGGCTGATAAGGCTTTTTCTGAAGAAACTGCCGACGATGGAAATGTCAGTATTTGAAAAATAATTTGGCTGTGTGTTTCCTGAGGAGAAAAGGGTATGCTGTAGAGAATGAAGGCTGCCGTAGTTTCTCCAAACTGTTTTTATTGTAGGTGTATCTGTCGATTTTATTTTGTTTTGACGCGCAACAAAAAAATCCCTGCAGCCTGCAGTCGTCCCGGTGCGGTGTCCGTGTCCCCCGCCAGCTTGGAGCGCGGCAACAAAAGTTTGGAGCAAACTTTGAAAGGAGGCCTTGTAGATCTATGAGCGAAGGTTTACTCCAAACGATTAATTTGGTACGATTGGAAAACGGTGGAAAGGTGTAGAGTGACCCGCGCTCGGCCACCAGTGTACTTAACCTGCTGTTTATGATCAGTAGACCCGGTGATACCTCAATCCTTACACCTTTTGTTGAATTTCGCAAAAAAAGTAGTTTGCTGTGTCACACCACCAAGCCACAAAATAACAGGCTCCTAATTGGAGAAATGATGCTACTTTAGCATTTTTCTTCTACTGCTTTGAGTGAGATACATTATTTAGCAGCCTTTATCCATTCAATAAACCGCTGGGCCATTGTTTGGTTGCTATAGCTGCTCCCTCTGGGGATGTTCCCTTAAACTTCAGACATTTCCACAGGTCACTGGCTCTGTGGGCCAAAGGGACCTGACAAAGCTCCACTCTTCTCATTTTTTCCCCCGACCTTCTACTCTGTTCTAATCCCAGGTGTAACACTAGACTAGCGCTCTCGCCAGCCCCCTCTTGCCTGAAAAAGGGGCATTTCATGGCAACCAGTGTGTTCTCAGCCTAATTTCTCTACTATTCTGGGTAGGAATGTGTATCTGATTTTGTGTGTGTGTGTGTGTGTGTATGTGTGTGTATGTGTGTATGTGTGGTGTGTGCCCGTGCGTACCTGTGATCGCTTATCTACGAATTCGGAATTACAAACACGTGTACATGAAATAGCCTCAACGAAACAAAACAAAACTAACCCATCCTTGGGAGAACCCCCCCCCCCAAAAAAACACCCATCTGAAAGTATTTTGTCCGCCCCCCCCCCCCCCCCGCCCTCCGACTCCCTCCCTGCCTCCGTGCCTCCCGTCTCTTTTCTCTTTTACTATCTCTACCTCTTTCTCCGTTTCTCCCTTTCTCTTTCCACCTCTTCCCTCTCCTTCTATCCCGCCCCTCCACCCTTTCCCTCTAATGCACTCTCCCCACCCTCTCCCTAATTCCCTCCCTCGACTCGGCGCTGCTCTCGCGACCTCGCCCTCTCCCCTCCCCCTCCTGGCCGGGCTGCAGTCGAGGTGGGTGTTCTCGGGGCTGTTATGACTTGGGAGACGATAATGGCAGCTATAATGTAGCCAGCCGTTCCTGATGTGGCTGGGCTTGTGGGGGATTCTGTTGTGTTAGGGCCAAAGACGGAGGGAGGGAAGACCGGAGAAAGCGGGGGGGGGGAAGAGGCGGAGCTCGGCCGTCAGCCAACCGTGGCCAAGATTCTGCCTCATTTTCTTTCCCTCTTACCCCTAAACCCCGTTTTTTTTTTTCTTTTCTTTTTTTTTCCTCCTTCGCTGGCAAACTTTGTTTTTAAATTCTGCCTGTTTTTGTAACCCCCCCCCCCCATCCAGATCCTCCTCCCAGCCTCCACCCGCTCCCCCTGCCTTTTATGCCCCTTTACTCAGACTCTGAATTCCTCACAGCTGCTGTTATGTGATGGGGGTGGAGGGGGGGTGATGGTGTGACCGGCAAAAAGGCTGCAGACATCACTGTAATGCACAGTCAAACCTACTTGCCGCCAGAGACGGAGGTGTGAGATAAATAAATGTTCTGAGTCAAGTAACATCGAATCCGCTCATCTTTTCCACCATCTATTCCCGTTTTGTATTATCGTTATTTTCCCCGCTGAGAATACACAATGAACAATGAGCGCACATGGACCAAGACGAACCAAATGGGTGTGCCTGATGATCCATTACAGTGACGAGGTGGTGTTTAGAGCTTGTTGCCTACCATCCGATCAAGAATGTTTTTTAATTACGTTTCACAACAATGTGCTGCAGGCGATATAAAGGATGTAGATATGAAGGATCAAAATCAAAAACGGCAAATTATCATCAATAGAATATAATCACGCTAATAAAAAAAATATAATAATAATAATAATAATAATAATAATAATAATAAAAATAATAATAATAATAATAATAATAATAATCATAATAATGATAATAATATTAATAATAACAATAATAATTACACAATACTATCAAAGCCATCATATATCACGTTGTTTGAACCCGTTGAAGACCTTCTGTCCTTAAACTAATGTAAACTAATGTCCAGACTTGTGCCAGGCCTCTGTCGTTTTAAAACGATCAGCTGTACAACCAGTGACGCGGTTTTGACTCGGCAGGTTCACACCTCGCAGATCCGCGCACTGTAAACTGCGGTGTGTGGAGATAGCGGCGCTGATTTCTCCCTGTGAAGGGTTCTCACTCCGCCTGAAGGGCAGAATGAAACGTTGATCCCTTGTTGCTACACAGGCGGAGTGACTGATGACAGATGTTGGGGGCGCTGAAGGACTTCGCTGCAAAAATGTCTGTAATCAAATCTCCGGCTGACTCCAAAGAACGCCTCGCAACAAGTCCATTTTCATTGACGACAAGTGTCGCAGCATTTGAACCTAGTTCAGTATTTTAATTTTTGTCACAAGAACACAATTTCAAGCGCAAACGAGTAAATAACAATTAAATATGCTGCGGAATTTCATGCAAGGCTGAGTAGACCCCCACACCGTAGAGGCAGCACAAACAAATTCAGGATAAAAAAAAGGAAACAAATTGAAAGGAAATAGGGCATATTCTCAATAAAAACAGTGGGAAAGGCTGAGGGTGCGACTTGCAGAGGAAGGTATATCCATTTACTGTGTACATCTGGCTGTCTGAAAGAGCCTGATGGGTGTGGAAAAGGGAACTGCTCAATTTAAGTATTCCTATGCAGTGTATTGATACTTATTTTATCACACTTACTTTATCAAAGTATATACTGTACATGCATTTCCCAATTGACCATTGAGGTCCCCCTCTATAACCTTATGCAGTCTCATGCAGGTAATCTCAGTCTCATGCGTAACCCACCATTTCTAGTCCCACCCATGTTTTTTCAGCCAGCCCAGGGTATTTCGTCGCGAGCCAAAAATGTCTACCTTCTGGAGAACTGTGACTGAATATTATTCAGTCACAATGTAGTGAGGACGATCTCTCGCTTTCCTGATATCTTATATGTGAACAGCCCTCCAGCCCTCCACCCCAAGCCTCCTGGATTCCCCCTACCTAGCTTTTCTCCCGCCGTCCCTCTCTCTCTCTCTCTCTCTCTCTCTCTCTCTCTCTCTCTCTCTCTCTCTCTCTCTCTCTCTCTCTCTCTCTCTCTCTCTCTCTCTCTCTCTCTCTCTCTCTCTCTCTCTCTCTCTCTCTCTCTCTCTCTCTCTCTCTCTCTCTCTCTCTCTCTCTTTCTCCGTCATCTCTCTGCCTCTCTCTCCCACTCTGGGCCACCCACCCGCCATCCTGCACATACCTGTGGTTTCCTGTGTTCCACTCCTCTCCTCTCTTCCCCCTCTCTCTTTACCTCCGGACTCCCTTTCCCTCTTCTCTTCTCTCTTCAATCATATGCTGCATACCTATGACCTCCTCTCTTTCGCCCTCTTCTTCTTCTTCTTCTTCTTCTCCTCCTTCTTCTCCTTCTTCTCCTCCTTCTTCTCCCCTCATTGCATTGGCATATCAGCAGTGCCCTGTATCAGCTTAATCAGCACTAACCGCAAATATCTCTTTGAACTCCTTTAAGTAGGAGAACTTGTGGTAATTGAGGAGGGTTAGAAAAGGGAAAGAATGGCGGAAGGATGGATGAGTGGGTGGTGGATGCATGGATAAATGGTGGGACACAACAACAGATGGGTGATTGAATGGATAGACAGCGGGATGATTGGGTAGATTATTGGATGGGTTGATGGTTGGAAGAATGATTGGTTGCATACATGGTTGGATGGATGATGGGATGGATTCATGGGTAGATGTACAGTATGTATGGGTGGATGGACAGTTGATTGGATAGATGGTTGGGTGGATGTATAGATGGATGGTTGGAGGAATGGATAGTTGGGTAAATGGTTGGATGGATATATGGACGGGTGGATGGTTGGACGGATGGGCGGTCGGCTGGATAGAGGGTTGGTTGGATAGATGGACAGACGAATGGGTGGTCGGTCTGTTGGTTGGATGGATATATGGTTGGATGGATCAAGTGATGGAAAGGGCAGATGAGGAGCGGAGAGGCTGATTCACACAGCTGGCACCCAGCTGTAGAAAAGGGCTCCGTCTATAAACAGTGGAGCCCACCCCCCCTTTAAAAAAAGGGCTTTGTCATCATAAATCCCGACTGGCCCTCCTCTCTACCTTTACCAGAAACGCTGAACCCCAACCAAATGTTTCATCATCCTCTTCCGCTTTTTCCCTGACATGCTTAAAACGGCTCCAAATCAATTTTCGGCCCAGGGCCTCTTCCTCTCCTGTCTCTCTACCTAATTCTCTCTACATTTTCCATTCGATCTGTCTTTTAACCTCTGTTCTCTCCATGTCTCTCTTTAGTGTCAAGTGCCAAGGCTATCTCCACATCTTTCATTCCTCGCCCTCCTTGTCGCTGCCGTTGGAGTGGCACATTACAACACAGATCAAAGCCCGTGCGCTTCATCCAGCTCGTAGTTTGGGTCCCATCCCACCCACGTGCATGGCAGAAAAAAAAAAAAAAAAAGAAACAAGAAAAACAAGACTAATGTTCTGTGCAGATGCTTACCAGAGCTGTCTGCTAACCACTGAAGGGATCAGCACCAGCAAACAAAAAAAAAAAAAAAAAAAAAAAAATACAAATAATAATCTGTTTGGTTTACAGAAAGACCGCAATGATTATAAGAATAATAGTAATCTTAACAGTCTTGGGTGGGCAGGCGATATTTATAGCCGGCCACTTCTATTCCAGAGCCATATAACTCAGCTGGGAGCGAGGGAGAGAAGGAGGGAGGGAGGGGCGGAGCGGTGGAAAACTTGTGAGGACGATGAGACGGAGGGAAGAGAGACAGGGGCTCCGCAGGCTACGGTGTGTGGGCGGAGACGCAATGTGTGTGTGCTGGTGAGTGTAAAGAGAAGGGGAGAGAGAGAGAGAGAGAGAGAGAGAGAGACGGTGAAAAAATAAACAGAAACAATGGACAGAGACAGAAAGAACGCATAAGCCACTGTATGAGAGTTTGTGTATCGGTGTAATCAAAGTGATTTTTTTGTGTGTATGCATGTGTGTGTGTGTGTGTGTATGCACACATGTATGTATGTGAGTGTGTGTGTGTCTGTGTGTGTGTGTGTGTGTGTGTGTGTTTAATTGGGCAAATGCTGTACAGTAAAGCCTGTGTCATGTAAGCAATGACGTGCTCAATATTTGAGCCAGTCACAACAATGCAAGAATGGAAGAGAAAAGTAATAAAAGGTGAGTAGGTGAAAAAAGATATACACACATGTATAAATAATGAGGTATTTACAAAGAATGTCAGCATTTAAAATGTGAGCTTGTGCATGTGTGTGTGTGTGTGCGTGCGTGCGTGTTTGGTGTGAGAAACCGCAGCACAGCCCATCTGAGTTACCACAGCAGCGGAACCGGCCTGTAGGCCACCAGACGCAGACGCCGACCGCAGCGCTCTCGGAGGAAACGCGGAGATATATCACCGAGAGGAGAAATATGGAGCAGACAAGCCTGGCATCCGAATGAAAGGGCCACTGGAAACTCGACAAAGGCCGCTCGCCGTTCTGTCATTTAACCTTTATTTTCATGTCTGGCGTTACGCTGTGTTAACACCGGGCGTTTTCTTTCTTTCTTTTTCTTTTTTCTTTTTTTTTTTCCCCTTAAGGCGTTGCTGTGCACCCAAAAAAGGAGTCCAAATCATCATCATGAATACATAAAGATGGACAGAATGTCTGGCGGGGAAACTGACGTAAAGAGAAAGCAGGCAGGAAGACGGAAAGGGGAAAGACGGAAGGAATAACAAAATGAGCACGCGCACACGCACACCGACTGAGACGCTGACACACCTACAGAGAGGCAGGCGGGCCGACAGACTGACCGATAAGACAGACAGACAGACAGGCAGACAGACGATTTAAAACGGGCGACCATACATTTTTAGGGGAGTCGCCCCGTACAGATGATGCAGCTTCTCACGCTTATTATTACCGATATCTCTTTCCCGCACCCCTAGCACCTCTCTGTCTCCCACTCGCTCCCCCGTTCGGCTTGTTTACTCTCTGTCTCTTTCTCGAAGCATGTCCGATTGTACTTGACTTTGCCCCGGCAGCTGAACACACGTGCTGAGACTTGTCTTCATCAGATCACAGTTGCAAGAGGAAGCGAGAAAGACCAAGTGTGTGTCTGCCTATCTGTGTGTGTGTGTGTGTGTGTGCGTGTGTGTGTGTGTGTGTGTATACTTCTTTGCCGATGTGAGGTGGGAGTTAACACATCATCATAGCAGATTTGGCCCCTCCCTGCCCTCTTTGTCTGATCCAATCGTCTGCCAAATCTCACATACCAGTAACAGAAGATTAATGAATTGAATAGAAAGCTTGGAAGCGCCAGATAGAATGGATTGGCTAAAAAGATATGAAATATTAAATGGTGTTACCTAGGTGGTTGAAGAATGATGGCAAACAATCAAGAGAGACGCAGAAAAGAATTGTCACGTATTGTCGTGTATGTGTGGTTATGAAGCATGGTTATGTGGTATGATGGAAATTGAATCTAAAACACTATCGCCGATCGAGAAAAAAAAAATGGGACGTTTTGATATCAAACATTTACAAATCAAAACAAGAGTCGATCAAGAGTTTGATCCAGTTCCTGCCCTTTTTTTCTGCAAATCAAATCTCACCGCCTTAAAGGGGACCAATTATGAAAAACTCACTTTTTCAGTGCTTGTGCACGCACATTTGGGTCTCTGCTGGACCTACCAAGACACAAACAACACAGTCAGTTTTTTTGTGGGCAGCCTTTGTCAGAAAACATGTCCTGAAACAACCCGTTCAGATTTTTTATCCCTTCGCACGCCGCAGGGCCCACATTGGAATTAGAACCGCCATCCATCTGAGTAACTCCACCCACAGCTGGAGAGTAACAAGTGCCGCTGGTAACTGTTCTGTTGGCTTCACAGACCAGCACAAATCTTTGAAGAGAAAGAGGAATTAATACCAACTGTCGGTGACAAAACTGCAGACGACAGAATTGTACGTTTTTAAAAAATAATTCTGCTGTGTCTTTCTTTCTCAAAAAATTCAAAATAAAAATTATCTGGTGCATAGATTGTAGGCTACGGAGCGCGAACCACTGTGCGAATCAAAACCAATGAAAAAAGGTGTTTTTTTTTTATTGTAGACGGATTTATTTTATTTTATTTTCCGACATTTACATGAAACAAAAAATCCCTGCGTGCTGTGTCCCGGTGCGGTGCCCGTGTCACCCACAAGCTTGGAGCATGGTGACAAAAGTCAGAACAAACTTTTAAATGAGGCCTTGTAGAGCTAATATAAGTGAAGATTCAGCAACTGGATTGCTTATTTCTCACCTCAAATTTGTTCAGAAACAGATTTTGGCACACCGATAAGGTGACATCAGTGAACGTTACGAACTAAATACAACAGAACCCGGAACTTGTGCTCAAACCCCATTTGCTCGCAGAACTCGGGGCCTCAGGAGGGTGGCTCCACCCCACTGAAACAGCCCACCGTGGAACGGGATGGATTAGAGGCATCCAGATCTAGATCCAGATTTGTCCTAAGTCAATAAGTCGTGACCCAGACATAATTTAAGATTTGAACAATGAGTTATTTTGCAAAACAAACGGTGCAGTCATCCACAATGCTTCCGTGCACTGTTAAATATATAGAAAAACTCAAGTGAACAAAGAGGCATTAAAAACAAACATCCAATAACCGTTGACCCCAATGAAACGTAAAGAAGCCGAATGATAACGTCAGAAAAATAACAGTAGCAGCTCGAAATGGACCAATGACCCAGTTTTGGATCGGGAGCCACCGGTTGAGCACCACTGAGTTAGACCACATTCCCTACGTAGACACACACACACACACACACACACACACACACACACACACACACACACACACACACACACACACACACACACACACACACACACACACACACACACACACACACACACACACACACACACACACACACACGTACACGTACACGTACATACACACACACACATTACATAAATGCTCACGTCTCATGTGTGGTCTGACTCGGGGCTGAGTTCATAACTAATACAGTGCAGGCGTTTAGTTTAATACCCAGATGTTGGTGGAGGCATCCGGGCCTGCATTGGCTTTTAATTGGCTGAGATCCCTGAGCTGACGGTTCGGGGCTTAGCATGTGACTCAGGGTGTCACGCCCTCCACTTCTGCCTCCTCTTCCACCTAGCCTGCAGCCAGTCTCTCTCTCTCTCTCTCTCTCTCTCTCTCTCTCTCTCTCTCTGTCTCTCTCTCTCTCTCTCCCCTGACCGTGTCTGTGTGTGTGTATGTGTTGTGGGTGTGGCTGCATTCTCTGGCTCCCTCCTGACGACGTCATCCACCTTACCTGCTCTGCCTGCTCACCTGTGGTCCATCAATTCATCACCAGGCAGCATATCGACCACGGTTTTCCATCCACCCATCGCCAGATCGTTGTTAGAACCACCACGTTGGTGTTGCTCCCAGCCGTTCTGAGTTTCTTTGTCTTTGTAGAGTATTTTCAGTGTTTGTTTCCCAATGTTTATTGATGTATTTCCCTGTCGTCTCAGTTAGCAACTTTCCGCTGCCCTGCCTGCCTACCCGTCTGCCTACCTGCTTGCCTGCCATGCCTGCCTGACCTACCTGACCTTCCCTGCCTGTCCTGCCTGACCTACCTGCCCTTTCTACTTGCCTGTCTGACCTTCCCTGCCTGTCCTGCCTGACCTACCTGCCTTTTCTACTTGCCTGCCCGACCTTCCCTGCCTGCCATGCTTGCCATCCTTTACCCCTTTGCTCCCTTCAATAAATCCCTGTTATTATACACCACTATTCTTGTCTATTGCACTTGGGTTCACTGGCCTCAGCCGTAACACGGTGACATTCTTAGATGTCTACAGACAGACCCACACATACATACTGAATATCTGTCTCCCTCTCTCTCGCTTTCTAAGTATGTATGTATCTATCTACTTTTCTTACTGTCTCACCCACACACACACTGAACAAACGAAGAACTTGGCCCCGGTTCTGACAGGGCGGTTACAACATACTCGTATGGCGTCAGCAGGAGACGAGGCATGGCTGTCCACTGGAGTCTACAAACTAAACAAACGCTCACACATGCAGACAGACAGACACACGCACGCACCCACGCACACACACACACACACACACACACACACACACACACACACACACACACACACACACACACACACATACACACACACACACACACACACACACACACACACACACGCACACGCACACAGTAACAGACACAGTTTTGCATCTTTTAGATCCCAGGCAGAGCAGCAGGGGCTGGACTGACTGACGCCTCGCTGCTGAAGCTCTACAGCTGGCAGCCATGATATCTGCCAATAAAATCACTGTCAGCCAATACCGTAATAGTAGACGGTAGCTGCAGTGCCAATGTCATCTTATTAAAAGATGACAAATCTCTTTATTTACAAGTTTATGTATATTCTCAATATACTTATTTGGGTCAACGGTGTTTGCATTAAAATTGAGAAGAAAATACCCCCATTCCTTGTTTTAGAATTCTGCCAGTGCCTGCCCTTTGGAATGAGAGATCTTGTTTATGTGGGCGTAGTTCGCGGTAAGTTTATGTTAATGAGGCACAGCCCTGAACGGCAACTTGCCGTGGGAGGGGGAGCCGGAATGAGATGGCTGCTTTGCTGCTGCTTCAGCGTCATCGCACCGTGCATCAGTTTAAACCAGTTGTATCCCAGCTTAATCCTAAAACAGGTGATATCCTGAAATTGTCAAAGAATGAAAAGAAGCAAAGAAGGTAAAAGTGCCTCAAATGCGATCTTCTCATCTCTGTGACCCAAAGTGTCGAAATACCAATTTTAAAATTGCAAATCAAAAACAGTTAACATATATTAACATATACAAACACACACACACACACACACACACACACACACACACACACACACACACACACACACACACACACACACACACACACACACACACACACACACACACACACACACACACACACACACACACACATTGGAACAACCCCCTCAAACAATTTCCATTACTTTCTAATCCCAATCGGGTGCTAAGGGGATGCTTGCCGGTGCTATAGCCCCGTCAGGAACAATAAAAGCCGTCCCGTGTCAGGCTCAGTGGAGCAATTGATAATTGCGATCAGATGCAAAACAAGGGCAAATTGCACCCAGCTGCCAAACTTTATGGGCATGTTTGCGCTGGCATATATTTAGCTCAATATCTTTTGTGAACCGGACGCTAAGAAGCGCAGATAGGGGGCAACATTGATGCTCAATTCACGGTGAGATTAGCAGCCTGCGGATCCATTCTTTGGGAATTTGCCCCTCAGCTTCGTTAATGTTTCTTTCTTCAACGGGATCTTTGACCAATTATGGACAAAAATGATAGTTAGATTGAAGATAAAGATACAAGTACAGACTAAAATCCGTAGCCTTATTCAGGTTAGACCTAGATGAAAGGTTAGTTTAATATTAAGGAATGGACACCCAAGGAGTCTTGAACTCAGCTCCTCGGGTTGAGTGGGTTCATGACTCACCCCCTTACAAATTTGCCGGTATACTTTTAATAATAACATCAACATAGGGTGTTCTGAAATATGATTCATTCTCCTCTCAGTAATGTTTAATAATGAAAGAACATTGGACTTATTTCAAAGTCTTGCTTGGGGCAGTCGAGTGAAAGAATGCTCGCCAACACTGGGACTTGAGGTGCGATCTCCATCAATCCCTCCAGGGAGGAAATCACAGACATTTGCAGACATTTCAGTCATACTCATAAATAGGTTTAATGATCCAAAAAAGCACAAACGATCCATCAAATTTAAGCCAATTTCCGAAATGCTGTCAGTAGCAGCACTCATACAGAGTCTCTTAAATGTTCCAATATTTTCCCCAATGTTGTCTAAACTCATTCAATGTGTGAGGAATTCAATACAAATCCTGCACGGCGTCACAATATTGGCCAAATTAACTTGTACAGGGTGTCATGACATTTCACTGCATGTGTGTATGACCGTCTGTACTGTATATGTATGTGACACATACGTTTTTGAACTTGAAATGCTTCTGAATGCAACTTTTCGCCGCCGTTACACATCACCTAAAGCAGAGGAGCTGTTTTCTGATGACCAGGGCATCCTGTGCTTTTTCATGTAAACACTGATCCTATCTCACGCATGAGGAAGAGGCTCCCTTTCACTGGGTCTCAGCTCTAAATTCCTGCCTGCATCTCCAAGCAGAACTAACTGATGCACAGGACACGCGAGCCTATGAAAAGTTCCACGCGAGCACCAATATATTGAAAACAAGGAAAGTGACGTACGCAGGGAAGCGACATGCACGCACACGCGCACGCACGCACCCACTCACATGTTCATGCGCGCACACACACACACACACACACACACACACATCTACGCAGATATACAGTGTGGCTGATGACCAAACACAATAGGAAAACAGGCAAATCAGGAGCTAATGTCTACTAAAGAGACATAGAAACCACTGATTCAATCAAACCTTTCCACGCACGCACGCACGCACGCACGCACGCACGCACGCACGCACGCACGCACGCACACGCACACACACACACACACACACACACACACACACACACACACACACACACACACACACGCACACACACACACAAACACACAGAGTGATACTGCTGTGCTATGGAAAGGAAATTGTGTGACAGTGTGTCAATGCACCATCAACTTTCTGGGCCTTCTCACAGTTTTTATTTATTTTTTTACAATATCAATTGGAAGCCCCTTCATCACGCCTTAAGAAGTTCTGCGCTTCAATCAAAATTTTCTGTGACCAAGACGGGTTGAAAGACAGGAGACAGGAGATGTTTTATTTACCCACTTGCCTTCAGAAGAGGCTGAGTTTCCCCACAATACAGCCATAAAATAAGTGTGGGTGTTTTCTTGACAAACGAACTATTTTAAGTATGCGACAAGAAGTTTTCACTTTAAAACCTGAGTTCTACATTTCCGATGTGTGAGAAGCTAGAAGAACATCTCAGGAATGCCAGCTGAGTGTTTTTCATTCCTTGAGTTTGTAGTTATCAACATAAACATGGGTTGCAGCTAAAGCAATGAAAAAGAATTAGAAAGCCTGACTTTGAATAAGGAATTTGCTGGGAGTTTTATGTGGGGTACTGGGGACAAAAGGAGATGCAGAATACAGTCGACTTTTACCGCTATTTCCTAAAGACAGAAGAGAAAAACAAAACAAGTGAAGTGATTCACACGAGACGGAAAAAAAAAAAAAATATGGTGGCTGCAACGCTGGTGTGCAGCGGGTGACGCAGAGCCTGTGTGTGGCATTCAGACCCTGCTTTCCATTTTGCGTGAAGGGGGGAGGCTGTTAGGGTGCATTGCAGGAGAGAGAGAGAGGGGGGGGGGGGCAGGAGAGGGAAATCAGTAAAGTGAAAGAAAGAGTGAGTCAAAAACTGCATTGTTGAAAAGTTGAATTAAAGAGAGGGGGTGGTAGAGGGGGGGGAGTGTGAGAGAGAGGGAGAGGGAGAGAAAGAGAGAGAGAGAGGGAGAAAGAGAGGGTTAGAAAGAGAGAGAGAGAGAGAGAGAGAGAGAGAGAGGGAAAGCGGAAGAGAGAAAGAGAGAGGAGGCCTATTGTTGAAATCCCATTTCTCACTGTATTGTCTGACCTCATCAATGCAGGGTTCCTGGTTCCAATGGTGAACATTCCTGTAAGTGTCTATTAATTCCCAAAATCCTTGGAGGGAACAACCAGCGCACGTGCTGTGGTCAGCGCTCCGCATCAGCACAATATCTCAGGGACACTGTGAACCGAAATAAAATATTCCATTTTCAAAGTGTTATTCCTTCTCACAGAGGCGTTCACACGCACAGAGGAAACATTGATTTTTTTTTTTTTTTTTAGGTTGATGAAAAAAAAATTGAATACAAATTCACCGTTGGGAAAGTGCACAAAATTCATTCTATTGCTGCTTTGGTACTTAATCATGCATGTTGCACAATGCAAACCATCCTTTTGTAAAGGTGAATACAGAGCTGGGGAGACTGAATCAGTACTGTCATCTACAAAACACGAAGACTGCTCGCTTTCGCTCCACTACGGTGCCACTTTAACTTTACCACTCTGGTAAAAAAAATTTAAACAAATAAATGAATAAATAAAAATCCTCTTTTGAACTGAAAACCACAGAACGTTACCCGTTCAAATTCCTCCTGGGTCGCGGTCCTGATCATTTGGTGACTTGGATTTGTAGAATTCCTACAAGCTTCGAAAGACCTTTGATTCCTTTATTCGATGCGGAATAAAACGTGAACTTGTCGAAGAAGTGAAAAGAAATTAATACCAAAATTCCACCTGTTTCACCCCAAATTAAAAAAAAGAAAAAAAAAAACTCTTTGGGTCACCAGACATTTCCTATTCATTACTGGTTATAAAGCCTGACAAAGAGAAGGCTCCTACCCCTTCATCCGCCTCTTCACTCCCTCCCCCCGGCTCGGCTCTTCACCGAGAGCGGAGAAGGAGAATCATTCAGGGGCTGAAAAGGTTAAAGTCTCGCGGAGGAGTGGAGCTCCTGCGTCTGCCAGGGGCACCTGAAGAGGGGGCAAACATTTACCGGTGAAGAAAGGAGAAGGGAAGGAATAAAAAAAAATGAAAAAAGATAAAATGAAAGGAAATTCAACAGCCTGCCCAAGAGTTGCGGGGTGAGACTCCTGGGCAGGCTGAGTGGCGGTGTAGGGCCCTTGGAGAGTTTGTCTTGTAATTGAGTCAATTGTTGACCCCCTCCCCCCCTTCAGCTCGATTCGACAGTCCTGGAGAGAGAAAGGCTGCCCTCCCGGCCTCCCCCTCTCTCTCTCTCTCTCTCAAACTATCTCTCTCTCTCTACCTCTATCTCTATATCTCTTTCTCACCACTCCTTTCTCTTCAACCATCCATCCATCCATCCGCCCGTCCCTCTATCTCCTCTTTCTCTTCTATTGTCTTCCATTGGGGTAACTGTTGCTGTGAGTCAAAGGCGGTGATTTAGGGATGGCTGTAGGTTGGGGGTGGGGGTGGGGGGGGGGGGGGCTGAGGGTGGCTGCTCGGGGCTCTGCTGGGGCTAATAATGTTTTCAACCCCCCCAAAAAAATCTCACACCGCTCCCCCCCTCCTCCCAGACGCTCGGTTCGCCGAATCCACCCTCGGTTTTTTTCCATCGCTCCTTTTGTTTGCGCCGTGGGGATGGATTCTTGAGCCGCACTTCTGAGTCGCCCGTCCGGCCGCTCCAGCGCCGCGTGACACCTTCTCTCTCCCGCGCCGCTTCTTCCCCCGCCCATGGGATCCGGGTGGCAGCACGGACGCAGGCGGCGAGAGAGGAAGGGGAGTATTTGTCACTCCAGGTTTAGAACGCACCAAATGTCTTCGACGGGCCAGGGGCAGGGGGGAAAGGGGTGAGAGAGTGACGGAGGATGAGGCGGGAGACAGAAAGAGGGGGAGGGAAAGGGAGAAGGGGGAGGAAAGGGGATGAAAGGGAAGAAAGGAAGGGTGCAAGGGGGAACGGCATGAAAAAAAAAGGCCGGGGGGGCGGGTGCATTCTGTTTGTGAAGAGAGATCATTTTTAAATGGCTCCTTCATTCAAGAACACTTTGTTTGCACAAGGGCTCTAGTGTTCCTGCTCCCATTGTGCCGGCTCATCCCAAGGGACAGTGCGGCACTGAAGAGCCGCAGAAACTGTCGTCATTCACATTTCCCTTGTTCACTGATTAGCGCCCCTAACAAGGATGACTTTCAATTAGCGCATGCGATTATGAAGAAAAGGGAAAAAAAACAAAACAAAAAAAAAAACGGCAGCGAACCGCCTCCGCCCGAGTGCGGGGAAGAGCGGGCCGAGGTGCAAGGCGGCCCCGGGCCCCGGTGGAGACGCTCGCGACGGGGTTGTGGTTTTTTTTTTTGACGAGGTTCCGCGACGGTCTCTCATTTCCTCGGCCGACGCACACACATTGGTTCCCCCGTCGCCGCCCCGGGCTGACGGGCTTCGCAGAGTCCGCAGCGGCTCGGGCAAACTTCGGGATTCTTTACGAGGGGCTTCAAACGCAGACGTCAAGCGCGGCGAGCGGCATAACGTAGACGGCGGCTTTACCGGCCCCGGTACAACACTCCTGTCTTTTAGGATTGATTGTATGTGTGTGTGTGTCTGTGTGTGTGTGTGTGTGTGTGCGTGCGTGTGCGCACGGGCGCTCCTAAACAAGCCACTCTCAGGAGTGTGTGAGAAAGTGAAGCGCTCGCCCTCTTTCATCTGTTATTATACGAGGGAAAAAGTAGGATCCTGCCCCCCACCCCCTCCCCCATTTGTGGATTTCCTCGCGCAGTGTTTGTTAGGAAATCCTGAGCAAACCACGGCTGTTTGTTCTCTCTTTGTCAATGAGTAGTTTTTATAGACTTCTACTATTGACAATCACGCGACTTCACTTGGCCTCGCGCAAGCGGGATAACACTGTGCAAACAGGTGTATGTACACATGCACTTCTTTTCTCATAAAGTCCACAGCGCATGAAAGGCGGGCGGGGTCACTGTAAATAAAAAAAAATAAAAACTTTATTTTACATTAGTCCCCGCCGCGAACCAAATGAAGAGTTATGATGATGTATGAAAACAAACACGGTGAGGATTGCAGAGTTTGTCTACAGTACGGTAGCGACAGAGGCCAAGGGCGGAGCCAAGAGCGACCAGCGTCGTCGTCACTGGTGGGGCGCAACACCGTTTCCAGTCCGGCCGGCCCTTCCCCCCCAAAAAACAGAGGGCAAAGACGCCCGGGGGAAGTCAGCGAGCGATAGAGAGATCAAGGGCGATCAAGAGATAGAGAGGAGAGGCGATGGAGAGGGAGAGGCGACGGAGGAGGGCTACCGTGTCGGCGGAGGAGATCACGGACACCAGTAGGGGGCTCAGCCTCCGGCACAATGGACCCCCGACCGGGCCAAGACCCTTAATACCCATGCTCCCATTTCACACATCTTTTCAAAGCACACATATACTCCACCCTCCCATCCCCTTGACACCCCCTGCCCCCTTCCCCCTCTCTCCCTCTCTCTCCCACCCCCACCTCGACACTCCGTTCGCGTTGCCCCCCTGATCACAGCATACGGACAATGGCGAGAAAGGGCCTGTTTTGGCTGTAGGGGCCGGCCCGCAGCTCAAACAGGGGGCCGTCAGGGGCCATCAGGGGCCATCAGGACACCTTGTCTTTGTGTATTGGAAGACAATGGCAAACATCTCCGTGACGGTAATAGAGGCTTCCTCTGTCCTGGCAGGGAGCTGTTAAGAATGGCGGGGGCCCGCCAGTGTCTGCGGTAAATGGGTCATTATCATGATCTAAGGTGAAGTGTGGAACTGATAATGAGACAATACTGGAGATCACAGTTCCTGGTGAGAGCCCGTTGTGCTGCCACTCACACATGTTAAGAGGAGGACTGCGGAGGAGTGACGCTGTCAGTTTAATTTGAATCAGGGGCAAAAATTTCCAGATGTTTTTTCCTCCAAATATGATATCGCTTGAAGGTGTCGCGTTACATCAGGGCGACTCGCCGTTACGTCCACAGGCGCCGCAGGTACGGGTATCATAAATATGAATAGGTGATTTATTTTTAATAAGCGAATTACTTCATTTCTACGTTAACACAAACAATTGAAAAATAACACCAAATCATTTACTGGGTGGTTCTTTTTTTCGAAATATTTCAAAGACGCCATGGTCTGGGCGCGATCCACTGAAAGCAGAGAGACCTCCAAGCATTTTTTTTTTTTTTTTTTTTCTTCCGCCAAAAGAAAACATCTTGAAAAAACTAATCATTGGACGTCGGGAGGAAAAATATACCTCAACATCCTGAGCGGCTCCAAAGGAATTCTGGCTCCGACCCAAACATGGGATGGAGGATGATGAAGGCACGGCTTTGTGGAGCGCAGGGCGAGGGGAGCGCTCCGGCGCAGCAGGTCCCCGCGAAATGATTTACATCATCTGCAAAATGTCAACCTTTTACTCCGGAGTTTCAAGGGACCGTCAGCAAAGCACAAGTTCTTAGTTAAGTATCTGTACTTCAGTATGTTCAGTTTTGGAGACTTTTGGATTTGACTTTTTAACAGTTTTTAAGGGTTATTTTTTAATTTTTTAATTTTTTTATCAGGATATATTTGTAAATGACTATGACGCCAGATGCACTGTTTTATTCATGAGCGCTCGTCTGCCGAAAGAAGGCGCGGCCGTACTTTATGCCGCATTATAGCCTCGGCCACACCTTACTTTTAACGCTTTTAAGTAGATTTAAGAGCGAGTACTCAAC
This sequence comes from Zeus faber, assembly GCF_960531495.2. Taxonomy (NCBI): domain Eukaryota; kingdom Metazoa; phylum Chordata; class Actinopteri; order Zeiformes; family Zeidae; genus Zeus; species Zeus faber. The sequence goes on from NC_137192.1 coordinate 18,350,142, forward strand.
TCTACCAAACAAAGCCGAAAATATCAAGGTGGCGCTTACACTTTTACCGGAGTCATTTTTTTTTTGTTGCGTCGGCGTGTTTGTGCTTTCACTGAAGTACAAGCTCCGAGTACTTCCCGTCCACAAACAAGGCGCGTCACAGGGAAGCCCCTCTGCCCCTCTGCCTCCGAGGGGAGAGGGGCGGCTCCCTCGCTCTCTCGCTCTCTCGCTCGCATCCCAAGTGTTCGGAGTATTAGCGCCGCGACAAACTCGCCTTCGGTCTTGATTTAGCTGAGCTCCGGCGGGCCTCTCGACGGGGCCGGCGGCCCCCACTCGAGCAGCCCCCCGACTCTCTTTACAAGGCCCTTCAGCGGCGGGGCCGGTTGCTAGACAATGTGCTTGGTTATGTGGGTTATGTAAAGACCCTCCTGCACACAAAAGCCAATGTGGGTGTCTGTTATGTGGCGCTCTTCAGAGCCCCGGGTCAGTTAGCAGAAGAGCTCTGCTGCTTACACTCCAAGTTAAAAACGCTTGCTCTTTAATGTGTTTACTGAGAGGAGAGGAGAGGGGAGGAGAGGAGAGGACAGGAGAGGAGAGGAGAGGAGAGGAGAGGAGAGGGGAGGAGAGGGGAGGAGAGAGGAGGTGAGAGGAGAGGAGAGGAGAGGGGAGGAGAGGAGAGGGGAGGAGAGGAGAGGACAGGAGAGGAGAGGGGAGGAGAGAGGAGAGGAGAGGAGAGGAGAGGGGAGGAGAGAGGAGAGGAGAGGGGAGGTGAGGAGAGGAGAGGAGAGGGGAGGAGAGGAGAGGAGAGGGGAGGAGAGAGGAGAGGAGAGGGGAGGAGAGGGGAGAGGAGAGGAGAGGAGAGGGGAGGAGAGGAGATTTCTGCTTTTCTTGATCAGAGCCCAGGTGCAAAAACGCAGAACCTAAAGAAGGAAGCTCCCCCCACGTTCCCATTTCCATTGAAGCGACAGCTGGCCGATTAGAATTTTTTCCGATCAAATCCCACCGCGGCCTCGCCGGGAATGTCCCACGCTGACGCCCGCGATGATTTTTGCGAGCAGTCCGATTTGAAACTCGGAAAACAGGACAATAGAAGTTTGCAATTTGGACGCAGACGTAGGCGGAATTCCCCTCCATGATGTGTACATTAAGTAAGACTGCGTGTGTGTATGTGTGTGTGTGTGCGTGTACGCGCGTGCGTGCGTGTTTGTGTGCATGCGTGTGCGCATGTGTGCGTGCGTGAGGGTGTGTGTGTGTTTGTGTGTGTGTGTGTGGGGGGGTGTGTGTGTTTACCCGCCCTCGTGCGCAGGTGACAGTGAAGAGAAGGAGCCCCGGAGGCGGCGACACGGCGGTAAGCCACACACCTCAGACGCACCGCGGCTCTCCTCTGACGGCCCCGTGACAGGGGAAATAAGCAGCGAGGTGAAGCCGCGGCAGCGTCCACCGACTGCGGCTAAGGACGCCGGGCTTTGCTTACACAGAAACACATACAGTTCCTGTTGATGTTGGCGTACCGCAGACTGTCAGGGAGGAGGCGCGACGCGGCCCCACATGCGCGCGCACACACACACACACACACACACACACACACACACACACACACACACACACACACACACACACACACACACACACACACACACACACACACACACACACACACACACACACACACACACACACACACACACACTGCGGGGCCACGCTGACAAAACGGCACAAACATTCCTACCCTATGGATGCGCGTCATATGAGCGGACGTTTGACGGTGGCGCAGATTGGTGCTGAAATAATCAGATTATAGACTTTCAATCTCCGTCATTGCGTTGAAATGTGTCTGTGTGTAATTCATCTACCGCTCATTGCCATAAGGGAGCAAACTGTGCGCGTTCCCGAAAAAAAATGTGCAAAGTAAATTAGGATTTATGTTTGTAGACTAATGAAGGGCACGGCTGCAGATATCATGTGTGCGTGCTGTTTATTATCCGCTGCAACATGAGACAGTAAATGTTTCGCTTGGTCTTTTAAATTCCACGGCTGAGACAAAGCTCATAAACAGGAGGTTTTGGTTGGGCCGCCTGAGGATAGCACGGACCGCTGCGAACCTTCATTAATTAATTCAGATTTGCGTCACACACACACACAGGCACGCGCACGCACACACACACACACACATACACACACACACACACACACACACACACACACACACACACACACAGTCAAAACCTCTCTATCATATGTCTGAACACACACAGCTCCACATACCCAGGCACTGTGACAAGCTAGAACATGCGTTAGGAGCTTATTGGATAGAAGCAGACCCCCACCCCACCCCACCCGGGGGCGCCCATCGAACCCACAGTAGGGATGGGCGGGGATCAAAACTGAGGGATCGCAGAATGTTCCGCTCCGCTTCGATACTCACAAGCTACTCATTTGGTATTGATTCCTTTAAAATTGAATAGATAAATCAAATAAAATGATATAAATAAGACAAAATGTGGGTAGCCGCATCACTTCCAAACGCTTTTAACACTTTTGTCCAATGTTTGGGCCAATAAACAGCCCTGACATATTCCGCGGACCCGTTGTCACGCAGCCGTGGAAACAAGCGCACACTGGTCCGCGCAGGCGTACGGCCGCTCACTTCCGCTTCAAACTTGTGAGAAAGGGAACGTAGCGTGGAAATCAAAGTCGGGTCAAAAAAGTGCCAAGATCTCACCGTTTGGAAGAAAATGAATGAGGTATTTTGCCGCCGGGAAGCCGAGACAGTTGCATATGTAGAAAGTGGAAGTTGCTCTGGACAATCACGGCCTCTTTAAGACATCTTTACAAAAGTGCAATCATACACACACGTTGTTTGGATTTTAATTGATTTTATTCGTATTTATGTTATAATTGTTCATTTATTTTACTATTATTTAATCATAGCAGTTCTGTAAAATTATGGATTATTTCTTACACATATTAGCGCAAGCATTTTTATTTAATACTCATATTTGCTTTGTAATAAATTTGTCAATAATGGCCGGAATGTGTCATGTGATTTGCATTAAAGTGTAATGGTCTTTTTTTCCTGTAAAAATGACCATCCTTTTGAAAACCCTCTGACCCGTTTCAGAAATGATCAGGATCGGCATCGTTAAAATTGGAAACAAAAAAAGCACCGGTATCATATGGAATGAAAAAAGGTTTGGTATCTCCCATCCCTAACCCCCAGGAAGCCAGAGCGTGAGTCCAGGTGGGGACGGGAACGAGAGAGAAAGCATCTAAGACATTGTTTACAACATGATTATTATTTGTGACTTTGTGACAGTCATGGGATATAGTGAGGTCACATAAAAAAAAAAAAAAATTAAAAAAAAAAGTTCAGTGTTTCTGATTTCCGATCTGGTTATAAATCTCACATCTGAAGATCCGAAACAACTTCATTAACGACCATCATGATAATTACCATGGGTGGAGAAACGCTGGAGAGAAAGACAGTATCGACCTAGATTATACCACACATCATGAGCGTGTTGTTTGCACCTTAATAATAAATCGTGCATATCATATATCATGCATACTTTTAGAGGCACTAACACTGGGGGTTAAGATGAAATTGTACGTGTCCATTTTCATGGTTAATGAAAACACACGTCATAAGTCTGTGGGGGGCAGTAGCTCAGGTAGAGCGGGTCGGGTCGGACCAATTTATAAAAACAAAACAAAAAAAAGGTCCAAGCAGAGTGATTGATATCGGTATCGTGATCGTATCACGATCCCAAACAAAACCGCACAATTCATCCGCTCCTCCACCGCGCCCCAAATCAAACACGGTTTCACCGGCACGGCGAAGAGAGACCGGAGGGTAGGGTTTGCATCTATTTCGGCAGCGCCGGAACGAAAGCGTGTCGTTTATCTGCGTAAAGTTCGCCCCTCACACAACAGAGACGCACACAACCCTTCCCACCCACATAAAACTCACACATTTTACACAAAAAAACGAGCCGCCCCCGCCCCCCGCACAAACACAAACACAAACAGGCATTTAATGCGTAAACGCTCACACACTCACCCTGACATGTGCTCAATACAGATGTGCTCACCACATTTCTGTTCCGCAGATGTGAAAAGACGACAGGGCTCAATAAATAATGACTTTGAATAGAATCCTGCGGGTTTGGATGCTTGAAACTTTTTTTTTTTTTCTTTCTAAAGCCCGGAGATTGTTCTCTACAGCATGAAAAGCCCTCAGTCCGTATCCAAAGTGAAGCTTTGGTCTCACCACAGCCAGAACTCAAAAGAAAGGGCCTATCTATGAGGCTTTCAGCACACTGGGGGCTTTTAATGGACTACAGGTGTGAGCTAATGGGGGCCAATAAAGCAGAACAACTGTACGTCCCGTCCCCAATGGAAAGAACGTGAACAAACTGATGAACGGAGAGGGGGATGCAAACTGCCGGGGAAATAATGAGCAGCGGCCGAAAGGGTCCCGCGGCCTGCTGCAAGGGGAGCCCTTCAGGTTGGGGCGAGGGGCTTGGAGGACTCGCTCCCTTTCCCGCAGTGTGCAGTCAGTGTATTATTATATCGGCGTTTGTTTTAAGATGGCCGAGAATTTGAGCGAGAATTCACAACTCCTGTTTTTTTTTCTTTCGGATTACCAAGAATTGCTGTTGATGTCGGCATGCTTTCTGCCGTACTTCGGCACGCTACTACACCACAGTGCATGTGTGTGTGTGTGTGTGTGAGTGTGTGTGAACGGGTTATGAGCTGTGTTTTTAACAACTATATGGTGCGGGTAAACTTATTTATTTGAGTACAAAGTCGTATACCGCTGGGTAATGAAAGGCTTTTGGAGGAAAAATACATTTATTTTTATTTATTTATTTATTTATTTATTATTTTTTATTTTTTTATTTTAGAAATCCTACATTGTATTTTACGTAGTGATAACATGTTTTAATAGCAAAAAGTCTCAATGTAAATGAACAGGTGCCATAAAGATCAATGCCCTGCCCTTTTCTCTGGTGAATAGCATAATAATTTATGATCATTTTTCTGAAAAAAAAAACAACAAATGCTTCTTGCAGTGTTTGGTAGGAGTGTGTGTGTGTGTATGTCTGTGTGTGTGTGTGTGTGTGTGTGTGTGTGTGTGTGTGTGTGTGTGTGTCCTCTTAAATATTCCATTTAAATTACCGTTTCCTGTGAGTCACTTTTCACACGAATGAACTTTTTTTTTTTTTTCCTGTATTTCTTTAGAATTCAGAAATTTCAGAAACATATTTTTGTATAAGAATGTTATCCTTTAGAAAACTACCCTCATAACTCGTTCTCACAGACGCACGCCCGCACGCCCGCCCGCCCGCACGCAAACACACACACACACACACACACACACACACACACACACACACACACACACACACACACACACACACACACACACACACACACACACACACACACACACACACACACACACACACACACACACACACACACACACACAGACAAAACCAGTGCTCCCCTCTTCCCCACCCCTTCGTCATACAGCAGCAGGTGCATTTGCAAATCCCCCTCCACCTCCCGCCAAAAAAACAAGTGAGAGAGGACAGGCGGAGAAAGGGGGGAGCATCAGGAGGAAGACTGCAAGACTTGCGAGAGGAGGAGAAAACAACGGCCCAGGACCTGAAACAACAACAGCTGTGGCGGCCGCACTGTAATTCCAACATTTGCTTCCCGCCGAGTGCACGCGCAGGTCACCTCACAGTGGGAGAACTCAAGCATTCACGCTGCTCTGCAGCCGCACTCCTTTCATTTTCACCCTCTCGGACAAACTTTACCGGGCGGCGAGCGCAGGGATGGGAGAGGCGACCCACTCCGTTACTGAATCTACTCCATCAGCCTACGGCAGAGCCCGTCAGCCAGGCAGGCGGTCAGTCAGCCCGTCATCCGGTTAGTCACCCAGTCTGTCATCCATCCAGTCATTCAGTCAGTCAGCGATTCAGCCAGTCATCTAGTCAGCCAGGCAGCCATTCAGCCAGTCAGTCAGTCATTCAGCTAATTCGTAACTGGATCTACTCCATCAGCCTACGGCAGAGCCCGTCAGCCAGGCGGGCGGTCAGTCAGCCAGTCATCCGGTCAGTCACCCGGTCTGTCATCCATCCAGTCATTCAGTCAGTCAGCGATTCAGCCAGTCATCTAGTCAGCCAGGCAGCCATTCAGCCAGTCAGTCAGTCATTCAGCTAATTCGTAACTGGATCTACTCCATCAGCCTACGGCAGAGCCCGTCAGCCAGGCAGGCGGTCAGTCAGCCAGTCATCCGGTCAGTCACCCAGTCTGTCATCCATCCAGTCATTCAGTCAGTCAGCGATTCAGCCAGTCATCTAGTCAGCCAGGCAGCCATTCAACCAGTCAGTCAGTCATTCAGCTAATTCGTAACTGGATCTACTCCATCAGCCTACGGCAGAGCCCGTCAGCCAGGCGGGCCGTCAGTCAGCCAGTCATCCGGTCAGTCACCCAGTCTGTCATCCATCCAGTCATTCAGTCAGTCAGCGATTCAGCCAGTCATCTAGTCAGCCAGGCAGCCATTCAGCCAGTCAGTCAGTCATTCAGCTAATCCGTAACTGGATCTACTCCATCAGCCTACGGCAGAGCCCGTCAGCCAGGCGGGCGGTCAGTCAGCCAGTCATCCGGTCAGTCACCCGGTCTGTCATCCATCCAGTCATTCAGTCAGTCAGCGATTCAGCCAGTCATCTAGTCAGCCAGGCAGCCATTCAGCCAGTCAGTCAGTCATTCAGCTAATCCGTAACTGGATCTACTCCATCAGCCTACGGCAGAGCCCGTCAGCCAGGCGGGCGGTCAGTCAGCCAGTCATCCGGTCAGTCACCCGGTCTGTCATCCATCCAGTCATTCAGTCAGTCAGCGATTCAGCCAGTCATCTAGTCAGCCAGGCAGCCATTCAGCCAGTCAGTCAGTCATTCAGCTAATTCGTAACTGGATCTACTCTATCAGCCTACGGCAGAGCCCGTCAGCCAGGCAGGCGGTCAGTCAGCCAGTCATCCGGTCAGTCACCCAGTCTGTCATCCATCCAGTCATTCAGTCAGTCAGTGATTCAGCCAGTCATCTAGTCAGCCAGGCAGCCATTCAGCCAGTCAGTCAGTCATTCAGCTAATTCGTTACTGGATCTACTCCATCAGCCTACGTCAGAGCCCATCAGTCAGGCAGCCATTCAGCCAGTCAGTCAATCATTCAGCCAGTCATCCAGCCAGCCATCCATTGAGTCAGTATTTCAGTCAGCCAGTCATCTCGTCAACCATTCGGCCAGTCAGTCAATTATTCAGCCGGTCATGTAGTCAGCTAGTTATCCAGTCATCCAGTCAGTCAGCAATTTAGCCAGTCATCTAGTCAGCCAGGCAGCCATTCAGCCAGTCAGTCAGTCATTCAGCTAATTCCTTACTGGATCTACTACATCAGCCTACGTCAGAGCCCATCAGTCAGGCAGCCATTCAGCCAGTCAGTCAATCATTCAGCCAGTCATCCAGTCAGCCGTCCATTCAGTCAGTCATTCAGTCAGCGGGTCATCTTGTCAACCATTCGGCCAGTCAGTCAATCATTCAGCCGGTCATGTAGTCAGCCAGTCATCCAGTCATCCAGTCAGTCAGCCAGTCATTCAGTCTGTCATCCATCCAGCCAGTCAGTCAGTCAGCCAATCATCTCGTCAGCAATTCAGCCAGTCAGTCAATCGTTCAACCGGTCATGTAATCAGCCAGTCATCCAGTCATCCAGTCTTCCAGTCTGTCATCCATCCAGTCATCCAGTCAGTCAGCAATTCAGCCAGTCAGCCAGGCAGCCATTCAGTCAGTCAGCAAATTCATTACTGGATCTACTCCATCAGCCTACGTCAGAGCGCGCGATCAGCACGATGCAGATTCTTCCTCGAGCCTGAATTGTATCGCATGGCTCTAACCATTGATTTCCCATCGATTCGATTTCCATACAAAGAATTTGATCGTTGGTGAATATTCTCATTGGAAAAACGAGGGGATTGCTTTCCATATTTACTTTTCATGAGAAGCCTCGGCCATTAGTAATGCAGATATCACGACCACGCAGGGTAGCGGCATTGATGAGAGCAGCTGGAGCAGTCTATGAAGTTCAGAAGGCTGCATTCATTTAGTGTAATGCCGCTTAACAACAACAAAAAAAAAAAACATTTAACGACAGGTTCATCATGACGTTACGAACCAAAATCCGACATCGATATCTATTCTCATACAACTCATAGTATCAATATTGTATTGATGTATCGCCGAGCCCCAATTCCAATGGCATTCGGCTCCGTCTGCGTTCCACTGTACATCCTATTGTGGTTGTTGACATGACAGGGTGTGGTTGGGTCAGGCTTCCAGGGACACCTTTCCCAGGAATAAAGTGTAAACAAACGCTCTTGAAAAGCGGCAGAAAAGTCGCACTCGTTTCCGACCCCTGTGTTTTTGTTTTTTTTCCCCCTCAACGGGAGGCCGTGCTTCGTGTTTCACAACACACACTTATAATTGCGGGCGCCTTGGAGACCCTCTTTACTAGGGGTCTTCTTGTTAGTTATGGGCCACCAGGAAATGAAGTCCCTCCTCATGTAATTAATGGGCACAATTATGTAATTGAGGCAGGGGGGTTGGGGGTCGGTCTGCAGCCTCCTGGAACAGGGACCAGATGTCGCCCCGCGCCTGTTGCCTGCCTGCCTGCCTGCCTGCCTGCCTGCCTGCCTGCCTGCCTGCCTGCCTGCCTGCCTGGTGTGCATTCAGTCGCCGGCTTGTCCCAGGACGCTCGCAGCGGGGTCAGCGCTTGTACCAGGACCTCGTCCGGCCCCGTGCGCCGGCCCAGACGCCCTCTTCTTTCTCTTGTAAATAAAGACTTAATGGTTTACGAGTCTTCCAATCATCGTAATACCTTCAGAAGGAATTAGTTCAGAGAGGAGCAGAGCCACGCAGTCTGGAGCGGGTGACAAGTGACACGCCCACGAACGTTGCTTTTCAAAGGCGGGGACAAAATGTGGAGTGGATAATAAACGAAAGATTTTGAATCCCCCCTCCCTCCGCCCCCTCCCCCTCCCACCATACTTCCTCTTCGGCAGGCTACTACACCACAGTGCATGTGTGTGTGTGTGTGTGTGTGTGCTCGTGTATGTGTGTGTGAATAAAAGCGCGCGATGGCGGTGAACCTCAACCTCCGGATTATTCCTCTGCTGAGCCAGCAGATTCAGACGGCCGGTTTGGACGCTGATGTCATTCCAAGTGGCGGCGGCGGCGGCAGCGGCGGCAGCAGCGGCGGCGACGGGAAAATCCTCCGCAGGAACAAGTACGAAAAACCACAATGTTAAACGACGCCTGCGATGCCGAATTAGAGGACAAATTGATTTCCATCTGAAAGAATTGATTTAACTTTGTGAAAACATCCCTCAAGATGTCGCCGTGGTGGATTACGGAGGAGGCTCAGAGCCTCCTCTCCATCGCTAGAGAAGGATTAAGCTGAAAAGGAGGCACTACATGACGTTTAATACACGGACTGATATAGTCGAGATAATATAAAATATATAATAATAATAAGTGTTTACAAGCCTTCGCAATATCTGATTGCAGGTGGATGAGCGAGCTCCTCTGCGCTCCCTTTAAAGCGGGGGCCTCGACGGGGGCCTGGGTCCTTCTCGTTTAGAGCAAAACAAACTGCGAACGCTGGCGCTTGGATTCTTCACTTTGAATGGATAAACAAATCAAGAAAATTCAGAGGTGTGTGTGTGTGTGTGTATGTGTGTGTGTGTGTGTGTGTGTTTTTTTCCTTTTTTTTGTTGCCTCCCGATTAAAGAGTTAGTAATCATTTTGAGGCGTGTGTTGACAACAGAATATGAAATAATAAAGTCCACATGTTGGGCAGACTTTGAGCAAACACACACACACACATGCATTCTCACAGACACACACACACAAACACACACACGCGCACACACGCACACACAAACACACACACACACACACACATATACACATTTACACATACACACACACATACACACACATACACATACACGTATACACACACACACACACACACACACACACACACACACACACACACACACACACACACAACTTGTTTGTTGCGAAACCAAGAAAGGCGTCAAAAATGGGGCACTGAATAAAACTGGTTCTTGGGGGGAAAGCAGGCCAGCCAGGCCACTGGTCATCCAGTCAGTCATCCAGTCACTCAGTCAGTCATCCATCCAGTCAGCCAGTCATCCTGTCAGCAATTCAGCCAGTAATACAGTCAGCCAGTTGTCCAGTCAGTTATTCAGCCAGTCATCCAGTCATTCAGCCAGTAATCCAGTCCGTCAGTCATCCAACCAGTCATCTAGTCAGCCAGGCAGCCAGTCAGCCAGGAAGCCATTCAGCCAGTCAGTCAGTCACTCAGCCAGTAATCCAGTCAGCCAGTCAGTCAGTCAGTCAGTCATTCAGCCAGTCATCCATCCAGTCAGCAATTCAGCCAGTCATCTAGTCAGCCAGGCAGCCATTCAGCCAGTCATCCAGTCAGGACGGTTGGGTTGTAAATGTGTTCCAGCAGGAAAGGTTCGGCTGCAGAGCAAGGCGAGCAGTCTGGAGTCGGCAACTTTCCCTGCTCCAGCTCGCACGCCCTCCCTCTCGCTGGCCCACCCAAGAAGCAGCCCATGGGCATAAATTTGAGAGCCTGACTCAGTGCGGATTTAAAACAATTTGAATCTCTCTCTCTCTCTCTCTCTCTCTCTCTCTCTCTCTCTCTCTCTCTCTCTCTCTCTCTCTCTCTCTCTCTCTCTCTCTCTCTCTCTCTCTCTCTCTCTCTCTCTCTCTCTCTCTCTCTCTCTCTCTCTCTCTCTCTCTCTCTCTCTCTCTCTCTCTCTCTCTCGCTCTAACCCCGTCACTCTACTTCTCTCCCTATATTTTCTCTCTTTCTCTCAGCCTCACTCTGTCTGGTCCCATTTTTTTTTTCTTCAGCAAATCCCAGCGGCAATGAAAAAAAAAAGAGAAAAGTAGTACATTCTTAGTGCATGCCAATATTTTTCCAAAGACTTCATTAGGTTTGTCTTTGCAAAACGCTGAACCGAACCAGGGCAGAGGCACTGTAATTTTAATTTTTATTGATTTATTTTAATTTTTTTATTTTAAGGCCGAAACCATCTCAGGAAGACGAGGGGTTAAAAGAAAGGTAATCGCGTCGCTCCAAATAGAGCTTTTCAAATTGTTGCTCTGTTGTCCCCGAAAGACGCTGGGGTAACAACGGTGGCGGTAATGTCTTTAAATAACAGCTGGAACGGACGGTAAATCACTAGTTTCCGTGTATGTTTTGTGGCAGCGGACCACAGGGAGCACAGCTACAGACGATCAATGATTACAAGCGAGAGGAAGTGCCGGGGCATATTCCTTTTTTCTTTGTTTAGAGCTCAGAAGTGTTTCGGACGCAAAAAAAAACAGACAAAAAAAAACCAACGACACAAGGGTTCCGGATCGGCGCGGTCCACTCCAAAACCCGAGCGTCTCCGGCTCCGCCTCTCGGAGGCTGCTCCGTGAAGGGCGGAACGGATGAGGCTGGACGGCGTCATCGGCGTGGCCCGAAAGCACGCAATGACATCCAGCGAGGAGTGAGCCCCGAGATCCAGCCCGCGAGGCCGGGTCGGCGCGCGGCGGCGGCGGCGCTGACGTCATCCTCATGTGGCGGAAAAATGTGCGGTGAATTCGGCGAACGGGTTCTTTCGATGAAGATTCATTCGCGGTCGCGACGCGCTGGCGTTGTTTTTTTTTCTCGATAATCGACGAAAATGACGCGCGAGCGCGGACATCTGTTTGCCCGGTGGTAAGTGTGAGTCGCGGCATTCTGACCGTGGAAGCAGTGACCTTTGACCCCCGGCAGATTCATATCAGCGTACTGCTGACGGGGGCTGCCCGCACTGGGCTTGCAGTGGTGTGTGTGTGTGTGTGTGTGTGTGTGTGTGTGTGTGTGTGTGTGTGTGTGTGTGTGTGTGTGTGTGCGTGTGCGTGTGCGTGCGCCCGCACAGATTTCCTGCTCAGGCATCTGATTCGGTTAACGTGGCATCAACAAGCGACCGGAGCCGGCCGGCGCTGCGATTCACACAAACCAGAACAAAGGCAAGAAGTCCAGCTGCAGAGTCGGAGGGCGTGGAGGGAGTCTCGGGGAAAACACTTCACACGCAGAGGCAACGGGGTTGAGATTGGTAGAAAGTCGCGGTCGAAAAAAGTCTTTGGATATAAGTTTGTTTGATTGTGTCGCTGTTCAGCTCTGTTTTCTCCTCTGACCCCCCCCCCCCATTGGGTTTTTGGGGAGTCTTCCCCGCCCCTCCGGGGAGAACACGGGGGGCTGCCGTCAAAACCGTAACTGGCTTGATTTCCTATTCCGCCGCATGTGGCAGATCAAAAAATCCGGATCAAAGTCAGACGCGTCCCACTGCAGGAAGGAGAGTCCTTAAAATGCAAATGACTTCCAAACAAGCATAAAAAAACAAAACAAAACAAAAAAAAAACACTCGAAGGATTCCAAACTTTTTTTTTTTTTTTTTTCTCTCTCTACGATTTTTGCTCAGATGTAAATCTCTCCACCGGTGGGGATTACTCGGCACGTACTCTCAGATTCAGGGGAGATTCGGCGTGGGTGTGGAATAGGTGGGGAGGGAGCTTCCCGCAACATCTGGCACTTCGAGGATTTTTATCTCATCTCAAATAACTGTTTTTTTTTTTGTTTTTTTGGGGTTTTTTTTTCCTTCCCCGCAAGAAGGCCCATCATCAACACACGCCTACCCCCGAGGCTGGCAGAAAGACAGATCCCTGTCATATCAGCGTTGTGATGTGGGACGGCGTACCGTCTCGGACTTTGGTTATTGTAATATTTGGTTGTGATATAGTTCAGCGTTGGCTTGAAGGCTGCATTAGAGCAGCACCATGCAGCGTTCTTAAATCTTCCCAGACTGTTCCCGCCGTCCTGGTCATAATCATAACATCCACAGCACTGACGATTGACTCCGCTATTGTTGCGCGAATATCTGACGAAAGCACCGATAAGTCATGGCCACGATATCGTCAAATCAACCAGTGCCAAGGTTTTCGTCAAATGTTGTGATATTTAATTTTGCCAATATCGCCCGGCCCTGCGGCGTGTCCCTTATTCCCTCCCCTCCTTCTCTTTGTCTTCTCTTGCTCCGCCTCAGTATTCCTCTCCCTCCTTCTTTGTCACCGGCTCTTACGGAAGTCCAGAGACGATAATTCCCGGCATTAAAATGTAATGGCTTATCACATGAAACCTTGCGGGAGCGTCAGTGAGTTACATGCAAACCGTCAAGGGGAATTTAAGAGACGCAACTGACAATAAGGTAAACCGTGGTTATGTTGTTTTCTGAACATTCGGAGAGAGGAAACGGGAGGTTTTCTCCCAGATTTATATATATATATATATATATATATATATATATTTTTTTTTTTTTTTTCCCGATTTTGCGAGCATGAATAGAAAGCTTTGTAAAAAAAAATAAATAATAAAAATAATGAGATCACAGCGGCACCCACCACGCATTCAGATGAAGTTATTGAATCTCGCAGCTTAATACCGAGGGGAACAGAAATGAGGGGATTGGTGGAGGTCGGAGGAGGGCGGGCGGCGAGGACGGCCGTGTTGCAATTACGGATGATGATGGCGCCCAAACGCACCGCGACCATGGCAACCGAGGGAAATAATAAACACCGCCTCCTCTGCACTCTCTGCCAAGAGGACGACACTGGATGAGTCATCAGCTGCAGAGAACACACACATCGACATGCACACAGACGCATTCTTCCAGAAATATGAATGCCCTCGCTGAATGGACCCAATGCGCTCACGCACGCACGCACGGACGCACGCACGCACGCACGCACCCACGCACACTCACACGCACACGCACACGCACACACACACACACACATTTGGCGATATGATATCTATCATGATACGGCATGTATCACAATACATGTGTCACAATTAGTGCTGCCACAATTATGACATCATCGCCTGACAGCATGTATTTGAGCTGATTGGATCATTTTTTGGAAAGCCACCCGATTCCACAACCATGTGTTTCCATCAAAATCAATGAAACGTGTTCAGTGGTCAATAAATGGCTGTTCCTCTGAAGGTGTCGATATCCATTCGCACGCAGCTTATGCCACGATTCATCAAGCAAATGAAATGTCCCGAGCGTGACAGTCACGATTCAATAATTCACAACACATTCAAGTGAAATACAACAACTACATTACATCATATTACTACTAAACCATAATACAAAGCAGCACGCAGGTGCTTGGACACAAGACAACAAACAACAAGCAACTCCCCTAACTACGTCATCCGTCAATTTATTTATTTGTTTATTTTTATACTTCATTGTGTGTTACGTCAGTGCTGCAGTGTTTGTTACCAGGCAATAGCAACATCCTTCATGTCCCATCGCCCTTCATTTCACCTTTATTATCACCGTCATTTACATACGCTTGGACACAACTTCAGCTTTTCGATCATTTCACTCAAAAGCCGATACAAAAGTCAAAACGAGGTGTAGACAGAAAGCAGAAACCAAAGCGTAGTATCTTGGAAAAGACCAAACAACACAAAACAACAATGTTTAAGAAAAGTAGTTATACATATGAAAATAATAATAATCATTAAATTCGAATGAATGGAATACTGGCACTGTTATACTGAACGTCAATACCGGGGAAAAAATACTCATGAATCTCAAGTACATCAATATTTTCTTGCAGCCGTGATATACGCCTATTATTTAATAGTTTATTGAGTAAGAGACAGTGGCACGCAACAGTATATTCAGTTATCACTCTGTGATGAGTGCAGCTCATACCGAAGCCTGATAATAAAACTGCTTTTTAGATCCAACTGTTTCCAAGCTGCATACGAGCTCTGAATCCAAAGCTAAAATGTTTCTCTCCGTCTTTCCCGGCTGCTCACCCACTGCTGGTGTCTGATAGCGTTTGCCGGGCCCCTCCGACTCTGCAGGGCCCACCACCTCGCTACAAGTCCCCGATCACAAGCTCATTGTTGTGAGCCAAGTTAACACAACAACAGGAAATGAGCAAGGATCACTGCTGGCTGTGCACACAAAAGCCATTCCACCGTTTCACCTGGATCCCATTACCACTGGTTTGATTTCTAATATTAACCACATGAGACGACAGCCAGTGAGTCGGCCTGCCGGCAGCCTCAGCCGTGCAGGCTCGCACACACACACACACACACACACACACACACACACACACACACACACACACACACACACACACACACACACACACACACACACACACACACACACACACACACACACACACACACACACACACACACACGTATCAAAAAGAGTGCCACCCCGATTCAAAGCAAAGAAGGAGATGGAGGGGGAACAGAGAGGGGGGAGAGGGAGAGACACTCCTGACGACTGTTAGTGCCAGTAGCATGCTAAGCGTGCTCCTTTCTGTTTCAGCACACACACGCCCGCGAGCACGCACACACACACGCACGCACGCACGCACACACACACACACACACACACACATTCCTCGGTGTTTGTGCACGCCAAAGCATTACCACACACTGAACACAACACCGATGTGTGACGCCATACACACCCTGACACCTTCCCCTTTTAAATGATTATTTAATATAATATAAAGATTCCGAACATTCCCGACTGATTGTGAGATATCTTTTCTGATGTTTTCACCTTCTGTTCTGGTCAACATTGTTGATTTCCAAAGCAGATATAATAATATCATTTTAGAAAAAAGGTTATTCTTCAAGTAATTTATTCCCCTTAATAACAAGGTATATATGTATATATATATATATATATATACACTGTATATACTGTAAACACTGTATATATATATATATAGATATATACAGAG
The DNA here is from genome assembly GCF_960531495.2 of Zeus faber. Classification (NCBI taxonomy): domain Eukaryota; kingdom Metazoa; phylum Chordata; class Actinopteri; order Zeiformes; family Zeidae; genus Zeus; species Zeus faber. The sequence goes on from NC_137192.1 coordinate 18,366,098, forward strand.
ATATATATAAAAACACATACATACATACGTACATATATACATACATACATATATATATATAAAATGTGTGGATAGACAGATTTATAAGTTGTTTGCTGTACTAGTGCTGTGCCCTTTCAAAACATACCTGTTCGCTCGTCCACACAGCTCCACACTCTGAGCTGTTGCACATACGTGTTGCACACCGGGGGAATACACTCTCTCACGGGAAAAAAAACACACCCGAGTCGCGGCCTCTCCCTCTCACGGGACGGCAAAACACCGGGGAAATGCACTTAGAGGACGACATTTTAAGTAAGTATTAAGGGAAAGACAAAACACACCCGGCTGCGTATTGCGGCTGCACCGTGGCCATGAGTGACTCGGTCGCAGAGTCCTGAAGCCCCGCCAGAGCTGAGCGCCTCGCTTGTTTATTAATATCACACGTGTCACGTGTCCGAATTGCACCGAATTCGACGCTGCACGCCCTCGGGTCCCCAGCAATACACAGATAATCGAAGGACAGACAGACAGACAGACAGACAGACAGACAGACAGACAGACGGACGGACGGACGGACAGAGATTCCTTCCTTTATAGTTTGATTACATTAGAAGATTAAATACCAACCTACAGTAGATTCAAGAGGTTTATTTGTCACATACATATACATACTTGCATACATATCTGCAGTGAAATGTCAATGCAAGGCACCCGGTGATTATGCACAATTATGTTCTAGACTGAACATAATAGCTACCTAATTTGTACTTGACTCACTAACTGTGAGTCAACGCAAAGCAGTAAGTAAATCGAATAATATAGAATAAAATAAAATAAAAATAACTCAAAAGTAATACAGAGTCTGCAGAAGCTACAGTACTGACGTTGATTGAAATAGAAGTTAGAAAGTTAGAAATATTTGTTTTCTTTATTATCTGACATGTTTGGCATGGCCCTTGGCCCTTTAAATGACAAGATGTTGACTTAACAGTAACGTACAGTACTTCTTGACTAATATACCGGAAACATATGAAAACACTGGGTAATATGTAGTAATTAACTGGCAATCAGCCAGTAATGTACCAGTAGGTAATTACACCAATTCTATCCGTTACTTGATCTCAACAACTACTTATTGAGTATGGAATGAATATGACATTGTGGCTGATAACTAGTTAGTCATTACACATTTTACATTATTATTTTGTGTATATATTCCAATACTCATTGGGCCAATATCTGAAACCAGTAATGGTCCATTTAATTCGTGCTAATTCCAGCTTTTCTATTCATGTCTAACGCTTTGTGAGAAAGTTAGTCAATGTGCATAAGATCAGGATGTTACATCCCATAAGCAGACATCACTTTCTATAACCATGTAAAGCTGTTTTCTGTAAAAGCATTTTGTAACTTGGTGAAGATCCTTTCCCCCTTCCTCAAACGCTCCGTTCTGTCTTTTCTCTTGGACTAATTGTCTCCATAACTCATATTTGTTTCATCACCGTCGCCCGCCGGTGGCGTGGCAAAGCCTCACGGTGGGCGGGACTTGTCCAAAAGACCTTAAAAATGTTCGGGGGTTTTTTTCAGAATATTTCTCATGACTGCGACATATCCCCGTGTCATTATGCATGACCTGCGGCTAATGCCATTCAGCGTTTTCAAACCTATAATGCCTTTGCCCTCTGGTGTCAGCCCACCATTTAGTTAAGACCCCGGCTCCTCCCCCCCGAGTCCATTTGACCATCTTTCTATGTATTCAGCGTTACATCTCTAAGTAGAGGGCTCCTCCGCGGCAAACTGAATGAAATTATTAATACAATACCATTGTATGAGCGAGTTATTGCCCACAAGGGAATTATCACAAGTATCAACTTGACATTGTCTGCCTGCTTTGACTGCTTATCCAGCAGTTAAATGTCAGTTTCAATGAAGGAGAAGGGCAGGCTGATAAGATAAGATGAGTTCGGATGAGATAAGATAAAACAAGATAAGATGAGATGAGATAAGCTAGGATAAGAGAAGATGAATTAAGGTAAGATTTTACGGAACACATTGTCAATCCCCTAATCTGAATAAAAAACATAATTCGAAAAAAGTCTGAATTAATAGCAAAAAAATAAAAAAATAAAAATTATTGTCCTGAATGTTCAGCGGTGAGTCCGCAGAACAAAGACAAACTGATCATATCATAATCATAATCACACAAATCCTGAGACGAGAAAAAGATTGGAAAAGGGACGGAACGGGTTCACGACAATGCAAAAAGCCGCGTCTAATCCCAGATAATTAAAATCACGCTTGAAATATCAGCCGTTCCAATTCGGGCTGAAAGAGCAGGCTCTTCTCCTCCGCATCGGAGAAAAGGGACGAATAAATAGAGAAAGACCACGGTCCGAGCAAACCGTGTGTGGATGCACGTACGTATATGTGTGTGTGTGTGTGTGTGTGTGTGTGTGTGTGTGTGTGTGTGTGTCTCTCTCTAAATGTCCTTTAGAGCATCCCCTGCTTCTTTCCGCAGCTGAAGCCTGTCAGCCCTGCGCACAGAGCCTGCACCGCCGAGCCGGGCCGGAGCAGACAGACAGCTGCTATTAAACCCCGATTGTTTCAGGTTCACAGGGTGTGAAAGGGCCTGATTGAGGGGCTCTGATCCCAGTGAGGGTGGTCTTTCTCTCTCTCCCTCTCTCTCTCTCTCTCTGTCTCTCGCTCGCTCCCTCTCTCTCGCTCTCTTGCTCTCTCCCTGGAAGAAGAAGGGAGGAGGTGTCGGGGGGGGGGATTGCAGGCGTCACGTGACGCGAGCTCCTTGCCGAGCGGACCAAAATGGAATCTGGACAAAACACACCACTTGTTGCTGCCTGCGTCTGGGCGAGTGCCTCCGTGCTCGTCACGTGGCCCAGGTAGCGGTCCTTCATTTCAACACGGCCATTGAAAAGATTTAAAGAAAAAATAACAATAAAAATTTAAAAAAAAACATTGTCTCACCCAATTGTGCCCCGAAAGAAATACCTCAACAGGTGCCGAGATGGTTTGATCGACATTTACGAACGAGTTGCTTTTTCGTCTGCGTGAAATTCCATCCTTGTGGCGTTTTGAATTAAACTACAGCACAACCTCAGCTTAAGCAGAGAAGATATTTACTCCAACGTGAGGCATCGCTGCCGACTTGTGCGGTGGCAAACCTCTGTCCAAGGTAACCCCCCGGGCGCAGGGGGCCGTGGCGATACAGCGCCTTCCTGCACGGCCTATTTGTTTAAGGACACTCCTATTGGGAAGCCTTTTGGCCTCAACACACTGATAAAGACGAGGGCGGGCGAGGAAGCCCCCCTGCGGAGCCTTTCACACGTGGCCAGAGGACAAGTGCACTTTCCTCCCTAAAAAACCTTCTCCGGCTCAACCTTGAGGAGGGTTCAGGCCGCGCTCAATGCCGCATGCCGGTCCTGCCTCCCTCAGCCAAACACGTGACGCTTCTCAGCAAGAAGCCAAACGGGAGGGGGGGGCGGGTCCTTATTTCTGTGAAAATCAGCAACAACTTCATCGTTCTTTCAAAGTCCTTTCAAAAGATAAAAACGAGGGGCTCCCGCGCTGCATTTTTGAATACGGTGCTCGGAATAGAAGACACGTTTAAACGTTTAGGCTTCGCTCGCGACGTCGCGAGGATGTGACCCGGCCGTGAGTGCGGATAGACTTTCAAAACAATGCCGTCCGGTCTCGCCGCCTGCTTCTTCTCTAGTTGTTTTCCGGCCGCAAAAAAAAAACAAAAAAAAAAAACAAACAAAATAAATCCAAAAAACGACCAAATACATTCACAGCGAAAATAGATCATGTCACATCTAAAAACTCTTCCAAGGATATCTCATCTCGCCATCCTTAATGACATTATTGCATCTGTTTCGGATCTGCCACGGTTCCATCTGCAAGTGTGTCTCTCTCTCTCTGTGTGTGCGCGTGTGTGTGTGTGTGTGCGTGCGTGCGTGTGTGTCTGTTAAGTCAGTCAGTGTTGGAGTGGTGTGTTGATGAGTGTGCACGGACTGCTTAGCTTGTGTACTTAGCACTTCTCACTGTCAATTTGGAATAAATAGGTGTTTGGCCGTTCCATTGAGTTTGGTATTGACACTCTTCAGTACAGGGCCACCATATTGGGCCCGGAGCCTAATCTGTCCACATTAGCAGATAAAGCAGCCTCTTGTCGAGATAATGACCAGTTAAAGAAAGATTATATACAAATTCCCGGTTGATTTGACTTTTCCTGGAAAGGAAGGAAGAGGGGATGGGGGGGAAAGGGAAGACGTAAGGGACACACACTATCTGATTCCACGCACGTAAATTATCAGCGGGTTATAAACTGCCGACTAACCCGGTTTCCACAGTAGCACAGAAGCCGACGAAACAAAAACCAAACACGTGTCGCTGCGCTTTTAAAACCCCGGCGATGCTGTTCTGCGGGTGTCCTGGAAGAAACTTTCATTTGGAAAAACCTATTGGCACCTTAAGTATTCCAGGTTACAAGAAACAGCTGTTTTCGGGCGGCCTCTGCGAACCCTGGAAGAATTCCCCCACCCCGAAAGAGCTTCCTAAACATGAGGGATGCAGGTATGAGGTCTGGAAAACACATTCTCCTCAGGTCTGAATCCCGAAACACTCGGGGGCTCGCGCCAACGCACTTTTGGGCTGTTCCGGCACGAAAGCGTCCAGATTTCGACGGAGACGGACAACACCTTTCACAGGTTATGATCAGCCGCACTGTGGGAAACAATCAGGTGGTTGGGCCGTCCTGGTCACCTTTCGGCGTGGACATGTTCAACTTTCCTGCCAACTTACTATCCAGCCACATTTATGTACTCGCATTTTCGAAAATGCTTTAAAATAGTGATTTGGTAAAAACCCACATCACACACTGAAAACAACAAAACAAAAGGGTGGAATTGTAAATGTAAAACCACACAATTTCAGTCGAAATCAAAGGGGTGCTGCAAATGGGAGGGAAATAATTCGCACAGCCACAAATAAACATGTTTGGTGAATACGACCCCCTTTCAGAGACTTAATACCGTCACAGCTCGGAGGCAGAGCCGTCGCCCGTTACGGTGCGTCCACCTCTCAATTGCAATGCGTCGGTATAATTAACCCCCCGTACCTCCACCCGAGACGCAGTTCAATAAACAAAGCCATGTTGGTGGAGCGCAGTTTGGTCGCAGCACCATCATCAGCGCGTCGGCACCGCTCGAACACTTTGTCCCGATAACCAATCGCGATATACGATGAGAAATAAAAAGTTTTCTTATTTGATGGGGGTAAAAATAAATAAATAAATAAAAAAAAGCTAAAAAAAAAAAACGGAGCGAGCGTCTTGAGACTGCTCACAGGGACGGCGATGCATCATAATAATAATAATAATAACAATAATAATAATAATAAATAGAATAATTATAATAAAAAGAAGAAGAAGAAGACCTTGACTTACCTTGGCTTCAGTGCGAGTATGTTGTGCATGGATTCTCAGCTCGGAGGGTTCGGGGTCCGAGTCTGGTTTCGGAGTTTCCCCCAAAAAAAAAAAAAACCCCAAAAAAACACAACAACCCTTCTCTCTCTCTCTCTCCCTCCCTCTCTCTCTCTCTTTCTCTCTCTCTGCCTCCTTCTCGAACCGACACGTTTTCCCGTTTTAAAAGTTCACTTCCCACACTTTCCTCCCAAAAGTTACTCTTCTTTTATTTTTGTCCTTTTTCTTTTTTTCTTTTTTCTCTTTTAGGTTTTCTTTTTGGTTTTTTTTTGTTTTTTGGGGGGTTTTCTTTTTTTTTTTTTTTTGTTTTTGTTTTTTTTTTTGTTTATCGCAGACGGTGACTGCGCCGCGACCACGGATCCCGAACTGGTGGAGTCGGAGCGGGGGCGCGCACCCCCCTCTCACCCCCCCTCTCCCCTCCCTCCCTCCCTCCCTCCGTGGACCACCCCGAAACAGGAAGTGAACTTTCTGTTTTTCTAAAAAAAAAAAAAAAGAAAAAGAAAAAGAAAAAGCGGCCCAAAAAAAAAACAAAAAACGCTGATTTTTCTACTTCTAGTTAATTCGCTGCAGAACATCATGTATCCCGTAATGGGCAAAAGGAGACGTTGAGCATCGTGGGAACGGGCTGGTATGTAAGTTACGCTCTGGTATATTATATGATATGTATATAGTATATTATATGTATATATTAATATAAATATACATGTGTTAGTCGCACGCAGAGTGTTTACATATTACTGTGTATAAAGGTTCGGGGCGTATCATGAACGAGACATGTCGATCTATAAATGTTTCTGTTTACTTAAACGTTGTAACTTCATAGGCAGCTTCTTGGACAGTGTGTGTGTGTGTGTGTGTGTGTGTGCGTGTGCGTGTGCGTGCGTGCGTGTGCGTGCGTGCGTGCGTGCGGCGGAGGGGATGCTGGAGATATGAAGCCGAGGGTTCGTCCGAAAACCCGGGCCGGGCTCTCCGCCGCGACTGGGTCTTAACGGTAACGCGGAGCCTGCCGGGTGTGGACGCGAGAGTTGGCCGCAAAACCCGGACTGGGTTCGCCGCTAGGTTTGGCCCCCGTGGACGTTACGGAGATCGCCCACTGGTGTCAAAAGCTGAGGGTTCATCACAAGACCCCGAGTGGGTTTCCACGAGGATCGGTCTCAATGGGTTGGTGGTGATGGCTGAGCCGGGTTTTTTTTATTTTTTTTTGTTTGTTTTTTGCAGTTTGATTTCCACTAGGAAATCAAACTTCATAAGCATCACATCACAAACTGATGTGATGCTTAAAATGCACCTTTTCATTTTGCATACTTGTGCATTCACTGTCAGGCTGTGCATTCACTGTCAGGCTGACAGGCCTGACAGTGAATGCACAAGTATGCAAAATGAAAAGGTGCATTTTAAGCATCACATCACTGGAATGCACGCAAATGATAACCCAGCTTATCATTCATTTTACCGCGACCACATGCCGCATGCCATCTAATATTTTGTATTCCATTCTATTTTGATTTCATAGTAAATTCTACCCTGTACGTTTGTGAGCTTGTATATTTCTTATCTCACTTCTATCTACTACTTATTCATATTTTTTCTATTACTCATTTAAATGTTGTATTTATTTTGTTAATTATTGGACATTGGACTCTTACCCGCATCATGTTACTCACTGAGCGGCTTCATGTGTCATATCATATCTTATTGTATCTTATCTTATCTTATCTTATCTCGTTGTATCTTATTGTATCTTGTATTATATTATCCTATGTTATCTAATCTTATTGTATCTTATCTTATTCTATCTTATCTTATATTATCTCATCTTATCTTATTCTAACTTATCTTATTGTATGTTATCTAATTGTATCTTATCTTATTGTATCTTATGCTATCTTACTGTATCTTATCTTATTTTATCTTATCTTACTGTATCTTATCTTATCTTATTGTATCTTATCTAATCTCATCATCGTCTGACCGGCGATGGACACTCGTCACCTGGTCCCCGGGCGCGTCCACGAATGCTGCCCACTGCTCCTGGCTGTGGCCCCGGAGGAAGGACAAGCCAGGATGGGTTAAACACAGAGGCCTCATTTCACCGCCCACCATCCAAAGCGCGTGTGTGTGTGTGTGTGTGTGTGTGTGTGTGCGCACGTGTTGTAGTGTGGTGTGTTGTGTGATAATTAAAGATTCTTCTTCTTCTTATCTTATTGTGTCTTATCTTATCCTATCTTATTGTCTCTTATCTTATCTTATCTTATTGTATCTTATCTTATCTCATCTTATTGTATATTATCTCATCTAATTTTATTGTATCCTATCATATATCATCTCATCTTATCTGATTGTATCTTATCTTATTGTATATTACCTTATTTTATCTTATCTTATTGTATCTTATCTAATTGTATCTTATTGTATCTTATCTTATCTTATCTTATCTCATCTTACTGTATCTTATCTTATCTAATTTTATTGTATCTTATCTGATTGTATCTTATCTTATTGTATCTTATCTTACTGTATATTACCTTATTTTATCTTATCTTATTGTATCTTATCTAATTGTATCTTATCTTATCTTATTGTATCTTATGCTATCTTACTGTATCTCATCTTATTTTATCTTTTCTTACTGTATCTCATGTTATTTTATCTTATCTTACTGTATCTTATCTTATTGGAGCTTATCTTATGTTATTGTATCTTAACTTATCTTATCCTATCTTATTGTATCTTATGTTATCTTATCTTATTGTATCTTATATTATGTTATCTTATCTTATCTTATCTTATTGTATCTTATCTTATCTTATTGTATCTTATATTATGTTATCTTATCTTATCTTAGCTTATCTAATCTTATTGTATCTTATCTTATCTTATTGTATCGTATCTTATATTATCTTATCTAATCTTATTGTACCTTATCTTATATTATTTTATCTTATCTTATCCAATCTTATTGTATATTATCTTATCTTATTGTATCATATCTTATATTATCTTATCTTACTGTATCTTATCTTATCTTATTGTATATTATCTAATCTTATTGTATCTAATCTTATTTTGTCATATCTTATCTTATTGTATTGTATTATATCTTATCTTATATTATCTTATTGTATCTTATCTTAGCCAATATTATTGTATCTTATCTTACCTTATATGATGTTATCTTATCTTATTGTATCTTATCTTATATTATCTTGTTGTATTTTATCTTTTCTTATTGTATATTATCTAATCTTATTGTATCTTATCTTCTCTTATATTATCTTATATTATCTTGTTGTATCTTATCTTTTCTTATTGTATCTTATCAAATCTCATTGTATCTTATCTTACCTTATATTATGTTAATTTATCTTGTTGTATCTTATCTTTTGTTATTGTATCTAATCTTATATTATCTTATATTATCTTATTGTATCTTATCTTTTCTTATTGTATCTTATCTTATCTTATATTATCTTGTTGTATCTTATCTTTTCTTATTGTATCTTATCTTATATTATCTTGTTGTATCTTATCTTTTCTTATTGTATCTTATCTAATCTTATTGTATCTTATCTCATATAATCTTAATGTATCTTATTTTATCTTATCTTATTGTATTTTATCTTATCTTATCTTATCTTATATCATCTTATCTTATTGTATCTTATCTTATCTTATCTTATATCATCTTATCTTATTGTATCTTATTGAATCTTATCTTATATTATCTTATCTAATCTTATTGTATCTTATATATTTTATCTTTTATATAATCTTAATGTATCTTATCTTATCTTATTGTATCTTATCTTATTTTATCTCATCTTATATTATCTCATCTTATCTTATCGTATCTCATCTTATTGTATCCTTTATAAACTTGCCTGCGAGAGCGCCTCGTCTTGATTATGCACATTTTAGTATTTTTAGAGCTTATTGTGCATAATCTCCAGGCGTCATGCCATTTCACTGCATATATTTATGACTGCATGTATATGTAAGTGAATCTCTTGAATCTTGAATCTTGTATCTTATCTTATTGTAACTTATCTTATATTATTTAATCTAATCTTATTGTATCTTATCTTATATCATTTTATCTGATGTTGTATCTTATCTTATCTTATTGTATCGTATCTTATCTTATATTATCTTTTCTTATCTTATTTTATGTTATCTTATTGTCTTTTATCTTATCGAATCTTATTGTATCTTATTTTATCTTATCTTATCTTATCTTATTGTATATTATCTAATCTTATTGTATCTTAAATTATGTTATTGTATATAATCTTATTGTATCTGATCTTATTGTATCTAATCTTATCTTATTGTATCTTATTTTATCTTATTGTATCCTATTATATCTTATCTTATCTAATCTTATTGTATCCTATTTTATCTTATTTGATCTTATTTTATCTTATTATATCGTATTATATCTTATCTTATCTAATTTTATTGTATCTTATCTTGTCTTATTCTATCGTATCTTATTGTATCTTATAATATCTTATATTATGTTGTCTAATCTTATTGTATCTTATCATATCTTATATTATCTTATCTTACTGTATCTTATCTTGTCTTATCTTATTGTATCTTATCTCATCTTATCTTATCTTATTGTATCGTATTATATCTTATCTTATATTATCTTATTGTATCTTTTTGTATCTTATCTTATCTTATATTATGTAAACTTATCTTATTGTATCCTATCTTGTTGTATATTAACTAATCTTATTGTATCTTATATTATGTTATTGTCTCTCATCTTATCTTATCTTATTTTATATAATCTTAATGTATCTTATCTTATCTTTTCTTAACTTATATCATATCATCTTATCTTATATTATCTTATTTTTTATTATCTTAATGTATATTATCTTATTGTATCTTATTGTATCTTATTTTATATTAACTTATCTAATATTATTGTATATTATCTAATCTTTTCTTATTGTATCTTATCTTATATTTATCTTACTGTATTTTATCTTATCTTATTTAATCTTATCTTATCTTATTTTTTCTTTTCTTATCTTAGCTTATTTTATATTATCTTGTATTATCTTATTGTATGTTATCTTTTCTTATTGTATCATATCTTATTGTATCTTATCTTATTTTATCTTATCTTATCTTATCTTATTGTATATTATCTAATCTTATTGTATCTTATATTATGTTATTGTATCTAATTTTATTATAACTTATATTATGTTATTGTATCTTATCTTGTCTCATCTTAACATCTGCTCTTAATGCAGTTACTTTATTTATTTTTTTAATGCCGTAAATCATACATGGGTTTTTGTTTGTTTGTTTGTTTGTTTGTTTACGAACTGTGAATATCCAACTTAAAGTTCCTAAATTCATTTCAACATCCAAAGCACATAATCACTTGGCGTCCACAGGAGAGGAAAAAACTTTCCTCACTGCAACGATTAGACATGACAAAACTCAGGCAGTTGGTGACCTGAAAAGCAAGAGTTTGCTGAGCACATACAGCTGGTGAGGTGATTTTTGTCAATGATAGTCTCGGGCTTTAGTCCCAACATAGCTGCTGCTCAAGCGGCCACGCGGGGAATACTTGGACACAAACAGGCCCACAGATGCTGGGTCCATATGCCTTATCTGGCTGCTCTGTGGCGGAGAAAATCCCACGGCGGCCGAGCATCTCATTCATGTCAGGTGGACTACTTGAGAAATCGCCTCAGTGTAGATTATAAACGGAGAGGATTACATGTGCAAAGCCGAAGCAGGAGAGCCGCAGGTGGGACGGGGTGCGATGCAAAGTTAGCCAAATCAGAGAGGATATCTATTCCCAATATTGTTTACTGTTTTCCTATGAATAATTAAACACACTGACGGAGACAAACTGAAAATATTGGCTGTCAAAACATTCATTACAATTTGAAGTAATTACATCTGCCACACTTACTGTACAATGAAATGTAACAGACTTCTAGTTTTTTCTGTTCTAACATATTGCTTGAGAAAACGACAGTGTCTCATTCTAGATTACATTTTATGATCACTACCCCACACAAATAGCCTTTTTATTATTGCCGTGCAGAATTTACGCCAGCCAATCTGACTTTAAGTACGAGTTATAAAAATACCCAAACTCTAGTCAAAACTGAATTTGATATTTTCTTTTGGAATATTTTCTTGCATTTATGTGCCAAGTTCCCTTCTTGTGAAAACATACTTCCTTTAAATAAACAGATTCTGATATACTCTATGTGCTTGTGTGTATATGGAAACAAAGAACCCCATTCACAAAGCACATTCTTTATATATAGATCTATATTTGATGTTATTGAGCATATTTAATTGGGGCTGTTAGAGGTTGAATGGGACGTGAATAAGAGATATATGTGAATAACATGTGTTGACTCCCAGAAATAGCTCAAAGCTCATCGTGAGCTTACAGTGCAAGACAGATTACAGAGAGTGTAAGTAGTGTAGTAAGTCAGCCAATAGCAAAAGTTTTGGGCCAAGCCCTTTAGCTCAAGTGAGAACCAGATAATTTGACTCCTCTATCACTTTCCTTTTTGAACTTTGTCCTTGCATGTAATCAGACAACACGTTTCAGTCATTATCAACCGTTAGACCATACATAAAATTGCTATCTGTGCCTATCTTAGTTTGGTATAGTCAACTTATTTGTAATAAGATGATCATACTATTATATAATTATAGAACCCAGTACCACGACTGTGGCGCCGCCACTTGCGGCCGCCTGCGCGAGCACCTCGTGTCGGTTACGTACATTTTAGTATTTTTAGTATTTTAAGAGTTTATAGAGCTTATTGTGCGTAATCACCGCGTGTCGCAACATTTCACTGCATATATGTATGACCGTATCTATATGTATGTGACAAATAACCTCTTGAACTTGAACTTGAAATATTCCTAATGTTAGGTGAATCAACTTATATTCATCTGCCATTGGTGTTTATTCATACTGCGCTTACATGTCCGTCATGCATTTTTATAAATACAGATAAAGACAGTGTGTTATCGCATGGAATGTGTTGTGTGTGTGAGGGTGTGTCTGCCTTGACTCGTGTCCAGGTTGACTGCAGGTCATGTGAGGCTACAGGGAGCCTGCCTGGTGGAAGTATGAGAGGGCATGCATCTGTCACTAAGACTCGGGGCAGCTGGGCACCCTTCCCCTGCCCTGCAAAATCCACAAAATCTTTTACAGGATTTGTTTTTCCATTGCAGATGGCCCTTTGCACATGTTTACTTTCCATTGGTTAGGGTCTTGGGCTTGACACCGATACGGCCCTGCATAAAAGGGAGCTGTCTCCCTGCACTGGGTTTCACCTCAGAGCATCACACACTGAAGGGAAGAAAGCAGAGAGCACAGAGCCAAGATGAGAAAAAACAAGAGAGGGAAGATGCATTCAATGCTCACTGAAATGGAAGGTAAGACACCTGCAGATGAAGCCACACAAAGCCAAGTGTGCCGATTTGACAAGATGAAATAAGATTATAATTCAGTACACTGTAGATTCCAGAAAGCATTGCAATTTTGTGCAATGCATGCAGAAACTGCAATACTTTAATAAATGACTGTCATTATAAACTCAGATTTCTCTCTCTCTCTCTCTCTCTCTCTATATATATATATATATATATACAGTGTATATACAGTATATATATATATACAGAACATCTTATCTCAATATATATATATATATATATATATATATATATATATATATATATATATATATATATATATATATATATATATATATATATATATAATGTGTGTGTGTGTGTGTGTTGTGCACACCTGTAACAGATATTTTAATTGCTATTCATTTGCTATAGACGTTTTTTAGGTTTTATTGTCCCATGTTTTATTTTTATTTTTTATAAATTTGTGCTTGCAAGTGATTGTCACATAAACACTAAATTAATGTTTTGTTTTGTAATTGTAAACTGAATTACTCCAAAAATATATAAATTCACATATATCAACAACTGTATTCGAGCAAAGAAGCCCAAAATATGCATCTGTTTGAAAACATGGCGACTCAGAAGTATTCTTTGAGTATTATGAGTACACACGTCGTAAGGAACAGTAGTCGGGAAAGTTATCGTACGTGATCCTAATCTGAAGTATTGTTTTGATTGGATTACATTCACCGACTGGAAGACACCTCAACATTATCTTGCTCCTGTATTCCAAGGACAATGAGATTTGTGCTATTTCATATCAATTGAAAGAAATCGAACAAATATATCTTAAAATCTGAAAATGGGTTGAACATTATTATTTATACATTATATAAATCATACTCTAAATCATGCCTTTTATATGTTAATTATTTGTTTTAGACGTCGGGCATTTTCCAAAAGGGATATACATTTAAGAAGTAACAAAAAGCAGATGTATTCTATTTAGATTTGTGGTACGTCCTGCTTTCTTCACCATTTCTAATCGTCGCATCATGTTTACCATCATTTCTGGCTTTTACTTTTCAATCCCAAATATGAAGCAATTTGTGAAACGCAGAACATGTACCATTAAAATGTTTGTATCATTAAAAAAAGATATAATACAAATATATAAGATTTGCTTTTACGGTAATATGTTCTTATGGTAAACATAAAATAATAATTCAAATGGAGCGAGATGACATAATAGTTTAGTGACATACACTTTGATTACGTCCCCTCAGGTTTGTTGGTGTGAATTATGATTGGACATAGACTCCAGCCGCTGTTCACCGCGCTCATTGGCGCCCCAACATTGTATAAACATATTGTATATCTGAAACTGATTCCACACTAACCCGCCATTTAATTGCCAGCCACCAGGGGCCAGCATGATGCAGGCTTAGGAATGTTTCACACGGACGCGCCATGACGCGGACTCCCCCATGCTTCCTTCAAGGGGGAGTTTACAGTGGACCGCAGGTAATAAAGCACGTAACATAACACCGTGCTCCATGTTGTGCACTCAGTTATTATTTGTCTCAACCAAGTTGTGGGTTGGTACACAGCTTTGGCACACTTTCTAGCCATTTCAAGTTCAAGAGGTTTATTTGATCACCCGAGAATGGGTGGTCCCCCCCAAAAGACCACCCCAAGACCTCATGACCTTGAGAAATACTTTAGAAAACACAATGCTGTGAGGCAGTACCAACTTTTTGAAAAATCTGGAGATTTGCGCGATTGGATGAAATCCCGAATTTCCTGAAAATGCCTCAGAAAAACCCACTAATCTTCAATGAACATGGGCATCCTATACATTTTCTGAGTGGTCTAGGTGTCTAGATTCTGGGTCTAGAGTTTCATGGGGCAGTGATTATCCTAGAGGTCACGATAGGTTACACATTTTATACAGTAAGGTCAAGTTTCCAAAAATGCTGAAATGGTTACAATGAGGTCATATTTCATCACGCATGAATGCTATTGGGGTTTTCGGATTCACAAGAGTCTCAGCTTTGCAGCTCTACCCAATGGCTTTTTAAAAAATAATTCCATTGATTGTTAGGTACCACTGTGTGCGGAAATAGGGAAAAGAAAAAAAGGAGAAAATGACACCTTTTCACAGCATGCAGAACACTGTGTGTTTAGGACCCTGAAGCTTATATACCCTCTGTAGCTGACATATGTCAGGCATGGCTGTAAAAGTGAGACGCTTGCGGTTCCAATGAGCGCAATATCATTCCGATATCTTGATGTGAGAGGTAAAGGGACCCGTTTGAAAGTGGTCACGCCCATTTACTTTTATCAGCTCTAGAGCTATGTGACGTGTTGGAGTTATGTTACCCACTTCCCATCTTCCTATCATGGCATGCACCACACCTACGGATTCACCTGGAAGTTTAGTTTTCTGCTGATACCGGGAAGCTTGAAAAAACCGAGCTTGAGAGAGCTCATCAATCAAGAAACAAGAAGCAAGAAGCAGCCCTGACAGATGGAAAGCAACCCGTTTGTAAATTGTAAAGAAGGCTTTTTCAGAGATGTGAGAGCAAAACAATGATGTCACACTTAAGATGGGTTAACAAAAATCGTTAATTTACATAAAAATATAATCAGTGGTGGAAAAGGTAGTGCGATGCCAAACTTGAGTAAAAGTTGAGATATCTTACTAAATAACTACTCTAAAAGTGAGTCACTCATTAGAATACTACTTGAGTAAAAGTCTTAAATTAGCTAATATTAAAGGTTCTTAAGCACGAAAAGTAAAAGTAAATGCTGTGGAGAAAAAAAAAAAAGCCAGACTTTTGTTTTTGCCCAGATTTTATTCTGGTTGCCAATATTTCTGTATTTTGGGGTAAGTATAAGATGCCCTTCATGCTGTAAGACTCATCTTTCACTCTGACATGAGAAAACATTTGATGTAAACATGGCCCCGGTTGTTGGTCTCCAGGAGACCGTTGCTCTGGGCGTGGCTCTCCAACACCCTGCTATGGTTGTGTCTCTCTGGGACAAGCCTGTGCTTGTTCAGTAGCAACGTCGCAAAAACTAAATGAAACAAGGGCAGGGTTGCCGGGTCTCCATGCCATCCAACCATCTCCCAACCCAAACAACAACAAAAAAAAACAACAACCGCTACAACACTTAAAAAAAAGCTCAATTACAGGGGGGAAGCCGCAGACCAGGCCCTGTTTCCCCGCCCCCGGAAACGGGGGGACATCAGGATTTTTTGTCCCCCCACTTTCAGGTATTACGACAATAGAACATTGGCGACAGCGGTGTCGTTAGGGGTGGGCGTCCCGGATTTTAGCCCCCAATGTTTTATGAATAGCCTCCGATCTAAAATAACCCAGAAGGGCCGGCTCTGCGCCCCAATGACTGTGGCAGCGGTGTGGCAGCGATGGGCCGTCGGTGATATGACTCTTGATTCGCAAACATGAACTTTGTGATAATTGGCTTCACTAACATCACTGGCTCCCAACTTTCCTGGGGGGCGGATTAGTTTAACAATACTAGGTAATTATGTCATTTAAAAGTCAAGTCAGAGACACAAAAAATTATGGTCAAATATTCAGTATGAAACCCCCACAAAAGATCTGAAGTTTTCACAATACATTTCTTGAAACAACTTTCCTTGACTTAACAACATTTAAATCCAGTATTCAAGCACAATAAATCAACCTTATATTTTAGAGATTGACATCAGATTCCAGAGACATTTTTGAAGACAGATTGTTTCACCTCCCTGTAATTAAATTTATGTCCCAAATATTATATTTGAATTTGGCAAAATTAACAATATTATTTCAATTATTTCAAAATAAATGTTGGTTAATAATTCAAATTGAATACCCTAAACATATTGACTGCTTTCTATTTTTCCTGTCGACCAAGCACAGTAAAACTCCACAGCACTCCCGGGGTGTCACATTTTTAAGCCGTCAGCTTCAGGAACTGGCATACTACTCACTGATTGCATAGGCTCCATTCAGTCCACCTCTGAGGGAATTAGGTCTCTACAGGAAATTCTGTGTGGTAAGAGTTGAGAGTGTAAGTGAGGGTTAAGGTGAAACAACAAGGTCTGTGACATTAATTCCCTGAGCTGTGCTGATGTAAGCACCTACTGGATCATGAACTATTTTAATCCAGTCGCCCCTGTCCTCATTAGAGCTCTTCCCGGTGTAGCCCAGGTTTTCTTCAAAGGCCATGGCCTTCTAGAACTGAGGGTGATCACTCGAGGTTAATACCATAGTGGAACTGAGCTGATATTTGGCAAATTGTCCTAAAATGAAAGATTATCTGTTTGGATCTCAATCTTAGTCATCTATAGAAGGGGGAACACTAACCATGACACCAACAATTACATTTCTCAACGCATGAGATTTCCTTTGTTTTACTCGACATTCTTTGTTGTTATATACACGTGAGTAAGATTTAGGTCAGTGTTGCAATTCATGAGGATGGAGGAAAAAGATGGCGGCAAGTAGTGCACAGAAAATGCCATAGACCAGATCATGTCTGTCGTGAGCCTTTAGACAAGAGCTGAGTCATATCTGTACAACAGACTTTTTATGGTCCAGAGACTTTTCAGTGAATCTTGTCCGAATTTCAGGCAGGAAGCAGCACTGTTCGGAGCAAATCTGGCCCCATTCCCAAATGAGAGCTGCACAAAGGATCCACAACAGTTATTAGGCAGTTTTGGGCCAATTGAAGCCAGGCCAGATCCCTTTCATAGATCCGGATCAGCTGTTGCAGTACATTGTAATTTGTTCACAAGACAGATAGACAGACAGATAGACAAAAAAATCAATACAGGAATTGAAGACAACCTCCTTGGTAGGAGAAGTACCCGTCATGTGCATGTGTTCGCCATTTTTCAACCCAGGCCTTAATACATTTTTGGTTCCCATAATTTGTAACTGTTCGTTGCACAAACTCACAGAAGGCATTACTATTGAGAGACTTACCACTCTCTTTAAGTAACCTTAATGTCACATTTTATGTAGAACTATTTTTTGCAATTGCCAGAGTACATCCAAAGCATAATGTTGGCTGGCTGGATGGCAGCAGGTTGGCAACTTCCTGTTTCTAGTTTCTTATGTTAGCGTGGATGTAGCCAAAAGAGCTGTTTTGGGGAAGTACAAAAGTCCTTAAGTTATAAAACCCTATTATATAATTATATAGTTATATTCTTGTTTTTGAAAAGTAGATTTATTGTTTTTTGGCTGTGCACTGAGAAGCTGCAGCTGTCTTTCACCCCCCCCCCCCCCCCAAACACCCATTCTTGCATTATGTAACTTCTGTGTTCGGGCTTAAAATGCAGGAAAAGTGTGTTACGCTTTACGGCACTGTCACTTCCTTGATGTTTGGCTCTGGTAATTACCGTTTCTTTGGCTGGTAAAATTTATAAAAAAAAAAAAGATAAATTATGAACTTGCCGGTCAAGGCAAGTAGGCCGCTCCACCTCCTCGACAGAGCGGATGAGACAGGCCGGTGGTGTGCCCAGCAACCACACCATAGGCGGAGCGCGCTGGCCCTCACTTTCATTGCACCACAGGGTTTGTTTGACCCCCTGACTCGCGAGCCGATCTGCCAGCCGAAACACATCTGGTATCTACACTGGTAACAGGGAGCCGATCCCCATGCCCTCTCTCCCGAGAGAAGGAGAGAGGCTCTGGGGGAGCTGTGGACTGGGTGCTCGCTGAAACGTGACAGATAAGGTTCAAATTTGTCCGGTAAAATGAATTATTTTCGGACAGCGGACTGAGTTTTATGACAATTATGTAAAAGTGTAATTGCACTCAGAAGCTAAGCTCCCAATACCAAAAGTTACATAGTGCTGTTTTAAAGGCTCCACAAACTATCCTTTTTTACACACCTTTTGTCATGATTCCACCGTGCCATAGAAGCACCTAATCTTCTTGTCATGCCTTTACCAAGGACGTAATATTGTAATAGAGTATTTGTCATAGGTCAAATTAGTGATCATTGCCCACTGGAACATGCTCCAATGGGAGACTCCCAGGATCCATCCTTACAGTATACCTCAACCCTGTCAGCTGGCTCTTCTTGATTTGGAATAACAATTGCTCTACTTATACCGTCTCTCAGGCCCATTCGGCTTGTACCCAGGAAGCATAAGGATTACCCTTAAACACATTGTATTGCAATGTCTACTTTTCCTCAGCCGGATGTACCCTCATCCCTATGTTCTTTCGGTGCCATGTTCCTTCAGCCCTACATTCCCTCACCCCCAAATCTATGTCCTATGGTCCCTCAACCCTATGTTTGCTCATCCCTATGTTCCCTGACTCCTATGTTCCCCCAACAAGAATGTAGGTCCAATGTTTCCTCATCCCTATGTTTCCTCATCCCTATGTTGCCTCAACAAAAATGTAGGTCCTATGTTCCCTCATCCCTAAGTTTCATCTCATTCCCCCGTCCTTATGGTCCTTCAACACCATGTTCCCTTAGCTGTTCACTCAACACAAATTTAGGTCCTATGTTCCCTCATCTCTATATTCGCTCATCCCTATGTTCCATGAGACCTATGTTCCCTCAACACAAATGTGGGTCCAATGTTCCCTCATCCCTATGTTTCCTCATCCCCATGTTTCTTCATCCCTACGTATGTCCCCTCAAAAAAAAATGTAGGTCCTAGGCTCCCTCATCCCTATGTTTCCTCATCCTTATGTTGCCTCAACAAATATGTAGGTCCTATGTTCTTATATCCCTAAGTTTCTTCATCCCTATGTTTACTCATCTGTGTTTCCTCATCCCTATGTTCCCTCATCCCCATGTTTGCTTATCCCTATGTTCCCTCAACCTTATGGCCCCTCAACACTACACTCCCTCAACACAAATGTGGGTCCTATGTTCTCTCAACCATACCCCCACCCCCAAATGACTGACTGAATGACTCCCCATTGAAATATGCAAATTTAGCTGTTGTCCACTAAATGCAATAGTATGGGCCAGCATATATGAGTCATTGCAACCAAGTAACTATCCATTGTTGAAACATGCACAATTTGGTGGTGTCCCGTCAGTCCATTTATTTTCCTTAAACGTATCCAATTGTGATTGTGTTCCACTCCTAGGCGGGGATTGTCCCACCCCCCCAATCTGTGCTGTGACATCATAGCATTGTGATCATGGTTTGATATTGGGACACACCCATATACAATAGCCCAACGGAAACACACGCACATCTGCATAGAGACTAATACTTAATCTGCATACTTCTGTACTGTTCCACAGTTTTACATTGCTTTAATTAAAGATACCAAAAGAGAGCTCCTGTCTCCAGGTACTTATTGGGAGAGTGTTTAGCTCACTGCATAGCCACGTACGTCTGCACATGGTGAGGGCAGAAGGGTAAAAAGATTAACTTCACCAACTGACGTCCAAAGGCAGTGTGATCGCAGCAGCCCACACAAGAGCCGTAGCTGCAGTACGGCAGCCCCCAGGACGTGGGCTTGGCCGTACCAGCTCCCACAGCATGACAGTACGGATGCCGCCAGAAAGTGGGCTTGGTGGCAACACCGCCCGTACCAGTGCCAAGAGCCCAGCAGTACGAAGGCCCCCAGGATATGGGCTTGGTCGCAACACCACCCATACCAATGCCCAGAGCTCAGTAGTACGGAGGGCCCCAGGACAGGGGCCCGGCTGTACCAGCTCCCAGAAGAATGCAAAAAGAGGAGGTGCTCAAGGAACTACACTGTGCCAGACCCGCCCGGTCTGTTTGACGGTCATGTCTGGCCCATGTACGTCAAATACAAGAACATCAGAACACAGAAGAAATTGTGTCAGATGTCATGGGATGCAGGGTATCAAAATGATTTGTAGTTTTGTAAGTGAATGTCAAATACAGAATCATGTTTCATAAGGGGATGATATAAATGGTTCAGGTTCCTGAGCTGTTGAACCTGATAGTTGTGTCTTTTGAAAGTAGTTGTTTAATAATTTTAAATGTCAAGGTACAGACATGGCTGTTTCAAGCCTCAGGCTGAGTTGCAAAATAGAAATTGCTTATCTCGCCGATCAAAAGACTGCTGCTCCCTGTGCTTGTTACTTGTTTCCACATACTCCATACACAAAGAGCATTTCCTTCTAAATAAAAAAAACAATAACTTTTTGGTTAGCTTAATTTTTATTTTTCTGGTGGCAGTGCCTGATCAGCCTTACCTATGTCAGGATGATTATTAAAATGTTGTTTTGCATGCACATGCGTTGGCGCTCTCAGGTTAGTACAGTGTAGGAGCTCACTGTCCTTACCTGACTCTAGATGGGAATTGTTTCTGGTTTGAGCATGTTTAGTGTGTTGTTTTAGATGGAAACCGTAGATTATTTTTTGTCTTGTTTCCAACTTTGAGTGATGTGATGATGACTTGAGTATTTCTGAAAGACTAATTTTTCACATACCTTGTATCTAACTTACTGAAGAAAAATAAACAAGTCTGTATCTTTTTAGAATAGAATATCCAACAATTTGTAAATCACTTTAACTTGGTTAGCTGAAGTCCTTGTACTGTGTCAGTCATTGTTCCTCTTACAAAACTAAAGGCCCTGTCCCACATAGAATCCATAACATTGCTGGATAAAAAATAACCGGCAAAGGCTAAATAAAAAAAAAAAAAAAAAAAAAAAAAATATATATATATATATATATATATATATATATATATATATACTGTACATTTTCAAAATTCTAAAAAGTCACTACGCTGTTGTGAAATAGCTGGCAGCCTTGGAATTTCTTGTAAGTGAGCGTGTGGAGGGTAGTAGAATAATCTGATGAAGATAAAAGAGGCGTTGATTTGATCTGAATTGGATTTGATCCCTGTAGTAAATCTGAATGAGTACAACCTCGGGCTGAATACCAGACTCTACCACCAAGCCACAAGTGGCCAAAAGTCATATAATCGTTGATCTTCTTTTCATAAAATATTATTTTTATGTTTGATATTATTATTATTATTTTTTTTATTATATATTATTTATGCATCAACATTATTTTAAATTATATGTGTGTGTACATATATATATATATATATATATATATATATAATTTTTTTTTTTACCTATAATGCGCCTTCTGTGCATGGTAATGTTGGGCTCTGAGGTCCTCAAAACATGTTTTTAAAGTTTTATATATATATATGTATATATATATACACATATAATTAAAAATTATGTTGATGCATATCTTTGGGTTTGGGTCTATAAATATATATATATATATATATATATATATATATATATATATATATATATATATATATATATATATATATATATATATATATATATATGTGTGTGTGTATCAAGAAGCAACATTTCTTTTTGTTTGTTTTTTTACCTTGGATGCAAATTCAGAAAATAGTTGGAGTTTGATTTTCACAGTTTGCAGTTCCTATTTATGAACACTTCCAAATGAACACCAGTTTTGCTGGAATACTCTTCAATAATCTGGAATATTTGAGATGAGATACCACGTGTTCTAGTAGTTGCTGTTCAGCTCTTCTACATACAGCAATAGCTAGTCCGCATACTGGGGTAAAAAAAATGACTAGAACGTCAGATTTGAGAAATATCTTTATTTTTGGATCTTTTCTTTTAAGTTGGAGGAGCCAATGAGCAAAACTTAAAGTGCAAGATGAGAAAGAGCAAACCTTTCAGTCCATGGGACTTTCCTCAGTGTCTGTTTACTCTCTCTCATACCTTGCACTCTATTTTTTTGCACTTTGACTCCTGCAATTAAAGAAAGTAGGATAGATATTTTTCTAAAATTGGAACTTTGAGTAATCTATTTTCAATCCAAGCATCCGGACTTTACCCTGCATCTATACAGTATAACCTCTTATTAGACCTTCCTGGGTTAAGAAACATCTTTGGACACACAAAAGGCGCAGCTCTTCCACTGCTCTTACATATCACCATACAGTCTCTACACCCTAAGTTTTACCGTTTCCTAAGTTTAAGAAAACACATGTTTTTTTTCCTACAAAGGTAGTTTCTCTTCTGAAGTAAGCCTTACGAGAGAAGGAGAACAAAACATAATAAAGCCCAATCCTCCACACAACTGTGGAATACTGAAATCGAGACGAACTTGATTAACCTAAACCAAAATCATGCACAATTTACAACCTCAATCGTCAACAATCGTCTACCAAAGGTTAAAAAACTACAAATTCAGTCAAATATAATCACAAATAATATCACTGTATAACGGGATTTTTTAATCAAAATCCCATTTAAGCTACTGTCCTGCCTGTGTGCTCTCAACTAAGACTCACCTACAAAAATGTTAAGACTACAATTACCCATTGACTATGAATGGATTAAATCCTATGACCAAAAGGACATTGTTTAGTAGGTTGCCATTCAAAGTACTACAGATATCCTTCACATTATATTGCAGTTTACTTTTTATTTTTTTGTTTTACCTGTGCGCTCAGCATGCTTGGCATAGAGTATTTGTGCCATTGCATCTAGGACATAGTCAGTCTGCAAGTGGAGTTCAACTTCTCAACCTGCAATACAACTCTTTATTCATTCTTTAATCGTCAAGAACTGCTGCAACAACTCTTTTTTGTGGACGACCTGTAGGATGACAAGAGCACAGTTTTTTGTTGTACAGAACCACCACCAACCCCCTCTTTGGAGAACTATTTTACCATGTTTGGGTCTATCAAATCACTACTCCAAGAGGGGGAGAACCAAACAACAACATGTACATGGAAAAACATAAACATAGGAACAAACAACAAGTACACGGAAAAACATAAACATATAAACAAGCAACAACATGTAAACGGAAAAACATAAACATAGAAACAAACAACAACATGTACATGGAAAAACATAAACATAGAAACAAACAACAATATGTACACGGAAAAACATAAGCATGGAAACAAACAAAAACATGTTCATTGAAAAACATAAACATTGAACGACAACATGTATCGAGTTAATCAGGTCCAGGAAAACTGGAACAGTAATTGGGCATGTGGCGTCTTCCTGTCATAGTTATGGCAGTAAATGAGGGCGGAAAGGAGTGGGATGTAACCAGGAGCGTGCTGGGGGTGCGCCGACCCACCAGTGACCTGCCACCCCGGAAATCCCCAATGCTCAACGTGTGCCGTTGGCAGTTGCAGTTAAAATTGCCGGGTCTGGGGGTACGAGTCCTCCAAGCAATTCAAAACCGAATCACTCGCACCCCTCCTGCCCCTTGGACCCTGGTCTGGTGGAGTGTTGTTCATAGTAAGAGTTGTGTGCCATTGTATCTGTTCTAGACTAATATAAGTGGAATTAAGATTTCGGGACGGACAAGCAGCACGTCGTGGCAAGAGTGTGACGGGCAAGATCGCAGCCACACCCAGATAGCTTGCACCCCACCCATCTCGCAAACCGTAGGCCTATTGTGTGGTGTACGTACTGAGTGTGAGTTTTGGCACTGTGAGAAACAGTTCGACGCACAACCAGGTCAACACAGCACATAATGTAGCAGTTTCATTTGTTTATGTACTTTATTCATCAAGCTGTCGTCGTAAGCTTTAAAGCAGTTGAGGCCAATCCAAAGGGTGCGTCCTGTTAGTTGCACAACATAAAGTGACTTAGAATAAGTCGTTATTAATTTGAATTATATAATTCCTGGTTGTTAACAAATGTTAGAATAAATTGAATTTCGACCCCCTACATATTTTATTTTGTCTCAACCTAAAACCTTAAATTGTCGGGATCGCCTGGAGGTTGCTTGCTATTGTTGAGATTATGTAACCTATTGGGATATATCAGGTAACTGGGTCTGTCGTAATGAGATCATCCTGTGGAGTTAACAGTTATTTAAAGCTGTCTGTACATTGCGGGAAGACTGCTGTACAGCCAACCTTATCTTTGGAAATATAGCAGCAATATATCAATGGCTTTAGCCTTCTTGTCATTTATATGCATTTTAAAATAAAATACATGTTACATTCAAAAACGCATAAAAAATACTAAACTCATTTTAAACGTTACACATTATATATTATCAACATAAATCGAGCCAATTAAATGGATATTTATCTAAAGAAAGCATATAATTGCATTTTTAATTTCTGTTAGCTTTATTCTATATTTTTACTTAATCGCTTTAAAGACAAATCTTGTCATGTCCGTTCATGACAAACAGCGTCTTTGATATGGGTGTCAATCTTAAAGACCTTTAGGAGAGGTCTCAGTGGTGGTATTGAACCAGGGGTCACTTTTAGTTAAGACAGTGTTTGTGTACACTGTACTCACTGTGCAGTGTACTCATTCACTAAGGTGACCGGGGCTTAAAGTGCTTGTAATTGAATTATTGAGTTCCTGGGAATTTGACTTTGCAATGTTAAGAACGTTTTCAGGCCCGTCATTACATGAGCAGTTCAATTTAAGATATAACCTTTTTATAAAACACTCATAACATGGTGTCAGTCCAAAGACTGAATCCAATACTGGTGTTTACTGGTGCTGAAAACAACTGAGAAAGAGGCTGTTTGTCAGAGAGAGAGAGAGAGAGAGAGAGAGAGAGAGAGAGAGAGAGAGAGAGAGAGAGAGAGAGAGAGAGAACAATATTTTTCCAGAGCTGTCCTGTCATGACATTACAAGGGACACGTCTGACTGACATGCACCGCCCCCCGCCCCCCACCCGGGGATTTGTGGGATGGATCAGGGAGTGACGGATTAGGCTTTAAGTGGCACACAGCAATCAGTGGGTCTGTGGGTCAGTGTGCCAGTATATCAGTGAGTCACAGGATTTTTTTAATTTTGCACCAAGCGTGGGCCTGCAAACTCCTTGCCGTTGCATTCACTTCCTGGTATCACGGAAAATCGCCTGTTCACATGTTAACGCATAAACTGTCCCACACTACACCCAGCACACGCCATGAGCACAATCGGTGCTCTTGCTCATTATACTAGAACTTTAAATGATACTTCCCGGTCTGTTTTCCCAGTGTTATTATATTTTTGAAAATATCCAAGATTAGCAAACCTTTATAAACCCGGAGTTCTCGAGAAATATCTACTCATAGTCATTAAATGGATGCAGATGACACCTCAAAAATGTGGGGCATGATTCAAAAAAATGACAAAGGATTGTGGGGAGCTGATGATGATATATTGTTTCATTGCAGATGTTGAAACAGTCTGTGCTGTTTTCCAGCCACTGTTCGCTGCCCTTCAGGAGTTGGCAAATTTTGCGACCACTGGACTCTATCAACCTACTGGTCTTGAAAATGCAAGTCACAAATTTTGGCAACTAAGCATTAGAGAAAGGCTCTATCTACACTTAAACCCAATCAGCTTCCACTACTCTCTTCATGGGATAAACCAACCATAGCGTTGTTAATAGAGTGCTGTACATTGCACACAATGAAGTGATGATAACATTTTATTGCAGGACTACGGTGTGATGTTATCCTTTATATTGAAGTGGGGTGAAGTATATTCTATTTTAAAGCTTTTTCAACCCAGACCCAAATTTCAAATATAATCACACCAAAACCAAGCTTTTGGAAAAAAAAGCCAGTTGCTGTTGTTGTTGAGTGAAAGTAAAATGAATGAATCATGATTCATCATTTCCAAGCTCACACCAATGATTTAGTGCCCTCCAAAAGTATAGCAACAGTAGAGTGAAATGTATTATTTCCATCTGTGAGATCAGGAGATGAGGACTGTCTGTACACAAAAGTACAGACAGTCGTCTTTTATTTTGTGGTATATACAAAGGTGTTGAATCCCCAGTTTTTCAGCTGCGCAAAATGAAGTTAACAAATTACAGACGGGTAAAGGAAGAAATTAACAGTGAACAGGTCGACCAAGGAAGATCAGCAGCAGCAGGAGTAGAAAAGCCAGGTTGGAATTTGAGCAAAATAAACCTCCTCCCAAACTGACGCAAAGCCCAAAGTGTAGAGAAAGGAACACATGATAAAACAATCCCAAATCAAGTGAAAGCAGCTGCAGTGGAGGCCTGGAAGAGCATCTCCAAAGACACCAAACATTTTGGTAATGTCAATGGGTCATAGACTTGATGACACTCAACATTAGAACGTATCGCTTTAAGTTACTTTGAAGTCCGTTCATTAACTTAATTTTGCACCGCTGAAAATAGGAGGCTCGCCAGAGAAAATACACCAATCAGCCACAACATTAAAACCACCACATATAACCACGAATATTGTGTAGCTCACCCCCGTACCGCCAAAACAGCTCTGACCCATTGGAGGCATGGGCTCCACAAGACATCTGAAGGTGTCCTGTTGTATCTGGCACCAAGACGTTAGCATCAGATCCTTTAAGTCCTGGAAGTTGTGAGGTGGAGCCCCCATGGATCAGGCTTGTTGTTCCACCACATCCTAGAGATGCTCCATGGGATCGGACCCTAACCCTGGCCATCCACATGATGTAGAAGAAAACGTGATTCATCAGCCCAGGAAACCTTCTTCCATCGCTTCATTGTCGGGTTCTTATTTAGGGCATTTAGCAGACGTTTTTGTCCAAAGCGACTAACAATAAGTACATTTGGCTCAAGAAAGAGAAACCACAACATATCATAGTCGATATGGCAGGAAAGATTTAAAAAAACTTGTTTCAGGCTCTCATTTGAGCGTAGTGGCTGCTAGAGTGTGTGTAACTGTGTGTGTATGTAAGTGTGGATGTGTGTGAGGGATGGAAGGGGTTAGGGTCAGGCAATGCAGAGTCAAGGTGAAGTTTGAACAGGTGGGTCGTGAGTCTCTTGCGGAAAGCAGCGAGTGACTCTGCTGTTCTGACGTTGGCCGGAAGCTCGTTCCACCACTGAGGCGCCAGAACGGAGAAGAGTCGTGACTTCGCTGAGGGAGCATTGTTTGTTCTTAGCGATGGCGGTACCAGCCGGCCAGCTGAAGTAGTGGAACGGAGTGATCACGCTGGGGCGTGTGGTCTGACCAGCGTTGGGAGGTAGATGGATGCAGTTTTATTGACAGCCCTGAAGGCCAGTACCATTGTCTTGTGTCTGATGCGAGCTGCAACGGGGAGCCAGTGAAGGTCACGGAGGAGGGGGGTTACATTGTAGGTGCTTTCGGTGGTGGACAGCGTTCATGCGCATCAATGAGCCTTGGTTGCGCATGACCCTGTCGCGGGTCACTGGTTGTCCTTCCTTGGACCACTTTTGGTAGGTACTAACCACTGCATACTGGGAACACAACACAAGACCTGCTGTTTAGGAGATGCTCTGATCCAGTCGTCTAGCCATCCCAATTTGGTCAGATCCTTACGCTTGCACATTTTTTCTGCTTCCAACATATAAACTACAAGAACTGACTGTTCACTTGCTGCCTAATGTATCCCACCCCTTGACAGGTGCCATTGGCATGAGACGAGCAATGTTATTCACTTCACCTGTCAGTGGTTTCAATGTTGTGGCCGATCTGTTTATATCAAACATATACAGAATACTGGAAAACTGTTGCAACTCATAACCTCAGCATTACCAATCCCTAATGCAAACACACGATTTGTCATGAGTTGTCATGAATCCGAACAGTGTTTACTATTCAAACACAGACATAAAGCCACTTCCACTATTTGTTTGAGCAAACACAACCTTTGCCTTACAGACAGGGTCACATTGATTACATGGCGGAGCCCACGTTTCTCATGTCGTCTGAAATTGGAAACGTGATCCCTGCCATTTCAAATGCAGACTTCTTCCTCGTTACTTTGTGTGAATGCATGTGAATCAATGCTGCCATGGCCCATGAAGTGAAAAGTTACTTTGGACAAACACCGTAGAAAGAAAGAGGAGGAGGAGGGAATGTTTTTTCATATTTTTTTATTTAAAATATGATTTCACTGTATTCAATTGTATACAATTATGAATAATCTGAGTTATGACATTGAGTTGTACAACAAAGGTGCAATGACTTGATAGAACAAAGAAATGCATTATTCTTTTGATAAAATATAATATATAGACCAGAATTACAATGACAAATTAGTACAGAATTCAAATTCTGGTTTCATTATCACCAGTTATACGTCGCCCCTTGAATTCAAGATCATACATTGAAACACAACTAGCGCTTTAAACAATAAAATAATTGACATATACTTTTTGCTTTAGTAGTAAATGCCCCAAGCAAAACAAAAATACAGTAAGATGATAAAGTGCATATTAAGCTGATGTAAGGATTGCCCCCAATGTCACTTAGGGTGCTGAGACAGGAAGTGCTTGCAGAAAAATAAAAAGTAACTCAAGCTTGAATTTGATGTCTTGAACTACAATGTTAAATGGTAATGATCCATTTTGCATGGAGAGTGAATGTAAAATAACATCTCTATTGATAAATTTGTGGACATCTTTGAATAAACCTGCTATTAGAAATATTGAATATTTATAACATTCTCAAGGTCTTCATCTTTATTACCTCAAAATATTACCCGTGATTTGTGGTATTCTAACAGCCAGTCCCGTACAGCAGAAAAATACAGTAGTTAAGGGCCTTAGGCCTCCCAAATAACCATTAGAGTAAGGATAACTGCCCACTGAAGTTACCATCAAAAAAGTGAAAGAATTAATATTTCTACACTGGTACGCTCAGTGTGGAATTAAATTAAATGACAGGCCAAAATAGCAAAATAGATATATCTCTCTATGTCTCTTTTTGCTTTGGCTGGAAATTATGTTAAATAATTCGAATAAGACTTTAGACTTTGGGAAATGCAAATGCCAACGTGCCCACAACACAAGCCAAATGACCCATCCGTCTCACAGACCTTCACATTACCTGAAACTGAGGCAATAGCTAAATGTTTGCTCATGTCGCTGAGAAACAACCTTGAGTTCATGTCGTCAGAAAGTTGCCTAACTGATTGTTTGAGTCAATGATACAGTGCACATGCTGATTTAACACATTCCAAACAGCATGTAGCATTCATTATAGTGTTGGCACCTCACAGGTTAAATTCTCCAATCATCTTCTCCATTACCTTGTATGTTGCATTAATCACAGCCATTTATCAGTTTACAATTCTTACACGGAATGCTGTGTTATTGTGATTTCCCACCACAGTTAAATTAATATGATGGTTTGGTTTGGATATGAACAAGGAAATATGCCCGTTTTTCACTGCACTCCTTGTATGTCGGGTGTGGAATGCACAATCTGTCCAGTTAATCTCTTATGAATCCTTCCTCTTCTGGTGACACCAGGTAGGCAAACTATGGAAGTAGGGTGTGGTGGTCAAACACCAGAAGAACAAGTATTTCAGATTTCCTGCGTCAAGACAGTCAATGCAACATACATCAGATGGAGGACAAAGCTATCCAGTTCTACTCCCACAACTCTTAAAATTCAGGCACTGTAGTAACAATGTACTGCATCTGTGAACTGAGTCTCATCTGCAAAAAGTATAAAACGTATGAAAATATAGTGGCAAAAATATTTTTTGTAGTTTTCTATTGAAGTCAAGGCGCTATGTTAATACTTGTGTAATATCTTTGGTTCCCTCTTCTGATAATTCCTCCGTAGTAGGTCTTTACATTTATAAAAGAGCAACTTATTAAATAAGCATTAACAAGATCGTATTCTGGGTAAAAATGTTGAAGGTATATGTACAGAATGTGATTTGCTTTACCTTCTCTATTGTTTATACACTCCAAAAATACATTAGCACTTGAAGAATGTTTGAATCTAAAAGTAATACTGAATATTCTTGTTTTCCTGCTCTCATTCTCATACTGAAATTCTCTTCCATTTTTAGAATAGGTTGTTCCAATTGCAACAGGTCTGGTTCCATATCCAGGCGGTTTTGTTTGCAATCTTTTGTTACTCCTCAATACCAATTATATTGATATTGATATGTTATATGGTATTGGCTGTTAAGCCTAAACCTCTCAAAACGGAGATATTCTCAAATAATGCCCTTTGTACCCGTGAATTTGTGCCCGTCCGCTTCAAATATCACTACTTCACACCAGTTAAATGTACATTAAATTAACCACCACCATTTCTCCATCTCTCTCTATGTGCATCCACAGGACTCCACTATCATGTCAGGGACGTCCATCTTGACGATGTTATGCTGTGAATTGAAGTACATCATGGAGAGGGGCCGCCGCTCGGTGGGGATGCAGCACGACGACGCGCCGGTATTGATACCGTTAACTTTGAGCTGGCTGAACACGGTGGCGTGGAACGAGGAGGCGATGCCCGGAGAACCGGACAGATGGTGGGGGCATTGGCCCATGCAGTAGTTCATGTGGTAGCCTTCAGGGGCGATGATCCAGTCCTGCCAGTGGATGTCCTTAAACTTGATGTAGAAGTCCCTCTTGCAGCACACAGTGACCTCATTCCCGCAGCGCAAGGAGCGTTTCCTGAGAGAATGCTTGGACTGGTCTTCACGCGGGCGGACCTTGGCCACCAGGAAGGGCTGGTGGGCCGTGATGGAGCTCTCATACAGAGAGCACAGGTTCTTCCCGTCCTCATCGCAACTCACCTCCAGATGTAATCGGCTTTGACCGGTGTAAAGGAAGTCCTGCAGCGTGTGGGTGATGGGGAAGGTGTGCCAGTTGCCCTCCTGCACCTCAAGCATCTTCTCCATCACCAGAGTGCGGTTGGAGCCTGGAGTCTGGACTCCGCCGCCGCCCCTGGAGAGGAAGACCCGGGCGAGGAGGCGGCTGTCCCGGTGAGGGTCTGCAGAGGCGCGGGCGTAGATCCACAGGGAGGACTGGAGCACTTGAATGCTCTGACCCTGCTCCTGCAGGAACTGGAAGTTGAGTCTCAGGCTCTCTCCATCACCACCTTTGGCCTCATCTAGATCAGAAACAGAGTTTGGTCGACGGTTTCAACACTTTTAATTAAAATATCATAAAATTATCATTTGGGTTGTATTAAAGTTGTTTAGCTACTTTGTGCTGTAAATAATATCAATTACAACTTAAAAAAAACCCCCATGTTGCTCAAGTCAGATTTCACTCTTTTTACTCAATGACAAGTTCATCTCAGAAAAATAACTTTTGTGCATTCAAAATACGGGTAAAATTCAGGTTACAGCGCAGAATTTACAAATATAAGTAATTTATTTGGCTTATCAAAACACTGATCAAATTCCGGATGCACTGACAAGTTTAAGATCAAAGGCAATTATTATTACATTTCCAAGAAAGGACAAAAACGTACCTAATTCTGCAAAGCTGACTATTTCATAGCCCTGGTCTTTGGTGGGTATGCTGTTGTCCATCTCCAGAGTGCCGTCCTGCCTGACACTTCCGGAGTGCAGTTTGCGCAGCGCAGTGAGGAGCGCCGCTCGGGGCACCGTGTGCGTGACGTTGGGTCTCTCCTTCAGGTGCAGCTTGTCCAGGATCTGCTGCTTGCCCACCTCCACCATCAGCCTGTACTCCGCGTCCCTCTCCAGGGCGGGCAACCCGCAGGACGCGCACCCGGAGGGCTCGCCCTGAGCCCAGAGTCCCTGCGACAGCAGGGACCCGATCACCAACAAGGCTGGCACGGACAGGCCCGACGAGAACGTCCTGGAGCGCGTTGGACAAGTCTTTGCGCGGAGTTTGAGTGGCAACACAACGAGGACCGGGGCGAAGCGCATGTTTGGATATGTTGCGTGTCCCCCCCCCCCAACGCAACGTTCACAGATGTTCGAGAAGAACAGGTCCTTGTGGGAGGGCGGAGAGGAGTTGAGAGAGAGAGAGAAAAAGAGGAGCGCTTTCCCCCCACCTGAAGGTGGAAATATCTGGGGTAATCCACCAAAAGTGGTGACACGGTGGAGGGACGCACCAATGAGCGCGGCGGGCAGCGGGGAAATTGTGGCATCGCACGCGTCACACACACACACACACACCCCCCCACACGCACGCACACGCACGCACACACACACACACACACACACACACAAAGGATGGATGCAAACAAAAACAACTTAATTGTGCCAAACTCCGGTGGATCAATTATAAAACGTCGCTGCAGTTACCGATCACCAGCTGCAACTTTCACCTAAACAATACAATACAATCAACAGACGCCCCCAAGTTAAAGTCTATTACAATAAATCCACATTGTATCCTGGCGTGTATTTGTAATCGCGAATGGCGCGTACGAAGCCGATATCGACCGCGACGCATACGAAACGCGCGCGTTCCAGCGACGCATAGCCTCCCTTTCCACAACAGTACGAGCTCGAACGTCGCGACTTAGACGGACGGACGGAGCCAGAGCAGCGGGGGTCAAAGTGCGGACGCGGTCGCTCTAACCCAGTTGGACCCGGCGGTTTGGAGACGCGGAACATGCAATCGCTTGAAACGAGGCGCGCCTCGTTTCAAGCGATTGCATGTTCCGCGT
Organism: Zeus faber; assembly: GCF_960531495.2. Classification (NCBI taxonomy): domain Eukaryota; kingdom Metazoa; phylum Chordata; class Actinopteri; order Zeiformes; family Zeidae; genus Zeus; species Zeus faber. The sequence goes on from NC_137192.1 coordinate 18,399,386, forward strand.
CTCCAAACCGCGGCGGTGTCCGCGCCAGAGCAGCCGCCCGAACGCGATCGCTCGAAGGCGGGCGCGCGTTTGTTTGCGTGTCTGCGTGCGCTGCGCGTAGTGTTTGCGTTTGACACGCGCGCCCCAATGTGCGCGGATCGGCGAGGGGTCGCTGGGCCTGCAAACGTCGACCCCTCCAA
>NC_137192.1:18402064-18657064 GCF_960531495.2 Zeus faber
CCACGCTCCAGACGTTTCACGCTCCCCCGATCGGAGCTGGAGCCGATAAAAACCCGTGTCTGTTGCGGGGTCATATGTCGTTTGTGTTACCGGTATAACAGGTGTTACACAATTTACACTGTGTTGTATATTATTAATATTTTTACTATTCATCATTATTAATGTAGGAAAATGCGTTGTATGGACGACGTGTATGAAAGGTTTATTGTACGCAGTCTTTTTATCGCTCTCTCTCTCTCTTTCCGTCCTTGTAAAAATCCGCACTGTGTTGTGCATGTTGTCACTATGCTGTCGTCCAAGTTTGATCCAGATGGCTCCGTTATTGCGACACAGTGTACACGTTCTTGTGGCTGGCGCAGGTCGCGTTAAAGCATCGCGGTCTGGTGATTGGTCAACAGCCGGTGGCGCGCGCACTCTGACGGACGCGACGGATCCGACGAACCCACAGACGATCCGAACACGACGGGTGGTCCGGGGAGTTCCAACATGGCGTCGGAACTTGTGCCCTTTTGCCAAAAACCTGCAGGTGTCATGTAACTGACTCTTGTTTGGATGTAATTTATGTAAAGACTGAATGTGGAGAAAGTCCAATTTGATTCAAAGATTTTTGAGTTTATTTATTCATTTATTTATAAAAAAACAAAACTTTATTGTGAATGCAGTTTTCTGTTGATTTATAAAGTGCAGTAGTAGTAGCAGTAGTACTAGTAGTAGTAGTAGTAGTGTGGTGGTAGTAGTGGTAGTAGTAGTAGTAGTGGTGTGGTGGTAGTAGTAGTGGTAGTAGTAGTACAGTAGTAGTGTGGTGGTGGTAGTAGTAGTAGTAGTAGTGGTAGTAGTAGCAGTGGTAGTAGTAGTAATAGTGGTAGTAGTAGTAGTAGTGGTGGTAGTAGTAGTGTTAGTAGTAGTAGTGGTTGTAGTAGTAGTAGTGTGGTGGTATTTGTAGTGGTAATAGCAGTTGTAGTAGTGGTAGTAGTAGTAGTGGTAGTAGTAGTTGTAGTAGTAGTAGTAGTGTTAGTAGTAGTTGTAGTAGTATTAGTAGTAGTTGTAGTAGTAGTGTTAGTAGTAGTAGTAGTGGTAGTAGTAGTAGTAGTGTGGTGGTATTAGTAGTGGTAGTAGTAGTTGTAGTAGTGGTAGTAGTAGTAGTGGTAGTAGTAGAAGTGGAATCTTTAATTATCACACAACACACCAGACTACATCACACACACACACACACACACACACACACACACATGCTTTGGATGGTGGCGGTGAAATGAGGCCTCTGTGTTTAACCCATCTTGGCTTGTCCTTCCTCCGGGGCCACAGCCAGGAGCAGTGGGCAGCTTACGTGGCCCAGGGGCCCGGGGACCTGGTGACGAGTGTCCATGGCTGGTCAGACCGTGATGTGTGCATGGGGGGGGGGGGGGGGTGGATTAAATAAAATGTAAAATGTAAAATGATAAAATGTTCTCCCCCATGTGAGCACGGGAAGAACATGCAAACTCCACGCACAAAGGCTCCTATTGGAAGATAACCCACCCGGAGCACGGTGCCAACAGCGCCCCAGGCGGGACGTAGTAGTAGTAGTAGTAGTAGTAGTAGTAGTAGTAGTAGTAGTAGTAGTAGTAGTAGTAGTAGTAGTACAGTAGTAATAGTAGTGTATTAAACTGTGTGCTGTAACATAGAAACATCATTGTTTGCGGTGCTTCTGCCATTGACTCCATGTGATGCCGCTGCCCCCATCGTTTCTCTCAATGGAGGGAACAGGCGTCGCTTCTTCCACTTGAGCCCCTTGTTATACTGTGCATGTGACGCTGTTCTTTCCTCCCACACCTCCTCCTCCTCCTTCCACACCTCCTCCTCCTCCTCCCACACCTCCTCCTCCTCCTTCCACACCTCCTTCTCCTCCTCCCACACCTCCTCCTCCTCCTTCCATACTTCCCTCTCTCCTTCCACACTTCCTCCTCCTCCTCCCACACCTCCTCCTCCTCCTTCCATACTTCCCCCTCCCCTTCCACACTTCCTCCTCCTCCTTCAACACTTCCTCCTCTCCTCCCACACCTCCTCCTCTCTCCTTCCACACTTCCTCCTCCTCCTCCCACACCTCCTCCTCCTCCTTCCATACTTCCCCCTCCCCTTCCACACTTCCTCCTCCTCCTTCAACACTTCCTCCTCTCCTCCCACACCTCCTCATCTCTCCTTCCACACATCCTCCTCTCTCCTTGCACACTTCCTCCTCTCTCCTCCCAAACGTCCTCCCTTTCTTTCCACACCTCCCCCTCTCTCCTTTCATACCTCCTCCTCTTTCCTTCCACACCTCCTCTTTCCTTCCACACCTCCTCCCCTCTCCTTCCACACCTCCTCCCCTCTCCTCCCATACTTCCTCCTCTCTCCTTCCACACCTCCTCCCCTCTCCTTCCATACCTCCTCGCCTCTTCTTCCACACCTCCTCCCCTCTCCTGCCACACCTCCTCCTCTCTCCTTCCACACCTCCTCGACTCTCCTTCCACACCTCCTCCTCTCTCCTTTCACACCTCCTCCTCTCTCCTTCCACACCTCCTCCCCTCTCCTTCCACACCTCCTCCTCTCTCCTTTCACACCTCCTCCTCTTTCCTTTCACACCTCCTCCCCTCTCCTTCCACACCTCCTCCTCTCTCCTTCCATACCTCCTCCTCTCCCCTTTCACACCTACTCCTCTCTACTTCCACACCTCCTCTCCCCTTTCACACCTCCTCTCTCCTTTCACACCTCCTCCTCTCTCCTTCCACACCTCCTCCTCTCTCCTTCCATACCTCCTCCTCTCTCCTTCCACACCTCTTCCTCTCTCCTTCCACACCTCCTCCTCTCTCCTTCCACACCTCCTCCCCTCTCCTTCCACACCTCCTCCTCTCTCCTTCCACACCTCTTCCTCTCTCCTTCCACACCTCCTCCCCTCTCCTTCCACACCTCCTCCTCTCTCCTTCCACACCTCCTCCTCTCTCCTTCCACACCTCTTCCTCTTTCCTTCCACATCTCCTCCTCTCTCCTTCCACACCTCTTCCTCTCTCCTTCCACACCTCCTCCTCTTTCCTTCCACATCTCCTCCTCTCTCCTTCCACACCTCCTCCTCTCTCCTTCCACACCTCCTCCTCTCTCCTTCCACACCTCCTGCTCTCTCCTTCCACACCTCCTCCCCTCTCCTTCCACACCTCCTCCTTTCTCCTTTCACACCTCCTCCCCTCTCCTTCCACACCTCTTCCTCTCTCCTTCCACACCTCTTCCTTGCTCCTTTCACACCTCCTCCTCTCTCCTTCCACACCTCCTCCCCTCTCCTTCCACACCTCCTCCTCTCTCCTTTCACACCTCCTCCCCTCTCCTTCCACACCTCCTCCTCTCTCCTTCCACACCTCCTCCCCTCTCCTTCCACACCTCTTCCTCTCTCCTTCCACACCTCCTCCCCTCTCCTTCCACACCTCCTCCTCTCTCCTTCCACACCTCCTCCTCTCTCCTTCCACACCTCTTCTCGTTCCTTCCACATCTCCTCCTCTCTCCTTCCACACCTCTTCCTCTCTCCTTCCATACCTCCTCCTCTTTCCTTCCACATCTCCTCCTCTCTCCTTCCACACCTCCTCCTCTCTCCTTCCACACCTCCTCCTCTCTCCTTCCACACCTCCTCCTCTCTCCTTCCACACCTCCTCCCCTCTCCTTCCACACCTCCTCCTTTCTCCTTTCACACCTCCTCCCCTCTCCTTCCACACCTCCTCCCCTCTCCTTCCACACCTCTTCCTCTCTCCTTCCACACCTCCTCCTCTTTCCTTCCACATCTCCTCCTCTCTCCTTCCACACCTCCTTCCACACCTCCTCCTCTCTCCTTCCACACCTCCTCCCCTCTCCTTCCACACCTCCTCCTCTCTCCTTCCACACCCCCTCCTCTCTCCTTCCACACCTCCTGCTCTCTCCTTCCACACCTCCTCCTCTCTCCTTCCACACCTCCTCCCCTCTCCTTCCACACCTCCTCCTCTCTCCTTCCACACCTCCTCCTCTCTCCTTCCACACCTCCTCCTCTCTCCTTCCACACCTCCTGCTCTCTCCTTCCACACCTCCTCCTTTCTCCTTCACACCTCCTCCCCTCTCCTTCCACACCTCTTCCTCTCTCCTTCCACACCTCCTCCTCTTTCCTTCCACATCTCCTCCTCTCTCCTTCCACACCTCCTTCCACACCTCTTCCTCTCTCCTTCCACACCTCCTCCTCTCTCCTTCCACACCTCCTACTCTCTCCTTCCACACCTCCTACTCTCTCCTTCCACACCTCCTCCTCTCTCCTTCCACACCTCCTACTCTCTCCTTCCACACCTCCTACTCTCTCCTTCCACACCTCCTACTCTCTCCTTCCACACCTCCTACTCTCTCCTTCCACACCTCCTACTCTCCCCTTTCTCTTTGTGCGTCTGCTCAGTACAGTTGTGGTGAAAGGTTCGATTCTGTTTTCAGATTCGGTTCTTGACAAGTCACTCAGTAAAAAAGAGGAAAAATAAAATGATTGTTTGTTCAGGATAAACAATTGTGACAGGAAGGATCCTGTCACAATTGTTTATTCCGGAGGAATGCATAGTGCAATTCAATATCAATTGTGCCAAATGCCTTGTCCTCTGTTTTTGCCTCAGACTTTAATTCAGCCCTAGCTAATTATTTCCAGTTTGTGAGTCGAACTCGCTCGCCTCCTCTTGCCGGATTGAATCCCGACCACCGAGTCATTTCAGCATTCGTTCGCTACGAACGAATCGTTCTTGAGTCCCGCATCACTATCAGAAGCTAGCAGCAGCATTATTAGCATCGGTAAGTCCAGGATCTGGCACCCCACACACCGTGAGCTGTCAGCGGCGCTGGAGGTTCATTACAAGGCGAACATGACTGCAAACATCTAATCCTGTGCTCGGTGAGTGGGGCGGCTGGGTTTCCAGCAGCGTCACCATTTCATATGATCATGAGCTATCCGTAAAGAAAAGGCTATCTGCCCTGTAGACACTAGCTGTGGAGCTAGCTAGGTGGCTAGGCGGCTAGGTGGCTAATTATACACACTGGACAGAGAGAGAGAGAGAGACAGACAGACAGACAGACAGACAGAGAGAGAGAGACAGCTATGTCATATTGGCATTAGCCGTTAGCTATTGTTAGCATGTGGGGTAGCCAGTGTTTCTGACCGCTCCACCTGTGTGTGCTCCGCAGAGGGACCCAACCACACCGACCTGGAGCCGAACACAAAAGCCACTTTACTTCCCCACGGTGAGTTGAACCTCCACCATTGACTCCCCTTTGGGAATTGATCATGGCATTTACCACCTCAGTTATGAACAGCTGACTGGGTCCCTGCAACATGCCTGTACATTCATCTATTCAGTTAATGTTCAACATTTCAATATGTGTTTATTGATCATTGCTATTGACAGACACTACCTGAATTGGACATGCTGCTTGTCCGTTGTATACATTGTAAATACTGCTTATTGTTGTTGATTTCATCCAACCGAGTGTATGTAAATACACTCCTTAAAACCAATTTTTTTAACATCTGAAACTGTGTCACTGGCACAAATACATACATACATGATTGGGTTTCTGTTTTCGAGCATATTTTGCCAATTAAGCCTGACTCTGAGTTTGGTTTTGATTCTGAAGATGTGCCATGAGAAAGCCAGGTTGAGGTGATTTTAACGTATTTTAGGGCTTGATCATCGCTTAGGCGCCAGAAGTTTTTCAGATGATGTTTACGATGACTGTGCTGCCTTGACGAGCTGTGGACTCGCCCAAAGCCCAAAATGTCAACAAGCAGCCGGTGGTGCTTCGTGACACTGGGGTCCAATCTGCAGTGAGAGGATCATAAGTCAATCAGATCTTTAATTGAATTGAATGGGAGGATGACACTCCCACATTCCATCTGAATTGGTTCTGGGTCGGGTGGAGTAGAGGTGGATGATGTGCACGATTGCTCTCGGTTAATGGTTTATATCATGAATTATGGCACATTTGGTGCTGAAGTTATTATAAAGATGGAAATCACTGTGTGTTTTTAAAGATTTCTGAAATGTTATACGCAGACTGGTTGTGATAAGAATTGCTTTGGACGTGTCACACTCACAGGTCACTTTGAGGAGTGATTCGGAAATCTCCAAAGGCTCAGCCGTTTCCTACACATCGGTTGAATTTGTACAGTGCTTGGACTTGGCCATGTTAAAAAGAAAAACGTCCACCACATTAATAGGAAGTTGTCTATTCTAAGTGAGACGGCTCAAAAGTGAAGGGAGGGCCTGTCCTGTACGGAGAGTTTTGTGTTAAATTGTCAAAGAAACGGTTGCGGCTTCAATGAGGGACAAAATCCACGGTGGAATGCGAGGCGGCGCATCTTTGAATCAACAGTGTGCTGTTGCTAAGGCCAGCGACGGGCAAAACGAAGGATCTCGCTGCTTTCTGCCTCATCTCCTGTGTCTTGCAGTGTGCACCAACCAAAATAGCATCCCTTCAGTAACTTAAGGTTCTTCGCTTTAGTCATGAATCGAAGATGCTCGTTTGGAGAGGTTTAAAATGGCTAGACTGGTTGAAATCTTATTATCCGGTTTTATTTTTCTTGCTGTTTTGATGACTTATTACGAGTGAGTGTATTTTCCATTTGGGAGGAATAATGGTCTTTGCTTCACCATGTTTGCCTACTGTTCCTATTAAATATTTATACAAGTTAAGCTTCTAAATATAGAGGCTTGAAGATGTGTTTTCTTTTGGGGGGGGGGTGCCTTGGCGTGATGCATATGCTGGTTTTGTTGACCAGGTATCCATATCTGCTCCTGTCTCTGAATGTGTGTTTGCAGCAGCGGCAGAGTGGCTTTTTCTAGAGAGATTTGAAGAGCTATTTATAGATCTCTGCCAGAGCAGCTAGCGTGTTGCTGCTGCTCCTCTTTCCCTCCGCCACTCCTGCTTGTTTCTCCCTTCCTCTCTCCATCCTTCTCTTTCCCTCATTTGCCCGTTTTTTCTTTTACTCATTGTTATCACCTCTGCCCCCCCACCCCCACCTCTCGCCACGCGTCTTGATCGCTATCGCTCTGTTGACTTTTCTTTCCCTCCTTTATTTCCTCTGCCTCCATCTTTTGTTTTTATCCTTGCATTGCTTGCTCGGTGTAAATTATTGATCAGAGCAGAAGGGACTGAATGTGTGGTTGCGAGCCGGGCCTCAGATTAGACATGGCTGCCTGATTGACTTCACTGTCAGTGCTGCAAAGCTGGCGGGTTTTGGCGTGACGCTCCGAAGGGACAGGAAATGGAGAAACACTCCCATCTATCAGACGCCACAGGGCTCCGGCCGAACAGAATCTCGTGTAGCGTCTTGTGTGTCGTGCAAAATCTCCAATAACAATTACAGATTGTCGAGGATGAAAACTCATTCCAAGAAATGTGATCAAATCAAACTTGTTTAATTCAGGTGTTCAATGAAAGGCCTCTTTTGGGAATATCCGCGGTGTCATGAAGCTGTTACAGATTTCAGTGTCTCCCTAGACTAGTGTCTCTCTCTCTCTCTCTCTCTCTCTCTCTCTCTCTCTCTGCACTGCAGAGGGTCTTCAGAAGGGTTTCAGTTAAGTGTATTTACAGTCTGTATTTTTTATTTTTTTGGTCTTGGTCCAGAGAACTGCTCTGCTGTTTGCCTCAACTGTTTTCACCTTCCCATAAGAGTTCCCATAATACCCAGCTGACCGAAAAGCATAGAAGCTGCAGGAATACGTGAATGATATTATTATTATTTTTTCCAATGTACATATTATTATTGTTTCCAATGTTTGATGGATGGCAGATCAGGTGCCATGTTATGTTCAAGTTTAGGTTCTGATTTGGCAATGTTATTAAGTATTATACCATCATTTAGGTATTGTGGTTCTAAATATGTGACCACTGTTTCCAAATAGGAACACAACTACATGTCATTGTGTTAGTATGGCTGTAAACTATATTAATGCACTTATTATAATTGGGAGGTGGGTAGTGGTGTTTTTCTTTACCTCTAAAATTGTCTTTACCTGAAATTATGAGGAATGACTCTCACACTTGTTTCACACAGTCCTCTCCATACATCTTGTCGTGGAACAATTATCTTGATTGCATTGAGACTTTGCTTTCTAGATACAGTGGTACCTCGACTTACGACTGCATCTACTTACGACTAATCCAAGATACGAGCTGCGATAGTTACAAAAATTTGTATCGACTTGCGACCCACTGCTCCAAGATACGAACGTGGAAATTTGTAGTTGGCGCGTCGGCAGCCAGTCAACAGTCAGTCAGCAGTCAGTCAGCGGGCGACCTACATTGTGTGTGCACGTAGTTCGTGGCTTATCGATATTTTTTTCATATTTACTGTGTTTGTGCTGTGTATTTTGTTTATTTTCACCCTTCATGATTTCATAATTCATATGGGAAAAATTGCTTCGACAAAAGACTGTTTTAACATACAACCGTTCTTATATAACAAATTGCAGTCGTAAGTCGAGGTACCACCCTCTAGATTTCTTCAGTTCTTCAAAAATATTTTCTATGTCCGATTTGAAGCTGGGAGGGCTGCCTGTCTTATTAACGGTGCCCAATTAAGTGTGGTCACTTGTGGTCAGCGGTACGGTACCGCTGAGATGAGGCTAATGCCCCTTGAGCCACGTTTTTTGTGTTCTTCACCAAGTTCCTGTGCTTAAGTTTTGTTTGATGTTGAACTTTCTGTCGACTGACTCTGGCACTGGACTGCAGAGAGGGGGGAAAAGATGCAAATATGTCGTCCTTGAGGGAATAATCTTTTTTTAGCAGCTAATGAGGTGTTTTTGGTTTTTTTTGTTATTTGCACTTCCATTCCACAGCCTCTTTTTTTATTTTTCATCCTCTAGCATAACATTAGTGTTTTCTTTGGCTGGAGATAAGGACAGCTGGATATCACAGGGGCTGGATCTGCTGCAGCTGGGGATTGGGAGGCGTTGCTCCTGTAGGTTTAGACCTTTTAAAGGTGTGATTTGCACTAAACATCCCATTTCTTTAAAATACTGCTTTTTTTAAACACAGCTATCTAATTCATTATTTGTGCTCTTATCCAGAGCCTGTGACAGGCAGATAAACAACAGTGGGCCTTTAAGCAGCTGGAGTTCTCGACCAGCACTAGGATAGCTGTCATTGCAATTATTGTTTCAAGAGAGTGGGAGAGAGGAAGAGCGAGGAAGTGAGAAAGACCCAGAGAGAGGGAGTCGTCTCGATAGGACGGTTGGTGAGGGAGCAGGCAGGGAGCGGTGTGCTCGTCACAGAGCGCGAGCAGCACTGAGCGAGGGAGCAAGGCTTTCTGTGTATGCTTCATTCAGGAAAAAAAAAAAAAAAGGGGGCGCACTGAGAAAAGCGGTTTTCCTCGTTCAGAAAAAAAGAAGAAAAAGGCTGCTGATCGCCACGACACCAGACCAGAACCAGCGGCAGGAGAGAAGGACGAAAGTGAGCCAGGGCACCGGAGTGTCCAGCTCCCTCTACCCAGCTGACTTTGTTGCTGGGGGGGGGGGGGGTCAGAATTGTTTTTTATTTTATTTTTATTTTTTATTTTTATTTTTTCCAGATAAAACTAATCATCACGGTCCAGGTGCTGGTGCTGTTGCTGTTTTTGTTTCGACCCCTTCTTCTGTAATGTGCACTTATCTGTAAAACAGCTGATCCTATAAGGCTGGAAACCTCCTGCGCTGAGCTCTAAATACAGTAAGCTTCTACTGTGCTTTTGTGTGTGTATGTCAGTTAGCATTAGTAATATTCAGGCAAGTAAAGTGAGATGTTACTTCTTTTTCATGCACTTAACATCTCACACCAAAAGATCTGGTCTAACTTACAGTTACTGCCGTTATCATTGGCTCTAGTATTGCCTGCTTTCACTGGCACTCCTTTTATAACGTTGATTTGGCTGCCGTAGCTTTCGTCTCTTTGCTGTCATCTTTCTCTTTTTTAGCAGGAGCTCATTATTATCGTAAAGCACCGTATCATTGTATTTAATTAGGCTCTAGTACCCCGGTGAAAATCAAAGAATGGGGATAACTGCAAAACACAGTCATGCACCTTCTCTTTCTTTTGAATAGGCTTCACCTTTTTCTTACAATGGGGTACACGATATCCGCAATCCAACTCCAATTCGTCTTTAAATGAGTTTTAATTATTAGGGGGATGAAAGCGGGGTTTCATTAGCCTTAGCTTAAATTATATGTGTGAGCCATGCCGTGCTTTGAGTGTGTACTGTATGTATCCTGAGTGGGTGTGAGTACATGCGTCTGTGCGCGGGCACACACACACGCACACATACCAGCCTGCGAGGGTTTAAGAGAGGCCAGTGCTGAGGTAATGAGGAATTCCCTGCTACCGCGTCCATGTGCATCAGGGGGGTGCTGGGGTGCACGGGTGGGGCGGGGTGTGGGGGTGGGGGGGGAGTCACTGACAGGAGGGCGTCACGCTGCTGTGATGCTGGGAGAACGCATTCTACCGGTTTGCATATAGCAACAAGCAGTGAGGCTCGTCAGAATGCCGACCTCTAGAGATGTTTTGCAAAGCGGCTGTAAGCGTGAAGGTGTAAGGATGTGTTATTGTAGAAAGAAAATCTAACTTCATTTGTTATTGAAAATTATATGTGCTGATTTGCACTGCCACCTTAAATGTGTTTTTGCCAGAACACATAAGATGCAAGTGCAGCAGAGCCCTCGTCTTAAATGGGGGGGGGGGGGATCTGTTTCTATAAATGGAAAGCCGTCCTTATGGCTTTAGTACTGTTTTAGACACACAAACCTTATTTTTCCTTTTTTTTTTTTTTCCTATCCATAACAGTCTTGATATGTTTTTCAAATATATTAATGGTCTGTTTAAGATACATGTGGGATTCCTTTTTAAAGCATGGAGAAAATATTTACGAAATCTGATTTCTTCACGTTACACTTTCGTCATTTATGCAGCATTTCCGTTATCCGCTAACTGCTGGTTTTTGGCCTGAAAATCTGTTGAAGTCCAACATTTAAATTTCTCCGGCCATAATGTCACATGGAAATAATACCTTTTAAGCGCTAGTGAATTGGTGCTCAGTGATAGAAAAATCACGATAATTATTGCCGTATTTTTTTCCTCAATGTCGAAATAAAAAAGAATCAATACTTTAGATAAAAAATGCAGCACATCTGTTCATTTCCGCGTTCGGCAAGTTGCAACAGAAAGCTAATCCGTTTGGATGAACGGAAGCTGATCTTTCACCCCTGACCAATCACCTTTGTCGATATACAAATAAGCCCCGCCCGCAGGTTGCGCTTGTAGACACAGTAGACATGGAGCAGAGACAGAGCGGCAGTGTCCAAAACTCAGAGGAGAAGCAGAAAGCTGATATATCATTGGGACACAAACATCAATAGTTTGGCCTTTTTTGGGATATTTATGTTCCGACCCAAAGCAGACGGTAAATATTCATTGTGTAAAATATGGCGACGGGACGTCCCGATGAAGACGGACAACACCACAAACTTCATTATTTATTTAGACCTACTTGCGATATTTATTTTGTTTTTGATTTGGTAAAAAATGTATTTTAGTGGAATGTTAACTAAAATGGCTGCACTTGTTACGTATTGTTCATGAGCGTAAATTATTAATTTTCAAGTAGTAATATTTATTTATTTTTAAAACAGTGTTAACTGACAGGACTTAATTTAATTTTGAATATTTGTTAATAAATATTATAAATCCACATGCCTTGATGATAACATTCTCTTTATAGCCTGCCTATCAATTGTTTTTAAACTCGATAACGCAGATGATATTTGACCGGAATCTCTCCCATTTGTCCGGGACATTGAAATCTTCCAGGACACTTGGACCGGCACCAATTTTTTCTCATGCAAACTCTGTCCCCATGGCACTGTCTCCATCGGCACAAAAGTAGTCCCGGTTTTGTTTTCATCCGGTAGGTGTGACATCATTTGTTTTTTTTCACATATGCATGTAGGTTGTGTGGGTCATATGGATTTCTGTCAGTACCAGATTGAATATTTGTTACATTCAAAAATGCGGGTGAACAATTTGACAAAAAAATCTGATCTCAAGAAAACCTTTGACTACCTTTGCACTATTAATGGTGTATTCTCCATAATGTCTCCTTGCCTACACACTTGGTACCATTCTCCAAGGAGAAAAGGCAGTCATGGCTTTTGTGGCCAAAGTCATGAGCTTAGCAGCAACCTTTGTAATTAAGTCGATCCTCTCACTTTCATCTTTTTCTGTGTGTACACACATCTCTGATTTTATGCCCATGTGTGTATTTGAATGTTTCCCCAATAGCCTAATACTACTGGCCCAGTGAGCTGTTAGGCCAATAAGAATTCCCACTAGGCCAATAACTCTATATATATTTATTGACAAAAATGAGAAAAAAAACCCTTTTCCTCCACTAACTCTGTTGCAAACTGATTTTTCGCCAATTCACAATGTCTTTTCCAGTTGCCATTGAGGAAATATTCGAGAAAAGTCAGATGTCTGTGTAACTAAAACTGAAATGGAATACTTTGTACAACTAAGGACAAAACCGGAGTTCAGTGCTACCTTGAAATTCACTTAATGCAGCTTTGTATTAAAAGTCAATTTTCTCAGTGCCCTTTTTCCAATGAACAGTCAGGCAGAATTGTCTGGGTTAACTGGACTTTGGGTGAGAATGAAATAGAAATTAAATGTCTTGCTGATATTTAACGGAAAAAAAAAATCAGTTTACCTAATTATTGTAAGACAAACCAGCTGATTGTCTATAATAGGGCTCCGCAGCTAAAACATTTTACAATATGATAAATGTTGTTGAAATAAAGGATATGCAGCAATGAGCTGGCAGTTAGTTAAAGTTAATTTAAATCAAGTATTCAAAAAATGTAGATAAATGATAATGGTGTATTTAACAAATCACTCAACACTAGTAGCTACACAGAAATTATAATTTGGCATGTGTGTGCTACGGCACCCGATCGAATGCGCCACTTTGTCATTCTGTGTTTTTTTTTTTTTTTTTTTTTTTTTTTTGTGCATCAACGGGTCTGAAATGAACTTCTTGTGGAAACACCGCATTTGATGTTTGTTTGCGTCAGAAAACTGCTTCCCAGGTAGTTTGTTCTTTTGCAGCCGCCCTCTTGCCTAACAATTATCAGTCCGTGGGAAAACGACAGAGTGGGGAATGAGAGGGAGCTAGAGAAAGAGAGAGGGGGAGAATAAGAGAAAGGGGAGAAAGATAAATCAATAGCTAACCCTGAACTCGCTGCCGCTGTAATTGCCTTTCTAGTCAGCAGGTTCACACTTTTCTCATCCTCCCTCACTGCTGCGCTAGAGTTATATCTTTATAATTTTAGCTTAATGTCAACACACACCTATATTGCGAGAGAATGATAGCAATGCTCCTTCCCGCCTCCTGACCACTCCATCCTGTCAATCCTTGTCCTCCCTCCCCACATGCTTCCTCACCTTTTGATCTCTAGCTCGGTTGTGCCATTGAGTTGTTTTGGTGTTTGTGTGTACACCGGTATGGATTTTAGAACTCCTCTGTTTAGTTCAAAGACAATTCGATCCCTGTTGAGCTTTGTAGCTGAGGAAGATGATGATCCTCTTGCAGACCGAAGTGAAACGGACACAGTTGAAACAGAAGTCAACTAAAATGCACACAGTATAGCACAAACCTTATGGTGTTGTCTATTTGGCCGACGTGTAATGATAGTTATCAAATTTCCATTCCATGTGAAAGTATTTTCAAATACACTAATTTAGAGCTGCTGAAATTATTACATGATTGCGTGATTATTTGATCTGAGATCGATCATTTTGCATAGTTGTCAGTTTCCGTACTCGTGGTTCAATTAAAATTTGAAGTAAATCTTAAGTCAATGTGAAACATTTCGCAACAAATTAAAATCGGATTAATCGAATGTGTTTCCATTCATTGGATTGAGGCCAATTAACCATCGAACTGAATACAAGGTTTCACTGTCAGCCAAAAAAATAAAAAAAGAACTACCGCTGTCGGGCAAGTTGCTTTGTGTTAGCTCATATGAGACCATTTCTTGCTTTAGGAAACAAGAGGATGACTGAGAGGTGCCAGTAGGCCATTCTGATGCCTGAACCAATGGATATCTGTATTTATAGCAAAAAGTCTCCCCTATGGGTACAGCAGTGCGTTCCAACTTCTAAGGAAAGTAATATGAGATCATCTAGAGGCACTCCTTTGATGCTTAATCATAGTTATTTGTATGACAGTTTATCATCTACTAAAATGTCTCGCCTGAAGATGCTTTGTTTGTTTTTCTTCTCATATTAGCCCATTCCCCTTCTGTCTCATTGTATGTATGTCCTTCATCATATTGCTGGAATAAGCATTCATAGATTTATTTGATTTAAAAGAAAAAAAAAAAAGAGAAAATAATGAAATATGATGACTGTACTTTAAAGCCCATCCAAATATGCAATATATTGCTCAGCCCTAGACTATTTTCATTCCAGCACAATTTTCTAATTCGTGTAATAGATCTAAATGATAACTGCCGTTATCATTTAGATCTCAACAGATTCCATAGAGCGTCATCCGCGCTTCAACATAGTGAAGCACAGAACCTGTCTTAAAGCTGCAGTGTGTAGAATTTAGTGGCATCTAGCAGTGAGGTTGCAGATTGCAACCAACTGAACACCCTTTCCCACGGCGGTGCAACATGGCCGCCTCTGTGGAAGAGACAGTGGCCGTGAAAAAGGCCCTCTCTGGCCCCATCCCTGGACATATGTACCTCACTGTCAATTTTAAATAATATGCAACTGCAGTTAGTATTGTACTGTATGGGCCCAAAGATGCAACATAGACTCCATTGTCTTAACTAACACATTGAAATAAAATGTAATAATACAGGTACTCCTCACTTAAAGAGCTACCTGTTTAACAACCGTTTGGACTTACGACCAGCACTCTGACCAATTTGTGTTGTACGCTGCGTACAATACCGCGGATGTGCGCGCGGCGTGTGCGTGGCATCTCAGCGTCAAGCATCTCATCATGCATCACCCTATATACACTATGGCCACTATATTTACTATACACACTATATACACTAAGTACACTATATTTACTATATACACTATACACACTTTATACACTTTATATACTATATACACTGTATACATCTCATCTCATCACCGTTCTCATTCCCGTTCCCACAGTCAGTCAGTCAGTACAGACGACACTAGCATTCGCAATGGCCACGCCCCCTTACCGTAAAATAACACTGGTCCTCGCTTATCGACCAACTCGCTTAACAACCTGATCGTAGGAACGGAACTCGGTCGTTAAGTGAGAAGTACCTGTATTGTTTTCCATTTCCGTACCATATCAATCTGCTGAAAGACGTAGGGTTTTTCTTTCGCTGTGCAAAAAGGCCCCTGCACATGTCACATACCAATTCTGCCGCTGCACTGCAGTGCTCTAGGTCAGTGGGTTTGTACTCAATGTCAAAACTATTTGGACTATTGTGCTACATTCTATGATGATTTTTCAGGATAGGGATAAAAAGAAGTGAAACGGGGAAGTAAAGGAAAAATTGTCCAGTGCACCCAATTTCGTCAGATTTACAACAATATTGTAACAACATATTTAAAATGAATTAAATACAGAAAACACCCTTAGTTGGGATACAGATGAGCTATGATTTAAATTTAAACATTACATTTACAATTGTAAAGTAGCTTTCTGTCTTACCTAATGGTGGAAAATGGGGAAATATGGATGTGTGTGTGCTAGAAAATTCTAAAATATACAGTCTGAGTCTGGTAGAGACTGCGGTTGTGGTTGGTGATGGTTGCAGGTGAGCAGATGGCGGAGCGCAGCGAGGATCTGACCTGCCTCCACCGTCGGGTCAGCGACCTGATCTGGCTGCTTGTGTGTCATGTGCACTGCCGTTAATTAACACTACCTCCTAATCTGGGCTGTACTGCACATTCTTTGGTTTCATGACATGTACTTTATGATTCAGATAAATTATGATTGGGGTGAATGGAAACAAATTTCAAATACGAGGAAATGTTTGATGACCAGCCATGTTACCAGGGCGAGGATTTGATTTAATGAGTCTAAACAATTGTAAAAGGAAAGGAACTTGCATGCATTATCACTTACTAACTCGCTAACCAAAACATTCTTGAATCTAGGCTGTTCTGCACCCAAACATATCCATATGAAAGAATGAATGATTTGCACACCAAATGTAATTTATTTTGCTTGGGTTACAGCTCCTTTGTTTGTGGTATTATTTATTTTTTGACTTTTGATGACCCGAAGTGACCACTTTCTCCACAGCAATGGTGTGGAATGAGGAGTTATAGACATAAAAATCCACCCCACAATGCAGTACAACTCCTTAAAAAATAATAAAAAGGAAAAGGAGTAATTGGTCAGAACAGCCTCCATTTCTATTATAAGCTTTTCTTTGTGACATAGTTGCTGGGTTCTGGGTTTTAACCTGACTTAGGGCCATTCTGTGCAGAGTTAGCATGCACTCCCCTAGTTCACATAGGTTTCCTCCGCTCACATAGGTTTCCTCCGCATGATCTCCTTCCCCCACACCTGAAAGACACGCATGTTCGGTAGACAGTCCTGCCAATGCCCGTCATCAAAGCATTGTTTAAGAGCTGGAGTTGGTCTATGAGCACTGTTCTATGGCTGCTCACTGCCCCTAGTTGCAATGTGAAAAATTCAGAGAAGAGGAAATGTCTCTGTACTGTATATCATACAGAAAATACAAAAAATGACATGCCATATTAAGAGTCCAAATTGTACTACTTGAGTATAAACATTTCCCATTTTATGCCTTACTAGTATTGATACAATCAGGTTAAGCTATGTATGCGTTGGTTTACAGACCCCAAGTTGGATCTCTGTTGTGGGGGATTTGAAGAGCTATATTTGGCATGCTTGGTTTGAAGAGGAGGGAAAAGGTGAAGCCGGCTGGCATGCTGAGACAAGAACAGGCTTGTCTTTTGGCTGGCTGGAGAACTGTTTGACTGGCGGGCTGCCTGGTATCCTGCCTGCTGGCCTTTTTGGAGTGGACAAGCCAAAGTGTGACAGGGACCACACTGACTTCTGGCCCAGCCTAGACAGCCGCTCTGGTTGATTGGCTGGACGCCCAAATTCCCTGCTAGTTGGCTGCTGTGCGGCACTCACAGCTCTTAAGATTCCCTCAGACAACCACCATCACTGTTTTCGCATGGCAGCCAAGCCAACCAGATGTTGGAAAGTGTGGCTGTAGCAAAAGGAGGTGTGGTTACAGGTCAGTAATAGTATTGTGTTCTATCAGTATTCACTGTCTGTAGAGTCATGTCTGTAAGGTCTTTTCATAATATAATAATTTCATTGGGGGTGTAATTGGCACTATATTATTGGTCAGTCTTGCATTCTTCTGTTCTGTCTTGCTCCCCACCACCACCACCACCACCACTATGTAGCCATTTTTGAAATGTATTAACACCTCGTCTCCACCAGAAGACCAAGCTCATCTCACAAGTTTTACATTTTTTCAGAAAACAAACCACATTGGTTTTGCTGTTCATGCACGACTTGCCTCAATGGTTTCAAAAGCAATACACACCCTGCCGACAGGTTGTGTTGGTTGTGACTGTGTTGTCACACATGCAATTGACATACAATTGCCTATTCTAGAGACGTCCAACATGCTTCTATATGCCAAAATAGCAGAAAATAAAGTTGCTTTTTCTTTAATATCTGACATGTTTGATACAGCTGTTCGGCCCACGTTTAAAATATATGCGCTCATTTTGGTGGAAAAACGGTAAAAGAGAACTTATGATCCCCTCTCTTGTGGCAAAGGTTGGTAATAGCATGCATCTCATGCAGGAAACAGACATCCCCTAAAGATGTGTAAAAATGGCACTACCATCACAAGCCTAACAAGATGTGCACCTTTTTGGTTAACATATTTGACGGAGAAGGAAATAAATAGAATTTTGAAGATAAAGAGGTCTGAACAAACTGTACGGGAGCCTAGTTATTTTCTTGGATTACTTTGGACCACTTACAGTAAGTAGGAGTGATGTGAATTCGAACCTGATTGCCCTGTTTGAGTTCTGTCGAATTAATTAGTGTTTGGGTACTTTATAGGTGCAAATTAGCTACACTTTTTTGCACCAAACTTAAAGGTACAGAAACATTTTTACCTTTATTTTATCATTTATGTAACTAATGTAGCTTTACATATAACACTACTGTGTAAAATGTTTGAACTCACAAAAGAATATTCATCAACATCAGAACATCAACACAGTTCAACCCCCAAAAATAATTCAAATAATGTAGAGCAAGCCTTTGCAGCACTCAACTGAACAATTTTAAAGAAATTCCTGAAGTTGTCTTTTAAAAATCCTGGAGTTATTGATGGCAATTGAACGAGCTTGATGGCAAGGATACCAACACAACCACCAACGGCTATATCATTGCAAATCCACAATTTTCCATTTCCAATACCTTTTTAAAAAGTATACAAATTTGGCTATACAGAAGGCTTAAGTCTAGATAGATGTGGATCACTGTAATAAAGTGCCACACCAACATGCTCAAGCAAGCCTGGCAATTTGTTCCACTCAGGCAGGCTCACAGAGTGCCGGGATGGAATGGGAAGGTTTGCCTGGAGTGATGCTCCAATGATTAATCATCAAAATGGTATTCCTATGATAGGTACTTTTGAGGTTGTATTGGTGGTAGTCACTGCAATGTAATTTGATGAGAATCATATTTAAGTAGATAAAACTTGATTACTTCCTCCCCTTATACTGTAACTAGCCTTGAATCGCCAGAGGGGTTGGTGTAGGAGGTACTGTTTGGAAAGAAAAGTAGGGAAAAAAAAATTGATGTCTACAATCAACCAGAGAGAATAAATGTGTAACATAAGTTAGAGACAAGTAGCGGTGAACATAAGGTGGAATCGGCTTGGGGATGTTGCAAAACGGAGGTAGTTGTATGGTGGCCCTGGCTAGATTTACGCTCCAGTGGTTATCAGTGTTCCCT
The DNA here is from genome assembly GCF_960531495.2 of Zeus faber. NCBI lineage: Eukaryota > Metazoa > Chordata > Actinopteri > Zeiformes > Zeidae > Zeus > Zeus faber. Next base: position 18,421,122 of record NC_137192.1, read on the forward strand.
CCCCAGGGCATGGAGTTCCTGCCTGGCTGCCTGGCTGGGTGAGACATTTCAGGGAAGCCCCAGTGATGGAGATGCTGACTTGTGCTTTGCTCCATAAACCAGGGCTTTCCTCATCAATACGTAACCATATTGGGAATCGCTATATGTAAAGACATGATGCAGGATTCATGCTTGTAGGTGCTCAAGGAGTCATACACATACACACATGACTGCTGTACGTGTGCTGACAGCTAGTATTAGTTTATTTCTACTGTTCACAGCTGTCATTAGTCTAGATTTGATCACTGGCCCCAAAAATATCATAATGTGGTATTTTAAATATTAACATAACTTTATAAATTAACTTTTACCGCTTGCTTATGTACCTCTTTACCTATCACACATTTCAGGAAGAGAGTTCATTGTCATTTCTGCTATTACAGCCTACAACTAAGAAAATTAAAATCATGGCTGTACCAAAAGCCTGAAAGTCTAGAGTATATAACAAACAGCTTAGGAAGCAAGGATACTTGTCCCAAAGACAGGGTTGAACCCTAAAAGAAATGCAATGCAGTATTCTATGGAATACTGGAACCGATTACATAGTTGAGACCACATGTCACGTAGGACACTTGCTTGTTCATAGAAATGTCAATTGTCAAGAAATGAGCAATTTTCACTTTCACTGAAAGTGATCTATGTAGTGGTCTAGAAACTAGGGCTTATAAAATCTTCCATCACAACGATACATTTATGAGATTTATTTTCGATGCAGAGTCCATTTTCCTCTACCTGCACGACACGAACAGCCAAGCCAATCGTACAGCAGAGAAAGAAACGTGACACCAACAGTAAATAATACAGAGCAGAGAAACAACCATGTTCCCAGCCAATCTTACGCTGGTGCTTCCTCCGCTCCCGCCCCGCTGTGGCGCTCTCTGGCCAAGTGCAGATTCTGGAACTTTTAGGACTGTTCTCAGAAGACAGTGATGATTATATTATATATTTAAATGTATATGGTATATATTTATATAATATTTATTTTTATTTATTTATTACATTATTTATTTATATATTATCTCTTTTTTGTTTACATATTTTTTATTGTATTTTATTTATTCAGTGTTTAACTTAAAGCAATGAGAATGCACTTAAATCTGTAAATTAAGCGTTATTATTATTAAATATATATTGTGATAATTATCGACATAGATCAATATAAAAACTTTTCGGCTAATTTCGGCCATATGTCCAGCCCTACTAGAAACTGTCTAAAAAAAAAAAAAAGTGCACAAATTCTCACCCGTGAGAGCAACCGGTACCAGAGGTGGTGTACATGATGGCGGTGTCTATGTACATGAACCATAGGCCACATACTGTATATTGTAATTGCCTGTGAAGACGTGATGTTGTCATTGTTACATTTGGCAGACATCAACAAATGCTTGCTTTCCGTTTAATTAACTTGTATGGGAATAATGTAGTTGAACTGTGAGCAGTTGCATCTTGTGACACAAGAGACCACCAATGTGCTAAATGATCCTGTTTAGCTCAGAGGTCAGACAATATTATTTCAGAATTTCTGACAAAATAGCATAGTTTACTACAGCATTCCCTCCCCTAAGAGACAGCTTAATCGAAATCCTAAATGTGCTCGTCAAGCTTACAGACTGCTCAATAATACCAACAATACACAAGGTTCCCATGGGTCCTGGATTTTCCGGAATTTGAATTTTTAAAAATCCTATTCAAGACGGGGAACATCAGGGAATTTATGCGTATTTTTGCCAATTTCATGGAATAGAAACTGCAGACATCTTATTAAAAAACTGTTGTTAATATATATGTCTGGCTGATTGAAGGCTAATTGACATATTTGGGCTGTCAAGTTGTTACGTGCAAATGCATATGATTAATCAAAAATGTATTTTTATTTTCTAATAGCATTGATCTCTAAACATCCATCCAGCCTTTTGTAGTTTTTTGGCTAGCAAAAACTAAATCGTATAAATACAATAGGGAAAAATAACATTTGCGCAATATAACATTTCCTTGAGACGTTTTATGAATCGTACCTGAAATAGAATTTAATAGAATCGTGCCCAAAAGGTCCATTACGCAGACAGCTATACTTTCACTGCACCAAACTCTCATGACTGCATGTGACGACGACTCTTGAATTGAGGGTTTTATCACTTGCACCTGCACAAAGTAAATATTTGTTCACTGGACATGCGTTTTGGAGTTCAGTAGTGGAGAAGTCAGGGAATTGATCTTTGTGTTAAGGGTGGGGACCCTGATAAGTGAGAGAAAGTGACTGTACCTCTGGATCAGCTTTGGGCCTTATTTTTGGAGGCTGTTTTTCTTTCTGTCTGAGAACTCAATCTGCTAAGTTCAGGGTACGGCTCCACCAGACCTTATCGTTAGTCACAGCTCCCATCAGGTCGTAGCTGAACACAACGCAGAGCAGACAGTGTGTGAGGGAGTCATCTCCAATCCGCACACTCAAATACACGACGTGTGTGAATGACTCATTCTGATCGCTTTGCTAAAACTTGTGAAGTGTATGCGTGCATGTACACTTGTGTGTATGTGTTTAACTATAAGCCATGTTTGAGCTATTAGTGGAACAGTGCTGCTATGTGTGTTCCCTGTGTTGGTGTTTATTTGTTTTTTTTTTTTGTGAGTACCCAGTGTGTTTGTACATTGGTAAATACACTGAGCTCTATAATTGGGAAAGGGGGGGGGGGGGTGGAGACAGTGAGAGGGGAAAAAAAAAAAAGAAAAGATGGGGGTGTTGAGCGGTATGGCTGCTTTTCTCTTGGTGACAGAGCCTGTTGCCATGGAGCTGTTCCTCCCATTGGCTGAGCCCTAGTCCAATCACTAAACAGCACAGACCGTTTCATCATTGAGAATTTTTTCCTCTCTTCCTGTCTTGCTATCCATCTTTTGCTCCTGTTTTTTTTCCTCTCTCCTCTCTTAGATTCCCCTCAACTGCCCCCCGTTCTTAAACTAAAGGAAGTGAAGAGGTTGCATAAGGTTGGTAATGAGAGTAGAAGCTGCTTTCTAATTTCAGTTTGACTGGGTTTTTTTTTTTTTTTTTTTTTTTTCTTTTGGACCAGCAGCTAAATTTAAACAGGCCGAATCTAAGGATGCAACGGTACACGGTTTGTTACCGAACCGTTTGGTACGCTCCCTACGGTTCAATACGTACACGTGAACCACGGTATTACGTTATCACAGGAGAGGTCCACCGAACAGGTTGGTGCAGTGTACGGGCACAAAGTGCCGTAACTGCTGTTCCCTATTGAATCCACTGTTGGAGCTCCACTGGCCACGTCAGCCGCGCAGGGCTTTTTTTTTTTTTTTTTTTTTCAACTGCATTGTCCTTTTCAATAGAAACACAAGATAAAACTACATAGAAATGTTTTAGTAAAGACTGCAATCAATCAAGGTGTCCAGTGGGAAAATAACCCCCGAGTTTCTTTTTATTACCGACTTCTCTTCAGACACTTGCTTCCACTCGCACCGGATAGTGTCGGCCCGTTCACGAACGATCCGATTCTTTTGAACGGCTTTTTTTTAGGAATAAAGGGAACCGAGTCTCGCTGCCGTTCTTTTTTTTTTTTTTTTTTTTTTTTTTTTTTTTTTTGTCAAGTTTTACAGTTTTATGTTGTGTTGTTTGTTTAAGTTTCCGTCTCCTTCCACCGGAAAATGTTTCCCTCTCCATGCAAGAGAAAGCCTATGCTCCTCCTTCACCGGGAGGTGCCGTGGCTGAAATGGAGCGCACCCACTGTCACTTCAGGTGCACAAAGTGAAGGCACACACGCACTGTTCTGACTGTGAGGTTTCATTTAAATAAGTTATTTTACTATTATTATTTGTGTGAAAAATACTGTTTACACCTGTTCTTCACAAAAATAACCAACTGTAGTACTGTTTTTTTTACATTTTTATTGTGAAACATTTTTATATATATATATATATATATATATATATATATATACATATACACACATATACACACATACACACACACACACACACTCACACACACTTATTTATTATTATTATTATTTTTTTTAACAGAAATGAATTATCCACTATCCTGGACACCACCTGTCCAATGAGATGAACTTATTGGGGGGTGGTAGCTCAGGAGGTAGAGCTGGTCGTCCAGTAATCTAAAGGTTGCTGGTTCGATCTCAGGCTCCTCCTGCTAGCATGCTGTAGTGTCCTTGAGCAAGACACTTAACCCCTAATTGCTCTTGATGGCTGCGTCCGTCGGTATTCGAATAATTGTAAGTCGCTTCACTTAAAACCCTGCCCCCCCCCTCACCCAACAGTCATTCACACAGAGGATTACACTAGTTATTTGTGACAGACTACTATGAAAACATTTTTTACACCTTTTTAACTTTTTATAAAAAAAAAAAGTCTTGAATATAAAGAAACTCAAACCGTACCATTGCATCCCCAGCAGAATCCAGAGTCTTGTCATTGGAACGGTTGTTCTGACCCAGATCTGCCCACTTTATTTAAGAACAGACAAAGCAACTTGAAACCCCCTTCTATTATTTTCATGTTAACCTGATGTTTGAGACTTTTCGTTATCTCGAATAATGCCAAAATCTTTTCGGGGAGACATGATGGCTCAGAGACAGGCATCGTTAAAACCAAAGGGCCGTGCAGCAAACCTTTTGGACAAGCAGCACTTCCCTAGTTGTAGGGCAACATTCTTTTTAAATTGAAAACCAAGTGTCTGACAAGTTGCTCAATAACCAGGATGTTCACTTCATTGCCTTATGGCCTAAGTGTTTTCCACAACAGCTTGCAACTAACTCTTTCAGTCAAGAGGCTAAATTTATGTTTACATGATTGTTACTATTTTATTTTCCATCTCTGTCACTCAGCAGTACACTCTTCCAAGCAATAACACATTGTAAAGCAATTGGTGGGCCTAGTGCCATTAGTCCGTCTAGTGCCATTAGAGTTACTATGCTTTCCCATTACTGCTTATCTCTCAAGGTAAAAGTCTCAGATGGGCTCTGGTGCTGTTATTAACACATTCCCTAGGGCTAGCTTTTGATGGACAGGTTGATGACAAGACATTTCCTGCCACTGTTGGCCCAGCAAACCCCCATTATTGGACATTACAGGGGCTATCAATGGGAGTAAAATAGAGCTGAACATCATTAAGAAGCGGTGCTTTTTCTGGGTTCTGCCGAGGCTTGTATATAAACATGGATCGGTGTGGATTGCGTTCAGGGTCTTGGGATTTATGGCTCGAAAATGAAACAGTAACCTAGTTATAGGGATCACATCTATTTTGTTGTAATATGCAACAAAAGAAACACCATACAAAGTCCTTGTAAAGCAACATTTGAAGAACAACATATTTGAGACACATTTTCATAAAGGATATCGGAAGCCCATGTTGAACACAAACAGATTTTAATGGTAAAGCAACTCTTTGCCTTTCTCTCACCCATGTCTCTTTATCTCTTCCTCGCCCACATTCCAGCACTCCTACCCTCATGAATAATGCAGGCAGGATCAGGATCCCCTCTTTCTCTACTGCCACTCATTCATTATGGATAAGGGGACTGGCTTTGACTTGGACAACACCCCTCTCTCTCCGTCTCCCAGCCTCTCTACGGTTCCATTTTTGTCTCATTTGTATCGCCTTCTGTCTTCTCCCCCTCACATGCTCTCGTTTTCCTGCTGGGAGAATGACATATTGCCTAGAACAAGGGTTCTAAACTTGAGGTGCCAGACCCCATATGGGGTTGCTAGAGATCGCAGGAGGGTCACAAGTTGTTGTGCGGTTTGAGGAATATGTTTCCCGGTAATTATTGGTTCAAAAATCTGTATGATTGTCTTTTGAAAAATAAATAGTAAATTTATTTACAGTTACACGACAAAGAGATAGTATTGGGGTGTAACTACAGTAATAGAGGGAGAGAGAGAGTGGAGGAATAATGTGTAACTTAGGAAAGAGAGGAAGAGGGAGACACATAGGTGTAACTAAGGAACAAGAGAGAGAGTTGAACTTGGAAATCGAGCGACAGAAAAAGGTAGCTCGGGCTGGGAGGGAGGGAGAGAATGAGTCAGAGCTCATCCCACCGGACTGAGTGGGCTGGCTGAGTGGAGGAGGATGGCGTCAGCAGTAGGCCTGACAATCAAGAGGACCTGTTAAAAGAGAAAGAAAGAAGGAAAAGGGAGGAAAAAACCATAACATTTTATGGTGGGTGGATAAAGAAAGATATTGACAGGAGGGTTCAAGGTGGAGGGGGTGGGAGACTGACAGGGGTATCCTCACTCAATGGAGAGATGCGGAGCAGAGGGGGTGTTGAGATATAGACGGATCACGTAACTGGAAAAGGAAAGGAACCCCTTCTTCCGCCGCGATCACTGGTGACGACACTGCACTCATTCCAAGGTTTACAGTTGTCTGTCTGGAGGAGGAAAGATTTTCTCAATTAATATCACAGAGCAGATTGATGAAAGTGTGTGTGTGTGTGTGTGTGTGTGTGTGTGTGTGTGTGTGTGTGTGTGTGTGTGTGTGTGTGTGTGTGTGTGTGTGTGTGTGTGTGTGTGTGTGTGTGTGTGTGTGTGTGTGTGTGTCTTCCCCTTCCCTCACACTCTGTCAGCCTGTCTCCATGTGGGACATCGTACAGTGCAGCCAAGGCAAAGGGGGAATCCTCTATGACGTTTACACAGACAATATACACACCACAGCCAATGCTAATATAATACACATACACACTAGCCTCCACTGTAAAAACATAGCCTTGCTGCCTCTCTCCTACGTCAGAGGAGGTGCTAGTCTGAATACAGAGCAGCTGAATTGGGTCGGACCGTCTCCCTACTCCGGCATGTGTATTTGTTGGTGCACACTGTTCACTGTTTCCATTCAGCTCCTGCAGAGGGAAATGTTTATGGGTAGATTAACTACTTTGAATGACCACCATTTCAGATGTGATTCTTTAGAATATACTAATGTAGACATTGCACGATATGCACCCACAGCCTAATGTACAGTTGTAGTGTTGCAGATGGCCCTAGAGTGCATTGGCAACTCGACCCCCCCCCCCGCATATATGTCAGGTAAAAAAATTCCCTGGCTTTGAATTATTAGAGAATGGCAAGCATAATTAAGCAGCTTGTACTGAGAGAGCAGTGAGTGTATGTTTTTGCAATTGTGTTTTCTGGATCAATAGCATTGTGGTGATGCTTACTGTCAGAGAGAACAGAACACAAGGAGGAACACAATGGTTATACTATTGTGGAACATACTGGTATGTTCTATACTATACACTATGACTGGGTTAAAAAAAAATGGTACTCCGATACAATTAAACTATATTGTTTGAATCAATGAAAATTGTTACATCGATACTTTGTTAGGAAGTTATGCAACCATTTTAAAATTTAAATTAAATATCACTGGAGTCAAAAAATATTAGAAATATTTAATTTCTGTATTTTGATATTTTTTTGAAATGCATGGTGGTATACAAAAAAAAATTGGCATCGTCATTGAATTTAATCAATATTGAATGAAATTGTGACGCTTTGTATCAAAATCAAATCAACAGGGCGTTCTGAACTGCCTCACTTGGCTGACTCTGGAGTGGTAACCTGACACAGTGGGCAGTGAGTGACCTGTGCCTCTCAGCTGGTGGCCTGTCACCAGGACAGCCATATAAGAGTCATCTGAAGTGGGTCACGGCATCCCGCACTGTATTATGAAAGCTGATGAGCACCATTGTGAACGATACGTGTTGCAAGGTGTGTTCAGGTTCTGGAGATTTCTTTGTTCTATTAGGCTCATATTGGTAGTGATCCGGTAGATGCTGTTTTTTTTTTACGTGCCAAAGTGAAGGGATACATTGATATTGCTTTCTCACTGCCATTATCTAGCCCAAATATTTTAATAACGCTTATTGGCCAATCCTAGTACCATTGTATTATCTATTTTTCTTCAAATGATCTTCCTATTTCAGCCATTGTGTGTGTGCCTTCAAAGTGTTTTATGAAGAATAGACACTACCATCCCATTTTGTTGGTATTACATAAGCTGAGACTAGATTTGCAGATCATTTTTCTACCTGGGGAGAGGGGACACTGCAACATATATAGCGGTGCATAAGGTATTGCATAGGTGCATGTGACGCAAGTTTCTGAAGAATTCTTGTTAATTGGTAAAAATAAATGGCTTTTTATTATTTACTTCCGGAAACCTTGCTGCCCAACATAACACCTCCCACTCTACCACTCTATAGGTGCCACAGTTATGTATGCATCATTATTGAAGATTCGGTTAGAAGATTTGTGCACTTTTTTTTTTTGTTTGTTTGTTTTTTTCCTGTTAACCCCTTTTTTCACCCCCCCCCATCTCACAAGGCTCACAGTAATCCACATATTTATTTTTTATATCATCCTCCCTGCCCTTCTCACTGGTGCTCGCTCGACGCAAATGGCAGCAGCTGAGAATGACGTTATCGTTTCCTAGGCAACCCCCGGTCCCTGTGGGAGAGGGGGGAGGAAAGTGCAGAGGGAGGGTGAGCGAGGGGTAGGGGTGGAGGAGGAGAGAATAGGAAATGTTGGTTCATTCATAAGTGCCATTCTTGGCTTTCATTCTGTGTGTGTATGTGTAGGGGTGTGTGTGTGTGTGTGTGTGTGTGTGTACGCTGCCACTTTTCTGTCATATTGCAGAGAATGTGACACTCAAATGTGGGGTTTGCGCGACAGAAGACACATTTGCCTATTTGTCTTAAAGTGTATTGTACTCTTTGCAGGCTTGGTTATAAGAGAGAAGGTGAGTGTGAAGTGAGTAGTGCATAAAAAAGGAGCAAAATCCCCCTCATCAATTAAAGCGAGAGGGTTGCTTCAAAGACTGCGTGTGTGACGATGGGCTCGCCTGCTTCTGTTCAGTGCTGCTGTGTAACTGTGTGCTTGTGTAACTGTCTGCAGAGCGGGGCGAGGTTGTGGTTGTGTGGGTGTCCTGGTCATTGATGCAGTGTGATGGTGCTGCTGATGCTGATGACGCCCTTGCTGTTGCATTGCCGGGGTCTTCCCCACGCTGGGATTCCCTGCCAATCTCTGCTTGTCTTATCTATCCTGCAGCACGACGCGCTGGATCGCTGTCAGCGGGGACATATACGTGCTGCCTCCACAGACTTGGAACTATCGCCATCTTGCACAATATAAATGGTGCACACATGCATGTATGGTGTTATTTTTTTTTTTTCTTTTTTTTCTTTTTTCTCCCCCACCATATTTTATTGTCTTTGTCAACCCTACAACAAGTTAGGGCTGGGTGTTTTATCAATAGACTAAATATTCTCTGGGATGTTGGTTATCTTAATATTGTGATACAGTTAAATGTTGTTTTTAAGGCTGCATTACAGTTCTAATTAAGCCTCTACCTGCTTGGTCATGATATCCAGATGATTGTTTCTCACGCGACATGTGATGACACACTTCTGTGTGTGTGTGTGTGTGTGTGTGTGTGCGTGTGCGTGCACGTGTGCGTGCGCTCTCTGCGTGGCACACAATCGCATCTCCGGAGACACAAAGGTGCTTGTGGTTCCCTCATGTGTCTTGATACCAGAACGGCTTGTTTAATGATGTCAAAGCTGCAGAGTGCATGAGAGAAGATATAAGTTGTTGATGATGATTGCTGTAATTAACAGGGCTGCTGTTCAAGACTAGGGTGGAGGCGGAACTCAAGCTGTGATTGGAGAAAGGGAAATTAAAAAGAAAGTCAGATGTGATTAGAGAACACAGGATGCCAGGTCTGAGGGTTGGAATGAGCAAAGTAAGAAAGTCTTTTTAATTTATTGTATTATTTTTTTGTTCTCAAAATTCAAATCATTTAGACAAATATTTTGTTGAATAGCTTGTCTTAATGGTATTGAGCCTTGTTCATGTTGTTTATTATAATCCGGAAAGCATGAATAAATGCTGTTGGGAACAGTTTTAACATAAGAAGGTCAAAGATACGATACCTAATGAAACATTTTGTTTTGATTTGTGCAATGTTTTTTCCCTTTTTTATTCCACAAAATGCACTGTTGTTTATTTTTGCTCTAGCCGTAGTCCTCTCTGCCTGTCGGCTTTGAGCTTGCAGCAGCAGCAGCAGCAGCAGCAGCGATGAGTCACTCGATGTGTGAAAAATGACGTCATTTGTGTCTTCCTCCTCTCCTTTCTGTCTTCAGGACTCCTTATTGCAACGCACACCATGCTGCTGCACTGAGACGGAGGAACAGAAGCGAGCGGGTCCAGAGGAACGTTGAGGTGGTGGCTGCTCGGTTGGTGTCTCCCTCCCCCTTCTTCTTTTAGTCTGGCTGGCTAGCTGCTGCCCCTTCAGTTCCACCTGATCGCTGTAAATATGCCTATACTACTTTTTGGAGGTTTTTCTAGTTTAATTGTTCTTTAATGATGTATGTAGAAATGATATTTCAACGCCACATTTATCATCATATAGTTATTGTGTTTCGTTTGATATGTGAAATGAATTATCTTTGAAAGTAGAAATAACTTTTCCTTCCTGTGACAGTAGTGATTGCATGATTTTCACCAGGGATTTAAACGTCAATATTAATAGTTAATTTTCCATTCCCAAACTTAAGAATGCCACAGCCCAATTTTAAATCTGAAAATCTTCTGTGGCCGAACCTAAACCTAAAGTATTTCCCTATATATTTTTTATTTTGTAAACAGAACAACTCTATGTGAACTTGGCCCTACGGCAATTCAGTGAAAATGAATTAAGAGAGTGATGCTGTGTCTCTCCATGCACGGTGCTTGTTTAGATAGATCTAAAATAAAAACACAATGTTTTTATTCTAGACACAATGTTTTTATTTTAGAGATTTTTCATGAACTAACATTTTAAGTCTAACTAACATTTGTCCTTCATTACTTTTTACAACTGACAGTTTGTATGAACCGGACGTTATCTAGAGAGAGAGAGAGAGAGAGAGAGAGAGAGAGAGAGAGAGAGAGAGAGAGAGAGAGAGAGAGAGAGAGAGAGAGAGAGAGAGAGAGAGAGAGAGAGAGAGAGAGAGAGAGAGAGAGAGAGAGAGAGAGAGAGAGAGAGAGAGAGAGAGAGAGAGAGAGAGAGAGAGAGAGAGCCTTCAATTGGACAATTTAATTCTACAAACTGAACCAATAAATATGGCACCGCGAATGGAAAAATGTCAAAAGCATGTGTAAAGAGCACCGCACACAAGCCTAGGCGGCCATGTTGTTTGTTAACTTAAAAAGCTTTTATGTAGAGGGCAAAACATTTCTGAAACCAAGATGTATTGCCCCTCATGGGTGTTTTCATACTGATGAAGCTGATGTGTATACACTCGTTCCAATTGCAACCTGTCTTGTGTCCCAGCCCTGAGGCTCCAGTTAAGACTCACTATGGACTGCCCTGCCCAGCCCGCTACACCACTTTAGTGGGATTCCTCTGGTCCTGCTTGTTTCCAAGTCTCACTGCACTCATAGACCAGAGTCGACACAGACCTGATACCGACCACAGGTAGATGATATAGAACTACTAACAGGCACTAAAAAAGGGTCTCTGCGGGTCCTCAAAAAGTCCATCCTTTGCGGCCTGATTGACTGGTTGTTCAACAGTGCGGTATACTTCACCGTCTGTTCAGATATCTATTCTAACTCAACGATACTTTATTGAAGGATGAGTGATTGAGAGGATTTGTCCAAAAATCTTGTCTTTCAATTCCATTTGACAATAATTTGACTTTAAAGGTCTTAAAAGTTTTAACTCTCTGATGCCTGCAGACACCCTGGTAACGCACCCCCCCGGCTTTCCTCTCTGTTGTTACAGCCATTTCTGCAGCCTTCATTTTTTTCCGTTTGAGCTTTTTGATCGACAGTCTGCCATTTCCTTGCTTTTTCCCCAAGCCTCTCCTGGGTCCTCCAACCCCCCTCCCCCTCCCACCCTCTCCCCTCCCCTAAGAAGATGTCGGTGAGCCTGGCGGCGGACATCCAGCAGGAGGGAGAGAGTGGGCTGCTCAACGAGCCCTGCAGCCGGGGCAAGGCCTCTCCGCAGCCCCAGGGCACCAAGGAGGGGAGCGGAGAGGCCCTGGAGCCCGATGAAAGTTCCCCACAGGACGCACAGGTGAGCAAGCCAGCCGTACTGCTTGAACTATTTGAAGAGGAGACTAAAAGTATTAAGTGCATTATGCTTTTAGGGTTTTCCTCTTCATTTCATTTTTGCAATGCCAGCACGTTTCTTCACGTTATTGTGAGTAATTATTCAGTTGGCTGCCACAGTGAGCGTAAACGCCCTGTGCATTCATCTCTAACCCCTCTTTAATCTCCCGTAGCGAGATATGTATCACAAAACACAAATGTAAATGGTTCTACACGTCTATTCAGGCGTTTAAAAGATAAGAAACATGAAAAACACATATTTGCTCCATTTATTTGCAAAGTAGTTCACACAATACAAGTATTAGTATTTATTTGTGGATGGAGAGAAACATTTATGGCTCTGTTTTTGCATGAAAAAAAAGAATACGAATTTATTGATTGCGGTATTTTTTTATTTAATCTTCTTCCATTTTTATTTCTTTTATTGTCTGTCAATTGTGACAAAGAATTACTTCCATAGAGTATCCCTTTAAATGTATATATATTTTTTTTATATATTTTTTTGTGTAGCTATTTAAGAATGTCCTACATAAAAACAAATTGTAAAACTTATCATGACAAGTAGGGTCTAAACTTTTTCCCCTCCCATTTACAGAGACGAGCTCCGAACCACAGCCATGGTAGGAAAAGGGCCAAGGTAATTAATCACTATTTGAAATCCTGGTTGATATTTCACTAAGCAAGCAAAATTAATATGTACAATTCATTAAACGTCAACTTCAGGCTAATAGGTCAGACTCCCCTCTGATAATCTGGCTGCTACAGTAGGTTACTGAGGCGAGTATATATGATAATATTTTAGGATGAACTTTAAGTCAAACTTCCGTCTCGGTGCCATGCAAACACATGTATGGTGAAAAAAGAGCAAGCTTGTGGCTACTCTAAAAGTCGCACTTGTGGTGTTAGCAGCCGGGGGAATTACAGTTTTCTGAGTTTCCCTTCAACACAGAATTTCCTGCTTTGGAGCTTGGAGATCTGCTGCGCAGCAGCAGGAAACAGAGCAAATTAAATGCATCTGCAATAAAAACAGTTTTATTTGCTTTGTTTGGAGAAAAAATCACTCTGATCTAGCTGCCGAGCTGCTCTTACTTATTACTTTCTTATTGTGACGAATTAGGAGCATAATTTTTGTTATTACTCAGCCAATCTGTGTTTTATTGGTGAAGGTATAAAAAGGATTTGTTCAATATGATCCCTCTTGGAGTATTCAGTGCTCCATGTCAGGCTCTGTTCTTGCTTTGGAGGAAGACAAGGGGAAATAAAAATAAGGTACTATATTTAGGGTAGATGACATAAGCTTGCACATACACACAAGCACATACAGAATGTACAGTATACACTCCTTGGCTCTGATGGATGTGCGAGCAGCAACACCTCCCTTTCCCTCGCCTCGTTTGTACTGTTTGGATCTCTCCATCCACCAAAAGTGCTGGATTGCTGACCGTCAAGTTATGCGGGAAAACTCAGCTTGTCACAGTCCTAATTCTTCCCTCTGGCGTTGAGTCTCACATCTGCCCAGGGACAGCGCCCTAATCAGCTATTTTGTAATTCTGCGTTCCTCTCAGCTTCTCCTGCCTTCCTCATGGAGCTCTTCTATCCTCTGTTATTCATGGTTTATATAACCATTACACCCTCTAGAGGGATTTACAGTTCCTTAGCACTTAAGTATGGGATTAGAAACACAGTGTAACATGACTTTATATGGGAATGGGCAACTTTTTGATGAAGTGTTAACCTATGTTAACACTTCTGTTATGAATGTTATGGATATAATTGTTGTTAGTGTGATATGCGATTAGATATCGTCTGGGATTTTGGTTATCACATCATTGTGATATAGTTAATTGTTGTCTTTAAGACTGCATTACAGTAAAGTAATGCATTTTTTTTTTACTTTGTAGACTGTTCTAGCTGTTTTAATCAATGCCACTACCTGCTTGGTCATAATATCCACAGCACAAATGTTCGCATTGTACACACATTACACATTGTTTCTCGGATATTTCTTGTGTGTAAATATCTTATGAAAGCACCAATAGTCATCCCCAAAATATTGTCAAATTGACTTGACACAACTAGAAGTAGTACTTTTTTAATACGTTTACTGTGTTTTAATGATTATATTTGTTTTCCATTTTGTGTTATAAACTGTCCAATACTAGGAGATGAAGCGAGTGCTTCATGGACACTGTAATTGATTGTGTTTCAGTCTAATGCCAAGCTGAAGCTGGTACGGAGCCTGGCGGTATGTGAGGAGTCTTCAGGTCCATTCTCAAATGATGGACCTCCAGAATCGGTACAACTACTTCATTCATATTTCGACCCAACACAATAGCCTGGTGATCATGTTGTAATGTGGAGGATTTTCACTGCTTGATGATAAACATTTACTTAATTACATTTAATTACCTTAAATTACCATATTGGGTGACGCTTTTCTAGGATATTATTCAACTTCACATCAGCTGTCCATCAGACAAGGAGGAGGAAAAGTCATCCAAGGATGAGTATGAGAATGAAGAGAAAGAAAAGAAGGACAGAACTCCTCGCAAGATGCTTTCTCGTGGTAAGGCCGCCATCAAGGCAACACCGGCTGTATGGAGTTTTGAGGTTCTGCTTATAAGCCAAACCTTGTTAACCTTGTTATGCTCCCTTTTACACAAGTTCATATATGGTCTCTGAGGTCCCCAAAACTTGGAAGTTTATTGCTGAAAATACCACTCAGATTATGCATTCTTGCCTTTATAAAATGCCTCTATAACCCTCTTGTTCCAAAACGGGCTGTTTTTTGTGGCAGGAGCCACCCTCATGGGGCCCCGAGTTCTGTGAGCCAATGAGGTTGAAGCACAAGTTCTAGGTTCTGTGAGCCAATGGCACTGGAGCATGGCCTCTGGGTTTCATTCTATTTACTCTGTAACTTTCACTGATTTCACCCTATCAGTCCACCAAAATCTGCTCCTGAACGAATTTGAGGCAAGAGATAAACAATCCAGTTGCTGAATCTTCACTCAGATTCACACTTTTGTGGCCATGCTCCAAGCTTGTGGGAGACACGGACACTGACCCTGCAACGCACCGGGACTCTCAGACGTGGGGATTTTTTGTTTCATGTAAATGTCGGAAAATAAATTATATTATTATATTATAAATATTGTAATATTTTGATATAGCTAAATGTTGTTTTAAGGGTACATACTACATACATTATAGTATAGTAATTAAGAATGGTAATTTATTCTTAGACTGTTCTAGCAGTTCTAATCAATGCCTCTACCTGGTCATGAAGTCGTCATTGCCAATGACTGTTTCTTAAATATTTCTTGTGTATAATGTCTTATGAAGGCACCAATAGCCATCACCAAAAATATTGTCTAATCATCAATATGAAGATATTTGTTTATTCTGATATTTTATGTTGCCAATATAGGCCAGGCCTACCTGAAAGTACTGATACATATTCGGTGGTCATGCATTTTTTCATGGCCGCAAATGTCATTCTTAAATGGTTGTTTTGATTAGGGATTGGGGGGGGCGAAGGGGGGGGGGGGTGAAACTTAATTGCACAGATAACAACATTTTTGATATTATTATTAAATACTTAGAAAGAAATGGGATTTCTGCTCTTGGTTTTCAATCCCTTCTTTCTGTCCCTCTCGACTGAGACCTTCAGGACTGTCTACTTTAGCAGAAATGTGTGTGTGTGTGTGTGTGTGTGTGTGTGTGTGTGTGTGTGTGTGTGTGTGTGTGTGTGTGTGTGTGTGTGTGTGTGTGTGTGTGTGTGTGTGTGTGTGTGTGTGTGTGTGCGCGCGCATACAACTACCCGGGAAGTAGTCAGTCTGTCCCCTTCCATGTGTACCTTCTAAGATGTCATGACGTGTGTAGTGTGGTATGCTTAAGTGCTAAGCGGAGCACCAGGCCTGAAGTCTATCTATATAGATTTTATTTTATCTTTTTATTTTAATTACGATTTCTACAATTCAAATAATCATACTAATCTTCTTTTGTTTTTAACCCCACCTCACTATTCTATTTTTCCCTCCGTCAGACTCCAGTCAAGAGTACACAGACTCAACTGGCATTGATGTGCATGAGTTTCTGGTCAACACACTGAAAAACAATCCCAGGTATGTAGTTGTATCTAAGATTGATAAATAGCTGGGGCCTGACAAATACAAAATGAAAACACCTATCTGCTTAGACACCTGAAGGACAAGATGTGTATAAATGCTTCTCAGCCTGCACCTCAACTTGTATATTTAACTTACACAATATCGAGTAATGTTCACACAGAGAGTAAATAGTTCCTGCAACTTGAGCCTGCACCATATAGAGAAGGGAGATCCCTCCTTTCTCTTAATGGACTTTCTATTTAGAGTTCTCCAGTACTTGGCATGCAATATGGGCATGCTGTAATCCTCTGGGGGTGTAGGGAACAGAAGGGGCGGTTCATCCTCACTTTAGATGGATCGGAAAGGTATTCATTGCACTGTGTCTGTCCTTTGATCCTTCCTTGGTTCTCTCGCTCTCGCTCTCGCTCTCGCTCTCTCTCTCTCTCTCTCTCCCTCCCTCTCTCCCTCAAAAGGGATCGAATGATGCTGCTCAAACTAGAACAAGATATCCTGGAGTTCATAAATGACGACAAGTGAGCTATGTTCTTCACAACCACACACTCTTTATTTAAATTTAGATCTCCCAAGTCCATCCCATTCATTTATTTTTAGGTTGTTGTGGTGATGAGATAAATATGACAAGTTGTAGTTCATAATAATTAGCAAGATTGATTTTTCTTTCTTTTTGTTGAGATATATATATATATATATATATATATATATATATATATATATATATATATATATTTATTTATAAAGTAAACAAGTTAAATTCAATGACACTTAACACAATGGGTGTGGGCTTTGACTACAATTTTTGTATAGGTAGCAAAAAGTGTGTATTTGCCCACGTAGATGTCACTTTTGTTGTTCTTGGTTTGAGTATTTTCATCTCAACCACCAGTTCATGGGCCTTATTATGTATTCTCAAATCTGTGTCCTCAAATCAAGTTTATTTTTTTGAATGCACCGTTGCTTCAATTCCATCTGCAGTAACCAGTACAAAAAGTTTCCCCAGATGACCTCTTACCACCGCATGCTGCTGCACCGTGTGGCAGCTTACTTCGGCATGGACCACAATGTGGACCAGACGGGCAAGGCAGTCATCATCAACAAGACGGGAAACACCCGCATGTGAGTGGCTCAGTAATTCTAGTCTAGGCTTAAAATCTAGACTGTAGACATGTTATACCTTTTTGAAATTATATATACACTATATAACTGTCCCATATGCGTCATGGACATAGTGGTGTTGATTTATTGTATTTAAATAAATGGTGGACAGTCTTAATATGCATCAATGGAATAGCTATTTCTTAACCATTTGATTTTAGTTAAACTTTCCCCCCAAGTTAGGATATAAATAACAATATTGATTATTTTTAATATTATGCCGCAGTTTTTAATGACATTTTATATAGAAATCAAATTTTCAGCTAAATTCGGCTTATAACAATATTATACAGAAGATGTGTCAATGCTGCATATTCTGTCGTGGGAAATTGTTCAAACTAAAATCCTAATGTACAATTATACACAACTGTGCATATTGATCATCGCTTGTATCAGAAATGGAAAGATTGGCTAAGGTGTCAAATATAATGTCTAATTAAAATGGATCCATTTTGGTCGGTGTTCATATGCTCACGTCATGTTCCCTGCCTCCAGCCCGGAACAAAGGTTCTCTGAGCACATTAAGGATGAGCGCAACATGGACTTTCAGAAGAAGTTCATCCTTAAGAGGGATGACGCCAGCATGGATAAGGACGATAATCAGGTACACTTGACTGTGTTCAGAGAGAGAGTCTCAGACTTTGATTGCTTTACACAACTTAACCGACTCTTAAGTATCTCCTGCATAACAAAAGAAGCGGCGCCTGTCCTATTAGATAACATGTCCTATCTGTCCCGAATTTATATTCTTAATGACCTGTTTGAGATGGATAGACCCCACTCAGACCTGGCACCTTGTCTTCAGATTGTGTTTTAGATAAGATCGAGACAGAATTGCATGCGCACCTGAGATGAACATGTGTCTCAGTAGTCCACAATGCGTCTGTTATGCCTTTGTCGACTCATGTGGCAGATCCGCGTGCCGCTGCAGGACGGGCGGCGCAGTAAGTCCATCGAGGAGCGAGAGGAGGAGTATCAGCGGGTACGAGACCGGATCTTTGCCCGAGAAGTAAGTATTTGGCTAGAAAAAGGTCGACGAGCAATAATAACAAAAAAAAAGACGAAAGGATAAGTTTGCCATTTCTCAACCCAGGCCTTATTTAAATGTTGGTTACCATGCTTTGTAACTGTTTTTTTTTTTTTTTTTTTTTTGTTATTATTTTTAATACAAGAAAAAATGTCTGAGCCGTGAATTTTAGCAGGTTTTTCTTAGTTTTATTGTGTCTTTTATGCTCCTGCAAATCAGCATTTTTGACTAATGACTAATGTAAGAGACTGGAAACGGGAAGTTATGCTGCTTCCAATTGGGCATTCATCATATTCAGCATTACGTCATGGATGTAATTGCAAAAAATATTTTTGAATGAAGTGTGCTGTTACCTAAACGAGTTTCCCGTTTTTGTTACATTTTTAAGGCTTAAAACTTTGCCCCATTAGACTCCATAATAGTCAATACAAGTAGTCAATAGTAGAGCATTCAGCGAGGTTGTGCTATGAACAGATATAAATGATAGCAACCCAATTTTAATAAGGCCTGAGTTGAAAAAGAGTGTACGTATCCTTTAACAAATTGCATTGACCTGTTAACCTTTTTTTTGGGCTCTCTTAACTGACTGAATAAATGTTATATGAGTAATATATAGGCTTGGGCCGATATTCGATAATATTGAATATCGTGATATTTCCCCCCCATATGCGATATTTCTACAGTATCTAAATATCCCCATCCGTCCGTCTGTATGCGAGACCACAGGGAGTGAACTGAGCAGCAGAGCGCTGGGACAAAGCTAATTTACTTGCTTGCACAAGGATGTATGTGGACGTATGCGCGCAATAGCGAGGAAGCAGATGGAGGATTTGGATGTGGTAGCGATTAAGTTGCGGCTCCAGGTTATTACTGGCATTACTGAAATTATTCAAAAAAAATTTGAAGAAGAATTCTAATACAGAGCTGCCAAGTCTCATGCTTTCACTGTGAGAGTCACGCACATTTATTTAATTATTTATTTATTTAGGGCATTTAGCAGACGCTTTTGTCCAAAGCGACTTACAATAAGTACATTTAACTTGAGAAAGAGAAACCACAACATATCATAGTCGATATGGTAGGAAAAATAAAAGGCTCTCATTTGATCATAGTGGCTGCTACATAGCAAGTGCATAGTAAGTATTACAATATAAGTGCTAGTGAATAAGTGCAAGTGCATTGTTTATTTTATTTTTTTGTTTTGTTTTCTGAGTGTGTGTGTATGTAAGTGTGGATGTGTGTGAGGGATGGAAGGGGTTAGGGTCAGGCAATGCAGAGTCAAGGTGAAGTTTGAACAGGTGGGTCTTGAGTCTCTTGCGGAAAGTAGCGAGTGACTCTGCTGTTCTGACGTTGGCCGGAAGCTCGTTCCACCACTGAGGCGCCAGAACGGAGAAGAGTCGTGACTTCGCTGAGGGAGCATTGTTTGTTCTTAGCGATGGCGGTACCAGCCGGCCAGCTGAGGTAGTGGAGCGGAGTGATCACGCTGGGGCGTGTGGTCTGACCAGCGTTTGGAGGTAGATTGATGCAGTTTTATTGACAGCCCTGAAGGCCAGTACCATTGTCTTGTATCTGATGCGAGCTGCAACGGGGAGCCAGTGACGGAGGAGGGGGTTTACAAGGGCGAACTTTAGCAAATTGAACACGAGGCGTGCTGCGGCATTCTGGAGGCGCTGCAAGGGTTTGATCGCAGAGGCAGGGAGTCCAGTCAGGAGGGAGTTGCAGAAGTCCAGGCGGGAGATGACAAGTGTTCGGACCAAGAGCTGTGTTGCTTCCTGCGTGAGGAAAGAGTGCATCCTGCGGATGTTGTGGAGTGCCAATCCACATGATCGGGCCACAGCAGTAATGATGGGGGAGCGGGATAGTTTGTTGTCGAGGATCACGCCCAGGTTCCTTGCGATCAAATGAAGGTGATACTGTGATGTCCTCGACAGTGACTGACAGGTCCACATGAGGGCAGTCCTTCCCTGGGAGGGAGAGTAGTTCGGTCTTCTCGAGGTTCAGTTTGAGGTGATTTCCAGTTGTCCAAGTGGAGGTGTCTGCCAGACACTCCGAGATGCGGGTTGCAGTGTAGATGTTGGGGGATGGGGGGGGGGGAAGAGAGGAACAGTTGGGTGTCATCTGCGTAACAATGGTAAGAGAAACCGTGTGAGGTGATAACCGACCCTAGTGATCTATTGTATAGGGAGAACAGAAGTGGCAAGAAGTGGAACAGAAGACAGAGCATATAAACCGGTTCACACGCCACACCTCCTATTCTCAGGTAAAGGTAAAGGTTCTATAATTCTATTATTTTTATTCGATGCATATATTTCCTCACTTGTGCTGGCTTGGTGCCCGTCGCTGTTCACGTGGCGAACAGGAGATACTTTCCGCACGCACGTTTCGTGAGCGCCCATGCGCACCTTCCTAGTTGGAGTGGCATAAAGTGATGCGCTCTCTGCCATCCGGCATAAAGGTTCACCGTTTCTCCAAAGAAAACAAATGCAGAGTGTTTTCATTGTACCAAAAAAGCGCCGTGCGTAACGGGAACACTTTCTCCGTCACTCCCCTCCCCCCGCCAACAATGACGATAACATCGTGTGTCGCGATATTTGGGTGGGACCGCATCGCGATATAACAATTTGGATATTGCCCAAGCCTACTAATATACCCCATTCTAAATTCCTGTATGGTCTAGTGAACCTAATTTTGTTTCATTCCTTTTATTTGAGACTTGGTCTGCAAAGAATTTAAACATTGTGCCCAAGTGATTCTGACTGTATGGATCTAGCTATCCATAATTTGCAGGTGTCTTTTTCTTTGCAGTCCTCTCAAAATGGATACATCAACGATAACAGGTAAGATGATGCATCCCTCTCCAGACTGTTGTGTGCATTTTAGAAAGAAAGCCCCTCTCTCCCCTCCTTCCCCTTCTCAGGCTCCACTGTACTATAACAGACTGTGACAAAGGCAGGATATATTAATTGTGTTGTATTTTCATGCCACTATGTATTAGGTAAACTTCTCCCTATGTTTTGAAGGTTGTTTTTTTTTTTTTTGTTCTCTTCTTGAAGAAGAGCATTTCAGGTTTTCTTCATCTTTTCATGTATTTTTATTTATATTTATTTTTCTCCAGCCAATGGCTGATTGAAGTAACTTATAATAGATTTGGCTGGCACAATTGGGTTTCTGACCGCGGGCAATACAGCATCTGTTCGGCTGTAGAAGTGGACCATATTGCAGGAATAAAAGTTAGCTAAAACAGGCAGACAGAGTCCACCTCCCTCCCCAGGCTCCTGGCTGTTGACGATGACAGATTAGTAGACAATATGCTGAGAAGGAGAGAAAAGGGAAGCGTGGGCTTTTGAACAGTCAGTTTCTGCTTTGTGTGCATTTTCTTTTTTCTTTTTTCTTCCAGGGGTAAAAGTTCTGCACTGTACTTCCCTCAATCTCCCAATCCCTCCCTCCCCAACCACTTACCCCCACCCTCCCCACAACCCTCCCATCTTCTCCGGTTCATCCCTGTAACCCTAGCGTTTTTCTCCAAATGTTAATCCCAACAGGCTCTCCACTGAGGGCTACTCCTCTAGCTCTCAAAAGAGGAGGCAGATCTTTAGGTACTGGGGGTGAACTGCTGACTTTGACTTGTGTGTTGCCATGCCCATTTCAGAAAGTGGTTTGGTGGTGGTAATGGTGACTTGACCTGTGGTGTTCTTTGGTTTGTTTGTTCTATGAATATATATCTATGCTTGGCATAGTCTGCTGATTGATGGCTAATACAGCACTGCATCGTGGGGCTTCCCATGACCCATGCATGGCTGCTTTATTATTTCACTGGGGACTGATTGACCTACTTACCTTCCACCCCTTCCGCCATCACTGCATTCTTCTTTTCCTATGGTAGCTGCTTTCAGTTATGTTGTTTGTTTTGTGACTTATTTTGGTCTCCGGGGTTTTTCCATATCATTTGCTGTATAATAGATGTTAAATTGTTATCATTCTAATTTTGACTTTTACTTATTTTAAAAAATAATAATCACTTTTTTTTTTTTTTTTATAAATAATAAATCTGGCTAGTGTAGACTCTGGTCGAAACAGCTTTCTTTCTGCCAAGTTTCGGGTCCGGAATGATACAGGTTTTGTATTGACCCTGGTTCATGCCAAGATTTAAGAATTGTGAAAATGTGACCACTTATGCTTCTGTTCATACTTCAGAGTTAGCAGCAAGACTAAAGTGCAACAGCGGTAGGCAATGAGAAACTTTTAAGTAATTTCACTCCTGCCAACAAATGACACTAGACTAGCAGTGCCAGAAAAGGAGTCTACTGTACTACAAAGTTACTAAGGGCCACAAAACAGACAGTTGTGAAAATGATTTTTATAAATGCACTCCAGCATCCTGCTGGTGTTTTTGTTTGAGAGCGATCCGTCTCCCTGTAAATCACGATGACCTATTGGATGTGGATGGGAATGTAATTACTGTCTCTTTTCCATAAAAAATCTGCAACTCTCACAGTAAACACACAGTTCCAAGCAAATGGCAACCTATGCACACAGGCTTCTGCAGGATTATAGCCTCCGATTTACGAGACCCAGGCTTGACAATAATCCAATTCACTGATATTTAGCCACACCGTCATGATAAAGTTTTTTTTATATCGCTTCAACAGCAGTTGGCTTGAACTGCAGTGTTTCAGAGAGATAATAGTACAATATGGCATCTTACTTTATTGCTTAATACAGTAACCTCAAAATAATAAGCAAGCATTCAACGTGATTATTTTTCCATCATCGGAAGACAACCGGAGTGATTGCCAACATAATCTTTTAAGGTGATGCAGTATCGGCCGAAGAAAGTGCGATTGCCCCATTGTACTATGTATTGCAGATCATTGGCCAGAAGCTGCCGAAGCTCTTCTCTGGATACATTTTATAATAGCAGTTGATGCCAACTAATTGGGTTGACTCCCAATGATCCAATCATAACGTTCAGGTTAAAAAAAAAAAAATACAGTCGTTTTCCCATAACCCTAGCTTTCTGCCTGATAGAAATACCATTTGATTCAATCCAAAAATTTAACTTGAATAGTTTTTTTTATATTTTTCTTTTTTCTTTTTATCATTTACTTTCAACACAGCATTTACTTTTGAAACCATTCAGTAATTTGAATACCACTCCTCTCCACCCTCTTGTGATTGCATAGACTTCAGTTTCTTCAGAGGGAAATCCCAGGTTTGTTAGCTCAACACCAATATTTCTCATTCTTCCCACAGTAGCTGATTACTAAAGAGCAGTTTGTTTTGTAAATTAAAGTGATCCATCATAGTGACAAGTCATGCTGTTCAGTTATACTGTCGCAAACCTCCACCAACCAATACGTTTTTCTTTTTCAAACACTGGATCCAATTCATCCAGTAACTACACATTTCCAATGGGGGAAATATTTTTACACATACTCTACATGCTTAGAAGAGTGATGTGTGGAATGATTGATGAAAAGATGAAAAAAAACAAAAATAAACACAGGGAAAAATATGGTGAGGTCCAACATGTTCAGTTTAGTTGACAGAATATTTCTTTAGGGATAGGTTTGCTATTTTTCATCCCAGTTCCTATTAAAAGGTTGGTTTCCATCATTTCTAACTGTTCATAGCACAACCCTGCCGAACACTTTACAACTGAGAAACGTACTCCTGCCGAAGCTTCTTAACTGTGCTTGAATGGAGTCGAATGGGGCAAACGTTTAAGCCTTAAGCCAAACGTTAAATCTGCTTTTCGAAA
Source organism: Zeus faber (assembly GCF_960531495.2). Classification (NCBI taxonomy): domain Eukaryota; kingdom Metazoa; phylum Chordata; class Actinopteri; order Zeiformes; family Zeidae; genus Zeus; species Zeus faber. The sequence goes on from NC_137192.1 coordinate 18,445,351, forward strand.
ATGGGAAACTCACACTAATCACACATGTCGTAGTGTATTTTTCAACATGTTTTGAATAACAGCAAAATCACATCTTATTTTCTACCACTTTTTGCAATTGCTGCAGTACAACCAAAGCATGTGTAAACTTCCAAAGCTATATCTGCACATGTAATAAGAGTAGGTATTCTGTCTCTTACATTAGTGCGGATGTCACCAAAAGAGTCGATGTGAGCAAGTGCACAAGACTGACGTAACCGTAACAGACTTAACAGTAAGCGTTATAAATGATGAGAGACAACATTTGAATGAGGCCTGGGCTGAATCTAGCCTTTAACATAACAAACAAACCACAGGCTTCTCGTTCTGACAACCATACAAGAACCACTTCAGCGCTAAGGAGAAATATTAGAACCTTCCTCACAATCGGCGTGTCATTAAGACTGAAAATGAAGAAGGCACTTAACCACCAAACTGGCTTTGGCAGATTGTGTGATAGCGAGGTGTTATCGTGAGAGAGCGGTGGAGATGGAGTGTCATGTGATGAGCAGCAGAGCCCCTCCTCCCACGCATCTCCTCGCTCTCATCTTTGTCTGCAGAGCGATGCGAAGCGAGCTGGGGACGCAGCGCTCCCCTTAATATAGGCTGTGCACAGTGAGCGCTAAAAATAGTTTTTCCATTAATTACGGCTTCTCTCAAATATTTATCAACCACTCACCTACATACACGGCTCACAACCGCTAGGCGTTGCAGCCTTTACCACAGCCCTCTCCCGTCGGTTGAGATCCCCAAAAATCCACTCTTTTGTGCACCCTCCCCCTCCAACCCCGTCCTCAGCCTGAACCCACTGCTCGTCTTTCCTACCCAGGCAGCGCTCAGGCGCAGAGGGAACCCAGATTTTGAAATGTTGTCTCTGCTTCCTCTAATACAGAGCTGTAGCTCACTATTGGTGAATAGCTTTGTATTATATAATAATTCATCATAAAATGCCACCCCACACATTATCTTAAAAGCTTTTTTTAATGTTCAAAATGCTAAATCATGGGTGTCGAGTAGCGACGTACAAATACTTTCTTACTGTACGTAATTACAGCGTTCAACTATCTGTACTCAGTGTGGTCAGTTTGGTAGAATTTCAACTTTCACTCAACTAGCTTTTTTTTAAATCTATTACATAGCACAGTCTAATATAGACATGTTATTTCACTTTTTACAAAAAATCTGGATTTATATTAATATACTGTATATCAAAAGAAACTTTTAACAGTAAGTACTTGCTTTTACTTGAGTAGAAATGTCAATGTGGTACTCCCACTTTTAATAGTAGTAGTTTTGTATCAGGGTATTTGGAATTTCACTTAAGTCCAAGGTCTGAGTATTTCATCCACCAGTGATACTGTTGCAGAGGAGTTATATTATGGTTCAGAAAGTGAGATAATCAACTAAGACAGACATTGCCTTTACTTCTGAATTGAAGTGAAACATTGTTCATGACAAGTGCCTTGGAAGCTCAACCATAGCCATTTATTGAGGGGTACCTGGAGGTGGTCACTGTCCGAATATTGGATTTCTTGGCACCACTACAACTAAACACCACGATATATATATATATATATATATATATATATATATATATATATATATATATATATATATATATATATATATATATATATATATATATATATATATATATAGTTGAACGAGTGTTAATTATGAAAATATTCTTTCATCAATGTGTGTTTGAGTCAGTATGTTTGTGTATGCATCAGATGTGCACTGTGTCTATTTCTATCTGTCACTTTGTCATGTCTGTTAAAAAAGAAAGTATGTAAGTCTCTGCATGAGGTTTATTTTTTTTGTGAATTTAAAAGCTTGCCTTTTAATAGCGGGTTTTGTCACGACCACTCTGAGTCTCATGTCTTGTGTGCGAGCCTTATGGACGTTGTCTTGTTCAGTGTCTCATTGGTCCTGGCGTCCTCCCCACGGTGTTGATGACTGTACCTGCATGTGTGTTCTGTGATGAAGAATGGTTTGATTTGGGGTTTGTGCAGGTGTATGCACACAGTGGGAGTTGCCTGGTTTTGACTTTCTTTTTCACTGTTGTTCCACTTAACACCCCATCATGCATCTGTCTGTTGAATGCCCCATGCTACCAGCCTGTCATGCCGTGTCCTCCCAAACCAGTTGATGACCTTCCCTCTTCTCTTTCACCTCCGCCCTCCCTCTGCTATCCCTCACTCTTTCTCTCCACTCTCCAATTATCCTCTCTCTGATTTCCGTATTCTCTGCTCCTCTCGGCTTTATCTATCCGTTGTTCTATGGTTCTTCCTCTTCAACTCTTCTTATCTCTTTTATTACACACCCTTTTCCCGTTTTGAACTGCCGTCCTTACCGGCCTCCTTTAATTTCTCCTACTTCTTTCTTCCCCCTCTCTACCTACTTCCTCTTTCTGCCCTCGTTCCTCCTCTCTCTCTCTCTCTCTCTCTCTCTCTCTCTCTCTCTCTCTCTCTCTCTCTCTCTCTCTCTCTCTCTCTCTCTCTCTCTCTCTCTCTCTCTCTCTCTCTCTCTCTCTCTCTCTCTCTCTCTCTCTCTCTCTCTCTCTCTCTCTCTCTCTCTCTCTCTCTCTCTCTCGCAGGGGAAACCGTGAGAGCTCCAGCCGGGCGTCGAGCAGCCGCCAAAGCAGCACGGACAGCGACATGAAGTGCCTGGAGCCGCGGCCCTGGAGCAGCACTGACTCGGACAGCTCCAACCGCACGCTGAGGCCGCCCGTCACCAAGGCCAGCAGCTTCTCCGGCATCTCCATCCTCACCCGGGGAGACAGCCTGGGCAGCAGCAAAGGCTCGCAGGGCAGCTGCAGGGGCTCGCGCTCAGGTAAATTCTCCTGGAGAAGTGAGAGGGATGGTAGAGGGAGGGAGGGGCAGATCCGTGGCAGAAGGTACATTAGGCAGTCCTGTGATTTCAAAGTTTTTAATTGTGATTTGTGATGTGCTTTTCCTCAAAACATGAGATGTGTTGGCAATGTTTGTGGGGGGTTTCTTTCAGTAAAATTGTGCAAGTAAAAAAAAAATATATATCCCTTTCTATGATAATGCACAATGGATGGAAATATTGAATATATTTATTGCATATAGTAATGGAAATATTTTAGTACTCATCTTGTATACTCATCTTTAATTTCTTAAACATTTAACCAGATAGATGGGAGAAGGGAGGGGTGATATTGAGAATACCTGTTGGAGGAATTCCAGAAATTTGATTGGCCCTCTAGTGGTCCAAAGGAAACATTGTTATCTTGGAATATAGGTTGATATAAAGAATTAAACATTACATTATTTTGACCAAAATGTTTTAATATAAGAAAAATGCCCCTTTTTATCTATTGGTCCAGGCTTGCCCCTGGTGAGTCCAGATGTGTGTCCCCAAGCCTCCCAGTCCAGCCGCAGCCTGCTGCCCTGTCCATCCCAGCCCCTGCAGCCTCAGGCTCAGCCTCAGACCGCCCTGCTTCCCACCCCACAGCAGCACCCCATGGGAAACCACATGATGGCTCAGGTAACAAACCCCTTTAGATAAATGAAGTTATACATTTATACATTTTTGAATTAAAATTATTAATTTAATTTTCATGCATCTAGTTTTGGTTCAGCTAAACATCTTTTAACACAACCATTTTAATGTGAGAATGCCACGGGATTTTTGACCCAACATCTGCATTCTACGGGGGTCAAATGGCCTATGCACTCTCAGTTCAAGGTTACATTTTTCCTCCGTATTCTAACCCACAAATCTTTCCTGTGTCTGTCATTCTACCTGTTCCTCTGGCTCTGCTAATTGTTCTCTCTCTCTCTCTCTCTCTCTCTCTCTCTCTCTCCACTTTTTCATCCCTCTTTCTGGTGGCGTATGCAGCCGGTGGCATCACTGCAGCCCGCTCAGTCAGTCTCCTACTCCAGCCCCTCCTGCCCCCAGGTCCTCCTTCCCGTCTCTCCTCCCCAGCAGTACACCATGGTACTGACCTCACGCCACCTCCGCATCTTTCAACTAGTATCAAAGCACGCTCTACTTTTTGTTTAACAGAGGACAATTATGCCCACATTGTTTTTTTTGGTCAAGTCTGTATTCAAAATCTAAAATAAGCCTGGTTATTTAATACTTGAATGACTCAATGCATTTAATTCTTCAGAATAACTTAAAGGAAAACTCAGGTATTTTTTCAACATTAACCTTATTTTTCAATAATTTTGAGTCAACTACAACGGTGCAATCGCAACCATGTTCTTCGGGGAACAGGATTGCACCGTCTTAAACTAGTCTTTCAATAGTGATCAATTTGAATTATTTTAATGCCAATCACTGAAGTTGACTCCCAGATGACCGAAAAATATCTTTTGGGTTTGAAAATACTAGAGTTCTCCTTTAAGTTATTTTAAAGAATTAAATGCATTCACACTGCAGCACACTGGTGCTGATGATCAATCTTACATTTACAAGCTGTGACCATAAACCAATACAGCTGTCTCTTTATCCATTAAAGTGAGTAATGTTGTTGCAGCCCGGCTGCTTCATAATTAATGTTAACGCACAACTTCATAAGCTTCTCTGATTTGAAGTTAATATTGTAGGTTGCTGATGAGGGACAGAGATCAGTTAAAAAAGGTGTTTCAACCCCACTAGCTGCTTCATTCCTCTCCTTTGCAGGGAGAAGAGCTGGCTCCCCAGTTTGGCCAGATGACGCTGAGTCGGCAGGGCTCCAGCGACAACCCCGAGCCTCCACCCATGTTTCAGCCCCCGCCCACTGTTCTCTCCCAGCACCCCCCACCACAGACGGGATACATCATGACCACTACGGGTCAACCCATGGCCCCTCCATCTGGCTACCAACCCACCACAGGGCATCCCCATCCTCCACCCCCGCCGCCTCCTCCGTCACAGCCCGTCATGCAGGCCCCGCCGCCCCCACAGGGCTACATGCAGCCTCCTCCACCCCAGCAGGTATGATAGAAGATTTGAGAATATCAGGCAGGTTGTTTGACATGCAATAGTGTTACCATATTTCCTCAAATAGTAACCGGGGCCTTTATTAACTGCAGAGGGTACCAGGCCTTTATTGGAAGCAGGCTTATATCAGAGGCAGGCTTTTAAATCAAATTCAGCGCCAGCAGCCCAGTGTTTTATCTTGTTTTATCTTTATTTTTTCTTATTTATACTTTATTCTTATAATCTTGGTTTGGCTCTGGACTCCTTACTCTTATCCGTAGCTCTGTGTTTCATTCTCATTGCTGTTGCTGCTACAGTATACACCTGAATTTCCCCCAGGGGACTAATAAAGGTTTATCTCATCTTAGTTCCCTCTGCTTATTTAGTATGAAAACTCCAATTATTTTTCTGATCTGCTACTGTTTGCCCTGTTCATTTTTTGTTACTGCATTACGCCGTTAATGGGCTACAAACTCAATACTACCCATATCCCTTTCAAATTAAAACCATGGGACGTACCGTATGGAGCCGTTCAGACAGACCGGGGAACCGCACCTCACACCTCCACCCGGTGAAAGGGTGATAAAACCCGTTAGAAGGTCAATAATACAGATAATATGAATAGTGTTAATAATATAAATTCAGAGGAGCTGAGAGGAGGCTCAGAGTCCCCGGAGGTCCGTCGCATTATTCCGCCAGGTGAAGAAGCATCACGCCGGGCGGTCGGGTGGACACTCACCCTGTACCGACCAAAATAGCACTGACACCTGGGATTTAACCCGACTGTTAAACTAAGACACGGTAAAATTTGACATTTTATATCAAATTTTATTTTACTTAAAATAATTGGGACATATCACCACAAATTGAATCGCAGTACTTAATGTATCGCGAAATCTCAGGTGATTCCAACGGTTACACATTATATAACAGGCACCAGGAGTTTATCCAGTTTTTCCTCAGTCTGTATTTGAGGCAGGCTTTTATTTGTTTGTGTAGACCACGCCCCCGGCATTTAGCAGAGGCCCAATTGTTTATTTGAGTATCGGGTTATATTTGAGGCGATACGGTATTTTACCTGCTGTGAGTATCATTTAAGTCAGTGGTCCTTCAAGAGGTTACAGGAGGTCCCCAGCAGAATGATTCGTAGTTAAACTAATCGCCGCAGTGCATTGCACTGCTGCCTCACAGCAAGAAGGTCCTGGGTTTAATTCCCGCCTGGGGCGCTGTTGGCACCGTGCTCCGGCGGGTTATCTCCCAAATAGGAGCCTTTCTGTGTGGCGTTTGCATGTTCTTCCCGTGCTCACATGGGGTTTCCTCCACCTCACGTCAGTAAGGACCCCCACCCCAAAAACATGCACACATCATCGTCCGACCAGCGATGGACACTCGTCACCTGGTCCCCGGGCGCGTCCACGTATGCTGCCCACTGCTCCTGGCTGTGGCCCCGGAGGAAGGACAAGCCAGGATGGATTAAACGCAGAGGCCTCATTTCACCGCCCACCATCCAAAGCATGTGCATGTGTGTGTGTGTGTGTGCATGTGTTGTAGTGTGGTGTGCTGTGTGACAAATGAAGTTTGTTCTCTCTTCTGTTCTAAACTTGTTCTATTTTATGTACAAGGCCTAAGCTATACTAGAGAATGACTGGTTTGATCGTAGTTGCTCTGTAATCTCCCTAACGGTAGTATAGACAGGTATTACCATAAAAATCTACTCAGATTGGGCTATGAGAGACAAAATCTTGTCATGTGCAGTCATTTGTTTATCATTTGAGATAATTTGTGAACAGAAACAGATAATGTCTGTTTGTATTTCTGTTATCCGGCACTCTGTCTTTTGGCTAACGTTAAAAATCTGTTGACTGGGCAGTTGACCCACCTACAATTCATTTAGTCTAGTGAAGTGATCTTTGTTATGGTAGAAATGAATAATGAAAAGAAAATAAGATTGATGTGAGCTCTCCTCGAGGAGAAATAACATCAAATAAATCAACAGGTGAGTGACCTTTAAAAATGTATTCAAAGGTGCATATTTGTTGTCGGCTGTCCTTTTCACATTATGACAAATGGCTCCCTTTGAGCAACAATATGTAACTTTTTTACCTTAAAAGCTCAAAGCTTCAAAATCATTTTGATGCTACACTGGCTTGTAATATGGTGAATGGCACCTCGTTCATTCCCATCCGCCCCCCTGAATGCCTGTTCTTGCGCCATGCAACTTCGGTGTTCGGGTACGAAACCGCAGGAAAAGTGTGTTACGCTTTACACCACGGCGTCACTTCCTTGATGTTTGGCTCCAGGAATGACTGTTTTTTTGTGTGGTAAAATGTATAAAAATCAATGAATAAAAGCATAAATTATAGACTTGCTGGTCAAAATGTTCAGTAGCTGCATTTGAAACACTGTTATTGAAACGTAACCGATAAGGTTCAACTCTGTCCGGTAAATTCATTATTTTCGGACACTGGACAGAGTTTTACGACAGTGGTGTAAAAGTGCAACTGTACTCAGGAAAAGTAGGGGCTCCAAATCCTAAATACCAAAAGTTACATAGTGCTGCTTGAAAGGTCTACTGCCATTTGTTTTTTCCAAATGCTTTGTCAGTGGTGTTGTCTGAAGGGTCCTGATTGGAATGGAAAGATGAAAATTTTCTTGAACGTGTTATTTTGTCCGGGTTCCTCCCTGAACAATCATCATACCAACGAAACCCGATCAATTTTGGCCCTCGCTCTCACAGGGATTCTGGATTGCAGACATTCATCTCTGACCCATCGTTTGCATAAACTCCAGACATCGCATACCTTGCGTGGTACATTGTTCAGTGAGAAGCCGGGCGAGAGGTGGGTGGAGCTCTGCTGTCACTCTGTCAGACAGCCAATGACACCACCTACCAAAACAACCTTATTAGATTAAAGCCACAGGGAGTCTATGCATTTACTTGAAAACAAGTTATATCCTTTATTTTTTTTTTCTTTGCCTACTGCTCCTTTCTTCCTCCTCATACCTTCCCTTTATAGGAGGTTTTTTCCTGTGGTTTTGCCCAGGCAAAACAAGGTGCACAATATTTTTGGCTTGTGTGGGTGGTCGATAATGTAACAGCAGTGCAAATATTGACACTCCTGCTTTAGATTGAGGATGTGCTGTCATGTATGCAGATTGAGGTGGAGGCAGAGCTATCGATCCTTTTATTTTCCACTTCCTTTCTGTTGTCGTTTTGATATCTCTCTGCATTCAGCCTCGGAAAATGGTAACCAGATGAAACAAGCTTTCACCGTTTTAGCGTCTAAATCACCTCCGCGCACATTGCTTAGTCAATGTTTGTTTCCCTGAACAATGATATTATTTTGTGCATCGCTGTCGACGATAAGTTACAAGGAAGCTGAAGTTCACTGGGTGTAATACTAAACTACAGAGTTTTAAATGATCCATAATATCAAGCCCTTAACTTGGACCATTTTCTTGTTTCAGCTGCTAAAAGCAACACTATGTAACTTTTTAACCTTAAAATAACAGCTTCATAATCATTTTGATGCTACACTGACTTGTAATATGGAGAATGGCACCTCTTTCATTCCCACCCACCCCCCTGAACGCCTGTCCTTACACTATGTAACTTTGGTGTTCCGGTACGACACCGTAGGGAAACGTGTGTTATGCTTTACGGCACTACGTCACTTGCATATATATATATATATTTTTTTTTCCTGGTAAAATGTTTTGAAAAATAAAAAATAAAATTATAAACTTGCTGGTCAAAATGTCCAGTAATAATGCTCATAGAAAGCATCCAGACAGGCCAGTGGTGGGCCTGGCACCGGCGCGTAAGCCCGTGCACGCCGGCCCTCACTTTCATTGCACCACAGGGTTTGTTTCACCCTCTGACTCGCGTGTGCGAGCCGATCTGCCAGGCCGAGCCCATCTGGTAGCTACACCGCTAGCAGGGGGCCATTTTGTTTGCTTTGAATCAGCAGAACACATCTGACTTGTTTCTATAGTCACTGTATCACGTTCCAATTTACTGAAAATGGAATTGTGTTTTGAAATCCTGGTTGTGTGTTTGTTCACCTCCAGATCCAGGTATCCTACTACCCTCCTGGTCAGTATCCCAGCTCTGGCCAGCAGTATCGTGTCCCGCAGCCCATGTCCCACCAGGTGTCTTACCCTGCCCAGCGCACACAGCCCATGCCTCCGCCCACACAGCAGTCGGGTAAGTGTATTTCCCAAGGAATTTTTGGGATATTCAGTGAAATGATGATGTGCTAAAACTGAGAATGTTACTGTGGCAGACCCGCCTGCCAGACGCCACCCGTTTTCAGGGCCCTCCGGCACAGAGACACAGACGATGAGGCTGAAAACAAACCAGTTTTATTGCAGCGAGTGGGCTAGGTGGGACAAGTCGTGGGGCAGATGGACATGCTTGCCATGACAAGTGTGTGTGTGTGTGTGTGTGTGTATGTGTGTGTGTGTGCGTGCGCTTACGCTTACGCTTACCTGTTGTTCGCTAGACCAATCAACAACAAGATCCTGGGCCCAATTAAGGAGACCCACGACAGGTGTGGCTGCTCAAACCACACCATCCCCACACCATGGTTATTTCTTAACATGTTGTTACATCTTCACATACTGTCACAGTGCTATTTTTAAGTATTTTGGGTATAAATATTAGGTGTTTCATTTAAGTGGAAAATGGTTGCATACAGATGGAGCCACCTCGAATGGCCGGCTGGTCTCTGACAGGCTAGTGACAGGTCCCTGCTCATCTGTATGGAATGAATGGATGTATCCAGCTGGCAGCCGGCATGTAGCTTCCAAACAAAGAATCGATATAAAGAAAATTAAAATCTCTAAAGAAATGGAAACAATTTAATTTAATTGTATCCCTATTTCAGAATTTCTCTGTAGATCGTAGAGGTCAAAAGCGATTTACTGAGATTTTTTATTTTTTATTTTTTTTACCTTGATGTTTTTGTTCTAGAATCTGTGTGCAGGTTTTTAACCATACAAGTTGAAAGGTGGAATTTACTTAACCTTGGACAAGCACTGTTGCACAAGCCAAACATTCTCATACCAAAATAGACCTCTTTCTTTACTGCCTGGAAACCCTGGCGACAATGTCATTTAACCTGCCGTCAAAAGGGGTGGGAAGGTTGACTTTGTGTGTTTATACTGTAAGTGATGTGGTGGACTGTGTTGACGATTTAAAAGGACTCTGGCTCATAGTGTGAGCCTGCCCAAATCAACATGGATTATTAATGGCCTTGTGGTCAGTGAGACGTTCCATCAGCCCCCTGTTGCATGATCAGACTCTAGCTTCCAGTGGTAAATATTTACATTGGACGGACAGTTGGATTTTGCAAACTGAGACGATTTTGAAATGCAGTAAAATTCATGGTCTTACCTAATTTCTTGCCAATATCGCTGGTTAGAAATGAAGACATTTGGTATGACACATTTGGTCTCCGGGTGCTGTTTAAAGGTCCACTCGTTCATTAAAAGCTGTAAAATGTAGTTCTGCCTACAAAACCCTTTGTCATCAATACAAATGATATACCTACAATACAAATGTTAGACACATGTAATGTTTGCAGGACAAAGGTAAAACAAATATTGGTGTTATATGTATTTTACAGCAACATTGTGCTGTATCCCAAGCTACCAGGCCTTGTGGTATAAAGAAACGTGTTACAGTATATAGAATGGTGATATTTGCATATAAAAAAGTAGTGGCTTATTTTACACAAATTCAGATTGTTGTTTTTTTTTGTTGTTTTTTTTAAATTAAAAATGTTTTCATGAAAATGTAGGGTCATTCAGGTAGCTAAAAAGTACAGGATACTTTTTGCTGGTTTTCAATCCCTTTGCAACATCCCTAATGAATGCACTTTTAAACCCTTGCATTAGATTTCCTGTTTTTCAAAAAAAACCTGTGCACATATACAGTATATAGTAGGGCTGTACCCAACTGTGGTTATTGTGCCTGTAGGTCTCCCGACCATGATGCCCAGCCAGCAGCCTAGCTACCAAGGCATGATGGGGGTACAGCAGCCCCAGAATCCCAGTCTGCTCAATTCCCAGAGGGCAGGCATGGGGGGACAGATGCAAAGCATGATGGTCCAGTACCAACAGATGCCCTCATATCAGGTATAGAGCTTGGTGCACGCAGACAGTAAGTAACAAGCAATAATGGATCAATGTAATGGCAGCCACAGTGATTTCTAATGATGATAGGAAGATGAAAACTAATTCAAAGCACTGGGCTGAATATGCTCGCACCAAAATTTCCCGATGTCTATCAGCATTTTTACTAGATTGGCTTAATACCGAATAGGCTAGTTCACAAATATTCATATTACAACCCTGATGATTACAATTGCCCAGAATAAATCTGTTATTAAACGGTTGACATAGAAATGCAATTCTACACGCTCAAAATTCACACTGGCATCATTATCTCAAATCACACACATTTATTTAAGGATGAACTCCTCTCCGTGTCCAGGTGCCAGTGGGGAACGAGTCTCAGCAGGTCGTGCAGCAGCAGTATCAGCAGCAGGTGATGGTGCCGGTCAGCCAGTCTGTCCAGGGCCCCATGCCAGTCTACTACAGCGTGATCACCCCCACACAGCAGAACAGCACAAGGTAGGGAACTACGAGACACGCTGTAAGAATAATGCTTGGTTGAGGAAACTTGGTTTCGTAGTTATGTTCCACAAGTGAGGAAAAAACACTCCAAAGCTCTGTATGAATTGAACCTCAATTGATGGTTGACAAACTGCAAGATAATGCAGTTAAGTTAATACATTGCTGTGAGTTTTTTCATTCGACATGACAAGATTTTCTTCTGTAGATATGGACATCTGTATGCATTTGCATGGATGCAGCAGTGATAATAACCATCGCAGAAACTCCCAAATATCAATGAAGTAGTTTCCACTATGTTAACTTCCACTTGAGCAAGTTGTAAAACGCCTGCCTCGGCAGCGGTAAATTAAGATGCAAAAACATTGAATTGATTCGCAAGAATGCAAAAGGCGACATTGGCCTTTTTTCTTTTTTGTTCATTTCATCTTTCTGCATCGGGGTTCTCTCTCACAGCATCACTACCTGCTGAAGGAGACTGTTAGAACTGTAATTGAAACTCGGCGGAGCGTGGACTCCTATGGGTCCAATATGCTTATGGAGGAGTGCCAAACAATCACACTTTGTGCGTGTGTTTGTGTGTCTGCTTGTTATGTCATGCATAATGTTTTCTCCAGTCCCTCAGTGGGTTACCTGCAGCCCCCCAGCTCGGAGCAGTACCAGATCACCCAGTCCCCGTCACCCTGCAACCCACAGCAGATGCAGCAGCAATATTCAGGTGACGAGTCGTAACGTCCGCGTTCTTCTTCCAAACCGGTCCAAACTTCCACTTGCTTTTCCTTTATTTATTTATTTATAAAAAGACATATTATTGGATATTTCACTCATGCACAGTGTAACACAAACAAACATGTGCTGTTGTTGTGCTTGCTGTTCAGTGCTAGGTGAAGACAATCTGGCCAGTGTCCCCCAGGTCATCTGAGTTTCAGACCCCTGTCATAAAGCATTTCTCGAACAAGCTGTATCACTTATTTGCCTGTTAGCAGCTTTATTTGCCTGAAGTGTTTACTGATCTTATTTTGTTCAGGGATTGACAAGTACTGGACATTTGTTTGGTTTGTTACCAAACCAAACCTTTTGAAATCAGTGTGATGCCATTCAATGCATATTTATGTCTACGATTGAGAGAGTTGAGTTATTGAGAAATGGACGCGCCACTGCTACCTTCGGGGAAAACCCCTGATGAAACCAAAAGTACTTTTTGCATCTCATCACCTGATGTGTCATGTTTTGTATGTTGTCCATGTGTGCAACATGACATGTATTTTCTTCTGTTTCATTTATTTATTTATTGTGATGAGGTGCTACTCTAACCTTTTATATCTGTGTTGTTTTTTTTTTTCTGCAGGAGTGCCAGCCCCCGCCCCTGGGGTGATGGTCATGCAGCTCAGCGTCCCCAACGGACCACAGCCTTCCCAGAATCCTCCGCTGGTCCAGTGGAACGCCTGCAAGTACTACAGCATCGAGCAGAGGTCCAGCAAGCCAGGAGAACTCTACAAACCTGACACTCCACAGGTAACGAAGCATGGGCTGATATTGGAACCCATTTCAAATTTGATTTCAAAAACACAATTCATCATCCTCCTTTTTTTTTTTTTTTTTTTTTTTTTTGCTCCCTCTGTCCTTCTCTCTTCCTCTCACTCTGTATGTAGGCCAGCACCCAGCTGAGCAGCCCGCTGGCCTCCCCCACCCAGTCTCCCACCCCGTCGCCCTCTGGCAGTGTCAACAGTGTCTGTCCAGGTCTGGGACCTCTGCCCCTCATCTCCCAGTTCCCACGGCCTGGAGGACCAGGACAAGGTGAAGCACCAATACATTCACACAGATATACTGCCATACTGCATGAAGCATTATCACATACTGTACAACCTACTCGCTCACAGGTGGCCCACGGGCCCAATCCAGCCCTTGAGCTTTTATTTTGTGCCCCTTTGCATCACCCTTTGCATTTGTGAGGTTGAACTGTGGCCTCTTGTTCTCTGGCTCATGGTTTGGTACGATACACGCTACAGAGTTCACGGTTTGACAATCACAACATTTTTAACAAAGTTTGAATGGAAACGCATTATGACTCCAGAGGGTTCCTTCTGCATTGAATGTATAAAAACAATGGATTCAAGTAAAGCAATTTTGTCTCTTATAGTTACTTTCTTATATAATCTTCCTATTTATTCTGTTATCTTGAAAGACCAGCTCAGCTGTTTTGGGGGGGGGGGGGGGGGAAGTTAAGTTGCTTTGTAATGCTGCTGTTTTCCCTGAAATTTAATCTCCTTGAGTCTTATGTGCATTAGCTTTTTTTCAGCAAAATAAAGTCTATGATACAATATGTCAGTATTGTGTATTCCTGAACCAGTTACTCTCTCCCATCTCAAATTGTATCAGGTTTCATCAATAAAACTTGACTCTCCTCCTACACCTGCAGGTGACGGCCGTTACTCTCTGCTGGGCCAGCCTCTCCAGTACAGCCTGTGCCCCCCTCCTCTCATGCACAGCCAGTCCTCCTACAACTCCCATCAGGTCTGTACGCCTTGCACCCTGTCGTGATATCTGATCGCTGGTCCTATTACGGCGTGAGGCCACAGAGTTGTGGATCTGATCCATAGTTTAATTCTGGATCAAATGTCAATTATTATTATTATTGGGGTTTTTTTGCGCTCTTTTTTTTTTTTGTTTGTTTCATTACCTAAAACTTAGAAAGGACATTTTCATCCCGTTGTCTTAAAAATGTATTATTAAATATGAATTTATAATGAAATGTACACTTTTGCCCTTATTCCCACATCCCAAGTTTTTAGAAAGTCTTCCAAACTTGTTTTGGGTTAGGGTTAGCTCTGATTTAGATTCCGATCGCACTTTTTCCATCCTTTTCAGTTTGCGTTCCTAGTTTCCGGTCTTGTCAGTTGTGTGTTTATACCGCCACCTAATGTTGTATTGCAGTATTACATGTTGACCTGTGCTGGTGTGCTGCAGGGCCAAGCAGTGATGAAACACGGGGCCCGGGGGAAGAAACAGACCCTCAAATCTGCATCAACAGATCTTGGCACCACTGATGTTGGTAAGCTATCAAGTCAAACACCTGATTAGTGTGAGGATAAAGCGTCTTTTTTGGCCCATGACCCTGTTTTTAGGTCCCAAAATAATTTCAAAACAGTAGTAATAAGAGAGTCTGACATAGAGTGTTGTGACGAATTTATTCCCCTTTTTAGAATAGTTTTTGCCCTTTTATAATTTTGGAGTCAGCGTCATTAATTTCATGTTATAATTCCCATTTAGACTGAAAGCATCAGATCGAGCCTAATTAAGAACCTTTCTGACTGTACTTTCAAATCTGGTTTTAGTGCAGATATTCCACTGGTCTGTTAGTTCGACTGTTTAACGCTGAATACTCCCAGCAACCTTGCGATATTGCGGAGATTGAAAGAGGTTGAACTTTTCTCAGTTATTGCGATCGCAAAATCGCTCTTTCCTGGCGGGCCGATTTTTCTTAAAAACCCCGCCAAAAGGAGCGGTCGGTGCTCCTCCGTCCTGACCCCCCCGTCTCCGTTCCCTCCCCAGTGGTGAGTCGAGTGCTCGAGGTGACGGACCTGCCGGAAGGGATCTCGCGCCCCGAAGCGGAGAAGCTCTTCAACCAGCTTTCGCTCTGCGGCGCCAAGATCCAGTGGCTGAAGGACCCCCAGGGAGGCCGGGGGCCCGGCTGCGGCCCCCACGCCGGGCCCAAGGGCGACAGCCACGACCCGGCCCACCTCTACACGGTGGTGGCGGTGTTCCCCAGCACCATGGCCGCCCAGAGCGCTTCCTTCAAACTCAACAACAGCGGAGCCGGCCTCTTCAAGCTGAGGGCCGCCAAAAAGAACTATGACCTGCGTGTGCTGGAGAGGGCCAGCTCCCAGTGAGAGGGACGGAGGAGCAGGTGGAGGAGGTGGGGGAGGTGGAAGAGAGACTGGATGGGGCGGGGGGGCGGGGGGTGGTGGTGGAGGAGGAGGAGGACAGAGTGGGTGCTGCGCTCGGCGGACGATGGTGAAAACGTGTCAAATATCTAAAAAGGGAAAACAAAAAAAAAAAACCTAAAAAAAAAAAAAAAAAAGGTGTGAATAATGAGGTGGATAGTGTTTGTTTGCAAAGATGATTTTTTGTGTTGATTCTTTGTTTTTTGTTTTGTATTTATATACCTGAAGAGCACACAAGACACGTGAGCATGTGTTTCACTGTTGCCGGGGGGGAATGTGTGCCGCCATTCTACGAAGAAACACGTTCAAACGTGCCGCACGCACGCACGCACACACACGCACACGTCAAACACACACACACACACACACACACACACACACACACACACACACACACAGAGTATAAGAGGCACACACACACAGGCAACAGGGTTCCGTAGCACATAACAAGAACACACTGGACAGTCAACCTCAGTCAAAACGTTCCCCTCCTCTTCCTCTTCCTCTTCACCTCCCCCAGCCCCGCCCCCGCCCCCGCCCCCCACTCTGCCACAAAACGCCTCTTGATCTCGCATATTGATAAACTTTCCTACGCACAGTCGCGCTTCTCTCTCTCTCTCTCTCTCTCTCTCTCTCTCTCTCTCTCTCTCTCTCTCTGCCTTTTTGCTCCTTTCCTCCTCACCTCTCAGCCTTCTTTCTCTCGCTCGCCCGCACTCTGACTGCCCGCTCTCTCTTTCTCTCTTTCTCTCCCTCTCGCCCTCCTCTTGCTTTCTGTTTGCCTTACTGCTGTTGTGGGTTTCCGTATTGCGCTGTTCTTTCTCAGAAGACTATTGTTCTTTTTTCGGTTCGATATATTTATAAAAGTGATGTAAGGAATAAATTAAATCTATATATTCAGTGATTTTTTTTTTTTTTCTTTTTCTTCTTTTCTCTCCCAGTGGATGAGTTTTAGGCCTTTATCCCTTTTCCCCTTCCTCTTTGGCCCTTTTTTTCTCCTTCCCATATCCTCTCCATTCTTAACCACCTCCTGCCCCCCCCCCCCACCCTCCCGTTGTGTTTGCGTTTTTTCGTTGACAGCTGTGCAGAACGTATCAGAAGAAGTAGTAAAAGTGCACAATGAATACATATGTCTACTGTAAATTTTATTTAATCTGTTATTTTTTTGTTTGTTTTTAAAAATATAAAAGTCGAGAAAAAAAATCTATCAAAAACATTCTTGAGGTGGTGTGTTTTGTTCCTTAACTCAAGTGTTATTTAACCAATTGGTGTCTGAGAAATCGGAGATTTTAATTTTCCGTGATTGTGAACACTCAGTCAGTGGCCAGATAATAATATCCCAAAAAATCTCCAGGATATCCCAGTAATCCCACTCTGGCTGTGGCTGTGCGATATGTCAGTATTGTGACATTAGACTAGATATTGTGTGGGAGTTTGCTTATCGTAATATAGTGATGTAGGTAAATGATATCTTTGATGTTCCATTACAGTAAAGTAATGCAATTTTCTGAACATCATAGACTGTTCTCTACCTGCTTGCTCGTATCATCCACATTCCAAATGATTTGTTTCTTAAATATTTCTTGTGTGAAAATATTCGCAAAGCACCAATAGTCATCCCAAAAGTAAGATCAAATTATCAATACGGAGGCATTCGTCAAAAAATTATATTTGGTTTTGTCGGCCGCCTATTCCTGTGTGTGGTACCTTATAACAATCAAAGCTGAAATGTTACCTAATTTGTCACACTCATCTGTGTTATTAAGTCACGCTGTTCATAGTAGTATGATTTAAGGCTGTAGTTATGATTTACATTATAGTATATCTCCCAAAATGGGAGATATACTGTTTTGTTCCCTGTTTTTGGAGATACAACACTGATTATACTTACAATGTTGAATACTGGATTTTGATCGGGGGATTTTCTGTTTCACAACAGCATCACCTTACAATTTGTTATCTTCCACCAATGTTGTGGTGGTTCTCTAGCTTGTTACTCATATCCACATTACTGTCTTGTTTAAAACACATCCAGTGGAAGTTTTTTGGGTTTTTTTTCCTCTCCTTTAGGGTGGTAATATGATAAGTAACTTTTAAACTCTCATTACGAAGTGAGGAACCTGAGGCAGGGCGTTGTCAGTTTAACTGCTCTGCTGGAGGCTCTCTGCCGGACTTTTAAAGTGCTCAGCTGTCCCAAACAGTCACATGGAAACGCACACAACCACACAAACACAACCATCCGCCGCGCTGCTTGCATTACTCATTTCAATCGCCCACCTGTTGGAGCCTCATTTGGAAAGTTGACCATGTAAATGACCGAGCGAGAGGGGAGGGAGCCGTAGAAAACACTGGAAAGAGGCCCGTCGGAGTGCTCATCTGCCGGGGACCACTCTGCACCGCGAAGACCCCCACGCCCTGTGAGGAGCGACGTTGAGCGGTTAGTTGATATCCGCCTTTTCTGCAAATATGTACTTATCAGATATTATGAATTCGTTCTAATGACTTACTCATACTCACTTTGCTGGATGGTGTGTTTGTATAGAGTGCTGTGAGCTGGGGAAGTAATAAAGCTCTGATCATAGATTTTAGAACCTCACTTCCTCAGATTATGGTTTGCGTCTTGTCACGATCGTAGGGGACTGAGAGGCTCCCGTTTCCCAAACACAGGCTCAAATTTAAAGGCTTCAGTGTATCTTGTCATCTACGGGAGGGCTCCGTTATGTGGGCAAACCTGACGCGTAAACCCAAAAAGACCTGCTGTATAGGGAGTGAAGTGAAACTTGGGAGAACAGTTCTAGTTTTGGCAGTCCCTGTATGGCCTCCAAGCACGAAGCCGTAATGTATTTACTGCGTGTTTCTTGTTTACAGTGTCCTGAGCCACTGCCTGCAACACTAAACCCTGATCTCCAGCTCAGCACCATGGCTCACTATGACTCGTGAGTCCAGTCTTTTCATGGCGTGTGGATTTGGATGTGGACTGTACTTTATACACATTGCCTTTGGGAACCCATTCAGAAATGAGGTTTTATTTAAATGTCTGATTTAGGGCTTTAGGGCTGCGGTGCATATTGTTGCGAAGGAAGTCAGAAAGTAATCATTTAGATTGGTAGGAAGTGTGCAAATGCAATTTGTATTCTATACATAAACATTTTCTTTTGGGCGCTTGGTGGCAGATTGGACGACAAGGATTCCCTGGATATTCACGACAACCCTCCTCTCCCAGATAATGTGGTGAAGGAAGATGACAACACGGTAAGACCTCCCGTAGTGACCATTCAGACCGCATTGGCGTACCAGAACCAGGTATTTATGAAAGCGTTCTTCATAATTATGGATGGTCTTTCAATCTCGATCCATGGTCAATTTTATTTGTTTATTTCTAGATATTCGATTTCATTAATTGATTTAATAAAACTAATTACAACCTTTATTTGTAAAGCACCTTTTATACACAACATGCAACTTAAAGTTTTTTTTACATTAACAGAAAAATCTAACAATAGCAAAAAAAAAATTATAATAAACTTTTATATATATCCCAGATGTGGCCTAAGGCATTTGGTTCCTACCAGCTTGTTGAGTAAAAATTTTTTTTATCACATTTTTACTTTTCCATGCAGCCAATAAATTGCTCTAGATAAATATAAACTGCTGTCAAATCAAAGGGGATATCAGAAAGCTCTTGCAGCGTGTTATATTGTATGCCTGGGTTGCTTTTGCTTTGGAAAATGTTGCCCTGTATTGCTGGAAAATGTTGGTGCTGTAATGTGTGAACTGTTCCCTGGTATTAGTCAGCTATTGTAGTGTAAATCCACACCCTGCCACCCTGGGACTCCACCCTAATCCTGCTCGTGATGGAGAGGCTGGACCCAGTTCAATCTTTAAGCTCTCTCTTTCTCTCTCTCTCTCTCTCTCTCTCTCTCTCTCTGTGTGTGTGTGTGTGTGTGTGTGTGTGTGTGTGTGTGTGTGTGTGTGTGTGTGTGTGTGTGTGTGTGTGTGTGTGTGTGTGTGTGTGTGTGTGTGTGTGTGTGTGTGTGTGTGTGTGTGCGCGGATTACTCGTGTTTGATTGGAATGCAGTATATTTAGGAGCAGAAATGTCAGGCGCTTCATTACGTACAGTTGGGAGTTCTCGTGGTCTCTGTTGAAGGTTATTTTTAAGATGAAAGCCCTTTCAATTCATCCCACCTGTGGTGTGTGTGAGTGTGAGTGTGTGTGTGTGTGATACGTAAGAGAGACCGAAACCCTTAGGAGTGGAAGTCGTAGCCACTGTGGGAAATATTGATATTTTCGTGGATTGTTCTTAATTCGAGAAAAAGCTCCAATGGGAAAAGCTTCAAACTGAAGTTGTGAAGATTCTTTTACACCGAGATGTCGATCTGTCTGAAGTGAGAATTTAGATCGTGAATTTAGGTTGTGCTTTGTGGGCCTAGATCAGACAGACACACACCACATGAGTCACACCCCAGTCATTCAGTATTAATAGAATCATTCTGATTGGAGGGGGGTCATACAGTACTTTACTGTTGTTCGAACATTCTTTTCTTTTTTTTTTTTTTTACTTTTTTTTTTTTACATTTATTATTCACACACGGTAAATCCCTCAATTAGTTGGTTTTCACCTTAATCCAAAATAAACAAGCTAAAAACTTGAAAATAAATGCATGAAACGTCTCACAAAAAAAAAATAAAGATGATACGGCATATTTCAACTTTTTGCTGGCTAAAGTTGGATTTTATGTATGATTCTGAGAGTAAACCATGAAAACTACGTTCAAACTCTCTCAAAGTCTTGAATAGACACAATACATACTAATAATAACTAATCAATCCATCCAACTTTATTTTTATAGCACCATTCAGACAAGTAAATGCCATTCAAAGTGTTTTTACATAATAAAACAAGAACTAGTTATATTGTTAGTTACACTACACACAACAGTAGAACACCACGTTATGATTTAATTACCACAATATACAGTATGTGAGTAGAATATTTCCTTTTATAGAATATAAACTAACAAACATGTTAGAATAACTCTGCAAACATAACTCTGGTAATTTTCCGGACTTTCTTCAATAATATATACCACTGCAAATCCCATCCTCCCCGTCTCTTCCCACCGCAGGTGTATTTCATCTACGACGAGGAGGTGGAGGAGGAGGATCGAGACGAGCCGCCTCCCCTGGAGCCCGTCAAGCCGGTCAACGACAAACCTCACAAGTTCAAGGACCACTACTGCAAGAAGCCCAAGTTCTGCGACGTCTGCGCGCGCATGATCGTCCGTAAGTGCCGCCCGTCGCTTTCGCCTTTCCGGGCAACGTCCCCGCGGCTTTGATGACAATGTGCATTTTGTCCCCGCCCCTTATCGTCTTTTCAGTCAACAACAAGTTTGCGCTGCGGTGCAAGAACTGCAAGACCAACATCCACCACCAGTGCCAGTCCTACGTGGAGTTTCAAAGATGCTTCGGCAAAATTGTCAGTGTTCCCCCGACGCCCCCGTGTTTTCCCGCCCGTCGTTTTCCTCCGATGCCGCGACGCGTAACTAATAAACAAACAAACGAGAAAAGGACGTCTCCGAGACCCGCCGGAGCGCCGTGCCAACCGTGCTCCGGCGGGTTATCTTCCAAATAGGAGCCTTTCTATGTGGAGTTTGCATGTTCTCCCCGTGCTCACATGGGGTTTCCTCCACCTAACGTCAGTATCCACCTAACGTCAGTAAGGAACCCCACCCCAAAAACATGCACCCATCACCATCATCTGACCAGCGATGGCCCCTTGGTACCTGGTCGCCGGGCGCGTCCACGAATGCTGCCCACTGCTCCTCGCTGTGGCCCCGGAGGGAGGACAAGCCAGGATGGGTTAAATGCAGAGGCCTCATTTCACCGCCCACCATCCAAAAAGCATGTGTGTGTGTGTGTGTATATACAGTATATATATATATATATATGCATGTGTTGTTGTAGTGCGGTGTGTCATGTGACGAAAAAAGATTCTTCTTCTTCTAATCCTCCTAATCTTCATCTTGTCTCCCGTCTCTTCCTCCTCCTCCTCCAGCCTCCGGGCTTCAGGAGGGCCTACAGCTCCCCGCTCTACAGCAGCCAGCAGAACGCCACCGTCTCTCAGCTGCTGCCCTTCTGTGAGTCCCGCGCCTTTTGCCCTGCGTGCCGCCGAGGGGAGGGAGACGCTCCGGTTCAAAATGTGTCGCCTCCAAATTGTGGGGAGGTCAAAATAGCTCCAAAGGCTGCACAACCGGAACTTACCGGAGCTCTAAAGCCCTTAACTGTTGTTCCGCAAACGCGTTAGGATGAATGGCGTGATGGCGTGCGGGACGGATCTGGCTGCTTACCTTTTTCCCACGTTTTGTTTGATCGAATGTTTGTTATAAGCTCCGCTGCCTCCTCTCCTCCGCTCCACCTTGTTTTGTTTTGTTTTTGTTTTTTGTTTTTGGGGGGGGGGGGGGGGGGATTTCTTGTCCGTTCTTTTCCGTTAAAATCCATCCATCGACGGTCTTTCGTCTGGCAGCGCAGTCCAACCGCACGGACCCCGTGTTTGAGACCCTGCGCATCGGGGTGATCATGGCCAACAAGGAACGCAAGAAAGGATCGGAAGACAAGAAGAACGTGAGTGGGGAAAGCGAGTTAGTGACGGGATTTGTTTGAAGCCTTGGTGTCCTCCTTGAGGCCCTTTAAGTGATCGCCCGTAACACTTAAATTTATATTTATTTTTTTAAATTTAATCCCATATTTTATTTCGATTTTTTTTTTTAAGTAGCGACCAAGAAATGAACAGTAAGCTGATCAGAAGAAAGCATTTTGAGAAAATCATTTGAACCTCTCTAGACTGAAGACGAGAGTGAAGCCACATGTTGGGGGAAAAAAAAAAAAAAGCTGTAGTTTTGAATAGAATTCTGGAACTTATTTTTATTTAACCTTTATTTAATATCGGTTAAAATAGGGATTAATGCGGGTGTGCGAGTTAGGGTTGGTAGACATTCCCTCCTGCTTCCTGCTCCACCAATCAATTTTGACAGCAAATGGTTGCGTAGGAAGTTAAATGAACGAATTCCATATCTAAGCAGCGCTGAATCCATATATTTTCTAGGGAACTCGAAGGCGACGCTAACTTTCATCATTTCAGCACAAACATAAAGTAGCTTTCCCCCTCGAGGAGAAAGAGCCGCGCCCGCGCGCTGTGTTGGCCTGCTCATAAAGTGGAATTTGTTTGTCAAGATGATGATGATGATGATGGAAGAAGATGACTCCCAGCCCAAAGAGGAAGGAGGAGGTGGGGAAGGAGGTGAGGAAAAGCTGGAACCGATTTGATTTTAGTTTCCCAGTCGGCGGCTGTGTTCCTTGTTTGGAGAACAGCGCGGGGTAAAGCAGATTAACTGTGCAGACGCGCGGCACCCCGACTGTGGAGTAGAGATCTGCAAAGTCTATCCCTGTTTCTGTCTGGTTGCTGAATTAATGACTATTTTTGTGTGTATTTGTCTCGCTTGTTTGCCTACTTTGCTTTTCCGCGTGGCGCTTTGCAGCGAACCCAGAGGCAGACAAGAAGGGAGATAAAGTTGTTCCCGACGACAAGGTCAGAGACGCCGGTGACACAATAGTAATGATAATGTGAAAGGATGGCTTGGCTATTTTTTTTTTTTCAATCCAGGCCTTATTAAAATGTTGGTTCCCGTCATTTGTACCTGTCCGTAGCACCACTCCACGCTTTCCTATTGAGAAACGCACTGCTCTGCTGTGACTTAATGCAGTCCAATGGGGCAAACGTTTAACCCTTAAAGAAGCCTGTTCGATCTCGTTTTCGAAAAAGGGGAGCTCTCTTTATGCATCTAATATCGTATTTTTATTTCAAACTATTATTTGCAATTGCCACAGCACATCAAGAGGCTACATCCGCTTGCCCCGGAGGAAGCGCCGGACCTTCCTGTTTCTGGTCACTTGTCTTGGCATGGATGAAGCCAAAAGAGTTATTTTAAAGCCTGAAAAACCTGATATAATGCGTGTTTTTTTTTTTTAAAGGGTTTTTAAAGGAGATTTAATGTCTTTTAAGGCCTAAACCACGGTTAGAATCTGCAGCAGAGTGGTAAGTCTCTCAATAGTTCGGCGTCGAACGAGGTTGTGCGGCGAACAGTAAAACATAATGGGAATCGACATTTTGATAAGGCCTGGGCTGAAATGTAATAGAGCTATCCTTTAAAACAATAACAGGAGGTGGTGGTCAGAACACGAACATTATGATGACAAAGGTAACAATACTGATAACCTTTGCGCTCATAACAACAAGAATTACGGTAAATACGATGATGATCAAAAGAAATGATGACAACAAAGCGAATGGTGGTGATGATAAGAGCTAAAATGGCATAAAGGCTGTTGTCATGCAGGTAATGGATTAATGTTTATAGATATGGCCATTGTAGCCGCTGTAGTTATTGTTATGTCAATACCAAATAATGATGTTTTGTTTTGTTTATTTCCTGATGTTTGTTTACCACAGAGTAAGAAACTTCAGCCTGGGAAGATCGGTGTGTTCAGCCAGTCTCACTATTACCTGGCACTCTATCGCTTCAAGGCCATAGAGAAAGATGACCTGGACCTGCAGTAAGTGGCTTCTTTCTTTCTTTCTTTCTTTCTTTCTTTCTTTCTTTCTACGCTCTCCATTTTAGTCATATTCTGGCATTTCTGTAATTTATTTATTCCACCCATTTTGTCTGTGAGTGCTGGGGACCGAATTACAGTGATCGATGACTCCAATGAGGAATGGTGGAGGGTAAGTTCAGCTTTTAATTTGTACTATTGCAACAAAAATATAAAAATATTAAATATTCATCTACAGTAAATGTTTTTGATGGACATTTTTGTAATTTAGATCCTAACACTGAATTATTTTAACACAATTTCTCTGTACAGTCTAGCTGCAAATGTAATTTAGGCAATGATCAGTAAGTCTATTACTCATGTTCATAATGCCTTAGTGCATTATTTAGTCGGTTTGCAAAACCGTGAATTCAACTATGAACAACTCTGTTTAAATCGTTATTGTTTCAAGGAGCTATTCTAACAATTGCAGGTTCACCTCTTATTTTATACAACTGTTCGCATGTGTTCACATGTGTGACATGTTCAGATGTGATTAAACACTACATATGTACAGGGTTTATTTTCACAGGAATGATAATGTGGATGGAAACATATCCATTTTTCTCTTTCTAGAACAGTATGCACAAACCCGTACACTTCTGGGACAAATGGATTGGCTCGTACCACAACCCTGATTAATTGTGCTGGTAGCTGGGTAGATACTGTTGGTTGGTAGGGAGGTGGGTAGATTAGTAGATGGGTAGTTAGGGAGGTGCATAGGTAGGTTGGTAGGTAGGGAGGTGCATAGGTAGGTTGCTAGGTAGGGAGGTAGGGAGGCGTGTGGGTACAGTGGGTAGGTGGTACTGTAGGGTCGTAGGTAGGTAGATACTGTTGGTAGGTAGGCAGGTGGATGGGTATCACTTTATCTACTGGCGCCTCCAGAGTCACACGGCGTAACGTGGTGTCCCTCCAGGGGAAGATCGGAGAGAGGACGGGATTCCTTCCTGCAAACTACATCATCAGAGTGCGAGCAGGAGAGAGGGTCTACAAGGTGACACGCTCCTTCGTGGGAAACAGAGAGATGGGCCAGATCACCCTGAAGAAAGACCAGGTGCACACATGCACACGCATACGCACGCACACACACACACACACACACACACGCGCGCACACCCTCATACTTTTCCACAAACACGGGGAGACGATGGGTGAGTACAGATGCGCTGAGCTGTAATCTTTCCTCTTTGGTTAAGTGTCCATAAACTGTATATTGAACACTGTATTCATTAATGTAAAGTGGGCTTCAGTTTAACCCTGGGCTTCCCTCAAACTGGTGCTTCACTCGCGGCCGTGTTAATAATTCAGAAAGATTGATCCGCTGGAGTGCATCGCAACAACAGATAACAACGCACGCTGCGCCCAATACCGCTGATTTAAACACGGGGGTGAATTACAGGCTCAAATACAGATGCAACACAATCACAAATACACAAGCACGCCTCATGCTGACAGAAAGGATTGATTGATTTATGTCGCACACACACACACGCACACGCACACACACACGCGCGCACACACACACACACACACACACACACGCACACGCGCACGTGCGGTTATTAACCCAATGCTTATCTCAGTGCTTATCCTCAATACGCACATTAAACCCTTATCTGCAAAATGAAGACATCTTCTTCTTGAAAATGGCCACATGGTCCAAAACACGTCCAACTGCGTTCTCCGTCTCCCAGATCGTTGTGAAGAAGGGGGAGGAGGTGAACGGATACCTGAAGGTCAGTACGGGACGCAAGCTCGGCTTCTTCCCCGCCGACCTGCTGCAGGAGATCTGAAGAGCAGCGACCGCACCCGAGTGGTGTCATCTGAAAGTATACTTAGTGTATTTGGTACGCTTTTTATGCGTTAACACGAATTTAGTATATTAATTGTGAAGTCGGAACCACTTTTTATACAAATAGTTACAATTATTTATTTTAATTTCATTTCATTTAAATTTTTATTCTTATTCACTCAATCACCCTTTTCCTCTTGAGCTGCTGTAACAAGTGAATTTCCCTGGTGTGGGATTAATAAAGCTCACTGTATCTCGTATCACGTCCCGTCTTGTACTTAAGATGTGCTAGAATGTATAAAATATATTTTTCATGTATTTTTGGTTCTTTTTGACCAAAAGAACACACGTTTAAAGTACAGCTTAAATTAGGTTGATGTTAAAATGTACTTACACTACACTTACAGCATATTAATGACTGTTATACTAAAGCTGTACTTTCAATTAGTACATAAAATAAATAAAGTACCAAAAAATACACTGAATACACTAACAAAAACAGTGTAACCATAAAAGAGTGTATTTTTCTTTCAATTACAGTGTGTCATAATGTCTACGAACCTATTTTATATACATTTTGGGGGCATAAATGTAACACCAAATTCACATAATTAAAAGCTGATTAATGATTAATGATAATTTAAAGCAAATGAAGGTGGCGCTACACCCCCGAGAGCAGCAAAGTCATTCAGCTCAGGAATCCCTTATTTTATTTCTCAACTCATAGAAAGTTAGTTATACAAATGAACTGGATCACGGCCATCGGTGCAAATGCAAAAAAGCAAATTTCCTCCCAATAGGAACATCTAAGATGCTTCTACGTGTAAAAATAAATACTCCACACCCTTCCTTTTTTCAAAATAATTTTCTTGTTTGATATGACTCAAGAGTCATGTATGTATGTAGTATGTGGTTCAGGGATTTTTATTTGAGGGTGTGGTGTGGGGATGGTGTGGTTTGAGCAGCATACCTGTTGCTCGTTGGTTGGTCTAATGAGCGACAGGTTAAAACCCTCATCCCCACACTCACTCAGGGAGGAGGAGCCCTTGTCATAAAACATGTCTATCTGCTCTTGGGCTAATGGCAACTAGCCCTCTCTCTACAATAAACTGGTGTCTACAACACCGTTGTCAGTGTCTTTGTGCCAGAGGTCCCTGAAATGCCGCTTGGGTGCCGTGTGGCAGGCGAAACTGCCACACTGGAACCTGAGCAGGGACTCTCCGGCACGGGGGTGGGACACAGAGGGGCCGTCCGAAGACGCCCTGGAGCCACCAGCGGGTCAACGTGCGGCCCCAGCACCAACCCCCTCCCGACGGACAGCAGCAGCAGCACACAGGGGGCCGGGGGAGAACCGGGGGAGAACCACCGCCGGACCATCCAGCAGCCTAGCAGCCAGGCCACCCCTCCAAGCAGCCCCCGCAACAGCCAAGTCCGGCCACGCCTTCACCAGCCAGCGCAGCAGCCCGAGGCCCCGTGCTGCGGAAGGCAGGAGGGGGCAGTCTGTCGTCGCCCTGGGGGAAGGCGGTGGTTGACCATGGTGTCCCGGGGAACCAGGTTCCCTGCAATGGGACCAGTAAGTTGTTTTGGACATTGTGTTGATTTAAGGTTTCAGAGTCCAGTGTTTTATAATTTAAGGTATAGGAACCCTGCATCACCCTCTGTCCTTTTCAGGTATAGTAACCCTGTTTCAGTCTGTGTTTTAGGCTTTTATTTTTTGGTCACTGCTTGGGGACGGAGTAGGCTTTGGTCAGGTATTCTTCCTGGCCTCGGTTTGGTGTCGGGGTTATGTGGAGTGGTTGTAGTACCTGGATCTAGTTAATTGGGGACCCAGGATCAGAGTGGCTGCATACCTGTTGGTCTAATGAGCACACTCAGGAGGAGCCCGTGTCATGACATGTCTATCTGCTCCTGGGCTAATTCCAACTAACCCTCTCTCTACAATAACCTGGTGTCTACAACCCTGTCGTCTGTTCCGGAGGTCCCTGAACTGCTAGTTGGGTGGAGGGTGGTCGGCGAAACTGCCACAGAGGGATATAATAGATCATTTTAATGATTATATTGAGGCCAGAGGTAAATGGAAGAAAAGGTTCAGAGCGCTCAGATTAAGACAGAAAATAGAACACGTGAATTGGTGAGGCATAGTCCACTGTACGTGCAATATAATTACAGAAGGGAGAGAGAGAGAGAGTGTTTCCAGCTCGCTATGTTAAGGGATGACTAGACGATGGGGAATGCAGGGAATGGCATGTGTGCGTCCCCAGAGGCATTCCACTGGTAACCATAGGACGCTGTAACTTCCAGACGGACAGGCGCAGGTTGACGTGGAACCCCGCTCTCCATCCGTCCGTTCTCTGACTGATTTATTTTTCCCTCTATCCATGACGAGTGTCGTTCCCAGTACAGTGATGGAAGAAATACCTCAGACCTTTTACAGAAGAAAAAGCACAAATACCCCGCTGTGAAGGTGTCCCCAAAGTGAAAGTATCACATTGACAAGGTATAGAAGAAATTTCTCCTGAATGTGTATGATGTAAAAGTACTTGTTATATCCAGTGCCCTGATATAACAGATTTAATACAATATAAAGTGCTACTGTCCTTTTATTTTTCTCCTGCAGATGATGCTCATGCAAATCCTGATTAGAATGATTAAAATAGTATAGGTGCTGTCATAGTCATTTACAAGGATATAAAAATATCAATTCACAATGTTTGAAAACATTCAAGTAAAGAAATGATTGATGATCTTTAACGTAAATCAAAATAAATGAGTAAAGTATACTAAGTCCATTTAATTTGTTTCTTCAAAGTAAAGAAATGCAATAGAGAGAGAATCATCAATATTTAGATAGATCATTTATTAATCCCTCGAGGAAAATTGTGCTGTGACAGCGGCTCACACCAAAGGGAAATAATTGATAATAAAGCAATAAAAAAGTAAATGAAAAAAATAATGCAATAAACATAAGAAATTGGCAATAAACAAGAAAAAGAAACCATCACAAGAAAAAACAAACATAAAGAAGAAAAAAATGCTGATATAGAATAAAGATACAAATCAAGACAAAAATATAAACAATAATGAGAAAAAAATATATATAAAAAAAGACTAATTTGGCAAGATAAAAAAAACACCTAAAAATAAATGAACAAGAAAAAAATCCTAAAATAAACAAACAAGAATGAATTGACAATATACAGTAAATCACAAGTCCATGAAGAAATGAACTTAAGTACAGTAATATTTCCACCACTGCTGCCGTCCCTCCATTGCCCTCTCTCTATCTGTTCCCTCGTCCCCTCTCCCTCCCTCTCTACTCCATGCCTTCATAACACTACGTCCAGATGATGCAGACTGAGGGTTTTATTTTTTGCGTGGTCATGCCTTCCCTCCTCGCTGTCGTCTGTCAGGGGAGAGAGGCGTGGCGGCGGGAGCAGGTAGCGGGCACCGGGCTCCATCTTGTCCTCCTCCGATTTGGGCGACAGCGCGGCCCTTCAGACACGGGTCACTTCCTCCCCCAGAAACAGCTTCTGTTCCCTGGCTCAGCACGCCCGGGGACTAGCTGAGGGAGGGATCGCACAGCTGCCATGTTATCATCCCCGACCCCCTGACCCTGCCACCCAGGACGGGCAGGGTGCTGGAGGGTCACCAAAATCTGTGAGCGTGTGTTGTTTTGATTTTTTTTTCTTAGTGGATGATTTTGTGTGTGTGTGTGTGTGTGTGTGTGTGTGTGTGTGTGTGTGTGTGTGTGTGTGTGTGTGTGTGTGTGTGTGTGTGTGTGTGTGTGTGTGTGTGTGTGTGTGTGTGTGTGTGTGTGTGTGTGTGTGTGTGTGGCGTTGCCTTGGCTGTCTGTGAATGTATGTACTGTATGTTAGCGGATAGCGGACGTGGAGGAGAAGGGGTCAAAATGATGACGTGCAGGGTCTGTGTGATTCAGATGACTTTCTATGTGGGAGTATACAAGGATTCTATATGAATTATATCGCTCACGACCAAACTCTCTGCCTCAATGGAGATTTAATGGGGATTCTGATGAAGAAACGGTGTGTCAGTCTAACTTACATACAGGGTTGGTTTTTAAAGGTCACATCGTCACCGCTTTGAACCTCCAGACTAGAGGAGACTTATGCCTGAATAACCACAGATAGATAGATGGATAGAAAGATTAATAGATGCTTCGGTCATCCCAGGAGTTGTTGATCGGATGCTTTGAGATGACGCTCGAGGCGCAGAGCCCGTGATGCAGCCTTCATCCAGCAGAGGGCGCCAGTGTAACTGGTTTAAGCAAATAAAACAGGCCTGGGAGGAGAGAGATATTTGACACACTCTGGCAAGAAAATATGTTTTAATGTGTAAATTGTGAGGTTGGGGCAGATCATGGCAAATAATATGTTACACACATAAACACCAAGCCAGAATTTCTACAGAGCTGCTGACCTGATCGTCAGAGTGCATTACGTCCATAACAGCGATGCAGCTCGGTCTTATCTTCACAGCCTTCTCCATAAAGCGTAGGCATCGCTGAGAAATAACAGAACCGCCAGATTATCAATTTTGTGACACTTCCGAGCTGCTTTTAAAAGCGAGGTGTGTTAAGGTGTTAGTTTGCACACTTATGGCTCTTGTGTCGTGTCGTTCACTCGCCTCACACTCCACCTGCAGATCTATGGGAAATGACACATCCCTTTTAAGAAGCGCCAGCTGTGTATCATCGCATTGACCCGTCCTCTCCAGAATCACATTTAGTGTCCGGCCAGAAGGAAAATCCATCTTCTTTGCGCCGGGCTCTGAGAAATGCTGCAATGTGCGGGGGGAAAATAATAACATAAAACTATATTAGAGTTCCTCTTTGCCTGGCAGAGTAGGTATTGATTTTTTGGAGCAATGTTTCAGACGGTATCTTCCACGGCCGAATACTAATGTAGCTTTTTCTCCCAGGCCTCAATGCAACAAAACAATATTTAGGAGCATTTTACTGGGCTAAAGGACCAGCGTTTTTAAGATGGGTATGTGTTTGGTTCTGTGTGTGTGTGTGTGTGTGTGTGTGCGTGTGTGCGTGCGTCCGTACGTGTGTGTGTGTGTGTTGGGAGTGCTGTTTTATGTATGTGGCTGTTTATGTGTTAAACCCCAGATTATAATGACACGATCTTTGCAGAATTTAATTTATTTGTCACGGAATCACCGTTCTTTCATTTCACTTCCATTTTCAATTATCTAATCTGATTTGTATAATGATTAATCTCCAGTATTAAGATATTGAAAGTCCCTCTGCGATAGCTATGAAATGGTCCTCATCAGGCAAGAAATATAATGGGATCGCGAAATGGCTTGAGATAAGGCAGAATGATAGAAAGATGGATTCGTAGATTAATGCTGAGGTGTGAAGGAAGGAAGGAAGGAAGAAAGGAGGGAGGGGGGGAGGGAGGGAGAAAAAGGAAGGAAAGGTGGACTTCCTGTCTGGTCACTTTGAACCAAAAGGTGTGTGTGTGTGTGTGTGTGTGTGTGTGTGTGTGTGTGTGTGTGTGTGTGTGTGTGTGTGTGTGTGTGTGTGTGTGTGTGTGTGTGTGTGTGTGTGTGTGTGTGTGTGTGTGTGTGTGTGTGTGTGTGTGTGCGCGCGCCTGCGTGCCTGCCTGTGTGCCTGTGTGCCTGCATGCATTTTGGGGGTCCACTTTGAAAGACAACATAGTTTCTCCCTCTATAGTTTCATGCACGATGCCAAGATAAATGAACAATGTTTATGAGGCAAAGTTTCCAGAGTGGGCGCAGAGTGCCAGCGCAGCTCTGGAGAAGGAGGCTGTGTTTGAGAGAGAGAGAGAGAGAGAGAGAGAGAGAGAGAGAGAGAGAGAGAGAGAGAGAGAGAGAGAGAGAGAGAGAGAGAGAGAGAGAGAGAGAGAGAGAGAGAGAGAGAGAGAGAGAGAGAGAGAGAGAGAGAGAGAGAGAGAGAGAGAGAGAGAGAGAGAGAGAGAGAGAGAGAGAGAGAGAGAGAGAGAGAGAGGGCTGCAGGGTTGCAACCAATTAGGCCTATAGCGGCTCCTCCACCTGCATGGCGAGGCCCCCGGGGGAAGAGCCCCAGTGACAAGATGAGGGATCATCATCATTACCATTATTTATTTGCTAAGCAGAGGCCGACTCTGGGGCCAGTGCTAATGGGATTCACAAATTACACTGTGCGTGTTGCTTTTGGGCTGGTTGTGAGGAGTTAATTGGAATGAGGCGGAGGGGAGGTTGTCGAAATCCGAGCACGTATTAGGCACGTCACCTGCGAAGCGAAATTTGAACGTAAAAGTAAATACGAATCCATAAGTGATTCCATAGCCCTTGAAAGAAGAAACGTCTTTTTTTTTTTTGTTTTTTTTTTAACTAATTCATTGTGTTTGCGGCGTCAGGAGTTGAGGTTGTGGAGTTTTTGCCAAAGTTTTCTTTGCACCGACTGACTTTGATGTCGAGGTGTTTCCTGATTAAACCAAAATTATCTGCAGTGTTTGTCAGGCTAAATACTCCCAGAAGTGCTTGTGGATGATTTTTATAATATGCAGTGTCAATATTTAATTAAACTACTTTCATGCCTAAAAAAAACCCCCAAAACAACAACAACAACAAAAAAAAAAACGACGCCAGTCTATAACTGTCAGCTTTTCACTAAACCCCTAATGAATTGAAAATGAGTTTCAGCGTGCGTCACCACCAGAGAACAACCGTGATCTCCCATCGCCGCTGCTTGCAGAATGCAAATGGTGGCCTCAGTGAGTTCCCACGATGAGGTGCTGGAGCTGCAGCGGCACTATGCCGTCACGTCCCAACATCCCTGCACGGTCCTCTGCAGGTTGGTGTGATTTGTTTTGGTGAAACGCAACATTTGGTAAAATGGGCGAATGGATGTGGGCTGTATGTCACGGTTTTATATCTCTTCCACGTGTGCTTAATGACGTCTTGGGATTTTATTTTTTTGTGTGTTTTTATGTAGTATTTGAAGGAGATCAAAAGGACACGTGCAGGAGTGGAAGGAAGCCCTGATACCAAACACCTTCCTCAGTGTTCGCAAGCAAGTTTGGTCGAAATCATATGAACACAGCAACCTGGAAAAAATGTAATCTCAAAAGCAAAACAGACAGTGTTACACACTGTGGACGCTTATGTATAAATTAATAATTGTATAAATTCAATACTATATACTATAATACTATTCAATACTTGTGAGTGGATGTCTGAAAATATGGTAAATGCACTTCATTTGCAGACACTTAGAATATGGTATATATACTGTGTGTGTATATATATTATATATGTGTGTGTGTGTGTGTGTGTGTGTAGATGTCATTGGATTGACTGTTTGAGGCCTCGGCCGACCTGGAATCCACCTGTGTGTGTGTGTGTGTATATATATACTGTATGTGTATATGAGGCTGGAGATGGTTATACCATCTTTAAATGGATGGACAAGACAAACTTTCCTTTGTTTTGGTAGAATTTTCCCAGTTTAATGTGAAAGCTTTTTGTCAACAGTGACTCCTAAACGTCCCTCTTGACTACTTTCAATGGAATTTGACCTTCTACTATTGAGGGACCAGATTAAAAATAATGATTTAATTGAACTGAAATCACCATATGAGGCCGTGCGATTGCCCGTCCATCCGTCTCCCTGTCCATCCGTCTGTCTGTCCGTCCGTCTGTCCGTCTGTCTGTCTGTCTGTCTGTCTGTCTGTCTCACTGTCTGTCTGTCTGTCTGTCTGTCTGTCTGTCTGTCTGTCTGTCTGTCTGTCTGTCTGTCTGTCTGTCTGTCTGTCTGTCTGTCTGTCTGTCTGTCTGTCTGTCTGTCTGTCTGTCTGTCTGTCTGTCTGTCTGTCCGTCCGTCTGTCCGTCCGTCTCTCTGTACGTCCATCCGTCTGTCTGTCTGTCCGTCTCTCTGTCCATCCGTGCACAGCCGCTCTGGCCGTAGTTGGACCATAACTCATGACGCTCTCCATTCAGAAGGCACCTGAGGGCCCACATTACACCAGTGAGACTCAATCACAGCCTACGCTAAATCGATAATCCTGGAGATAGGGGGGAGGGGAGGGACGGAGGGAGGGAGGGAGGGAGGGCAGCGGTGGACGGACGGAGGAAGGAGCATCCAGGGGGGGAGAGGAGGGCTCGGGATGGGAAGATGAAGAATGAGGTCTGGTTTTCCCACAATCTCCCAGAGGCCCCTTTGCTGACTGTGGTTTTATATGAGGGAAGGGAGGGAGAGAGAGATTTTTTAAATACCTTTATTTTACAGATCTTAACATGAATATAGGAACATAATGATCATGTGAAAAAAGCTGCATATCTCAACATTAATAGAAAAAAAACAGTAAAAAAAAAAAAAAAGTACATAAGTGACTGAAAAGGTAAATAAATACATGGAGATAATTAAATCAGTAGATAAATACAGGAAATGAAAACGTAAATAAGATAGACATGCACTCAATAAACTAGACATATATTCACATTTATTTTATGCCAAACACAAACAGCAAATCATATATCTCCATCAAGAGTGGAGCAGACTACATCCTGGTAGCACCCCTGCTCAGCAACACTCACCAGGTCTCCCGTGGGTTGGCAGGAGGTGAAGTCCACCCAGACTCGGGCCCTCACCGGGGCTTTCAACAGGGGAGGACTTCCTCACCCGCCCTCCCCTCTGCCAGCTTCTTTCTGCTCTTAAAGATGGCCGGTTTTGTCGTACTTGGCACCAAATAGAAAAGCAATCTCTGATCATTTTCCATTAAAAGCTTGAAATAAAATGAAAAAAAATGTCTTTTACATCCAATAAAATAGTGGTACACAGTCTGGGATCGGTTAGTTTCCCCGCAATGGACAATCGCTGCCGACAGTTGGATTTACTTTAGATATAAAAGCATTGAAGGCTATAGCACCGTGTAAAAGCCTCCATTGGAGGTCACCCATTTCTGGACAACACCCTCCACACTGGCTTCTTACCGTCCTCCAACCCTCAGCCCCTCCTTCCACACTGTGTTCACTCTTCTATTTAAATGACTCCTATTAAAACCTTCCACGTAACATTTGTACATCGCTTTGCCCGTTGTCGAGTAAAAACCGAAAATCCGATTCCAGACTCCGGTAGCAGTCCTGCTGAAAAAGGATCTTCTCCGTTTTTTGGGGTCTCCTCTCCATTCTGGAAGTCCTTCGGCGGGCCCAGGTCCCCCTCAGTCGGGGCGCTCATGCCATGGCTTTAAACGGTGTCCAGCTGGGCGCGAAGACCTTTATCTTAGCCGCGATGACAGTGCCTCTGCGTCACTTAACAGAGGTCCGGCTCCCTCCACCAGCTGCCGCACAGTCAGTGTCAGCTGAGTCCAGGTGTCACGCCGTCCTGTATGTCCAGCCTTGCTTCGGTTCCTCTGTAAACCCGTGCAAAGAGACTGCTGATTCCAGACGTTTCCACTCAAATAAAACCCACGTCTTAAAAAGTCCTGAATAAAATGGAGGTTGTCCATCCCATTTTAAAAGCTCGCAAGTTCATTAAAAACAGTGCGGCATCGAGTCCCAAACCAGCCACTGTTCTTAAAATAGCACATGTAACTTCCCTCCACACTAGATTCATCGGGCCTGTTAGAAAACGGTTGTAAAAACTGTACTCTGAAGGTGGCTACAGGACTCTCCAGGTGAACCCGTCCCTGGCCTCCCTCCTACTTGGGTAAAAACAGAACTCTCTGGGAAGTCTCCGAAAATATTGAATTTAAAACATTTGAAATAAAAAATGTATCGTCACGTTTGCAGGAGCTCGAAATTGTGCTTCATTTATTTAAAAACACAACTCTCACCTGCCCTACAGTTGGAGCATATAGGTTTATAAATACAAAGTCAAAAAAGTTCAGAACGGGTTCTAACTACCATCTCCGGAAGCTCCTGGAGCGGAGGAGTCCCCGCCCTGCGCTGACCGAGCTCTTGTGGCTCAACACCACCTCTCCGTCCCACTCCCTCCTCCAGTCGGTCACTGTGAGTTCCCTCTTCTTCACGTCCCTCATGTCCCTAAGTTCAGGGTTCCCATGCTAAAACTAAGCATGGGGAGGAAGATATTTTAAAAAAGTGACGTCAAAAATGGTAGAAACACTAGTTTAAAAAAGCAGCATAAAAACGTAGACCCCTCCATTGCAATCTTCCGGACTCTTTCCTTAGTTTTTGTACAATTTATTACCCGATCTGCTGCCGGGCTGACTTAAGCAACAGCTCTTTGTCAGTGAAATACTTTTCTACCCTTTTCATGTTTTTTGTTGCTGGTAGAAACTGTTTGATTTTTCCTAATCCCAAAATCAATTCCTTCCTGTTACCGGACCGGTGGATCTGGGAGGCTGCGGTGCCTGAGTCCAACTCTGACTCCTCCTGGTCCACCGTCCGCACTGCTCCCTTCTTGGCCCGGGAGTTTGCTCGGTCACATTTGTTCCTCTTAAGTTGAGGTGTCCTCACCGACCCTTCATGCTCTGCCACGTCAACACTTTCACAACTATCCGTCTTAGTTACCTTTGCCAGCAAAAGCTTAATTTCTACATTAACCTTTGGACCAGAAACATCTGGTTTCTACCTGATTCACCACTACCTTCTGAGGGAGGATTCCTCACCCCACCCTCCTGTCGAACCTCTAGGTTCAGAGCCTCAGTCTGACAAGTCACCTGGTCCGGATCCTTGGTCCCTGCCTGGCGGGAACCCCCCCCCGTGCGGCCTGGATCTCCGGTCTCAGCCACTAACGGACCCAGCCCGACCCGAAACCCCAGCCCCAGCCTGGGCCAAACCACCGGCCCAGCCTGGCCAGAACTGTCAGTCCCTGCCAGGCCTGGTCCTCCGGTCCCCACTCTACGCCCGGCTTTCATCCGGTCCTGGCGCCGGGCTGCCAGCTCCACTAGCTGCAACTCTCTCAGGACACGCTATAATTAAATGTCCTTCCTTACGACAACCAAAAACACCTTAGACTCCCAGAAGCAACATATATCTAATTACTCAAAATGCTCCCTTTCTAACTTCGGTATTAGGTCCAGGTCCTCATTTCTGGTTGTTCGAAACCATCAGCACCGGTAGCACGTGCTGCGATAGGAGAGACTCGCACCCCAACGGGAGTCCTTTAATCGGTGAAATGATTTGTGCGGCGTCTGGACAATTCTCTGCTCAGAATCTCAGCCCTTATAAACGGGGAGGACATTAGCCAACGTGAATTTCTCCACCGAGTTCAGAGACATGACCGCGGTCGCGCGGATCTCATGCTGCTGTAGCCCCACCCGCAGCCCGCACCCGCAGGCTGCACTCCTCCACTAAGCGGGGGGGCGGCGGAGACCTTCACTTAGGGCCCCCTGCACCGTCAGCTCCGCTCCATGCCGCCCCCGATCCCAATCTATTTACAACCCGACACCAAATAAATAGCCCAAACAAACTACGTGCGGCCACACAAGAAACGATAGAGGAGAGGCAAAAAGAAGTTTGCAAACCCTACTCTGTAGAGACACGCACGCTCTCACCATTCACCCCGCAACACTCGCTCCCAGCATGCGCTCAGAGAGAGAGGGAGAGAGGGAGAGAGAGACTTTTGACTTTTAAGGTTCCTGTATTTTCAGTAAGTCATGTCACAGAAACTTGATTACGAGGGAACCGAAAAGCAACAAAATTAGAGACAAACCACAGGAAAAATCACGGGTTAGTAAGAGCACAGACGTCCCTCTTCAGAGACAACTAGGTAGGCAGGGATCTGTTGATGTCTTCACCCGGTTTGAGGCAGCTGTTCACTATAAGGACGGCTCCCGTTGTATCCCGTAGAGAGGGGGAGGGAGAGGGAGAGAGAGAGAGAGAGTGGTCAGGATAGAACTGATCTATGAAAAGTTTCACTCCCTCGTTTGGTTGTCTCTCCCTAATCTCTCTCTTGTCCCCTCACTTATCAACCCCAAATAAAAAACAGAAGGTGGTCAGTCAAAGCAAAGCAAAGAGCGGGTGTTAGGAACGACAGTTATGAGTTATTTGAGACACAATCTCGCCGCGATAGCGGCGGAGGGGTTGGGGGATTAAAGGAGATGGCGTCTCTCTCTCTCTTTCTCTCTCTCTCGCTCTCTCTCTGTGGGGCATCGTACAGGCCTTTCTCTCTCTCCTGCGCTCCATATTTCTCTCTTGCTCTCTCTGCATGGCACCATTTAAATGATGTCACAGAGAGAGAGAGAGGCCTAAGTAGGCCTTTCTCCATCCTTCCCTCCTTCCCTCACCCTCACTTTCTCTCTGTGAGGCCTCGTGTAGGCCTCTCTCCCTCCCTCCCTCTCTCTCCTTTTCTCTCTCTGAGGCATCATGTAGACTCCCCCCCGCCCCCCTCTCTTTCTCTACCGCTCGCTGATTGATCATGCAGGCCTTCCTCTCTCTATAAGGCATCACGCAGGTCTCTCTCTCTCTCTCTCTCTCGCTCTCTTTCTCTCACTCTCTCGCTCTCGCTCTCTCTCACTATAAGGCATCATGCAGGTCTCTCTCTCTCTCGCTCTCTCTCTCACTCTCTCTCTCTCTCTCTCTCTCTCTCTCACTATAAGGCATCATGCAGGTCTCTCTCTCTCTTGCTCTCTCTCTCACTCTCTCTATAAGCCATTATGCAGGTCTCTCTCTCGCTCTCTCTCACGCTCTCTATAAGCCATTATGCAGGTCTCTCTCTCGCTCTCTCTCTCTCTCTCTCTCTCACTCTCTATAAGCCATTATGCAGGTCTCTCTCTCTCTCTCACGCTCTCTATAAGCCATTATGCAGGTCTCTCTCTCGCTCTCTCTCTCTCTCTCTCACTCTCTATAAGCCATTATGCAGGTGTCTCTCTCTCTCTCGCTCTCTCTATAAGGCATCATGCAGGTCTCTCTCTCTCTCTCTCGCTCTCTTTCTCTCTCTCTCTCTCTCTCTCTCTCTCACTATAAGGCATCATGCAGGTCTCTCTCTCTCTTGCTCTCTCTCTCACTCTCTCTATAAGCCATTATGCAGGTCTCTCTCTCGCTCTCTCTCTCTTTCTCCCTCTCTCTATAAGACGTCATGTAGGCCTCTACCTCTCTTTCTATAAGGCATCAGCACTGTAGGCCTCTCACTCTCCCCCTCTCTCCTTCTCTCTATAAGGCATCATGCAGGTCTCTCTCTCTCTCTCTCTCTCGTTCTCTCTCTGTCACTCTCTCTCTATAAAGCATCATGTAGGTCTCTCTCTCTCTCGCTCTCTCTCCGTCACTCTCTCTCTCTCTCTCGCTCTCTATAAAGCATCATGTAGGTCCATCTCTCTCTCGCTCTCTCTCCGTCACTCTCTCTCTCTCTATAAAGCATCATGTAGGTCTCTCTCTCTCTCGCTCTCTCTCTGTCACTCTCTCTCTCTCTCTCTCTATAAAGCATCATGTAGGTCTCTCTCTCTCTCTTTCTTGCTCTCTCATTGTCACTCTCTCTCTCTCTATAAGGCATCATGTAGGTCTCTCTCTCTCTCTCACTCGCTCTTTCTCCCTCTCTCTATAAGGCATCGTGTAGGCCTCCCACTCTCTCCCTCCCTTCCTCCCTCTTTCATTCTCTCTTTCAAGCATCATGTTGGTCCCGCTTTCTCCCTCTCTCTATAAGACATCATGTAGGCCTCTACCTCTCTCTATAAGGCATCATGCAGGTCTCTCTCTTTCTCTCGCCCTCTCTGTCACTCTCTCTCTCTATAAAGCATCATGTAGGTCTCTCTGTCTTTCTCTATAAGGCATCATGTAGGTCTCTCTCTCTCTCTCTCGCTCGCTCTTTCTCCCTCCCTCTTTAACATCGTGTAGGCCTCTCACTCTCTCTCCCTCCCTCTCTCTTTAAAGCATCATGTTGGTCTCACTTTCTCTCTCTCTCTCTCTCTCTCTCTCTCTCTCTCTCTCTCTCTCTCGCTCTCTCTTTCTCCCTCTCTATATAAGGCATCATGCAGGTCTCACGTTCTCGCTCTATCTCACTCTCTTAATCCCTCTCTTTATAAGGCATCATGTAGGTTTCACTTTCTCTCTCTCTCTCTCTCTCTCTCGCTCTCTCTTTCTCCCTCTCTCTATAAGGCATCATGTAGGCCTCTCCCTCTCTTTCTATAAGGCATCAGTACTGTAGGCCTCTCACGCTCTCCCCCTCTCTCCCTCTCCATAAGGCGTCATGTAGGTCTCTCACTCTCTCCCTCCCTCCCTCTCTCACTCTCTCTATAAAGCATCATGTACGTAGGTCTCGCTTTCTCTCTCTTCTCTCTTTCTCCCTCTCTCTATATGGCATCATGTAGGCCTCTCCCTCTCTTTCTATAAGGCATCAGTACTGTAGGCCTCTCACTCTCTCCCTCTCTCTCCCTCTCTCTATAAGGCATCATGTAGGTCTCTCACTCTCTCTCTCTCTCTCTCTCTCTATAAGAAATCATGTGGGTGTCTCTCACTCTCTCTCTCTATAAGGCATCATGTAGGCCTCTCGCCCCCGCCGCCTCTCGCCCCCGCCCCCTCTCTCTCTCGATGGCTCTCCGTTGTTTCTGAGTGATGTGTGGCTGATGGCGAGCGCTGGGCGATGACAGATGAATGTGACAAGCAGATGGTTTTGCTTGTCGTCTCTTTAATCACACAGATCCAGTCAGCCATGAAGCCAGAGCTCTGTCTTGTCAAAGCAATACAAACTGGAGACAAATTTACCCTCCGCGCCATAGAAGTCGTACAAAAAAAAAAAAAAAAGAAAGGGAAAAGAAAAGAGATTGCGCCGGCATGGAGGAGGAGGAGGAGGAGGAGGAGGAGGAGGAGAGCGGGGTAAATGTAAATAAGGGTCTTTGTGTCGAGGTCGGCCCCTGATTCGTTTCTGGCGAGATGAGCTGAGTGAGTTGTCTGCTGCGAGTGGAGACGCTGAACTTTAA
Organism: Zeus faber; assembly: GCF_960531495.2. Lineage (NCBI taxonomy): Eukaryota > Metazoa > Chordata > Actinopteri > Zeiformes > Zeidae > Zeus > Zeus faber. The sequence goes on from NC_137192.1 coordinate 18,486,166, forward strand.
ATTTGACAGCTATGACGATGTAGGCGAACAATCGGCGAAAACAATCATTTTCTGACATTAGTGCCGCGCCATACAGAGATGTCTCCTATATCGCATGAGAGACAGTTGGCGAGGTGAGCTGAGGAATAGGCAAATTGGCACAAATGTGTTTTAGCGCCAGTCGTCCTTTTTTTTTTTTTTTTTGCATTGTCTAGGACCTAGAGTAACTACTTCATGAGTATTCCTCAGAGCGTTCCGAAATTCTGGCTGAAATTGAAACCAGGATATTTTCTACCAATATTTTCCTTCGCTTATAACTTTACCCATCATGCATTTCATTCTGTATCTTCATTTTGGAAAAAAAAAAAGGACTGATATGAAGGGTAGAAATTGTTATTTATTTTTTCATCTTTCATCTTGTCTTTATTTATCCTCTTCGGATACACTCATTTGCGTAGACCTATTCAGATCACATCGTCACGTACACAACCGGGGCCACGCCCATATTAAGAAACCAACGCCCCACGAGTCGACTCATGAATATTAATTAGGACGAGGTCGGGCCCCTCAGATCTAGAGATGGTTCAGAGTCATCATGGATAAAACTATAGAAAACACAATCTCGTCTACAGCTCCCTCGAATCGACGCTTCAGCAGTGAAACACCTCTCACAGGCGGTTTTCGTGGTGAACTGCGGTGGACGTCTCCGGTGGTCGGGAGGGCGTTTCAGGGCGACGCGGGTGAAATTCCGCATCGGGCGCCACGAACAAGCCGAGGGGGGTTCGGAGTGTTGATTCACAGCGAGCGGAGGCGAGAAGTGTAATTAACGCCGAAACTGGCGAGATCAGCAATTAAACTGGCAGCAGCTTTCGTGTGTGAAGGGGCATCGTCCCCCACGCACGCACGCACACACACACACACACACATACACACACACACACACACACACACTATGAAATAAAAACGCGGCACATTCAACATACCAGTGTTGAAGTCACCACACCTGACTCCTCCGCTAATGTTGAGATAAGTCAACATTAGTCCGTCTCCGGCCCCTCATTCACTTCTTCACTCTATTCACCCACCCCTCCCGACACCACCCAATCTCAAGGTGAGGCTGCCAAGGTTAAATTGACTTTAGATTAATTAACTGTCAATTAAGGGAGTAATTGTTTTGTAATGTGGCGCGCCCCTGAGACAAGATGGGTGTGAGCGGGGTCCGGTGCTGCTTCAGGACGATAAGGTGGAGAGTGACGCCTCTGAGAGAGAGAGACAGAGAGAGTGGGCGAGAGAGAGGGAGAGAGGGAGAGAGAGTGAGAGAGAGAGCGTGAGAGAGAGAGAGAGAGAGAGAGAGAGAGAGAGTCCATTATCCCCCCACGCCGCTGCAGGGTCACTCCAACACAGGCACACTCGCTCTAATCAACATTCAGCGGTGTGTTTCGAAGGCAGATGGATGCATGGAAACCCACCAACACCAATAAAAACCGAGGGAAGGAGAGGGAAAGAAAAACGAGGCGACAGAGAGAGTGATGAACGCGGCGCGAGGAGGAACAGACGGAGGAGTGAGGAGTAGACGGAAAGAAAGGAGAAATTAATAATACAGAGGGCGGGGGAGAGGGGCTCGTGCTGCGAAGTGCTGATGAAATGGTGATTGCCTCTCGCTGGCTAATGGCTCGGCCTGGAGGGTCTCCAGAATGACATCCTCCACTCGGCTCCTCTCTCGCTCTCTCTCCGTTCCTTTCCCCTCCCCCCAGTTCCTCCTTTCGCTTCCGTTTTTTTTTTTTTTTTTTATCCCTCTATCCCAAGTTCCGTCATGAGAAATCAATCAGAAATCAGAAACTGTCTCAGAGCTTAACGACGTCGGGGAGGCGTTTCAAGACTCCGCGCACCCTCTGCAGGTTATAATCCATTAAACGGCACAACGACAAAAAAAATAAAAGAAACCACCGCAATCTCAACATGTGGCGTCGACATAGAAGGCCTCGAACCGAACTCCTCTGGAATATTTTTATTTTTATTTTAATTTGTCATGATCCAACCTTTCTGTGAACGAGCCTCCAGTACCGCACACGGGACAAGAGGAGGGAACGCTCCATTTGGAACAATCCATTTCAATTAAAGCGGATATCTATGAGCTGGTAATTAGTTTTGTGGACTGGAGAACATTCCTGTAATTGACGCCGCAACTCCACACCTTTCCAGAGGGACTGTACGCTGGTTTCTATCAGTGACTTAATTGTTTTCCCTTGTCGTTGTTGTTCGTTTCGTTTTTTTGTTTTGTTTGTTTGTTTTTTTCCCCCCCTGCAGAACTGATTACAGCGTCTTCCATCCATTGATTCGCCAGTTCCCCCCAGTTTTCCCATCGTGCAACCTGTTTGCATTAATACAGCGGCCTTTAAAAAAAACAAAACTGAAGTGCACCCCCTTGATGAACTCGCTGAGACTTAATGGATGCAAGGGCGGATGGAAGGATGGATGGATGGATGGATGGATGGATGGATGACTGAATGGATGGATGACTGAATGGATAGATGTATGGATGGATGGATGGATGGATGACTGAATGGACGGATGGATGACAGATGCATGGATGACTGATGAGAAGATAAGTGGATGGTTCGATGAATCGCTCGATAGGAGCACAGATGCGGATGTGTTGATGGATTGATTATCTGGAGGAGAGGCAGGAGAGATGGTGGGAGAGAAGGGCTGGATTGTCATCGGATGAGCTGATGAATAAATGGGCGGAGAGATAAGTGGACGGGCAGAACGGCAGATTGATGGCTGCTGTGTTCAGACCGGGCCACCTGCACCCTCTGCCTTTGCAAAGGGGTGGAGAGCAGATACTTATCTGTAATAACGTAATGGTAATGGAGCTCAAAATATACTCAAAAACAACTCATTCTCTGGAGCGGCCGTCCTTCTGCTTCACCGGCCCAGCTCCTGCGGCTTCTATCGCTCCACATTCCCAAGGATTTGCCTTTGGTGACATGTTTTCAAAGGACAAGTAGGGAATATTTTACCTACCTGTGTGTGTGTGTGTGTGTGTGCGTGTGTGTGTGTGAGATGGCCATAAACACTATTGTGCATAACTACTTATTAATGTTCCTCTCCATCTGTTAGTGTTTCTATTTACATTCTAAGACCTCCCTCGACTGAAATGCGTTATCCTCTTCCACATTTTACACAATTTCTCTCCTTTTCTTTTCTCATCTCCTCTCCCCTTCCGTACCGTATGTACACACTCCTATTCCTTCCCTTCCATCTCCTCCTCCCTCCTTCCATTTGTTTTGAGTGGAGTTGTTTTGCGGCCCCCCGCCTCCCCCTTTCAGCAGATGGACCGGACACACACTGGTGGCTCGCATGGGAAAGTAATGGCAGTAAAGTGGCGTTTTCGGAACTGGTGTGTGTGTGTGTGTGTGTGTGTGTGTGTGTGTGTGTGTGTGTGTGTGTGTGTGTGTGTGTGTGTGTGTGTGTGTGTGTGTGTGTGTGTGTGTGTGTGTGTGTGTGTGTGTGTGTGTGTGTGTGTGTGTGTGTTGGGTCTCTCTCTGTCTGTCTGTCTGTCTGTCCGTCTCTGTATCTGTATTTCCCAGTCTTCCCCTCTCCAGTGTGTCTATGTCTGTGCGTGTGTGTGTGTGTGTGTGTGTGTGTGTGTGTGCGCGCGTGTCTGTGTCTACAGTATGTGTGTGTGTATGAATATGCAAGTGTGTATTAACAGGTGCTTGTGACTCGGTGGGTGGGGGGCGGCGGCCCGCCCCGGACCTCAAACACAGAATACATTTTCGTCCCCGTCTCATTAAACCGTCCGAGCCCATTTATGCTAATGTGCTGCGTGATATCCAACAACTTCTTTAACCCTTTGATACCAACCCTATCGATCGGAGCCTCGCCAGAAATAATTGGGCAGATAGGTGTTATCTATCGCGGGATGGGGTGGCGGGGCGCGGTGCAAGACGTTCAGATGGGGGCAAAAAAAAAAAATAGTGAAGAGTTTGCGGCGTCGGCAAATGAGAGAGGGATCGATAGGGAGGTAAGCACTTTCCCGCCTGAGAGAGAGCGAGAGAGAGAGTTGAGCAGAACAACAGAGCGGAAACTCAATTTTTACCGTTTCCCCAAAACTTCACGGGGAGAGAGAGTCCCCGAAACCGGCGGGAGGACGTTTGCGCGGCTGACTCCAAATGTGGACGATACAGGCGTTTGGAAACCGTTGCTAAAAGAAGGATGTTTATTGTTTTATTTCAGTGCAGATATTTGCGGCGTTCCACACATTTAAATAAATGAAGCTTCAGGCGGCAGACCTGTGTTCATTTTGTCAGTGTCACAAAATATAGACAAAACTAGAATTTTGTGAACGTTTTTGTTGCCAATCAGATATTTACTCTATATACTGGATGTGAATACGCGCAACGATTATTTTCCAGATTGTATTTAAAGTTATTTTTTCGAATGGCAAAAAAACCTCTGGTTGTGCTTGCAGGCATTCTGCTTACATCTCGCTTGCATGTTGAATTCTTTCTAGAAGAAAGAGGAGGTTTTCGTTTTATTATTGATGCAAATTCCGTTCTTGAAACCTTGAAACCCGCTCTCTGCTTGGTGAATATTTCTCCTCAAATCTGGCAGGATCTCTTGTCTTTCATGTTTTTTTCCTGTTGTTGTTGGCCACGTTCCTCCCCCAATCAGTTTTGTGATATTTTCGGTTTTTACCGCGAGTGGAGGTGAGCGCGGTTGTCGAGGGCGGCGTAGCATTGAGCCGCTTTGTCTTTGTTTTTCACGGATTCATCGATACTGTTGGACGTCACAATGGTGCCTTTAAAAAATGACCCTCTGGGGGATATATTGTGTTTGTGTCATGATGGAGCTGGAAGGATAGGCCGTCGTTTTTTGGGTCTTCACACCCGATAATACACAACAAAATACAGTTACCAAGATGCGTTTATTGATCACCCCGTCATAAGATTCATAAGATTGTAATCACCTCACCTCAAAATCAACATCTTAAAATGCAACATACAGTTTACGACACGATATACAAAAATCCACAATTAAACAGAAGAACAAATATTAAAACACAGTGGCCCCTCAAGAGAAACCCCACATGCCTCCATCACCACATTCTTTATGATGCCCCTTAAATTCATCAAGAGATGTGACTCATTTTGGACCTTTTCTTCAGATATTTTCATGCCTGAGGTGCGTCATAGGAAGATGCAGTTTTCCCCGGATCCTTCGAAACCCGGTGTACAACCGCTTGGAGCGTAGCTGGTAACCACCAGAGCTGAGACGGAGAAGGGTACAGAGGTGAGCTGGAGGTCTACCCAGAACTGCTCTATAGTTAAAGATAGACAGTACAGCACCGGTGCTGTTGTCTGCACAACCCGGTCTCACGCTTCCTGCTCATAGTCACGCAAATGAATCTATTGAATCGTGTCCTCGGAGTAGGATTGTCCGACTTTATTCGTGCTATATGTAGCGATCTATTGAATCGTGTCCTCGGAGTAGGATTGTCCGACTTTATTCGTGCTATATGTAGCGTTAACTAATGTTTAATAATTGTCTTGTCAGGGCACCACCCCTTTTAATTTCAGGGGACCTTATGAAATTTACTTGAAGCAAATCAATCGTTAGGCATCAATCTCATAACCTAAAAAGTGCACCGTCGTTACTGTCGTTCAGGGATCTCTCAAAAAAATCACAAGACAACGACCTCAGAAACAGATGGAACATTTATTTATAGCTAGAATTGCTTGGCAATAAAAGGTAAAATAAAGAAATGGTAAATAAAGAATGAAACTAATAAGAAAATCAACAAAATAAATAAGAAAATAATGGATTCCTAACCGACAAACTGGTTTGGCAGGAATGGAGGGGGCGTGTGGTTGGAGAGTAGAATAAAGGGAACGTTAGAGTATTTGAAGTTTCTAGGGTCTGATCTGGAGATGTCCACTCTCTCCGACTCCAATCCTTAATTAAAGACGCAGGAGAAGAATCTTCTGCAGGTTGTTACTTGAGCCACCCGTCACCCGTCACCCGTCACCCGTCCGCCGGGGGGCTAAGCCGCTGGGTGAGCCACCCGCCACCCTTCCTCTGGTTGTCGCTTGGTTCCGTCCCGCGTCACGATGCGCTTCAGCGGAGAGATCCACCAGAAGGTAGAGTCGGAGGTTCCGAGAGTTGCCGACTTCGGGTCTTACCCCCGGGCGGCGTGCCGAGGCGTTGTCACAGCAGCGTTGGGGGATGGAACATGGTAGGCGGGCTCGAGGCTTCGGTTAGTGAGCAGAGAGCGGTTCCTTAACTGTTTATATAAGAAGGGATCTGCAGATATGCAGATCCGAACTCGGGTTTTAAGTAAAACCAAAAAAAGATCAAAAACTAAAAGAATATGCGAAAGCTGGTAGAAAATGTAGAATGGGCAAGCCTTAGACAAAGAGTCTCCATCACTAATTATAGGTGAGAAGGGGGCGACAGTAACAGTCGCCCGTTGGCCCTCAGAGTCAATCGGCAACCATTTTGCGGACTCTGGGTTCCCCCTTTGGCAACCCCTTTTGAACATAAAACATAGGGACAGCAAACGGCAAAAGGTGCACCCAAAAATAAATATTTTTTTTTTGCATTAGTGATATTGAAATATTGCTTTTACAGCCAAAACCAGAACACTGCACTTGCGTTGGTGTGTTTTCTCACATGTGCAGCTGCTCAACGTTTTGATGCCTTTCTCCCCTCTGCGATGTGAAAACGTCAGATTTCCACACAGAGAAATAAAAGCGTGCGTCCTGCTCACAGTTCAGTTATAAAATCTCAGCGCACCACAGAGCGTCTCTCCTGCCGGGCTGCTGACAGCGCTGTTAGCCAAAGAGTAGAGCAAGGTTATTACAGTCAGGGATGCAAACAACTCGCTTTTCGGCGAATGTGGTTTTTTACACTTGAATTTGGCATTTAATTTTTTTTTTTCACCCGCCCCAGAGAGCAACGCCATCGATTACTCGATTAACTGGTGGACTCATTCTCTGATATTACGTTAGAACTCAGACACAGCTCTAGTCTCCGTTTGAAAGCGATCCAAAGCAGGAAGCGATGCTGCGTTCATTGGAACTCGGAAAACCGTCAGCTCCATAATTAGATTTCCGACCTTTTTTCACCATACATGTGTTTGCATCCCTGTACCGTTAACTAAATTAAACTGAAAACTAAAACTAGGTGTGAAATTTTGTGACATCAATGTGTGATTTATGGTCACATTTCGAAATGTGACATTTTTGTTTTTTCACATAATATGAAAGTGGAGAAGCAGAGCTTTAAAACAAGGTACAATATCGCATGCGTGAATCAAGGAAGCTATGTTTTGAAAACTGAAGTTCTGAGAAAAAAAGGCCTTGCAGTTTTAGATGCATTTCCAGACTTTTGTAGCTCAAAATACATATTTCGAAACAAAATAAGTGCTTTAAATTGTTACATTTGGATAGTGCTGTACTCTTTCAATGAGATCATGTTGAGTTGTTTTTCTGACATAATATTTGAATCATTAATTTCTAAACAATATTGGAAAATGCATCATTCAAATGAATCCTAAAATTTTTCCTTGAAGTTTAAGTTTTTTTTTTCCCCATTCAAATTTCATGCTCACTATACTAGCATAACCCCCATATAATTCTGTTGCTTATAAAAATTCCATTTTTGTTTTATGACAAGAGGAGACTAAGAGGACCCCGCCATTTGCATTCTGGAAATCGTTGGTTTCCGGGAGCGACCGCTCCGCCAGCTCCTGCTGCCAGTTCCGCGATATGATTTGAGAGCTTCTGCCACCCTCTTCTCATAACAACCTCTTCTCCATGACAACACGGAGAAAACTTTTTCTTCAGAAAATGAAAACGTGAAAACTACGTTTATTTGTTGTTGTTGCTTGAAAATATTGCTTACGAAAGTGACGTCAGCTCTTCTTCTTCGTGTCCTCTGAGCCGGCGTCAGCGCAACATTGTTTTATCACACGAAAAAAGCCTGGTGTTGTCCCGGTTAATTTATAACCTTATTTTATCAAAGCGGTTTCACAGTCTGACTTCACGTCACTTGGGAAATTGAAGGAGCACCTTGATCTCCATGTTTGCGTCAAAGATAATCGTAAGATCGCCGTTTGCGCTGTTTTGCGAGTTCAGGAAGTTGGTGGGCGCTCTGGGGGACAACGGCCAATATTCCTGGGATTCGACGTAGTCAGTGGATATCCATGGCTTACAGTCGGATTAGCAACTTAAGAGGTGAGAATGGAGTTGGAGTTTAGAGACGACGTCTACGACCAGATTGTTTCACAAATAATAAGTAGTAAATTAAAAACAAAAGCTAATAAAAAGCTAAATTGTCATCAGATGACGGACTATGGGTTCCGAGATCTGCCTCTTTTGCTCTCCACACGGACTGTACACAATGACGGCACACGGAAGTGGAAGTCTTGGCCCGAATATCCGCTGAATTTTCAGAAATCCAGGAAACCAGGAGAAACACAGCCACTCCCCCATCACCCAGGGTCCACAGCTATTCACAGTCAGAGCTACTCGGCCATAAAATCCACAAACTAGCAGCAGGCGCCAGTCCTAAATTCAGGTTTAAAATAAAGCAGGGAATCCACTGAGTGCAGATTTGTACCGAATTAGCAGAATAATGAAAATCTGGCAACCGCTGTACCGCTGATCCGTAGTGTGATGCTCTGTCCCCCTCAGGTGCTGTGCCAGCAGGTGGATTCCAGGTCGGCCTAGGCCTCAAACAGTCAATCCAATGACATCTACACACACACACACACACACACACACACACACACACACACACACACACACACACACACACACACACACACACACACACACACACACACACACACACACAAGGTGGGTTGTTGGCTTGCGGGCAGCACCATCAGTCAGGGTCTCGCTTCAGGAAAGGTTCTCTGACCTTCATCACAAGGACGCGTGAGAGCGGAAGAAAGAACAGAAGAGTAAAGAGAGAGACTTCTGCGGAGCAACCCAAGCGGATCTAAAACCATCCCACTGTTTTCTGTGATTTAAGTAGTTAAGACCAGTGGGTCTGTCCTGGCAGCAGTTTCCACTCTGTGAGGGAGAGTTGGCTTGCTCCACGCCACTGGAGATACTGCGCTGGCTATCTGCCCATATACCATAATAGTTCTGCATGTCTTGAGTCTTTTGACGTGTGAATGTAAAAATAACACACTACAGATATAAGGGGAGAGCCACTGCCAGGCAAGAAAAAAAACACTTAATTGAGCATTAGATAGATTAAGATAGATTAAATCGGTACTGCATTGGCAAATACTTTTGCCTACATAAATAACCATGCACTGTATGATATATGCTCTCAAAAATTGTGTCTTGTAGTTCAAAAATAGCTAACAAACTAACATTAGCAAACAGGGGGTAGGGTTTGTTTTTAGGGTAACTTTCTATGTGCACGGCCTTCAGCTTTGCCCTGCCGAGGTAACAGCTTGTTTTGTTTTTTTTGAGTAGCATTTTAATTATGTGTGTGTGTGTGTGTGTGTGGGGGGGAGTCCTGCAAGGTGTGTGTGCGTGTACCTATGTGGCCCTGGGAGTCCTGCAAGGTGTGTGTGTGTGTGTGTGTGTGTGTGTGTGCGCGTGTGTGTGTGTGTGCATGGGGATCGTCTGGGTTTTGTTTGTGTGTGTGTGTGTGTGTGTAGCCCTGGCGGTCCTGCAAGGTGTGTGTGTGTACCTGTGTAGCCCTGGGTGTCCTGGAGGCTGTGTGTGCGTGTGCGTGTGCTTGCGTGTGTGTGTATATGTGTGTGGGGCCCCGGGGGTCCTGCAAGGTGTGTGTGTGTGTGTGTGTGTGTGTGTGTGTGTGTGTGTGTGTGTGTGTGTGTGTGTGTGTGTGTGTGTGTGTGTGTGTGTGTGTGTGTGTGTGTGTGTGTGTGTGTGTGTGTGTGTGTACCTATGTGGCCCTGGGAGTCCTGCAGGCTGTGTGTGTGTGCGTGTGTGTGTACCTATGTGGTCCTGGGAGTCCTGCAAGGTGTGTGTGTGTGTACCTATGTGGCCCTGGGAGTCCTGCAAGGTGTGTGTGCGTGTACCTATGTGGCCCTGGGAGTCCTGCAAGGTGTGTGTGTGTGTGTGTGTGTGTGTGTGTGCGCGTGTGTGTGTGTGTGTGTGTGCATGGGGATCGTCTGGGTTTTGTTTGTGTGTGTGTGTGTGTGTGTGTGTGTGTGTGTGTGTGTGTGTGTGTGTGTGTGTGTAGCCCTGGGGGTCCTGCAAGGTGTGTGTGTGTACCTGTGTAGCCCTGGGTGTCCTGGAGGCTGTGTGTGCGTGTGTGTGTGCTTGCGTGTGTGTGTGTGTGTGTGTGTGTGTGTGTGTGTGTGTGTGTGTGTGTGTGTGTGTGTGTGTGTGTGTGTGTGTGTGTGTGTGTGTGTGTGTGTGTGTGTGTGTGTGTGTGTGTACCTATGTGGCCCTGGGAGTCCTGCAGGCTGTGTGTGTGTGTGCGTGTGTGTGTACCTATGTGGCCCTGGGAGTCCTGCAAGGTGTGTGTGTGTGTGTACCTGTGTGGCCCTGGGTGTCCTGCAGGCTAATGCTATTGACACCCCTGCATTTTGGATTCTTCATCAAAATGAAACATCGAAGTTTGAAATCACAAAGTTTGCTTCTCCCATAATTCGCATCGATCATCCACGTCTGAAAACCCCAGCAAGAACTGACTTGTCTACGTGTACACACATCCACATGCAAAGCCCCAACGACACTGATGTGTCAGCATTTTTCTCCACAGTAGAGTAGAGCTGTAGTGCATGTTTTGGAATGGTTTGCAGGGGAGAGACAATGTGTACTGAACGACACACACACACACACACACACACACACACACACACACACACACACACACACACACACACACACACACACACACACACACACACACACACACACACACTATCGCACCCCAGCAGTTTCCACTAACGACTCATGTCCTCGCTGCCTGTTCTGCCCTGTCAGGGATTATACAGCGGTGACCTTCCTCTCTGTTAGCGCCGCGCTCCTCTTCACTCTGACCGGCTTGACCACCACCGTCTGGATATCTGTCCAAAAGCGTACAAATCACAGTTGATCACTTCTGGCTGTTTCCCCGGAAAACATTTAAATTCCAACATGGCACCGGAGTGACGCCTTGCAGAATCAGTGGTCTGTCTGTCTGTCTGTCTGTCTGTCTACCTGCCTGCCTGCCTGCCTGCGTGCGTGCGTGTGCGTGTGTGTGTGTGTGTGTGTGTGTGTGTGTCTCACTTAGCAGACCACCCCAACGTTTTTGTTTTTTTGTTTTTTTGTTTTTTTCCAACAAACAGCAAAACAAGTGACAACATAAGTTGTATTACAAATCGTATATCAAAGCTTTATTTACAAAATACTGACAAAATGTATTAAATTATGAAGAACATCAACATGTTTTCATACAGCTTGTTGCCATGTTTATCATTGTTTTGCTGTTATATTTCCTCTCCTTTAGCTCCTGTCAGTTTTTGTGGACATCAATGCATAATATGATTTATTTAAATTTGAAATGTATAATATAGGGTCATTCAGTCGTCAACTTTAGTTCTACTCTCCAGCGTCCTCCGTGCGACAGCTTTGAGATCCACTGTGACCGAGTGACTTAAAGACAAATTATACACAACTCGTCGTCACATCAAACCACAAGATCTTGAGCCGAGGAAAATCGAGCTGCGCTTGAAAACATCTGGAGGTCTGTGACGGCGCACTCCAAAATATGCTTATTGCCGCATTGCCTCTGCCTACACATGTGGGCAGGTAGCGCTCTCCAGGCACCGGGCATTCAGCTGCCAGTCTGCCAGGTGATGAACTGCGACTCCGGAGAAGACGTTTCCGTGGCGTCAGAGTCCGATGCTGGTGAGCTTCCTGTCGCTCCGGTCGTCGGCGGCAACGCACATCGCGGGGTTGGGCTCGGCCACGGAGCCGCCTTTCACCATCCTGTCGCGGATGATGCTTTCGGAAGGTAGCTTCCCTAGATAGTGAGTGTTTATAGCATGTGCGTACGTGCGCTTTGCTCCTGCAAGTGCGTGCGTGCGTGCGTGCGTGATGTGTGTGTGAGCTCTTCAAGCAATGCTCACATCATCTGCAAAGACGGAATACATTCAAGAGGGAAAGGCAGACAGTGTTAACATCTGCTTATCAGCAGTTTCCATGAGCGCTCAACAGCTTTACAGGTGGGTTTTGTTGGCGGTGTAGATTTCAGAGGAACATTTAGCCTCGGGGTGGAGGTTAAGTGTGGATTCTCCGCGCTACTATGGCTGCGATAGAGCGGCGGCGCTTTCACACGGAGAATATAATGTAAAATCCCCATGACCAGAAAATGAATGTGTCATTCAGCGCCGCGCTACAAATTCAGAGAGCTTTCATGCAGAGAAGATCATCAGGTGAAATCACCGCCATCGGAGAAAGATGATTCTCATTCTCCTCCAAGAAAAGCATTTATATGTTTGGGGGGGGGGGGGAGTTCTTTTTTTCATTGGGCAGAGAAAGTGATTGTGTGTCTGTATGTACGTGGGGGCAAACGAAAGATAACTTCTGGCCGGGAAAAATGAATTAGTCAGAAGACGGCGTCCGGGTGAGAAATGGCTCTGTCATGAGGCAAAGGCATGAGGATGGTAATAATAAAGCGGAATGATCTCTGCAGCCTGGGAAGCCTCTACAGAAGCATCAGCAGCAAACGCTGTAGACACAAAGAGGCTGCTTGGCTCACTTAGTAATGATGCTCTTCCCACCTGAGAGCCCACTATTCTATTCATATGAAAGTAAAGTTGTTTTAGGCGGTCGGAATGGAATGCCAAAAGTTGAAATATCTGCCGCTATGTCACGGGCCGCAGCATTTTAACAAAGCACTAAAGGTTAGAATCCATCAAAATGTGTTGCCATTAAGCCTTCATTGTACTGCCTGCATCCCTCAAATGCTTCCTTCTTTTTTAATATGTATCAGAGGTTCGGAGCGTTACGATTTCATATTCTGAGATATATCAGTTAGAAGCTGTGAGTGAAACTGAAGAGCTACGGAGGGGTTGACGAGACTTCAAAGCCCAGTGTGCAACAAATCTTAACCTGGAAGATGGAGGCATTTACACAAAAATGATGGAGACAAGATGGGTATTTTCTAATAATCTCATTGCTTGACTCATCTCAATATTGAAAGTTCCCTCACATCATTGTAAGTATGCACCTGCACAAATTTCAAAATTATGTCAAACCCTTGTAGACATTGGCAGTAGTGTAGACCTATTAATGAGATAGTTTCACAAACGCTGTCCGGTGCATTTTGAAATCATCAAAAATGTTTCCACTTAATGTAAGAAGAGACATTAGAGATATTCTTGGATGTACACGACTGTTGGAGGCCTTTGCTTACTAATGTCCCAACCTTTATGAAATGTGCGTGCATGTGCATGTGTCTGTGTCTGTGCGAACGCACGCACAAACAACTGCAAATGAGCAGGTGCCCTTGCGCGACAATATAAGAAACCACACCAATTAATCTGCGGTTGATTTTTTTTTTTTTTGACAGAGCGCACAGATGTAAAGTGCTGACGGAGCGTTCACCAACAAGTGTGAAGGTGCACTGATCTTTGAGTGCAAACACAACGCACGCAGGCATGCTGCTTGGGCGTGCTGACACTGGCTTTTGGAGGCAGGCTCACACACTGAGGGTGCTTCATTCTGGCCCTCATCCTATTCCGGCTATGATCTTATCAGAGTTTGTTGTGAGCGGCAATCCGAGGGTGAAAATGCATCTGGCAGCTCGCCGGCCAGCTACACCGGGGGCGGCGTCGCTAGCTACAGGGTAGTGTCGCTATCTCTGCGGCCATTGTCCCCTCAATGTGGAGAACGAGAAAGAGGGATCCAAATGCAATGAGCACCGTGCAGGTTTACCAGCACTCAAACAAATGGCCAAAGCGCTGCGAGATGACATATGCAGTGTAACGCAGCTTTGTTTATGATGAAGCAGGTGAGCTGGAACACTAAGCTCCACAATGCGCAGCCAACACGGCAGACTGAGGCTAATTGCTGTCACATGACATACAATGAGAAACAAGCCTAAACGCGTCACTATACTCACGGCAAAACATAACGTTTCAAGGAGCCCGCTACCCCTCCCTGTCTGCGCTGTGTATCACTGCTGACTTTTGGGGAAATGTACCACTTAGACGACACTATTCTGCATATAATGTGCCTCTTGTGAGGCGGTGCCATCCGTCCATGTCGCTCTTTTAGTTCCATTGATGTTTGTTATCCCCCCCCCCCCCCCCCCCCCCGTGTGCAGCAGGGTTAGGTGTTTGTTCTCAGGTTAGGTTTGGTTCTTTGATTCCGCAAAGAACTGAGCGTTCCAGTAGCTTGAGAGGAAGATGACCTGAGGAGAGGAGGGTTGAGATCACGCCCAGCGTCCACTAACTACTTCCGGGGCACCAGTCTTCAGAGACGAGACGAGTTGGGTCTGAGAAGAGTGACATCCAGTGTCAAGGCTTTTAGAAAACTGGCTCGAAAGCTTTCTTCTTAGAAAACATCCATATCATACATCTATATTAACAATATCGTTCACATGTATTTCTAAGCATTATCTTGATCCAAAATGTGTTGCTTCGTCTATTTAACGCTGGATTGTTCATTGTCAGTCACTGAAATAAAGGGAAGGTTTCAGTTTGAACCGTTTGGGTCCTGGAGGCGCTGGTAATAAAAGCACAGCAGCGGTGTGGCGACATTGTCCCGTGTGCAATTGTTTCGTCCAGATTCCCGTATTCCATCTGCAACAGAGGCCTCTCTCCAGGGGGCCCAGCAGTAGTCTGGGGCCGGCTGTCACTGCCCTGCTCGCTGCCTGCCTAAACGATCAGCCCTGCCGCCATCTCAGGGTCACCTTCCTTGGCGCCAGACCTCTCACAACCACTAACTTCCCTTTCTTTATCCCCTGCACCCAAAGATGTGCTTACCCACCCCTGTCCCACCCTCCCGTCCCAGATCGGACCCCCCAGCCCCTCTCCTTGGCTGCCTTTCTCTGCACTTATCTCCTTCAATCCATAGATATAGACTCTTTGGAACACATTTCGCAAATTGAAAAGAAATAATCAAAATAACTAAAGTTATTGTTTGAAATCCTTTCTGCACGCTCTGTGGTTACTAACACTGAAGGTATTGCCTTGGATTAGAAAAAAAAAAGATTTTAATTAAAGTGTAATTATACTCTATTACCGAACAATTCTAATACATATAAAGAGGGCATCAGCCCCTGATCAAGCTCCAGATTTTCCGGGTAATTACACTTGCTTATAGGACTTTCCAATTTTCGTCTGAGCTCCTTTGCATGGTGCAGCCCATCCATTGATTTCTGGATCAATCCAGCAATTAATCACCTCATTATTTACATCAAGTGCTGATTGAGTTCAGGTCAGAGGCCAAACCTGAGTAAGGGACGAGACAATTACAGACCACACACTACTACAGCATGGCTTCTAAAACTTTTTGTGTCGAGGAGCCACTTCAGAGAAGAAAAGAAAAAGAGGTTGAAGTCGAGGATACTGATACAATACTGTCTCCGAAAACATGACCTTGGAGGAACGGCCTCGCTGGAGGGCCAGGCGTGCGCTCCAGTGAAGCATAACACTTCCTTCACGTAGCACAGTGAAGGAAACCTGACATGCACCAACACCGACGGCCATTTGGCTTCTCCCTCGCTGTTCCTAGTGCGACTGAGGTGCAGTGTAACAGGGGGAGAGCTGCTCACTCATAAGCCGCCTTTCCACCCAAAGTTCCCGGAACTGTTAAGTGCCCGGGAACTTTTTTTCGAGGAACTAAAATGTTCCTTCAGCCCGTTGCTCTCTGCGTTGCTCTCTGCGTTTCACCAGAGACCCGCCAAGGTTATGCAAATTACACGACTGTATGACGATCTGCTCCACTCGAGTCCAGTAGGTGGCGCTAATGCAGAATACAACAACAGATACAACAAGAAGAATAAAACCAATAAAGAAAGACAGCGAAAGTGATTCAGTGGAATATCACTTTGCTTGTATTTCTTTATTCGTTTTATTCTGTCCTTGTATTTACTGTCAAAATAAATTAATCACTCAAGATTTTATTTTTAAATTTGAAACAAAGTGAAAAAGAGTTCACACACAGGGAATCGAACCTGGGTCTACTGTTTAGGAGGGCAAGTAGGAGGCATGAGTTAGTGTGTATATACACATTCCCCTTCCCGGGGAAGGTTCCTGCGGTGGAAACGCGGCTATAAAGTTCATTAATACTGCTGGGTTGGGTCACACCTGGCCGTGTCCACCTCCAGCTCCCCTCGGCCGTCGTCGGAAACCTCTGATCACAGGTAATTATCATACTGTCACACATTTCTCATCACCTAAATTACAGTGAAAATGAACTGAAGAAACTGCAAATGTAGAGGCGGATGTCAGGACCAAATTGGCTATGGATATTCATTTGTGTCTATTTTTGATGTTGGCACCGATTCCTTGGGCCGTTCCTTCTTGGTACCGGCATTTCAAGCACAAGCACATTTTGCATCATTCTGAATCACACTTTGACAGAGAGGCCGCTGTTGGAAATGCTTCATGAAAGTGTCAGAGACTTTGTCGAGAGCAAAGTCATGTCGCGTTCAGGGTGGAATTTCCCTTTAACTACCTCACAAGTTTAGATTCTTTATTGTCATGTCTCCGCACGTCGAGAATTAATGGTTTGGAAAAGTTGGTCCTCTGCATTTGACGTATCCTCTACATCCCTAGGCGCGGTGGGCTGCCCACGGTGCAGCATCCAGGCACCGTCCCCAGTGCCTTGGTCACTACCTTCTAACATACATACTTTGATGATGGGTTCGAGCCCAGGACCTTCCCGCTTTGAGGCAACAGTGCAAACCACACCGAAAAAAAATATTTTAAAGTTATTTTGATTAGAAATGTTTTTCTAATTTAACTTTGAATGAAATTAAGATTGTTCTCATGTTATATTTGGGCTAAAAACTGCAAACTGGCCTCTGAAATACTGTACACAAAACATTGTTCCCGCCTGGCATTCATACCAGCCTCTATTACGTATTTTAGGTGTCAAATATGAATTAAATGCTGAATCCAGCAAATAGCCGTGTGTCCAAGCAACAAATTTAATACTCCAAGCCCTGCAATTAGGAAAGCAAAAAAAAAATGCTTTTTTGCGACTTTACTTTGAATCTACCTGTCCGTTGTGCTCATGCGGCAGCCAAACACTTTTCCTGCTCGCAGATCTCTGACAGCATAAACACTCCGGAGCTATGAAGGGTTCATCAGATAGCGACGGTGATAGCGTGTTGGCAACGCTCGCCCTGAGATAGCGAAAGCACGGATCGCACGCGGCTCACACCTCACGCGGCTTCTCTCTCTCTCTCTCTCGCTAAGCTGATGATTTGATAAAGGCGCGAAGCCGCCTACACACGACAGAGTCCCTCGCGTTGGTTTTCCCTACGAGCGCTCCAAAACCAGAGTTCCAGAGTGTTAACTTGGAACCACCTTTGCCGCCGACCTTTGAGAAGCGTAAAATATAATTAGGCGCCTCAGACTTCTCACAACGTCGAAAAACAAGTCCAAACCGGGCCGATGAAACCGCGCCAATAAAGCCATTGAACCGTCTTTATTCTCCATTCTCCAGCTCCAATCCGGCTTCTATTATGACGTTTGTGACTCTTGTGCTGCCGCCTTGATGCATATTACAGCAGACTCCAACCTCACTGTTTATCAAGCACAGGACCAAAACAATTTCATTTTCTTTACAATGTATAGATAGGGGTTGGTGGCCGGCGACTAATTGCATCAGTCCCGACGGGCTGCCGAGGCTTCGCTCCGTAACTTGCGGTCAAGGCGGTGAAAGATAACCCGAGCCCAAACGCAATCAGCGGTTTGAGCATCAGTGGGCTGTGGCCGGCTGGCGAGAGGCGCGGCGCAGCATGGTTCCCATTACTGTCGGCCACGCGGCGGAAATATGGAGGTTATTTAGTTCTATCGGTGGGATGCAGAGCCCGGGGAAGCCGGGGGGACTTATCACTGAAGGGTTATGGTTTTAAAGACCCCCTGCGTCACACGCTGCGGACGCTTTCCAGGGCGGCTGCTGCAGCTGCGATAATGACCTACCTCTGCAAAGGCATGGAAATCTCATTTGATTATTATTCCGTATTTTCACTCCATTCCTTTTCCAGTTGGCATGTGTCAGTGTGTTACCTTACCCACTGACGCCGGTCCTCCTTCTTTAAAACCAGACAATCCATACGGAGATGGTGGTGTGTTGGAAGTGAGCCTTGCTTTGAAATGGGTGAGCGGGTGAAGAAGGACACTTCCACGGGACGTAAAAAGGCAATTTCTTTGTGTAGAATGGAACTGTGTAGAATATACTCTCTACCGATCAAAATGATGGAGAACTGACGCTTGGCCAGCTTCACAGCTTAAACAAACAAAATGTCCGTGGAGCGTTCTCGCTCCGAGAAGGAGGACGGACGACGTCGAGAGAAAGCGGGAAAACACCGACATTTGATTGCACTGGAGTTGTGCCTGCTTTCCCATCTCCGTCCTCCCGCTGCAGGTGTGTCGCGGTTGCATTCGGTGATGACTTTGGGCGGCGGCTAATTAACTTGTTTGGAAAACCGCAAAGGAGAGAGGACTGATGAAGGGAGGGAGAGGTCGAGGGGTCGCAGATATCACAGCAAGTTGTTATTTCAGCCTCGGGCAGCGAGCCTGGATATCTGGGATGTGCACATACGCATGTGAACACACCTGGCGCTAACACGACTCACATGTCCCCAAAATGTCACGTGTGTGTGTGTGTGTGTGTGTGTGTGTGTGTGTGTGGCGGGGGGTGTATATAATTGACCACCCACACAGGCTCTCCCTGCATGCCTCCCTTTCCCTTCCGCTCCTTCCTCCTCAAAGGGATCCAGAGAGATCCAGAGGGTGGGCTTGAGCTCCGAGCGGAGTGAATTCCACCGCACAGGGAAGGCCTGAGAAAGCGAGGTCGGCGTGGAGGAACGGCAGCGCCGATAGATTTATCTAAATGTAATCTGAAGGGTTTATTGTTGTCGAGGGATCGGCGGAAGGCTTCGGAGCGGAAATAAAGGAGAGAGAGAGAAAGAGGGAGAGAGCGAGAGAGAGAGAGAGGGAGAGGGATAGAGAGAGAGGAGTTGAGGAGGTTGCAACAGCAAAGCAATGTGTTATTACTGCAACTTTTAATTTGCTCCTCAACTCGGCAGGTAGGTTCAGAACTTAATATGAATGTTTCTATGAATGTGATAAGAAAAGCGTTGCAGCGGATTCAGGGATTCTGAAGAGCAGACCCCCCCCCCCCCCCCCACAAAAAAACAAAAAACAGAAGGTGGTAGGCCTTAGACTTCGGGTGGGTTTTAGGAACGACAGTTCTGAGTTATTTGAGACACAATACTGCTACGATAGCGGCGGAGAGGATGGGGGATAAAAGAGATGGCATCTCTCTCTCTCTCTCTATCTCTCTCTCTCTCTCTCTCTCTCTCTCTCACTCTGCCTCTGAGGAGTGCGAGTTGAGTTGCGGCCTCCGGGATGGCGGAGGCTTTTCCAATTTGTCGCGAGGGCGTCGCCTCGTCGGTCATGCTGAGTTAATGAGGCGCGACCCGGAGCTCTAAGTCATCCTGCCTCCGCCGCCGATCCTGGCTCTGATTACTGTAATGAAACGCTCAGGGGATTATTAAGCAAACACCACTATACATCCACACACACACACACACACACACACACACACACACACACACGCACATACACACGCACACGCACACACAAAATAGCTGAGACGCAAACTGAGAAAAACGAAACAAACACATCGACCACGAAAGGGGAGAACAAAGTACCGAACACGCAGGCAAGATAAAGATGGAACAAAACCCAAAGAATTACGGGAGCGCTTAGTCCTGAATTGATGCTGCTGCCCTTCATCCAGCGAGAGTGTGCACGTGCACCAGACTGGGACTCGTGCATGCGCTACACCCAGAGACATGACAGCAGGATATACTGTTGTGTGTTGATATACATGAACCACACATATAGTACCACATTTGATCTCTCGAATCTCCCGTACTAATGACTACACAAGATTTACTTCCATGGTGTGGTATGTTTATAACAGTTTTTATGGATTGACACTTTTGGTAATAAATGACCAATTAGACCGAAGTGACATTAGCTATTTATCTTGAGTCCATCTTTAACAACTACATGCAGGGGTTGGATTTGGGGTGGACACTATCAACTCATCTTTGGTGGATGATTAAATGAATAAGGACAATGAGGGGTTCCCCTGTCAATGTCCTTTGCCATATTTCCTCATTTAGGGCCTTCCGGAAGGAATCAAACTTACCGAAAACCTTGAGGACTCCCATTGTCAGAGTGGTCAGAAGTTTTCCCTGCACTGTGCTCAAGTTAGCCCTGGTATGGAAAACTTCATTTCCATCACCGGCATTTATTTTTTCTGCTCTTGTGTATTAGTGTAATTACGGTAATATCAATATCACTTGTGATATACAGATTGATGGATAGAAAGACAAGCATCTTGATATTTCCAGATTTTTGACCTTTCATGAAGACAAAACTAAGAAACTTCAAGATGCCACTGTTACCCCTGGCTTACAGTCGTAAATCAATGTAGTAAAGTATGCAAACTTTCTAACTTACTAAACCCTTACCCACAGGTACGTTAACTCCCGCAGCCATGTGAACAACTCATGTTGTTGATGCACTAGTGTCCCTTTTGGGTGTTTTCTCTCCAAATCCACTTCACTTCCCCTGCTTATCCTGGTCCCATTTCATCACATTCGATTTTGTGACCGAGCCTGCGATGTGTGATCTTTAGGAGTCGGCTGACGTGTTCAGCTCAGTCTTGAGCCGGTGTGTACCGTATGACGCGTGCACATTTAGTGGTTTTTGCAGCCTCCCCTGCAGGGTGGTGTGAGTGATCTACAGTGCAAATGTGGGTGATGACGTGGTAGCCCCAAAGGGTGGCACGTTAAAAAACAATTTTTACGTAAACCCTATCCTCCATCACACATATACTGTACACACACACACACACACACGCATTCACTCACAACACATTTCTCTACTTTAAGGCCAGGTGCAGAAGGCCAATATTTTTATCTCCATAATTAGGCTCTGTGTAATGCAGCCCGAGGTAGTTTTCGGCGGTGGAGAGGAATTGGCCTGTGTGCGGAGCAGACCGCGGGTCCGTCTGCCACCGCGCCGCTCCCACAGAGAGCAGAGGTATTTTTCACTGAATTATCTCCCCTTAATGACCAAGAGATTCTAATTAAAGGCATGATTAGATGGCTCTTAAGCACCTTATTGGAAATTAAGTGCAATCCATCCTGGCTGACAGCGGGAGGGGTTTCGGGAGATACTCTTCTGCTGATCACCAGGTGAAAAGCTCAGGAGGAGATGCTTCGTCTTGCTTTATTTTTTTTAATTTTTTTTTTGTTTACGCCGGCACAATCTCCTTTTCCCGTCCTTGCAAAGAACGTTAGTGATGTGAATGTTTTTGTTCTTTTTTGGATGACGGCATCTCCCATGAAATCAAAGAAATTTGATATCGGTTCCAACAGGAAGCGAACGCCGTTCAAGTTTGGCTTTCAAACCTTTCAGGCCGAGGTACATTAAAGAACCATTTTTTTACACTCCTTTACGTCCGCACCTGCATAGTGTTTTATTTTTTTTGATTTTTTTGTCCTCCTGGTTTGGGCAAATAATGCACTATACATGTACATTTCCACATTTTCTCAAATAGGAATTTAGTGTTAAATCCCATAGCACCACACGAGGAACATGCTGAACCATCGACTCAAAAAAGTTCCGTCCTGAGACGCTCCAACCACACAGCTCCTTTGAAGAATCCTTGTTTGTGTGTTTTTACTCAGTAATAACCTTTTAATTGTTCGTATCCTCCTTCAGATTAAGATTAACGCTTTACATCTGCTCAAATTCTCCCTGGGTTTCACGGCCACTACAAAAGTTTCTTCCGCCGTGAGGATCATCCATCTAGACGCAGAGTTTTCCCCGAGCTAGATTTTAAACACGTCGGAGCATCAATCTTCCGAACATTAGAACCAGAACAGACGAGCTATTTATCTGAACTATGAACTGAAGGAGTGCGGTGATTTAAAAATACAATGATGTAACCATATTTTAAACCCGTCACATTTACACCCGGTGTTTGAACTTTCTTGCGGGAATGTTGATCTGTTTGCACGCATGTTTTATCATTTCATCAAGTTTTACTGTCAAAGATGTTCCTCATGTTCAGCACCGCGTATTTCCATGGAAGGAAACCGTGCGAGATTTGGTTTAATGTCGCTCTGCAAATTCAAAGTGCCGCATGCTTGATGCACTCCGGCGTGGAGATTTTACAATTGTTCTATCTTTATTGTGCAAACAAAATTGAAAAAATGCACAAAAACGTGTGCAGTACCGCCTCCCATGTGCTCGTACCGTTAACCCAAAATCCAATTCAATTACCGTCTATTGATTTACCCCATCCAGCGGTAACAGCTGCGGTGTATTGATACCAATTACATCAGCTTTTACTTGAAGTGAAAATGGATTACTTGGGGCACTTAAAACGTATAAACATTCTGCTGCGTGCAGCATGTGAAATGTTTATGTTCTGGGAATGTGGAAGTCACCAAAAGCAAATTTTGAGTTTCAACATTCCTTTCAAACAGGAAGTTGACTTCTTTCCGAACAATCATTTTGAAATAGTATTTTTTTTAGTTTTGAAGTCTTGTACTTGAAGTTCAATTTTTACAAATATATTATTATTAATATACAGATCAATTAATTTACAGATCTAAATTCAAAGATTTTAAGTATTACAATATTTAAATAAAATATGTATTTTCTTGTTGCTGCATATAGTGATATCATCTTCATATAAATTACATTATATCCATCATTTGACTGTAGCATGTAGCAGTTTGTAATAAAAAAAAAAGGTAAATCCTTTTTAGGATTTGACAAAAATAATATCCATAATTATCATATCCCTCACAATCCTCACCAAGAAGGTCACTTCATTCCGTTGGAAAGATTTTTTTACCCTTTTGTAACCTTTACACAAGCTCTCTCCCTTCGGGGGGAACTCATCGTGCTGAGTGTTCTACTCGAAAAATCTTCACATGATCAATTTCTTTGGGTTCTTGTCTTCTCTCATCACCCGATCACAGTCATTGATCCTGACAGCCCGGCCAGAAATAGGGACGCAATTACCATTTACATGTTAACATTTACTGGCTGCCTTCGACTTGTGCGTGCGTTCGTGTGTGTGTGTGTGTGTGTGTGTAAACGTGTGTGTGTGTGTGTGTGTGTGTGTGTGTGTGTGTGTGTGTGTGTGTAAATACATTTATTTACATTTATTTATTTTTGCTGGTTGTTTTTTTGTGAAATAAAAATAGGAGAAAAAAAAGATACTATACTACTACTACTATACTACTATACTGTGTATAGTGTATATATATATATATATATATATATGAGAAACAGTTCTGTGAGACTGTCTCTGAGACTGAGAGAGAATATATAATAAATAAATAAATAAATTATAATATATAATTCCACATTGAATGAATTGCATTAAAATAGTATAATATATATATATATATATATATATATATATATATATATATATATATATTTTTTTTTTAATATATACACACACACACATACTGTACATACATATACTGTATGCATAGATATTTATTTATTAATTATGAATTGATAAAAAATACACTAATTATTGTTTTTGAGTTTTTATCCTGCTTCTCATAAAGTACATGAAATCAATCAGGCATTCTTCCGTATTGAATGTTGTATGATGTTGAGGTGAAACTTTATAAATAATATAAACAATTGAAATAATAAAAACACGGTTTCCATGACCGTAAGTTTGGAAAATATTGACGGTGAATAAATTGCCTGAATAAACCGCACCCAGTGTGTAACGGCCTTTATGCGCGCAGTTTGGTAAAATCGTTAACAAGCCCATACGCTGGTAAATGTGTTCACACCTGTACATCTGTGTGTGTGTGTGTGTGCGCGTGTGTGTGTGTGTGTGTGTGTATGTGTGTGTGTGTGTGTGGGGGGAGTGAGGTTGGAGGGTTGGAGCTGCGGCAGAGTGTGGAGCGGGTGTGAGAGTCGTGTGACAGCGAGGGTCAAGTGTTCCCTCAGGTCCCCGGCCGCTCCTGACCTCCTTACAATATCAATTTAGCCACTGGTCGGCTGCGTGTGTGTGTGTGGCATGGGGGGAGTCTACACCACCCGCTATTGGAAGCCGATGGTGGCCCGCTGCCACATCCAGAGGCTGTGGATGTGTTCAGGTGACATCTTAACTAAGTCTGTCTCCATTAATTAGAGTGAGGAGGAGAGAAATTGCAGCACTACGGGGGAGGGCAGAGGTGAGACCTGGAGGGCAGGAGATAGAGAGGAGAGGAGGGGCGGGGAAGGAGCTGTGCGGCGGGTGCGTACAAAGTGTTGCTTGGGGCGAGATTGTTAGAGATCTCTCTGATAAGGACAATATCCAGATATAAATAGAAAGAGGGAAGAACATCTTAGGGACGCCTCGCGCCTCTCTACATTCCTCAAGCTGAAACTGAAACGATAACTTTATTTAATAAAAAATAATAGGAATAAAAATCTGACTGAGGATTGGACTGATAAATATCTCCGTTAAATCGATCTTACAGGGCTCCAATCGCCATGGCGATGACAGATACGGAATCCATACAGGGATCGGATCATAATGAGAGACCCCTCAGGGTCGCGTCGGCGCGCCTGGACACATCCTCCCAGTCGACCCTTTCTTTCATTCTTTCCCTCTCTCCCTTCATCCTACCCTCCTTCCACTCTACTTTTTTTGCCTCCAAATGCTATTATCTCACTGTATCACTTGCAGGAGCCGCCATTTGCCTTTACCGCTGGGCTGACAAATAAATGGGAAATGGTGTGCGTTTATACAGTATAGCGCTTTTCTAGTCATACGGCTCAAAGGGCTTTCCAGTACATGCCTCACGTTCACGCGTTCACACACACTCATTCTGACATTGACGGCGGCGGCGGCGGAGGCGGTGCAAGGCGCCCAGCAGCTCAACGAGAGCGCTAGCACGAGGGAGTTGCGATCACGGGACGATCCCGCTCCGCCTGAGCTACCTCCTGAGGCGTTGCCGTATGCTTGTATGCAAATATAAAAACAAAACAAAAAAAAAACAAAAAACGAATAAATGGGGTTTGAAAAAATAAAAGAATTAATGAACACACCAAAGTGGCTCAGAATATCATAGTTGACATCTATAATATATACCGGCCACCTAATGGGTGTTCCATCACAATTAGCCTCAGATATAGATGTAGTGGCTGCAAGTGAATCAGACGGAGCCTCATCAATCTTTCCGCCGCTGTCCCCTGCAACAAAAAGTAGAGGAAAGCAAATTGCTGTATTTAATTAATGCACCGCCTCCTTTGTTACACTGCGGCTCAGCATCTTTCCGTCAGCAGCGGGAGGACTCACACTCACATGCACTCAAACCCATGTTCAGGGGAGGGCGGGAAAGTGAGGGAGATAGAGGGGAGCGAGGCAGGGGCTGGTGGTGGGGCGAGGAGAGGGGTCCACAATAGACGAACGGCGGACGCTGCATCCACTGGTAAACTTCATAATGAACGTCTTAGTTTGGCGAGCATGATGGATGAACGGCGAACGGTGTTTGTCACAAATGCAATCTTCTTTGAATCACTCCGTTGTTTCCGAGGTGGTGGAGGGGAGAAACCGGGGGGGCAGCGCCGGACCGGCTCGCCGCTGCCACGGCCCCGCCTCGATCCCATAATAAACGCTTAATGATCAGACAAATGACCGCGAGGGGTTATGAGGAACGGCGTATTTGCCACGGTGACGTGGCCGGGGACGTTTTCCCGACGACGCGGTGGTTTCGTTCTCAGCGGGCGGGGGTCAGATTCGGCGAAATGATGGCGCGCGTCCCTCGCCTGCAGAGACGTGGATCCCGTGGATCCCGAGGGCGTGGCCGCGCTTCACAGCTTCTCCAAATACACGCAGAGGAACACCTCGGGGGCTCACCTGGGTTTGGTCGGGTCCAGCGCTGTTGAAGCGCCCCCGACGTCTCGGAGGTTTTGCTAAACTTTCTCTTTTGTCTTCGCTCGGAGGAGGCGGCGTCCCAGCGCTCACACCGGGAAGGAACCACTCGTTTCAGCTCAAACTCAGCTTCAAGTCCGGATTTAGCGTTTTGTCAATTCCAGAAACTATTGCGGTCAGCAAATCTAGTAAATACAATCTGAAGTCTGCGCTTTTGACTTTTTTTTTTTTTCCAATAGTTTTGAAGTCAACAAGTGGGACATAATATAACATATTTAAGTAAAATTATTGCTAAATGTTTAAAATTCTGTGGCTAACACAGGATTTTGTGCACAGCAACAATCTGTCATTCGTCATTCGTATGATGAATGTGGTATCCTTGAAATAATTAAGAATCTGCACTTTGAGTGGGAAAAAAAAAGAAAAACAATACGTTCCGTTTATTATCTTCAAGGGGTTAAAAGAATATCTTGCTCATTTAACTGTTTTGGTTGATCTAGAGTTTGTGTTTTTATGGCCGCAAGTGCATTAACTATGCATATTCTGTAGCACTCGCGAAATTTTGTTTAATAAGAAAATGCTGATATATATTCTGTTTATCATCATATTTTTGGTGTGTATATGCTTTTATGCTTCTGCGTTCAGCTTGCTGTGACTGTGATTTTGCCTCAAAAAAATGTTTATTTATTCAAAACAAAACTCCCGCACAATCTAACAGAGAGTTATTTCTCTAAAACTAGTAAAAAGTTCTGTTTTTCAAGCTGACTTCAAATATCTATCAGCCCCCTGTCAACTATACAGTTAAAGAACAAGAACCAACAATTAAACCAAAACAATGAATTTAGGGTCGTCTGGCTCCTGTCTGCTCCGCTCAGCTGGCTCTTTGTAAATTCCTCAATTATAAAAAGGGTCTATATCTATATTTTTGTGAGAAGACCGGTTTAGCCATTTGCTTATCCATTAGTATTATTTTCTGCTGCAGCATGTGACCCCGCCCCAGAAATGTCTCCTCAGACCGGATCAATGTACAGCCCCCCCCCCCACCCCCCGAGGGATTACAACACACTGTATCTTTTCTCCATTATTATCATATATAACACTACCCCCCTCCACCCCTGCACACACACACACACACACACACAAACACACACACACACACACGCACGCACACACGCACACGCACACACACACATGCACACACTTCCAAAGGGCAGTGTCAGCTGGGTTGCACAGACACAGTACTACGGAAGCTCCATTGACAGGAACGGCCTCTGCAGGATTTAATTGGATAGATTTAGAGAAGCAAGTTCTTGTTTCCTCCATCTCACGGATCAATTTATTTCACTTCTGACCGAAGAATATCATCGGCCCTGGATTCAATATAATATACCAACCCAACTGGCAAAAAAGTAAATATTTTCAAGTGACATTCTGAGTATTTAGACTATGATGTTGAAATATGACATCATAGTGTAAATGTTATGTGTGTGCTGCCTTGTCTCCCTTCAATAAAACTCAGTGTGGGTTATCATATCAATGAAAATACTCTCTTTATCTCATTCCCAAATTGTGTGCAGGCTATAACTTATTAATTAATTAAAACATTTTTTTGTGTCATAGTTTCCTCCCGAAAGACTAATTAATGTCATTTTTTTGTCATTGTCTTTGTAGTCTGTTCTTATTCTGAATACAACACATTTTCTTATGTTTATATGACAGTCTGGATACCCAAAAGAAAAATGTATATATTGTTCTCCATTGTTTGTCAGTTCCCAGGCTCACGCCCCCCTTGAGAAATTAAACTTCCCACAGAATCCACTTTGTCTGAGCAGCAAAGTAGAACAGAGCAGAGCCGACTGG
Source organism: Zeus faber (assembly GCF_960531495.2). Classification (NCBI taxonomy): domain Eukaryota; kingdom Metazoa; phylum Chordata; class Actinopteri; order Zeiformes; family Zeidae; genus Zeus; species Zeus faber. Next base: position 18,514,158 of record NC_137192.1, read on the forward strand.
AGCGAGATGTGGAGGAGGACGACGCAACGGCAGGCTCTCACCTTGAGAGAGCTCATCTATTACAGGCAGGCTGAGGCCTGCACCGTCACACTGTCAGAGTGATGCCACCTCTACACCGCCCGAAAGGTCACATACACGCGCGCACACACACGCACGCACACACGCGCACGCACACGCGCACACACACAAACACACATGCACACACGCACACACGCACGCATGTGTACACGTGCCCTCCCCATATGTCACTTCTAGACAAACAAGTCGCTGTTTCTTGCCAAACTGCCGCACATGCAAATGCAGCAAAGCTCAGACGCAAACATGCACATAAGGCAGACTGGGGATGCATCACACTTTGGGAAAACGTAAAAAAAAAATTTGATTTTTTTTTTTTCTTTATATATATATATATATTTATATATATATACTTTTTTAAATGTATTTATAATATATTGATATATATTGCAGTTGACATCGCATCTCACAGGCATGAAGTGTCAGTCTCAGATTTGGCAGAATGACTGAGTGGTTTTATAAGGATTTATAATTCCAGCAACACTTGGAGTCAGGCGTTCAAACCACTAATATTACGATAGAAACTCATCCCTGGTTGGTTAAATATGGTCCCGAAATATCCTCCATGTTTGTTCCTTTTTGTCATGTAATTTTTCAACTGTTGTTACAGGAAAAAAACAAAAAACAGTAGAGGTAGCAATTAAAGAAGAAAATGTATTCAGAATCCATATCAAGCTTCATTCATACGAATGTGTCTTAGTTTGCACCTGCTTGTCTAAGTGTGACAACATCGTTTCTTCTTGGTTTCTCCATATCAGATTTAAGTTCTGAAATTTCCTCAGGAGGAGTTTTGGAAAAGCGGTCGCATATAAAGACAAGATTTCCCATGAGTTCCGATGCCTCTTCTTGCATAGAGCAGCTTCATCTATATAGTGACGCCTCGGCTTGTTTTGCTGGAAAATATATCAGATTTAGTTAGCAGTGCTTCACAAAGACAGCTGTTTGCAATGCAATTCTGCCTGTGTCCAACTTTGTGGGGAATCAGACCCAGAGGGAAACTTTTGGAAACTTTTCTTTTGTTATTATTATTTTTTTCAAATCATAATATGGAAATTTCCAATTTTCTTGCTCATTGTCTCGCTTGCCACTTGGTCTCAAAATATGTTATATATTATTTTTGTTATTATTATATTGTTAATTAATTGGTGTTGTTGAATGTTGTTGTTAATTGTATTGATGAATTAAAATTAAAAGGACACTTTGATATGTAAAAGGTATGATCGATGATTTTAATGATGCCTGTTATGAAAATTGGAAAACTTATCCTTTAAGTAGAGCAATGTTTTAGTGGAATATGGCTTTGATGGGTGTAGTGCAAACCCAAAATCAATTTGAGCAGGAAGCTAAAGAGTTACAGCCTTGGTTTAAAGAGAGGGAAGGTAGTTGTTGATTCAGTAGGGAAAGCCAAAATCAGAAAGTAATAATGTGCAAATTATTTCCTGTCCCACTTAAACGCTCTGAACATCTGGCGGTGTGCCAGGTGGTGAGACCCAGAGCTGGCGTGTCGTCTTTATGCTGACTCTACAAATTAGACTTTCACCTCTAATTTGGCAAAAACTGATTCAGCTAAAGATCATTTTTATGTTTCTTCGCACATTTTTATGTTAAGTGTCGCTTTCTACAGAAAAGCAACTGCCCCAGTTGAGAACATGCTGCCCCACAGTTGACATGCCACTTGTTCTGGATTTTTACCCCCAACCCCCAAATGAAACCTGTGTGTGTGTGAAGGTGCTACCGTGAGAAGCTACACATTCTACCGTTTTGCACCAAAATGTGAGGGTATACCGGGTGTGTTAAAATGTGGGTGAACCCGCTGGAAAAAGGCGATTGACGCCTTTCCCCTTGCCAGGAGAGTTGTATGGCGTTTTCTTTCTTTTCTGGTGTGCTACACTCGACGTTAAGAGCGCGCCGGAAAAATCACATGGTTCCAGTGTGATTGGGAAAAAACAGTAGAAGGGACAGCAACTTAAGCTAACAACGACATAAAACTGTAAAACTGGCAAAAAAAAAAAAAAAAAAAATGGGGCTCCTCACTCAGCGGTTTCCTGTGTTCCTACGATAGAGCCGTTCAAAAGATTCAGATCGTTTGTGAATGACCCGACGCCACAGTAGAAGCAGCGTGAAGCATCCATATCCCCACCGGTCCTTTGGCGGCGGGGAGCGGAGACGCTCCACCGGTTCGGAGACCGGTTTGGGCCCGGCGGGGAGCGTGGGAGTTCTCCGCTGTGGTCCCCGCACTTGAAACATCTCATGGTCCCGCATGCGGGGAAAGAAATAACTTCTGATTTTTACATTTGAGTCCAAATTTCATAACAAATGATCGAATGATGCACGGAGATTTGTCAGTCCATTCATGCGCCGGCGTGCGGAGCTTCAACGCGCGTCGCGTCGTGTTGGCATCGGAGCGATTAAAACCTGTGTGTTATACAGGGTCATTTGACCCGGAACTGAAACCCGGGTGTAACCTTTCCCACTCACGACAAATGCCGGATGTTAGCGGCTTTTGGATGCAGTGGGAAGGGGGTATCGGTGTGTATGGAGTCAACGTCACCAAAGCTGTAAGCTCAACGTGTGAAAGCTTATTTGTAAAACAAAGGTAATTATCAATAGCCATGAAAAACATATTCAGCCAGCCTTTCAATCAGATGATCAAGTTGTAAGAATTATGTCCAAAAGACCTAGTTAACCTCTTCTTTGTGTAATATTTGACATTTTTCATTTTCAATGTCGTGACGTTTTCCATATGGGGGTAGGGTTAGCAGTTAAAAACACAAATGTATGAATGTATAAACATGGAATACAAGCATACAAACAATTGTGTATGCAGCACTTCAAAGGCCTTCCCTCAAACTCCTTCTCCATTCTGCTGCAAAGGAATTCCATGTTCGGCTAATATTATAAAGTTGTCCGTGATCCCCAGAGACATCAACGATAACACATACTTTCAAAGTTACTCACCTTAGCCATATTTAGAATTTGCCAATTCTATCTGAAAAGGCGGAGGCTCCATTGCTTGAACATGGAATGGAGTAAACTCCCTTATCAAGCGACAGGAGGTGCATCCAGCTCCTGCTCCTCCATCAAATGTTTTCCGGGGACTTCACGGGACTGCGACTCTTTACTCGCCCTGTAATTCATTTAACTTCTGCCGTCTGCTTCCTTTCTCCTTTGCAGCTGGAGCCCGAAAAACATCAAGAAATAAAAGCTTCTTCCGCCGCTTCAAAGAACCCGTAAGACGTTGAGTCTGAATCTAATTTCATTGGCTACTGTCCATCACGTTCTACTTTGTTCTGTTTTTGTTTAGTGTTGTTTCTCCCTCTGCTTTTATCTCTCGGTGACTTCTAAATATATTTGATTACCCCGGAAAAGTGCTGCGAAACATAATGTATTACTATTCTCTCAGATGAAATGGAAAAGTGACGCTGAAACTTTTTCGCCGGTGCGCAGGGAATTACTTTTCTTTTTTCCTCGTGCGGGAAGTCGGGGCGGGTCGCGATTTGTCTGCAGAGTAGACGGACAAAGAAAAGACGAAAAAAAAAACAACCAACAACACCTAAGGCCAGGTCATGTCAGAGTGCCGGGTCCAGCCATTGGAGGAGCGTGTAAAAGAAGAGGAGTGAAATCGAAAAGGACCCCGCAAGATTACAGCCTAGCAAGTGGCAGGAAACTGTACACACCCCGCCACCAGTGACACCTGTAACACCATGGAAGAAAAAGGGGAGGATTGAGAGAAAGACAGATAGAGAGACACAGCGGCAGAAGAGAGACCTGAAAGGTTAATTGTACCATGGGGGGTGAGGGTGGGATAGGGCTGGGGGGGGGGGGGGGGTAAGACTAATGAGTGTCCCCCTGTTATGCACAGTGCTTTTTTTTTTTTTTTTCATTCAATAAGCTAATGTAGAGCATGGGTCCCAAACTCGCGGCCCGCGGGCCAATTGAGGCCCGCGGGACGGTATTTTGTGGCCCCCTACTTGACATTGCGCAAGTCTTATTCATTTTTTTATCACTTATGGGCTACCGTAGCTCAGGCTCGTGACAGCTTCCGGTGGTGTTTGTTGACAAGTTAGCCAACGCGAATTGGCAACGTTAGTCACTTCGTTGAAACGAGATTCTGGAGTGACACCAAGTGGAAGGAAAATATATCCTGTCACCCAGTGCAAGGTACAGAGGACCTAGGAAGTGGACGGACTCAACAAGAGCAATCCGCGACCCAATAAAGACAGCAGAGTGTTGCAATAGGAAAGGGAAAAGAATTACATGGATAGCAAATAGCATGAGATGGGCGGCAAGAACAAAAGCTCATTATTACAAGAAGAAATAAAGAGAAGGAAAAAGGACAGATATGTGCGATCGCAAAAGAAAACGAATTTACCAAGAACAATTTAATCAAAGCAAGAAATTAAAAGGTATAAAACATGAGACAATGCACTTGATGTTAAGAATTAAGTGCAGTAGCATGGACATATCTGTGTGAAAAGCTCTTCTCCACCATGAACTTTAATAAGTCAAAGTACATGTCCAAATTAACTGATGAGCATCTTCAAGCCGTACTGAGTGTCTCAACCGCTTCCTCCCTCAAGCCAAATGTGGCTCAGCTGTGTAAGAGGAAACGCTGCCGGGTCTCTGGCAGCAAGGAGTAGGTAAGAGAAGCCTATGCTCTGAAGAACCGTTCATGTTCTGAATTGTTATTAATAAAGATTGAGAAGACTGGATCAGTTGTACTTTTTTTTTGGAATCCTTGAAACCCTTTTTTTGTGGAATACTTGATGCGGCCCAGCCTCACCCAGACTCGACCTCCAGCGGCCCCCAGGTAAGTTGAGTTTGAGACCCCTGATGTGGAGGCACACGGGCGCGCATGAGTCCATTGAGTTACCTATTGGAAGTGTAGCCCCACACACACACACACACACCTGAAAGCACAGAATTCATAGCGAGTGAGCGAGCGTGTTGATGATGACGCCCACTTCTCAGTGCTTTCCTGTATACAGTATATAATATACTGTACTGTATGTCAGTGCTGAAAACAAGTGTTATATTATTATTATTATTATTTAAATTGTGCTGAAAACCATGACAATTTGGTAGTGAATGTTGAAAGCCGGGACATTTTAGTGTAACCACCGATATCGGTCGGGACTCGGGACTCATCTCGAAAGCGGGATAGTCCCGGACGAAGCGGGACGTCTGGTCACCGTGCCGTGGCTGCATTTCCTTTCCTTTCTGCTATTTTCCATCATATTCCGCCTGAATATGCGCAGTTTGTGGCTTTGTGGTGTCTCGCAGTTTTCCTCCGGTGGGCATAGCACAGACGGTGACAGGTTAACCTGCACTGTGACCCATGTGTGCACAGTTTGATTGACATCCAATGCAGCCCCGTGATGACAGCCTTACGCGCTTTCTTCACAGCCATCGGATATAAGACAGATTTTAGAAAAGCGTCTCTCCTGCAGTGGTTTGACTTTTGCAGACTAGAGGCAATCAAAATGTGGGACATTTTCTCAGTATGTGGGACGCGGGACAAGGGATAAAAATGTTATGCAATAAAACGTAAAGAGGAGCGCCTGGTCACCCTACGCAGATTACTTACGACTGTGCATTTTCTATCACTTCACCGGGACGCACCTTAAGGCTCCCTGACCTTTTGTTACGCTGCCTAATGAAAGCTTCGTAATATATCAGACCGCGCCGCGGTTTCCTTCCTCCCGGTGTATTTACTACGGCTGAAAGTCCATGTGCCACCTCTCCCTCTCTTTCTCTATTCTGGAGCCCGGCATGGCATTAATAACGCTGACACTCGAAACAGGGAGATAAAGGGAAATGAAGATAGGAACCAGAGTCTACCAATATGTGTGCTTCATCATATCCCAGACAACCCCCAAACCAGAGGAAGGGACTGAGGGAGAAGACACGCTGAGGAGGAGAAGGAGGGGGAGATACAGCAAAAAAAAAAGGGATGGATTGTGAGAGATGAAAAGGGAGGAGGAGTGGGTAGTAGACATCAAGGGAGGGGTCAGTGGGTGAAGAGTGGGTGTACCTACATACCTGTAGATGCAAATGAATCCCTTCCAGTGTTATCATGCATTTCCTTTGTACCGATCCTCTTTCATTATACATTATTGACACCCACTTTAAGGCAAATTATGAAACAAATATCACACACCACTGGAAACAGGAAAAAAACTTTCCATCATGTTCTGAAATTGTAACTTAGTCTATGGGTGTACTGTTTTTGTGCAGTGTGTTGAAACTCTGGATATTATTCAGTTAAGTTAATTGAATTCAGATTGCGTCTATCTGGGCAACCAGGAAGCCGTTGGACCGGAAGTGACTGAACAGGAAGTGACGTCATCGCTTAAAGTAATTTGACAAATAATATTATTTACTGTAAAAAAGTTTGTTCAAGTGGAAATTTAGAAGATTTCAGTTTCGTTGTTTTTCACAAAATGCGGTAATTGCAGGTGTGTTCTTGGACTTGCACATCACAGGGATCCAAACAGTGTCGCTTGTGTGAATCCAGTCAGTTGTTTTTTTCCTCGCTCATGGTTGCTTTCCTTTTTTGACTGTTTGCCTTAATTTGAACACCAAATTTGTTTCTTTTTCTTTGTCTTTGAACTTGTTTTTGAAGTTTCATCATCAGCAGTCATCTTTTCTGTGTTTGTTCGGCCATAGTAAATATTTACTCGCATTGCTAGCAGAGACTGGAAAAAAAAGTAATTGGCTCCTGTTAATAAATTCCATTAAAGCTTGGAAAATAAAAAACTGAAAAGACTTAATTACAGAAACAGATCAATAAATACATATTTATACAAAAATCCCCTTGTATCCTCCTCCTCTGGTTATTGGGACTAACCCATTGCCGCCGTCCCTGCCTTCTCCTTCAACCCACGGAGAAGAAGTTAGAAGTTAATATGTATTTATGGATTATTACTCATTCCAGCAATAAAACCTGTTGTTTAAAAAGTACGACGCTTCACACACAAGTTAGTTGAAGAATTAATTAATTGTGTTCGCTCCCCCTACTCTCTCTGGTGGACCAACCACTACTGAGTAATGAAAAATGCCTCACTAATCGTGCGCTGCTTGTGATCTTTCCACCCAGCTCGTTATGCTCAGAATACTGCAAATGCAACTTGTCTCCATTGCTTTGTGTGTAGGTCCTTGTCCGAGAACTCTCTTGGTGGAGGTGGAGCTCCAGTCTTCTGTGTAAGGAGTATTGACACTGAGAGTATGAAGGGGTTTTCCAGGTCTGCAGACACAGGTAAGAGTGGACATGCATTTATGATGGCCATGACCTCAGGCATCAGTGTGCAAAGCACTTCGTTAGTTAGAAAAGTGTTTTGCTGGAGAAACATTGAATCAAGGATTCTTTTGGTGACACAGATGTGCCCTTCCATATGGGAGGCATATGGCAGGTTGAATTCCCAGATGCATCCCTGCTCACTGAGGTACCTCTGCACTGTGTTGTCCATAGCAAGCTCCTTGTACGCTCCAATAATGTTGGTGCCACAATCACATCAGGGCTCTTTAACAGGGCCTCTGAGTGCAAAAAAGCGCCTGAGGGCATTTATGCAGCTGGACGATGACCTTGATATGCACAGCTCTCAAACTCATACAGTTGAATATGATGGCCCACCGCATGCTCTCTGCATGTTCTCCTCTAGTACATCTAGTAGAGAAAGACCAGGGGCCAAATACATAAATCCCCACATATGCAAAAGGAGGGCAAGTTCGTGCAGCCAGGAGCACAGTAGGCATTTGTGGAGTAATGAATTGACTAACGTCTTGCCTCCCAAGATCCACAGTCCTGCTGCCCTCATCTCTCCTCCCGTCCGGTGACGGCCTTGGTGTTTCACTTGCTCATGGTGAGCAGTAAGGAGATGTGGCTATCTTTGGGCAGAATTATTGGGTTATTTTCTGCAGCTGCGAGTTCGGAGTGATTTAATCAGCCTCCAATGAGATTGACCTAAAAGGTTGGGCTAAGCTTCTGCATGGGGCTGTTTTTCAGTATTGCTTTGTTGGCTTGGAGGGCTAACAGTTGTTTTGCAAAAGCTTCCTTTTGTGTTGCTTTCAGGATAATATTCCTTGCTTGGGCCATTTCATCCAGAGTGTGAGGTAAGTTACATCTGTGCTAGCCTTTGCAATTAGCTGTTTTGGTTTGAGTGTTTGCAGGATCTTGCCATGTGGACGTGCTTTGCTAGTCTTCTTACTAAGGAGTTGAAGGTGAAGAACCATTCGAAGTGGTAGTATTGGCAAGTATTGAGTCTTTTTCGGGTTAATTAGCTCAAATGTCTCACTTGCTTGCATTTTTTCTGCAGGTGACTGACGCAGGAAGTGCAGAAAAACTGCAGCTTTTTCTAACAACAGCCCTGTTAGAGTGATCTTCTCCCTCCCCATTGTTCTATTGTGACAGTCAATGAGCCTTGTGGTTTGAGGGGATGGGCTGGGATGCATGGTCACATCATGATAAATGCCATTGCATTCAGAGCACTTCACTCAGGACTTGCAATCTTTGGCGAGGTGGGTGATCGAAGAACAGACATTGAAACATGTTCCCTTTTCCTTGAGGAAGGACTTCTTGTCATCGAGGAGTTTGTTCCTGAATGATCTGTATTTTCTGAGAAGATGGGGTTTGTTGGGTAATGGGCAGTTCTTGTTTGGGTCGTCATTTGTTGGAAAAACATTCGTTTTGTGCGATGAGGTGGGTTTGTTGGTGTCATGGTTCTTCACAATGGATTTGTCTGGTTTTGTGGGTGTTGTGGTGCTACTTTGATAAATGAAGCCAGGGTCGTTTCGCTTCTTTTTCTCATAGGACACAAAGTCACATAATACTCAAACGGAGGAAAGCGACAGTGGTTCTGTTCTTTGTACCATGAGCCAGAAGACATCCACTTTGCTTGAAGCCTATATGGAAGCTGGTCAATGATTTGACCTATTTCATGTGAAGTATCCAGATATGACAGGCAGGTGTAATAACAGTCTTCTTCTTAGCACCTTGGATCTCCATAACCAAATCCCAGAGTTCACATAATTTGGAGTGGTCCCAGGCTGGAATCGTAGTAAAATTGTCCACTCTCTGAAACGGTGACTTTTCAATGACTTCAGGGGCAGCATATGTCGTGACCAAAAAGGTCCAGACCTGGGCCAGTGAAAAGTCTGGATCTCTTGATGACATTTTTATCTGCTCTGGCCTCAAAAACTTGGAAGAAAATACACTGGAATCGAATAGAGTCTGATGCAGAAAAGTTTATTATGTTTCCGAGCGTCAAGTACAGCAATAAACTTTGAGTGGCTCCAGGAAACTGACTAACTAACCTATCTTTTGGACTTTCTTATATACCCAAGATGTACTCTTCTCCAATTACATGTCCTGCCCCTTTCAGCACCGGGAACCAAACATAGTCTTGTTACTAGGGATTTTCTCTCTTTTTGGGGTGGTTTCCAAATAACCAATCACAGTCTTTGTGAGGTGAGAACCAGTCACAGTCCTGTTACCAGGCAGCTTCTCTTTTTTGGGGTGTTTTTCCAGAGAACCAATCACAGTCTTTTTGTAGAAGACTTAAGTTCCAGTTTGGGGTTGCTGACATGTACTGAACGTATGCAAACCTGTCAGATTAATTTCCCAGCCATTTAGTGACGAGGTTCAATCCTTGAGTTGCTGTGGGGTATGCTTTGCCAGCTGCATTGTAATGTTACTGTCCTGAATTGACAAGGTTTCATCATGCCAAATACTGTGCCAAAGGCTCTGCCAGAACTGGTGTGCTAGCTGGAGGAATAGATTGGGGAGTATGACTGAGCATGTACATTCATGGTGGACTCCGCTCTTCTTACTTCAGGCTTCATCTCCACTTTAGCTGAATCAGGTAAATTTGGTGCAGGTAAATATTGTCTGGTTTTTCAGACTTTGGCCTGTCTATAGATTGAAATTGTGTAGTGTCTTTTACTTGTGGGCTCCATGTAATGACGTTGTCTTGTGATCCTGCATGGGGTGAAGGCCCCAGGTAAGACTGCTAAGAGTGGGGAAGGCAGTAGCTTCACAGTGTACACTTCCAACTACAGTATGTGTCTCACTGTTTCAAACCGATTTTGAGCATCTCTTGTGATCTTTTCTTCTTCTCTTGCAGCCTTTTCCACTTTCATATTTGCCTCTTCGCTAGTGTATGATGCTATTTTCTTGGCGGCTTCTGCTTTAGCTCGGGCATGGTCCACACTTGCTGATGATGCTGATGTACTGCTACTCCTCGATATAAATGACTGGCTGCTTGCTACCATCTTGACCACTTCGAAACCTTGAATGTTGCCTTTTCACTGCAATGTTCAAGAGCAGTGTGTTGAAACTCTGATGAAACACTCAGTTAAAATGTATCCAATGAAGAGAGAGTTGTCGTAAGGTTGACCATTTACTGTTACACTTCCAGACATGCTGTGTTGAAAACTGTAAATAAAAACAATACGAAAATAGTCAGTGTGTGTGTTTTTAACACCATTGTACATAGCTGTAAATATGAACACACATCGCTGTGTTTCACTGTAGGTAGCAGTTACCATGGCTACTAGCATTGCTTTTAGATTGCAAAAAATCACTGCCATTAAAATATCTTCTACATATATATTTATCAAATAGTTTTTTTTTTTTAACTAAACCGCTACTGATTAATGTTCTTTAAAATGTCCAATGTCTGGAAGTGACTAAACGATAAGTGATGTCACCGCGTAACCAGTGGTGTGGTGCAGGGTATAGGCAGGTAAACGGCATATATCTACTTCTTCTTCAGTCAGCATTGCATATACACACTTCTAAATCCCCTCTGATACGCATCATTCAGTAGTAGATGTCACAGGGCACATGCGCAGTCCGTTCAACATCTACCTGGAAAGGCACGGGGCTCCACTGGCTTTCTGTGTAAATGTAAGCCCCTTTCCCAAATGGAATTCATAACACTGCTGGATAAAAAACTTTCAGGTTTTTTTTTCTTCCCCAAAACCAATCGTTTTTTAAATATTTGTACAAAATAAATACCAAAAAAATAAACACTATTTGTGCTTTATTTGGATTCGGCTCCGCCCCTATTTTACAGATACTGTATGTTACTGCTTCCATTCCTACATACTTACTTTCACAGCCGTTGCGGAAGTTTGCCGGAAATTATACTACCTCGAGAGTGGGTAAATTTACGGAAGGACTTTTACGGAACACCAAGACCGGCTCCTGTTTCCACATGATGCCAATATGGAACATTGCCGGCAGATTTACGGCTTTCAGTGCAAGTGGGAAAGGGGCTTTACATTGTGAATGGAGACTACGTATCATTACGTAAGTGCTTTGTGGATTGAACAAGCGTGTCCACGTCACTTGAGGTCATCACGTCAACTCAATACTTTGAGTGACCGCTTACAAGATGGCAGCTTTCAGCGTCTTCTAAACTTTGCGAGGCTTTCATTTGAATAAAACTTCTAGTGCTTCTAAGTGATGGAAACACCTGGGCTTCTTTACCAAACGAAGGGGCAGAAGTTTTTCCACTGAGTGGAACACCAAGAAGGATCGGCTGCTGTGGGTGACGTACATACTACATTGTTGTTGCTATTTTTGGTGCCTCGCACCAGACTAGAGGTCCTCACGGGTCCCAAAATTCAGACCTGAACCCATAGGACCTGGGACATTTGTCCTGAGATCTGATTAGAACCAACCATTAAAAATGTGTTAATACCCTTTTTCCCTAGATATTACAGAACCAACCCAATGTATCAGCAAGGTGATAATAAAACGTGGACCTGAAGTATGCGGGTCCTGGGTCGGGTTCTGGTGGTCAGTTGCTGGTCGACCCCGGAAAACCTCTACACCAGACTGCTCCTGGTCTTCTGGTCACGTTTGCATTGTTTATTTAATGATGAATTGGGAGTGTTTGGACTGTGATGCTGCATAACTAAATAAACTACATATATTAAATATGTACTGTATATATAGTGTATATATATATATATATATATATATATATATATAATATTAATAATCATTATTTTTATTATTATTTATCTTTTTATCCATATTATTATTTTTATTTTATTCTGCTGCCTACCCAGACTGAGAGCTCACGGCACGTTAGTGCTTTTTGTTGCTGACAGGGAGTGGATTTTGTATGTAACCTTCGGATGGACAGTTTTTCGGCTTTAGGAGTTCATATGTGGGCATGTGCATTCATGCTACCCTGCGCGTGAATGTACATTCGGTAGCAACCCTCAAAGAAAATACGTTCCGGCGCGCATAAATGTTCCCTTAAAAACACCAACTTAAGAGATGATCTTCACATACACAGTGGATAATTATGTAGTTGTCTCACCCTACAGTCTGTGGGACAGTATTGAGTGATTGGTCTTCTGTGGTTAATGTTAATTCCATTTAATGATCCTGACTCCCTGAAGTAAAGCAGCAAAAGTTACACGACAGTCTTCAAATACTACTGGCCCATTTTTGCACTAAATACTATGCAAGAGCCGTCTTACATGTCACTGTTTATAACACAGGGTGTTTGTCCTCTGCATGACGGGCCGCTTAAAAGAAACTTTTTGGGCAAAAATTATGAGTATACCCACTACTCCAGGCACCACTACACCACTGGCCGTAATGTGATGTGACAAATAATACAAATTATTACAAACAAGTTTGTTAAACTGTGAAGTAGTAATCATCTGCTTATTTAAATGTAGATAGTTACTAACAATTATTTAAAGTTGACATTTAATACGTTTAATACGTGTTGTAATGTAATGTAGCAGGAAAATGCAATGGTGTCCAGGCTCAATTCAAATAAATTTAGACATGACCAATGTTTGAGAACTGCATGGCTCAGTTACTAAATTTAGTGGAGAAGGATTTTGTGTCTAATGCACCAAGCTATTGTTCCTCGAGGAAATGCCAGATATGCATCACCAAAATGTGTTAGTACCAAATTTTAAAAGGTGAGATAGAAACGTTGAACCTTCATCCATTCACGCCAACTAGATTGAGCATTGAAATCAGCTGAATGCATGAACCGAAACTGACACAGTGAACTGAGGGACTGTTTTGGAATGATGGCTGATGTCCTCATCAGCCATACCACAGAATTTGGAGCCAGAGCAAATGGATTTCACTCGAGACTGGGAAAATTCACAGTAATTTTTATGCATTTCCTACTCAAGCTGTTTTTTGATATTGATGCCACAAACACAGTGTTGTAATCCAGTTCCCTTAGTTTAAAACAAAGAGCATTGACCATTGTATATCTAAAAACCAACATTAGACATTTTAGGGGCAGTTTTGATCAGTTTTGCTTGGAGGCCAAAGACAAGGCCAGAAATGCAGGTGTATCCATGTCAGTACTACCAAGAGAACAAAAAGTACCTACGTGGGCTGAGGCTGGTGCATGACACTCCCACACATTTCCACACCTGTGGGCTTCCATAAGTGGCAGTATGTTGAAGTGGCTGACAATGCACTAATGGCCACACAAGAGTTCCCTACAGGAAGCATGAAACAATGATAATTCAGCGTGAAACTATTCTAGAGAATTAGCAGACTAGTTGGCGTCTTGTTGAATTCTTGTTCACGATGGTGGTGGGGGGACAAAAGAAGATTGTCACTGAATTTATGACGCTTCCGTGCTTGTATTGGCATTGCTCCGTGGGAGCAAAGAATTTGCTGAAATTAACAATCAGTGAGAGGATGAGAGAGAGAGAGAGAGGGAGCAGTGGTGAGAAAGACAGACTCAGAGGCATTAATTGGATACAGAAGTGTCGTAGCGTTCCCGTCAGCACCAGCCCTCTGTATCCCCTCTCACTTCCCCGTGTTCCTCTTCTTCGCTCCCCGTGTCTCTCCATGCATGTCTTCAATTAGCAGCGGCCAATCAGCAGCCCAATTAAGTATTTATGTGACTTCCTGCCTCTGTTTTCCGTGGCTGACGACCACTCAGCCACCTCCCAATTAGAAGGACATTAATTAAAACTAACGAACAAGGGGTCACCGAATGCACGCCTGCCATCGGGCCCAACCCACGCTAGTAGCCGCATCGCCCACACAAAATTCAACAGTAAATATACCACCCGTCGGCGGGTGGAAGACGGTTGAGTGTGTGGAGCACCCATTAACATTTTTTTTTTTTTGTGCTTATCTGTTTGATAAGTGCACATGAAAAATAAAAACTGTGTTGCCAGATCTCAAGAATCTCCCCCACAGTAGATCCTCGCTTAAGGGCTGGTTATACCACCACCCGGGGTCCTTCACAGACGGCGCTTTTCTCCTCTGCAGTATTCGCACATTCGGCGCTTTTCTCCTCTGCAGTATTCGCTGAAACGACAGGGGGCGGTAGAGAGAAAGTACCCCGTGAAGCAGGGAGTATTACATGGCTGCTATGGACATTGGGGCTGGTCTATGCCGAGAAGAAAATTGATATGATTATGATGCAAGAACCGACAAACGTGTGAAAAAAATGAAAAGGAGCTGGTTTGTCGGCCCGCTCCGTGCAGAGAGGGGAGGGGTTTGAACTGATGTCCTGCTCAGCATTTTTAACTGAACGATGGAAACTCTGTCACAACGCCTGTGTGAGATTCTCTAAAAAGAAATTGCACATAAACACCAATAAAAACATTACCTTCTAGTTGTAAACTGCGCAGAACAACGACCCCGTTCATTTACGATAGAATCACCAAACCGGAGTGAGATGTTTGCTCATGCTATTTTGTCCCTGCGTCAAAAAGTAATTGGTAGACTTTGAATTTCACGTCCGACTTGTCAGAAATAACAACAGCAGAACAGTCATCTTCCATCGCCTCCAATGCAATTCCTCCATTCTGGACAGAGAGCGGCCCTTATGCCCCTCGCTCCAGGTCACAAAATCTGGAGGGCGCGCAACCTTGCGCCGCAAGGCTGTGCAGGTCCAAAGCACCACGGCGCCAGCGCCTGACGACGTCATTTGCGACGTTGCCATTTTGCCTGTGGCAAGCGTAAACCTCGCTTTAGCCCCCACCCACCTCTTGTCCCTCCCTCCCTCCGACTGCCGTGTTCCCTCACATGCAGACGGTGGAGAAGCGATGGGTCCGGGCAGCCATGCGTGGCTCCTGCGTGCTGATCTGTGAGCATTGTTTGAGCTGGAGGATGCTCAATGAGACGCAGAGAGTGTCATTTCTCAGCCCTGTCCCACTCGCTCGCTGAGAGGGCGAGCGAGTGGAGAGGAGGAAAATAGAATGTAACAAACAGACTGTTCAATTACATGTAGGGGCGGAATGGTGTGAAATTGCCTCCAAACAATAAGCCGCTATTACGGGCTGTGGACGTACACTGGCCCGCTAGGCGAGTTGCTGTGCATTACAGAAAAACCAACAACATTTGTCGCGGTGTCAGCGCTGGTGCACGCGTCCTCGGGATTGTTACAAAACAAGCGTTATAGATGTGGTGCATTGTGAAAGTTGGAAAGTGTGTCAAATATGGGTGTTATTTTTTCAGACGGAGGATCTCAGCAGTCCACTGTATGTTTACAGAGACTGGTATTGGGCCGTGCAATATACTAATATAATATTTATAGCGTGATATGAGGTGAGATTTCGTCTGGCAATTTGGTGACATTTGATCATCATATCATAATAGCGTGATGCTAGTTATGTAAATGTTGTTTTTAAGGCTGCATTACAGTTATTGCAATTTTCTGAACTTCATATACTTTTCTAACGGCTCTAATCAGTGCCCCTGCCTGCGTGGTTACAAGGATATATTTTTCAAAATGTTTTATGTGTAAATATCTCATGAAAGCACCGAAGGTCATCCCAGAAATATTGTCAAATTAACCCTAGAGTGACAATCAGTCACGGTATCTGCAGTAATCCAAAAGAAAATAACATTATTTCAATTTACACTGATAACAATGTTGTGTTGCAATGCAAATGATAAAGAACCACATGAAAACGGTATCATTAATGTGCAGTGTACATACACTACCACCCCTTTTTTTTTACTAGCTCCTTCCTGTTCAGGGTCCCGTCTTACTGTGGGTATGCGGCAAGGGGGGGGGGACACTGTGGGCGTCTCACCCGAGAGGAAGCCACATGAACAAATCTATGATCAGAGCATGGAGAGATAAGAGTGATCACACACCTGTGCACCATTCTCTCACTCGGTTCCTCCTGCCCCGCCTGCCACTTGCCTCCCACGTTATGGATGCACGGTGCTGTGACCATTCCGCACGGCTCATACATCACCGGATAAAGGTTAGTGGGAGAAAAGCTCTCCGTAGACTACAAGCCCGGAAAAAGGGCACATGTACACAATTGTGCAAGGTCTTCTTTTTTTCCAAACAATGAAAGGGAAGCAAAATAATTAGTCAAGCTCTGTTGGACGTCAGGGACGGCACAGACTTATATGTTGCCATAAACAGGCGAATCACGGTAAAGATGATATGCCAGCGCAAACACGCCCATAAAGGTTTGCAGCTGAGTGCAATTTGCCCTTGTTTTGCGTCTGATTTCATTTATCCATGCAGCAAAGTATAAATGGTGGCTTTGGGCCAAGAACACAGTACGCAGGACAATGGCAGGGAGAAGGGGAAACATTTGTATCAATGGCTCTGTGGTCTCGACACAGGGCACTGAAGCGTAGGAAAATAAATAAATGTAAAATAATAATACTGTTTATATTTGTTTTGTTTTGAAAACAGGGATCAACTACGGATTCGAGCAAGCCCGAATCTGTAGTGGAGAAGGGAGTGCATGGAGCGGAGTGCTCCGATCGCTCCCTCTCCGTCACGCATTTGGGGGCATTGGGGTGCGATGCCCCCCCATGGTGCACCTCGTGCCCCCCCACCCCCACCCAAAAGCCTGATGGAGAGGGAGCGAAAAGCAAACTCGAAATGCCGATGTGGGAGCGATCGGAGCGGAGCGGACACTCCGCTCTGATCGCTCCCACATCCGCATTTCGAGTTTACTTTTGAAACACAGGGGTAATTTTGTTTTTGTGTGGCCCTAATGATCTAATAATCCGTAGATAACAACCTTATTTTTTAGTTAAAAAAAAAATTAAGTCCAATAAAAAAAAAGGCTTTGCTCGGAGCAGTCCGTGGTCCTGAGGCTTTAGGCCAAAATGCGTCAGTTTTGAAAGGGTTGAGGCCGTGGTTCAATGCCAATTTTGACCTCTTTGACCTCGCTATTCCTTATAAAATTAAGTTGTTTTTTCAATGTCTTTTGAGTTTAATAGGAATTATGAAATTGTTTTTGTCAACATTTGTAATGCCTTTTTTTTATACATTATACATTATTCGGAGTTTCAACAAGTTACTTTTGGAATGTGTTTTGAAAACCACCACGGACTGTGTGTGTGAATTGGAATTTTTTTTGCAACAAGGCTCATTTGCATAGAAAGGGGCCAATTTTGTATACATAATACCTAATTTAGATACCTGCAAATAGCACCGGAGCACCAGGACACTATTTGTTTGGCACCGCAGTTAGGGGGGCATTCCACTCTTTGTGGATGCTTTGAGAATTACACGCTTTTATTTTGGCGTATCTTCAAAGGTTTAGTGGCTGCAGACATACATTTGACATAATTTATAATAATAATAATTTACATAATTTTTTTCTTGTCTTTTGTTGTTTTTTCAAATAATTACTGAGTATAGCTGTCTCAATGAATTTACCGTTCCGGATACGCCAAACAATCAGAATTATGGACTGGCATCTATTTGTCAGGCTGTTATTTAAAAGATTTTTTCAATAACAGGCATTTTTTATTTTTTTTGCCATTATTTAACTTATTGAAATATTTGGCTACATCTGTACTAATGTAAGGGACTAGAAACTGGCAACCTTCTGTAGCCAACGTTACGCTCTGGTAATGTACTGCGGAATTTGCAAAAAGTTGTTCTAAACACTGTCAAATGTGATATTACTCAGTTTCCAGTTTTCGAAAAGGAGTTGTAACACATTAGCAGGTCTCAAGCACTTGCCCCATTGGACTGCATTCAAGCGCAGTAAGAAGCTGCAGCAGTGGTAGGTTTCCCAGCGGTGAAGCGAGATTGCGCCCGTGAACGGTTGTAAATGATAGGAGCCAACATTCTGAGGAGGCCTGGCCTGAAAAATAACAAACCTATCCTTCAAGTTACAGGGAGCTCAAAAACACTCACTGCTCTCTGCCTTGTGTTACTGCGCTACACTGTAAGTCCAACAAACCCAGGAAGAGGAACAGGGATTTCATTCCTACCATTGACTGTATTGAGCACAGCAAAGGCACTCTGGCTGAAACAATTGCCGTGCAGGTAAGATGCCTTTATTTCTATTCTGCTGAAATCAGCAGACCTTGCCATTGATGTTTTCACTGGAGCCTGTTCTTGACAATGAAAAATGCCCATTTCCTCTCAGCCAAGAATCCTGCACGGGTTTGTAGGAAACAGAAAATGAAGAGACAAAAGGAGAGGATGAGGAAGAGCCACAGCCTTTTGGATTTGATCCACCGAGAATGCAAAAAGCAACCAAACTCAACCACAATGGATATTAGCGTGCATAAACCAATTTAAATTATATTTTACCCCACTTACGGCGAGTCTGCTGAGTTGATTGTGTCATACTGGGGTATTCGCAGCGGAAACAGCGAGCGTGTCCGGCGCGCCAGCGCTCTGCCTCTGTTATCCTTGATTAATTGCGTCCGGTGTCAGGACGGGTCCCTGCGCAGTGTGTTCGGGGGCCAGTCAGGGTCCCCTCACCAGCTGGCCCTCGCAAGCCCACCCAAGACAGATTGACACGCGCACACACTCACACACATACTCACACATGCACACACACACACACACACACACACACACACACACACACACACACACACACACACACACACACACACACACACACACATACATAAATGCAGGAGCACATGTTTTCAGACATGCACAGCAATGAAAATACACACTCACAGACAGTCTTACACAAACACTTTCATACCTCTCCCACAACCCCAGACCGCTAACAGATGGGGAGTAAAGGGGGTAAAGCCCCCTGCACACCCAGAGTCGGCAGAGAGCTGATTTGGGAAGGAGGCGTAAGATTTATGGCTGACAGCCTCGTCCTGGTGTTTTTTATGCATTCATTCACCATCCCTCTTTTCTTCTTTCTCCCCTCATTTGCTCTACCTTGTGTTGATTATGCTGACATAAACTGAAAAACCTCATTGCTCTCTCCCAGTCTATGTGCTGCTCTGATTAAACTCCCCCCTCACAAGGGACTGGTGACCTCTAGCCAAACCCATCCAGGAGGAGGAAAGCTGGATTTTGGAAGTTCCTTTAAGTCTTTTTTACAGAGTCTATTTTCAAAGTATTCGGTGGAAACACTCTACCAAATTAAACACAACGGTCTCTTGGGCTTCAATAAACATAAACCCATATTCACAAAAATAAATAGCGTATAATTATTTGTGTATGTGTATCAGTCTGGACGTCTTGGCGTTTGTAGAGGGGTGTGTGTGTGTGTGTGTGTGTGTGTGTGTGTGTGTGTGTGTGTGTGTGTGTGTGTGTGTGTGTGTGTGTGTGTGTGTGTGTGTGTGTGTGTGTAAAGCTTTTGTTTCCATCCTGCTATATCATGCATCCCAATGATTTCAGTTCTAATAAAGTGCACAGCTTGTGGGCTTGGGGAAAATCAACTCATGTATTTTTACATTGGGGGACAGCATGTGAAAAATAGACATGTGGCCTCCAACAAATCTGCCACATAAAGTGCTGAGTAAGCATGAGGTGCTGTTTTTTGATGTGTAATTTATTCCACCAGCGGAAATGCTTGTCTGTATTGTTGAGGTTCCAGGACGTCGATTGAAGCGGGAACACACGTTGTTTAGCTTTGGAGTGTGCAGGAGTGATAAAGGTGATTAAGTAGGAACACACACAGATACACGTGTGCTGACGTTCTCTCATTCTTCCACAACGTGATTCGCCTCCACTTCACTAGACTTGGAATGTGTTTTACTTCAGAACATGTATGTTATGGGGCTCATTTTGAGCTGTATCAACTAGTAATTTGGATGTAAAATTGCCTCGAAAACAGAAAATGCCATGAAACCGTCTTCCAAATCAAGTCCCCCAGTTTGTTAATCATGATCCATGATGAATTTCCGGCCCTGTTTACTCGCAGATCAATTATTTTAAAGACCTTGACCATACCCACTCTAAGTCGGAGAGTCTGATGGTCAAAATAGGTCAACATAGCGACTGCAACAGGGAGGTGCGGACGGGAACCAGACATTTCATACAAAACACCTTTAAAATTGTTTAAAAAGCAAAACAACGTTATAGTAAACGTAGAAATACGATGCTTTACAAGGTCGTTTACCGGTTTCAAGTTGTTGCTCATCTCCGAGGCTTGACGTGACATGATTAAGCTTTTGATAAAGCTTCACCTTTGACTGAAAATCCAATAAAACTAGATTTTTTTGCACGCCTATACAGAGGGATGTGCAGGAGAAGAACTGGAAGCCCCAACACTCTAAGTACACTATATACAAAAGAGACTCCTGTACATTGTTTAACTTAAACCAAAATATGCATTGGGGAATGAAGGACAATGAACATTTTGGTCAGAGACCTTCAGACAAATATTATTTGTGGAATATAATTTTTAGTTTGGACAAAGAGAAAACAAAAAACGTTTTTGTGTGTGAATGTTTGTGTTAATTGAACAACCCAGTTACCTTTTGATTACAAAAATATATATTTTTAATAATAATAAATAAGCACAAGTCATATTTGTAATTTGGTGCCTTGTGCAACACAATGCATTCATTTATGACCGTGGTTCAATTGGTTTGCACTTATCTGTTTTTGGCGATTTACAGTTGATGAAAATAGCCCTGCAAAGTGGTTGCGCTGTGCACGTAGTCTTTGCTTTGCCTTGAAGGGCACTTGAAGGACACTTAGAAGGAAGCCGTTAAAGGTTCGCTGAAATGGGCATAATTGAATAAAAAACAACATTCACCTCCCCGGCCACGGCAGAGCAGTCGTTTCCATGTGACCGTGAATTCGCAAAGACCGAGCAAAAGATAGAAAGTAAAGTCAGAACGTGGACCAACCTGCCCAAGTGAAAGCAAGCGATCTGATCTGAGGGAATTTAGTTTGACAGAAAAAAATGTGGATACCTGCATGCAGTTAATAAAACCTCTGTCACCCGATTGAACCTCCCTCTTCTATCTCCCTACACTTGCATTCTCATTTCTTTACCCGTGAACCAAATTAAATAATGTAAATAATGTAATTCTACCCACCTTTATTAATAGTTTTGTACAACAATGGTTTAATCTCCGCCGTGGTAAATTGAGGGAAAGAAATCGGGTGAGAGATGTAGATAAGATAAGCTAGGAATTGGAATGTGGCCGCCTATCTTTTTCGTCTGGTTCTGCGGGGGGGATGGAGGCGTACAGTATTATGGGTCCCATGTCTCCAGAGCAGGGAGGGACAAGAATGACCTACCAGTGCTATCATCAGCATCTGCCTGTCACTGCTCTGCTTGTGATTCACCTCCCAGACCTCCTCCCCGGCTTTAATATGCCTTCGGCGCTACCAGACGGGCCGCCTCCCTGCATACATATGCAGCCGCGGGATGAGAGACTGATAGGCAGACAGACAGACGGATTGCCTGGACGGACCGACGCCGGCGACAGGTCCATATAGGCCGCACACGCATAAGCATAATGCACACAAACCCACACAATCATGTTTGCATCATGCATTCACGTCCACAAACTGCATCCGTCACCACACACGCAACACAATGGCCATCCCAGAGCTCCACAGAGCGCTGCTTTAACACAAGTCATTTGAATGGAGCGCAGGAGGTGTCAGCGGCGGTCCCAGGGTCCTAGAAACAAGCCTCTCGGCCAGCCAGTCAGTTAGTCATTGTCTGGTCTTCTACCGTTATCGCATACAAAGCACCGCCGTGGAGGCTGTCTGTCGAACCCCCTTATCCCCCAATATTACAATTCCACTACTCTGTACAGTAGGTATATGTAAAAATTGGAGTGTGTGTGTGTGTGTGTGTGTGTGTGTGTGTGTGTGTGTGTGTGTGTGTGTGTGTGTGGCTGCCGCATGTATAGATCATTAAGGAGAGACGGGGATCACGCCGGGCTTGACGGACAGTGCATGTCAGACACTGATTCAACACAGCCGCGTGTTATGCAGTCAATATTCAATTGCAGGTAGTGAGCTGGCACGGCTCTGAATGACAAGCAGGAGGGGGAGGATGCCACGCAACTGCATTGTAAAAAAAAAAAAAGAAACCTGGTCAGATTCATCCACTGCCGTCAGGCTCCATCATTACCTATTCAGAGCCTCCTCTGTCCGACTGTCGTGGGACTCATTACTTCATTGCTTTGTAAGGCTGCAGACAGCCACGCGGCTGTGTGGTGGGTAAGAGAGAGCAGCCGTACACTGACCCGGGGCACAGGAGCTGCCACGGCGTGTCTATCAACAGTGGGAGTACAGAGGGCTTTGCTGCACAGAGGGAAGCTTAGAGGGGAAATAGTAGAAGCGAAGGGAAAAACATGTAGAGCGCTCCTGGACTCCGCACAAGCATCATTCTCACGGTGATGAAGCAAAATCATACGGGAGCGGCGTTGTTTCTTCATGTGAGCGTGTGTGAGCAGCATTTCAAAATTGTCCCCCATAAGTATTGTGTGTTTTCAGGATGTGTATGTGCGTGTGCGTGTGTGTGTGTGTGTGCGTCTGCCTCCTTTTGCTTCTTTATGTACTTGCCCAACTGTGATGGTGCCTTTGTGCAAAGAGAGAAAGGGTGTGGTAACAGGGAGGCGAAATCTGCCGTCAGACAATGAAACAAAGGGCTTTCTTTATCTCTCTCATTTAGCCCCACTCCTTCTTCCCCTGCTCTCCCTCCTCTCTTCTGCTCTGCCTTTCATTCACTGAAGGTGCCAAGGACCTGAGGCGTTGAGCAAATTGATATCAACCACCTGCTTGTCATCTGCCCCAGTTGGTAGTGCAAAGCAAATATTACCAGTAATGGAATGAATGCTATAGGAGAAAACCGGATAATAGGATGTGAGTGGGGGGACAGTTAAAACAATTCACATGGGCTCAGTGAACACACACACACACACACGCACACACACACACACACGCACACACACACACACACACACACACATGAACCTCTGTGCTAGATGATCCAGAAAGCAAGGGGTAATGGAAAAGCCCGGGGGTATGGGAGGATTGTGTCCTCACTCCAGCTACAACTCTCCACTGTCCGACGCCCCGCAATCCTTCAGAGCATCCCCTGAAACCTCCATCCAAGCTGCAAAACCGCACACGCATTACCGCAGTAATGTGTCCTAAAGTTTGCTGAAACAAACAAGATTTTAATTTAATCGCCCAGATATTGACACAAAATAGAAAATAATATATATACAATTTTATGAAGGTTGTTTGAATGTGAATGTACATGCACTCTTGTGTGTAACTGATTCATTCATGGAGGTGAATGAGGGGCCTATCAGACCACAAGCTATCTGAGAATATTTTCTGTGCCATGAATCCAATTCCTTTGGCTCGGAATGTGACGAGCTCATGATGACATGAAATTATCCGACTTTAATTAGCGTTGCCATTAGTGCCTCATTAAACAGGTGCTCCTTCCCACCGTAGTGGCCACTTGGACGCATCGCACCACATACACACAGATTGGCTTTGCTCATGCTAATGTTGTCTATCAGCTCTCCAATGTTTACTCTGTCTCTCTCTCTTTTGCTTCCGGTTCTTTCTTTTTATCCCGATTATCGACCACAGCACTAATATTTGCAAAACACATTTCAACTCACAATAAAGAAACACGTCTTTTTTGAGCCTCTGGCAAATTAACTCTTCACGTTTCCTTTGCTTCTCTGGCTCTCACATGCAACCCATAAAGTCTAAAACAGCGGTTCCAAACCACCGAGCCACCGGGCAAATCTCAAATCAAAAACAAGCAGGCGAACAGTGTGTTTTTATTGTAAATGCTTTTCTTTCGTATCTATTTAACTATCTAATATTTATTTTCCCTCCCCGCACTGTAAACGCTGCCCAACAGTGGCTGGCGGCCGCGTTGCAGGTGGAGGTGCCATGGTGCGCCTTGCTCTGCCTGCCGGTCCCAAAGTCGGGGGCAGAATTACAAGTTTGTTCTCAAAACACAGGGATACTTTTTTTTGTCAACGCAAAAACATAAACACAGAACCAAACAACTACATGTACATAGAAAAGCATAAACATAGAAACAAACAACATGTACGTGGAAAAACATAAACATAGAAACAAACAACATGTACGTTGAAAAACATAAACATAGAAGCAAACAACAACATGTACATGGAAAAACATCGGACGACAACGTGTATCGACAAAACAGAGTTAATTAAGTCCAGGAAAACTGGAACAGCAATTGGACACGTGGCCTCTTCCTGTCATAGTTATGGCAACAAATGAGGAAGAAAAGAAGAGGGATGCAACCAGGAGGGTGTTGGGTTGTGTTAAAAGTAGATGCTGGTAGTGTGTGTGTGTGTGTGTGTGTGTGTGTGTGTGTGTGTGTGTGTGTGTGTGTGTGTGTGTGTGTGGGACGATGCCCCTTCACACACAAAGCTGTCCACTGGTGAGTGTACACAAATTATCCAAATTGTTCTGTTGTATAAGGTCGGTATTATGTCATGGTGCCTCCAAGCAGTCCCACGGCTGCAGAAAAGCCCTGAGCATCCCGCCCTGCAGCCACAGAAGAGCCCCCGGACCCCAGGGAAGCAGGAACCCCACGGACCAACCCCCACGCCCGGCCCCGAGGAGCATAACCCAGTCCCAGAGAGCACGAGGAGACCCCGCGCCCCCGAGGCGCACACATACAACCCACCCCCATGTGGTTAGTGTTAGGACACAGCTGCAGGCGGGGCACCTGAGCCGCAGGCGGCAGGCACAAACCGCAAGCCAGGAGCTAGGCCTCGTGCCGACAAAGGGCGCAAGGGTGAGGCCCGCCCCACCACAGCTGACCAGAGACCCATCCAGCCGCGAGCCCCGAGTGCCCGTCCACATAGCGTGCTCAGTGCAGGGCACCCGAATGTCAGCCCCACCCACCCGCCAGATATATAGGCCCTCCACTACCCGGGGCACACACCACAGAGAAGCCGCAGAACAGAGGGCAGTAGACGGCCCTCCCACTCACAGCCCGGTTCCCCAGCGATGAGTGCCCCACGAACCGAGAGCTCCAGAGAACAGGTACCCCGGCAGCTCGGTGCGAACAAAAGGAGTCCAGGGTGCCCCCTGGGGGGTGCCTATACACCCTCACCCCCGGAGACTGGCCAGCACTCAGTCAACCCCGCCCCCATCAGTCCATGGTCCGTGATAATAAGAAGGGGGTACCCCTTGGGAAAATGGTCTCCACCTCCTTCCTTCTCTGCCATAGCTAAGTATAGCTGCTACAATAGCTTCACTGTATCATGTTCTACCTCTCCTGCTGTGGTTTTCCATTGCTGGTCATGGAGCACATCCAACATTTCTGCACTTGTAATTCAGCTTAGCTAGAGAAACCTCTCTGATTCCATGAACTCAGTCATGGGCACTTCAATCTTCCTCCTACCTTGAACATCAATACATATTCCTTTATAGACATTTCACGCCACAAAGACGACGTGTTTTCTAGTGGTTTCATCTGCAACTAGGTAAGCTTGATTGGAACACAACTTCATTCATCCTGCACTACATTTGAGATGGTGGCAGCGTCCAGGTGGCTGCTTCAATCCACATTGCATGAAAAACAATTAGCGCATCTATCATAATCGTGGACACACATCTGTCGACACATCTGTGTCAGCGTGCATTGATGCTTCTCCTGTTTCTACCTGAGACACACCATGTGTCCGAAATGGCGTATTATGCACTACACACTACATGTGTGTACTATCCTCCCGCATACTGCTGCTCCACTTCCTTTCAGCACTTTGATGAGGATGTTGCATATTTTTCACATACTATCATCATATCAACATATCATGCTTTTCGTACATGCTTGTATCCCATTTAAAACACTGTGACTCCCGCAACGTTTCAGCGGCTTTTCAGACGTCAGGACCACCGACCCCTGGAAGCTTCTGTCTGTCGGTCCAACAGGCAGGATGGACGAGGAGAGGTCAACGTGTGATATAATTCCGGTCAAGACAACTGCAAAGCTGTGTCCAAAATGGCAGCCTGGAAAGGAAATACTCGGGCGATGAACATTTCTGGTGTGTTTGATCCAGGATAACATTTTCTGTGTAACCAACTGCTGTGGCGACAGTGGCACCTACTAAAATGTCCACAGTTGGTCTATGAGCCCGGCTGTGATTTGATGCAGAGGTTTCACACGTTGGCGTGAGAAGGGTTTAATGTGCCTCCTCCATTCCCCTTCTCGTTCTCTTCTTCCCTAGGCCTCCTCCATTCCCCTTCTCGTTCCCTTCTTCCCTATCTGGTCTTTCTATTTATAACTCTTTAAGCTAAAGAGTTTTGCACTCACTTTCCTCCCCACATCCCCTTAATCACCCCCAATCCCATACTTATCCCTCCTGTCAATTACATATACATTTACTGTTGGCTGCCACTCATTTATCTTTATTTGTCCATCTATATGTCTCTCTCTCTGTCTCTGTACCTCTCTTTCCCCATTATCCTCCACTCTGCTCTCTATTACCCCCACCCTTATCGCTTAGCGGTGGAGATGCATACACACCTCTGGCTGCTTCTCACCTTACTTCCTCTTCTCTTCCCCTCTCCTGTCATTCTGATTCCATCTTCTCAAACATGTCAGACTCGGGAACTGCTCCCTTGGGATGCCATCACCGCAGCCGCCACCCGCTGATGGCGCTCCGGGAGGAATCTGAATACATAAAGAAATACCTAAACAACCACGGAGGAGGAGGATTTTGGGAGAGTGGAAAGGGGTGAGGCAAGGTGAGGGAATGTTGAACAGATAGGAGAGGAGGGCTGGGTGTATGTGCGTGCGTGTTTGTGGAGTTATAATTACTTTAATCATGGTCTGTCAATATATGGACACAGGTGTGGGTAGGGTAATAAGAGTGAAGGCACGAGGATGATTGTTTTAAGAGGAAGGTTCCCTAACAAGATCCCAGGTTGTCAGGTGGAGGGGGCCCAGCCGGGTGGAGGTAGAGAGGCACCAAGGAGCTCATTACCAGCAACAGCCCAAACCCCGCTGACCTGCCAGCTCCTGTCATCCACTGAAGGACGGGAACTGAAAATTGCATCCTAGTTTGGAAAATGAATGCTAATGAAGCGTGTGTGCTTCAGGTGTCCGGCTCTATTTGTTTGATTGCTTTGTCCATAGAAAGCTTGGTGGCCTCTGCTCGTCCAAGAGCCAAGGAACGTTTGGTGGGCTACTCGTTTAATCATCTTATGACTAAATTGCTTTTAGATTGCTGTTGATGGGTAGCTCCTCTTTCTTTCTTCTTTCTTTCTTTCTTCCTTTCTTTCTTTCTTTCTTTGTTTTTGCTCCTCTATCTGGCATTTTCCACCCCAAAAAGACATTCTTTTCCAATTAAAGTATTTTTCAACTCGTTGCCCACCAACACATTTAATTGCTTTCGCCTTTTGATGTTGAATTGTCAAAAACTGTACGTTAAGTGGTGAATAGAAAAACATCGGCCATCATTAGCTCCAGTGGGGTTGTTAATATGCGAGAGTTTGAGATGAAGCCCCCCCTTTCCTTCCCTGCTGAGCATGGCAGCCGAGGTTCCTTATATATCATCACATAGTCGTTATCACTTGGTCCTCTAAGGCGGGGAGGCAGGAGCCGGCGTTGCCTCTCTCTCTCGAGCTGCTTATTAGTCCGAGCAACAGCACATGACAACAGTACCAATGTGTGAAGTCAAACCACTATTTCACTCTGTTCTTGCGTGGAATTAGCTCTTTACAGCAGCCGCGCACTCATCTGCATCGCCGACCTCTGCACTTCACTTGTGGTAAAAACAGGAGATAAAACATTTAACATGGCAAGGAGACAATGGATAACATATTATATTGAAGGGATGCTGAGGGTAGGATGCGCCTTTCTTACTAAAACATTATGGTCAAGTCTGGAAATGTGGAGCGTCTGGAAAAATTCCTTTTCCCTTTTGTGTGACTGTTTTCTGTTTCGTGGAGGAAGGGAGGTGGTTTCAGAGGAAGCTTTACAGAAATGCTGCATTAGAAGCTGCTGCAGTTGGTTTTTTTTTTAGCTAGGGACAGATTTGTTATCTACTGTATCGCCTATAGACTCAGGAAAATACACATTTTTAGTTTTATTTTGTTTGTTTGTTTGTTTGTTTGTTTGTTTGTTTGTTTGTTTGTTAATCGCAAAAACCCAAACTGCTGACCTATCAACTAGCAACGTGTTTTCATCACTCATAGTCATGGGAAGATATAATATTGGCAATAATCTTGAATTATGAATGAATGAATGATATAGAATAAAGATATAGATATTTCATTAATTATATACAATAGTATTTAAAAGATAGCCTTGATAAGGGTCTATAGAATCGTGAATATGACATTTGACAGTCAGAAAGCATTACTTGTATACTTCAATTTCTTCTACTTCTCCTTCACTACGATCATTTTTAACAACCTAAACATGATCCCACAGTGTGTGTATGCTGTGTCTATACATTTAGACTTCGTATTTGTGCAAAATAAAAAAGCAATAGAGTCTCTCCGACTTGAGGGATAATAATGATGCCAGGGTGGCACCCGGAGGTGCCTCAAGTAGGCGGCCTAGGGAAGGTTCACACTAATCAGCGCAGTGTGAAGGTATTATCCTGGCCTGTCTGCCTCATTAAACACCTCACCTGACAGCGGCCACCAGCCGCTCCCTGAGCTCCAGTCCCCCGGTGCCGACACTCCGCTCTGACCATCCCTGACAAGAGAAACTCCCATGACACCGTTCAGAGGATCTAGTGCCAGAGATATGATGACTGAGGTTGGATGCTCTTTCCCAAAGTGCCCTTGTTCAGAGCCCTGTTGACTAGACCACCGTGTAGTCCAGACCTTCTCAACTGTGACCAAGACGAGCCCAAATTCATTTGCGTATACGAGGAATTTCTTGTGGTGTGGATGGTATGTTTCTCTATGGACAATTTGCATTAAAAACAGTTAAAAAATAATAATAAATAATAATAATAATAATAATAATAAAATTAAAAAAGAAATTGACAAATATACAAACGTACAAAATATACAAATCAGAAATGGTCAAATATATGAAACATATACTGAATTATGACAAAATATATTATATAAAAAATATGATATTGTTAATAATATTATATTTTTATCACTATTTATATGGTGATAAAGTTAACAGATGTTAACACATTTTGCAATACCTTGGTGCACGCAATATACTGTATGCACAGATTGTATTTTATTTTTTCTTTAATGCCCGTTCAGTGCTTGCTCGGGACCAGTTTTATGGACTTCTCTCTTTTATTTGCTTTTATGCACTTTCCTGTTAGTGAAGTTTGAGGGAAATACGTCAGTGCTTGAGTTGGAAATCATCTCTTGCCAAGTTTGCTTGTAGTTATAACTAACCACTACTGCCAAGTACAATATTATAGCAAGTATTTCAGATGTCTTGTCCAATATTTTTGCCTAAATGGAGATTAATGCCATGCAGAGGAACGGTGGAAACGCTGCCTTGCCCACAAGTATGAGTACCCGGTGGTGGTGGGTTGGTTTTGCGGATGTTCATTCCCTTTAAAACCTTGGTGACAAACACCAGCCTCTACCTACCCCACTGCCAAGATTTAAATTGCAATTATTGCCGGAGAAGGGAGGTGGTTTGACAGGTGGGAGCCGGGGGTGTTGGGAGGCGGGGGGCAGAGCATCTGGTTTGTTTTGAACCTGAAGGACATGTTGTACTACAGGGGGTATTACCTCACTATCAGTTTAGATAGTACAGCAAGATATGGCTTTTATCAAAAATTGGTTAAGTCTGAGACGCTATATGTTCATACTGTATGATGCATTATAGCTAACCAGAGCGATAATGTTGAAAAAGTTTACTTTTTGAAGGTTTTTTCTGACAACGGTCCTGTAGGTTCTCTATTGGGATCATCTCGTCACAACAAGTAAAATGTTATTCAGCTGCCACGTAAAGCCTAAAGCGCACGCGTCAATGCCTGGGAATTCCGCTTTTGTTTTTTTGCTTGATGATTGTCTCAGGTTCAATTTGAAGATGACAGAAAACTGTTGTAAAAACTGCTCTATCCTCTTGTATTACATATGGTACACAGTAAACTAGGCACGACCATATGATATGATAATGACCAGGTTTATAATACAATATAATCACTAGCAGGTGAGGGAAGTGAACAAACTTCCGTTACTATTTTTGTGTCCGTCTGCCATTTGTGAACACCATGTTTAACTATGATGTCAAAGGCTCAAAGAAGCGCAGCTTGAGAAAACACATACCGAGGCAGCTGACCCCCCTGGCCACCGGCACTCCCCCACGGAGAGTCGACAGAGATGTTACTTTCCATCTCCTGAAATGGTCCAATCTGAGGGGAATAAGAGGCTGTGCACTCTCTGGCCCCCGGTACGGCTGCCGTGGGAGGCTTGGTATTTGTTCTAACTGCATGCCGGGTCGGGAGTCAAGTGGATGGATTCCTTTTTTTAGTACAAAGGGAGCTCTATGAGTTTTGAGGGCCACAAAGAGGGGGCAGAATGAGTGAGTGCCAGCAGATGAAGAGCATCGCAGCATGCGAGGAGGGGGAAGACTGTGGACAAGGAGGAAGAGACAGGAGCGGAAAGACGGGGATAGAGAGAGAGAGAGAGAGAGAGCGGCGGAGGGGAGGAGGAAAAAGAGTGACAGAGAGTGACGACAGAGACGAAGAGGAACGGAAAGAGAGCGAGAGCGAGGCAGAGCGAGGGAACCAGGTAAAGGAGAGAGAAGGGTAAGGGAGAAAGGGCTTGACTTTCCAGAGCTCTCCGACAGACAATCATCCCTGGAGACCTCTTATCTACGGCATCTTTGACTTGATAATCCTGCTTCTTGTCACCTATACCACCCTGACCCCTCCCTCCCTCCCTCCCTCCCTCCCTCCCTCCGTCCATGCCTCCCCTCCTCCTTACCGCCTCCTATCTTCGTTCCCTTCACCCCCACGCCCCTGCCCAGGGCTCAGGGGAGAGAACAGCTACCTGTCACTGCCTCCGCCTCCAGGCAGCTTGTGGCGGGGGAGGGGGGTGCAGAGTGGGTGGGTGGGGTTGGGTGGGGTGGGGTTGTCATTTTGCCCAAGTGAGAAGTCACCTTTTGGGGATATGAATCTTAATAAGGTGGGGGGAGGGGGGGTGCAGCATGCTGCTGCTGTTTTGGTGTGCATGTGCGTGCGTGTGTGTGTGCGTGCGTGTGCGTGTGTGCGTGTGCGTGTGTGTGTGTGTGTGTGTGTGTGTGTGTGACAGATGGGGAGATGCAGCGTGCTGACAGGCCCTCCATGCTTCCTGGCTGCCAGATTATTTTTGGTAATATATAACCATTGTTGCTTAAAGGACCCTCCAACAGCTGCTGACATCACAACAATCAGTGACACTGGCTGCACTGGCCGGCTTTGTCCATGCTGTGCCTACTGTATGTGGCCTTGTCTGAGTGCATGTGTTGTGTGTTGTGGTGTGTGTGTGTAAACATGTGAATGTGTATTTTGTGTTCAAGGACAGTGTGAGGGAATGATAGATGTCTCACAGCCTCAATGGAGTAATCCCTCTTTCCCTGTGTGTACAGTGTCTTAGAGTCATTTTCATTTGAGTATCTTGCGATTGACGCTGCGGTTCACTAAACTTGCGCTATCCTCGTCAATTCTGAATATATATTTTCCATACTTACAGTATTTTTTCCATATTTAATGTACATTTTTGGTGTATGAAATATGTTAAAAGTTGGTCCAAGTATATTTACTAATTAGTATAATGTTTGTATTTTGAGTGTATTTTTAAAATTTCATGTGTGCTGCATGTACTAATCCAAAGTATCGTTTTAGTAAGATAGTCCATTAATAGTTTATGTAGTTTACACATGTAAAAACCATATTCAAACATCTACTAAAATTAAGATATACTTTACTATATTCAATAAGTGTAGGTGTCAGTGTACTATTTTTGAGTATATTTATATATGTGCTTAAATATATTTGCCAAAATTGAATATGGGTAAGTTGGTAAAGTTTTACCAAAGTACTTATTTTTTTAAAGTAAATTTTTTAGCCAGTGCTATCTTCATCATCCAAAGTGACAATTTAAATTTTGATTAAGATAGCACATTTTTCCCCATATTAAAAAAAAAAGTAAAAGTAAAGGTTTCGCTCCTCGCAGCTCCTTTGTTTGGGCACGAACGGTGGTGTGAAAATGGCTGACAGACAGTATGATGTCTTAAGCATATCAAATAGATAGATAAGAGAGGAAGCAAACAACCATTTGACCGAACTTTGCTTAAAGATACAGGATAATTTGCCCCAGGTTATTCTCTTCGCACATGCTCTCGAGCCTAACTCTCAAGATTAGCTTTTCAGAGCGACCGGGGGATAGGATGACCGTGCAATGCATAATATGGCCGCACGTCCATTTGCAAAGTAAATGTAGGAGTCCCTACCCACATGTATGGTTTCAGGGAGGGAGACGGAGTCTTTCTGGCAGTGGGTTGCCGACATGGCGTGAGTTTTGATTATAAACCTGAACAGAAAGGTTCGCTGACCAAAAGGATAAATAATGAACAATAATGAGTTTGGACGCAGGAGGAACGACGCTCCAGTCTGGCTCATTACGGCCGACGAACCTGTGCACACATCCCTCTCTGCAAGACGGGCAAACATTAAGAAAACTCCCTGCCAATTGGGATAAGTCCTGCACACTCACCGGTGGATACTTCACACACACGCACACACACAAACACACGTAAAGGCGGTCTCATCGTGGGCACACACACACCACCGACACCTGCTTTGAACACAACCCAACACTGTCCTGGTTACATCCCTCTCCTCTCTCCCTGTTTTTCCGTGTACATGTTGTTGTTTTTTTCTATGTTTATGTTTTTCCGTGTACATGTTGTTGTTTGTTTCTATGTTTATGTTTTTCCGTGTTCATGTTGTTGTTTGTTTCTATGTTTTTCTTTTTCCATGTTTATGTTGTTGTTTGTTTCTATGTTTATGTTTTTCCATGTTCATGTTGTTGTTTGTTTCTATGTTTATGTTTTTCCGTGTACATGTTGTTGTTTGTTTCTATGTTTATGTTTTTCTGTGTACATATTGTTGTTTGTTTCTATGTTTTTCTTTTTCCATGTTTATGTTGTTGTTTGTTTCTATGTTTATGTTTTTCCATGTTCATGTTGTTGTTTGTTTCTATGTTTATGTTTTTCTGTGTACATGTTGTTGTTTGGTTCTTATTTATGTTTTTCCGTGTACATGTTGTTGTTTGGTTCCATCTTTATGTTTTTCTGTGTACATATTGTTGTTTGTTTCTATGTTTTTCTTTTTCCATGTTTATGTTGTTGTTTGTTTCTATGTTTATGTTTTTCCATGTTCATGTTGTTGTTTGTTTCTATGTTTATGTTTTTCTGTGTACATGTTGTTGTTTGGTTCTATGTTTATGTTTCCCCATGTACATGTTGTTGTTTGTTTCTATGTTTATGTTTTTCCATGTACATGTTGTTGTTTGGTTCTATGTTTATTTGTCTCACCCGTGGTCATTCACTCCCTCTTGGAGTAGTGATTAGTTGTTTATAGACCCAAATTTGGGCCGATTTGGGGCAGGTGGGCGGCCGCGGGAAGGAAGCCATGCTGCCGTCTGCAGCCGCGGCTTAACCACGCCCCTTGGACAGCACATTAATATATGGGTTTAAGTCAACAGTCATGCTGAAACCTCAATAAGAGTTTTGAGTCTCTGCAACTTGACTTTAAAGCGCTCGCATAAGCATTCCAGGCCAGTAGGAGGGGGTGATAATATCCCATATTATTCCACCATGTGACTGTGGAACTGGACCACAGACCATGCAGCACCTCCTGATATGTCCCCTGCTGGAACAGCCCTGCACAGCATCGGACTTAGCAGAGTTTAATGAGAAGGGACAGCAATGTGTTCAGCTGTGGCTGAACCACATCTAGCCAAGCCTTGTAACTGACTGTTTTGTGGACACGACAAGAAGAAGATTCCACCGTCGCTCATAGGTTCCTGACTTCCTGAGGTTCCTAAGGTTGGGATCACGACTTCAAAGTTTTCGGTAAGCTCCGTTTTCCCTGTCTACATGGATATATGGAAAACAGAGTTTTGAAAAATCTCCATCCTGGAGATTTGGCCTGACGAACCCCTTTTCCAAAAGCTTCGTTTTCAGTTGCTGAAATGCTCTTTTCGTGCGGACAGGAAGCCAAAGCGCAGAGAAAATACTTTTTTTTATCCGTTTTTAAGAATATCCGTATACAGCACATGTGGACAGGGCCTCAGAGTTGCACTACACTTCAGGGAATGACAGCATAATGCACAACTACAACAGCAACGTATAGAGGAGAGAATTCACCGATATTTACACGGCGACTTGACGGAGAAAATCGTCCCGACTGTGTGACCATTGGAAACCATTCTCGCAGCGTATCATGCCATATTCTGTTCTGAGAGACAGATACAATCAAATCCCAGCATTGGCTTTCTCCCTTTGCTCCCCATTAGTGCTCATCTCCCATTCTCACCCCTCAAATTCCCTTCCCACAACAACACTGAATTTGAATGACAATTGCAATCCTACAAAATCGCAACAAGCAGACCGCTCCCGCTCGCTTTTCTCCTCTCCTCCCTCCTCCGCCCTCCTTCCCCCAGGTTCTGCTTTTGGAAATCGATCAGAAGGAAAACAAATGATGGGGTTTCATATCAGCTCTGAGATACCCTTTGACTACAGAGGGAAATGGATATTTCCACAGACAAAAGGCTCCATTACAAGCAGGTGACCTCGTCCTTTTGTGTCCCTGAGCCCCTGAGCAGGCCACCCTGCAGTGGGCGCTACAGTGTGTGTGTGTGTGTGTGTGTGTGTGTGTGTGTGTGTGTGTGTGTGTGTGCAAGTGTGTATATATGTGTGTTTTTGTGTATACTGTATGCAGATGTGTGTTTTGTACATGTGTACCTGCATGCATTTGTGAATGAGCCGTTCAGTTATACATACAAATGTATACGCTGCCTAACGTCCACTTGTGAAAAAACTGACATTAATGGTTAAACGTCGTTGTTTATTATAATTGGGATTTTTATTCTAGTACTTTTTTCATCTTTGGTAATAAATGATCTGAAAATGTATATTACACACTACCATATTTGGCTTTGAAACCACTTTTTTTTTTTTCTGTTTTGCTACGCTATTAGAGTATGTGTAATTTCTCTTAATCATGCATGCGTATCGAAATTGAATGCGTCTGTATTTCCAGATGAATTTTTGGAATGTATGGGAGAGCATATAAACAGTATGAGAGTGTGTGTGTGTGTGTGTGTGTGTGTGTGTGTGTGTGTGTGTGTGTGTGTGTGTGTGTGTGTGTGTGTTTCAATACGGGACTCAAATTTGCTTGGCGCAATTAGGGGTGTTTCCGGGTCGACCTTGTCAGGGTGATTTACTGGCGCACGCCTCCTCCATCCTCTGCTCTCCACCTTCTATATCCTCACAATCTGACCTCCTCCGTGCCATCCCCACCTTCTACTGTACCTGCTGCCTTCTGGCCTCCATCCCTCCACTCTCTCGCGCCTCTGCTTTGCGGTGGGCAGAATGCCAAAAAATTGTATGTCACAATATTGTTCACCTTGGGACGGCGGATTTAAATATCACAGCCAAGGTCAATTCCTCCATCTCAATAAATCATTTTGCCTGTGTCTTGCTGAAAGTTTAAATAGTGCAGTTAATTGGGCAGATAGAGCACAACTCCGTCTACAAACGCTTAACATTTAAAACAT
The DNA here is from genome assembly GCF_960531495.2 of Zeus faber. Classification (NCBI taxonomy): domain Eukaryota; kingdom Metazoa; phylum Chordata; class Actinopteri; order Zeiformes; family Zeidae; genus Zeus; species Zeus faber. Next base: position 18,550,193 of record NC_137192.1, read on the forward strand.
TGTTTCCATTGCGATGGACGCGGTATAGCTTTGGTAAATCTTCATCCACCTCCGAGTTGCTGCTACTTCTCCATCTCCTCCCCTCCTCCCATGATTTCTCCCGTTCAGTCCCCTCTCGCTAGTCTCCCCCCCCCCCTTTTTCATTTCCACCTTCTTCCTGCTCCTTCACACGCGTATATCAGTGTCTCTTTTTTGTGCCCTTTCCTCTGTGACCCAACATCTCCACCTTCTCTTCCTCTCCCTCCAGGCTCCACCCTTTGAAGGAACGTACGACAGCACAACCACGTGCATGACGGGCTTGATCACCCAGAGCCCGGCAGACGACCAAGACTAGAAGCTGCGCTCACAGATTGTCTGTAAATATCTGATGGTAAATGAAATGCAAGTGGGTTGGTTCACGTTTATCGATCAAGGGCGCAGCAGCCCTGACTTGTCCCTTTTTTTGTGTCAGTACTCTGGTACATTACTATCATCGATATGCCGCTGACGAAATGTTTCTCAACTTGTCCATTTCAAAATTCCTTTTCCATTGCTCGCCAGCGGCTGAGGCGAGCTCTCCGGGTTAAGGAGGGGGGCCTGAAGGTTTAGAGGCGAGGAGATGAGACAGGGAAAATTAGGACGGAATTATGTGAGGATGATATTTGTGAAAGTGGTTGCACCCCCCCCCCCCCGCACCGCCCACCCCCCACCGCAGCATGTTCATTCATTTGCTGTAACAATGCGGCGACAGGGCGACTTGGAGGCGCCGCGCCGCCACTAAGTGGAACAGAGAAGGGGAGCAGCTAGGTGGAATTTGCCTGCCACTTCCAATGTGGATCAGAAATTGCACTCACACCAGCTACACCCCCCTACACCCCCTGCCCACCAACAGTGGAGACGGGACCTGGTGGACCGGGGGTGGCTGAGTTTGCTCTGGCCCTATGAATAAACAGTGGTTGGAATGGATGGTGGTGATGGAAATGGGAAATGGACACAAAATTTTATACCTGCTGTGTTTGATAGAGAGGATTTCGGGATGCACGGCAGTGGGGGAGAGGCATGGGGGCGGTGAGGGAGAGGCTTGGGGGCAGTGGGAGAGAGGCATGGGGCAGTGGGGGAGAGGCATGGGGGCGGTGAGGGAGAGGCATGGGGGCAGTGGGGGAGAGGCATGGGGCAGTGGGGGAAGTGGCATGGGGGCAGTGGGGGAGAGGCATGGGGGCAGTGGGAGAGAGGCATGGAGCAGTGGGAGAGAGGCATGGGGCAGTGGGAGAGAGGCATGGAGCAGTGGGAGAGAGGCATGGAGCAGTGGGAGAGAGGCATGGGGCAGTGGGGGAAGTGACATGGGGGCAGTGGGGGAGAGGCATGGGGGCGGTGAGGGAGAGGCATGGGGGCAGTGGGAAGGAGGCTTGGGGCAGTGGGTGAAGAGGCATGAGGCAGTGGGGGAAGTGACATGGGGGCAGTGGGGGAAGAGGCATGGGGCAGTGGGGGAGAGGCATGGGGGCAGTGGGGGAGAGGCATGGGGGCAGTGGGGGAGAGGCATGGGGGCAGTGGGGGAGAGGCGGGCTTAAGTGTCATGGCGAGGTTGCAGCCACCAAACTGGGTGTGAGAGAAACTAAAAGCAATATCTTGCTGAATTTAAGGACAAAATATCCCGGATTCGAAGTTCCAACGAGGAAGTAAACTTTCACGTTCAAAGGAACGTTCATCTCATCCCAATCGTAGACAAGATGTTGTTGTATTCATACAGTATATTACCTAATAACAGTCATTTTTAGACTAGCCTCCTTTGTCATGCCCTGTATATTGTTGCATGCTTATACTCCATATGTAAATGTGTAGATTTTAGCATAACAATTTAATTTCAACGCGTGGTGATCTATGAATCGTGAGCACCGTGTTAATGATTTAGATGATATCCCCATTCCCTTTCACACTTGTCCCTTAATAAGAATGTGGCAACGCACTCCAACAGTCAGGTGGCTACACCTGAGAATCCCATGTATGGAAAATTACCGATTGAATAAATTCTTGCTTCCCCCGTACTCCAGGTCCATTAAAGCATTCCAATACTCGCAAAGGTGAAACGATCAGGCCCCGACATCACTGTCCTCACCTCCCTTCGCCTCCTCCCTCGTCTTCATCCTCCGTATCGCCGGCAGCACAGCGCCCTGTTCAAAGCGGGCTTGTCTCTGCATGCAGTGATTCTGTGCCTCACAGGAGGGCAGTGCTGTGTAATTTCTCATATTGTGCGGCCGCAGCCTGACTGCAATAACTCCACATTCCAACAAGTGACAGCTTGCTAATATGCATTATATAGGACGTCATATAACTAGAAGAATCAACTAATTTTTACCCTGGCACTCCCATTCATCCGTTACCGACTGTCAGAGAGCGGTAGATAATCAACTTTTTTGGGGGGGGTCGGGGGGCTTGTCCCTCAGCCAATCACCATGAGCACTTCAGCCAGGAGACGATACAAATGACCTTGTCACTGTGAAGCTGTGTTTTCATCACAACTACAGTAATGTGTTAGATGAATTGATGAGGTGATGAAGCAGTTCTTAATTGTAGACATTTGTCCCGTATGACAGCGCGCCACAGGTAAACTAGGGGAGAAAACTGTGAAGTGTTGCAGTCTGCCTTTTATTGACAGGTCAATTCTTTGTAGCCAAGAATATAAACTTTGAGTATTATTATTATTATTATTATTATTATTATTATTATTATTATTTTCAGGCCCATTCAAACCTAATGGAAATACGCCGAGAGACAAAAACATCAAAACCATAATAAACACACAGACTCAAAGACACAAATAGGAAATCAAAAATATCCAGCCATATTCCTGGACATATTTATCACTCGTGCAGAAACAATGTGTCCCAGAGGAGATGGAATTAGAGGATATTATTATCTGAAGCACCATCAGAAGGACTGAGAGATAGTCAGTATAAGAAGGCCCGTTAAACTAATATACGTATGTACAAAAGATTCATCTTTAAAGCGTTTTCTCAGCTATGGGGTTGTCTATCCTGTTTTGTTGGCGTCTGGCACTTTTTTTGCTTTCATCCCTTCATTAAGAAGAAGGAAAAAAAACGTTATTTGTTTCACGTATTTGACTTTCTTTAGCTCTTAGTCGCCATATGAACGAGCCAAAAAGAGAACTGCAAGAGAGGAACTGACTGTGACTGAATCCTCAGTTGAAAGTGAAAACAGAACCCGCAATTGTTCATGCCAGTTATTATTTGCAGTTCACTAGATTCCAAGTGTAGGCTCTCCTCCTCCAGGAGGTGTGATGTTGCCTCTACTTAGGCAACAAAAGTACATTTTCTAATTTGATTTTCAGGACGGGCGGAATGTTTGTTGTAATTGTGACAGTGGCAGTGGCAGGTGTGTTATGTGTGTTCCATCAGCTGACTGAAACCATGTGACTGGGAAGAGCAGATACAGCCCATAGAAGCTCATAGTGACCACGTCCATCCTTTCATTCTTTGGTGTATTAATCGCGCCACATTATGAACCAGTGTTTCTCTATCTGTTTCATATCAAGGACACCCATTTTCACCTGCGTTAAGCTTACAGACCCCTATTTGATAAGATTTTGACTCTGGGAGCCCAATCGGAGATATTTTTTTATTGTTATATATGATTAATTCCAAACTTCCAAACCGGGCTATACTATATTTAGAGGGATATCAATGAAAGTATGATCAAAACAGGTGTCATTGTACATCCTCTAATGGTTCGGAGTTTGGCTATTTATCATTTTGCTGGGGACCTCCCGGAGCCTCTTGAAGGACCCCAGAGGGTCCGCAGACCACTGCTATAAGATAAATATTTTGTAGAGTTGAATGTTGTTTATGGTGTGATATATTTTATGGTTATGATATTTAGAAAAAAAAAAACCAAAACAAACAAACAAACCAAAAAAAAAAAAAAAAAAGAGTAACAGCACTGTAGGCGGATGTTTGGGGAGTTTCGCTTGGATTCCGGTTGGAGAGCGTCGAGCGCGTCTTTACGCAGAAGGGAGGGAGAGAGAGTTGGGAGGAGGGAGAGAGACGGAGAGAGAGGGAAAGGGAGAGGGGGGGAGGGAGAGAGGGAGAGGGAGAGAGACGGAGAGAGAGGGAAAGGGAGAGGGGGGGGAGGGAGAGAGGGAGAGGGAGAGAGCGAGAGAGAGAGAGAGAGAGGGGGGGGGGGGGGGGGACGCAACTCCAGAAACTCATCCTCTCCCAAACCAACGCCTCCGTCCTGGGTGGTGCAGCAGAACATGTTGAGCTGATCCTCCACCCTCATCTCTCCTCTCCCCCCCCCTCCCACACACACACACACACACACACACACACACACCTTTTATTCTCTCGCTCTCTCGCTCTCTCGCTCCCTCTCTCTCCAAACTTCTCTCCATCCCACAGCAGCAGCACCGGTGGAGCCGTGATGAGGGTGGATCCTCCTCCCCGCGAGGCGGCTCGGACCAACTGACGCGGTGGAGAAAAGGGAAAAGTTTTGTTTCCAGACGCTGACCGAGAAACGCACCAGTGTAAAGTTTTTTTTTTTTGTGTTTTTTTTTTTTTATTTTTTTTTTGGGGTCGCATTCGTCTCTTTTTTACTTACTTTTTTTTTTTTTTTTTTTTTTTTTTTTGTGTGGCGTTTGTCTTCCTCCGCTTCTTGGATTCCTTTGGCGTCGCTGCGTCTTTCTATGTTGAGCCGGGGAGACTCTTAGTTCCAGGCTGGTGAGATGAAGCTGCTCGCTTGGACCATAGTCGTCATCGGCCAGTGGATTCTACGGAAGGTACATTTAACTTTCATATCAAAGTTTGACGCATCGTTATAACTTAGGGACGTGGTCTGTTTTTTTTTTTTGTTGTTTTTGTTTTTTGTTTTTTTTTTTGAGAGAGAGGTGCGCTTGTAAGAAGCATTCCGGTGTCTCAGTTAAAAAAACCCCAAATAAATACAATGAAAAAAAACATTTTAGCCAAGCACAGAATCTTTGCTGAGCTTAAATGTTTTTATTTATATTTTATTTATATTTTTTCATCATTATTATTATTATTATTATTATTATTATTATTATTTGATAGTGTCTTACTTCCGCCGGTGTGCTCTGGGTTCCCTAGTAAAGCGCGCACAGTACAGCGTATACATGCTGTAAGTTGGTTCAAAGTTATGGAGATTCATCCGCACCACCGCTCCCAAATATAAGAATGATGAGTGAACGATGCATAATTCAGACCATATTTTAAAATCAATTCCTATACAGAAGCATCCTGTGTGTTTTATGCGAGAGGACTGCCCAAAGGACGCGCTGGATGCTGGATTTCAGACTTTCTGGCTGATCTCCAACCATCTCTCTGACTCACTTAGACCCCCTCCCCCCAACCCTCTTATCTATTTATCTATTTATCTTTTTGCTCGCAGCAACTTCCTCATTTTCCTTCTGAAGTTAAACGCGCCCCTGGCTCGTTTTATTATCTCCGCATCGCCATGGCAGTTTGTTGCAGCCTAGTTTGGCTCTCGCTGCTTCTTTTAATTATAGGCTGGATATATGTGTGTGTGTCTGTGTGTGTGTGTGTGTGTCTGTGTGTGTGTGTGTTTGTGTGTGTGTGTGTGTGTGTGTGCGTGTGTGTGTGTGTGCGTGCACAAGAGCTTTCAGAGATCCCTCAAGGTATAAATTGATGACCCAAAACTGTAACTGAGTATGATATTTAGCTATTTTTATTAGACGCATTTTGCTTGTTTGCTTTATAATAATAATAATAATAATGATGATAATAATGATAATCATAGTAATAATAATAATAATAATAATTATTATTATTATTATTGCAAGATGAGACACCAAATATCCACTTTGAGCCTCCATCAAAGCCAGTGGTTTCATTCTCCTCTGAGAGGCTTGACCACTAAGCCCCCAACACTGCTATTGGACTTTAAAGGGATGATGATGAAATGATTCATTTGGCTCTACATACTGTATCATTCACAGAGCAAACATCCCTAAAAATCCCAGTTGATGCCAGGTTTGAGGAGCAATGGTTTGAGGTTTAAAGACACCTGACCGAAATCATGACCAGACGATCTTTTCAGATGATCAGCAGCCGCTATGCGTTTGTTTGTGTGCGCTCGGGAATGAACAAAGAGATCCTCTCTTTCAAATCATCCCATTTTGGTCCCCTCGGCATGTTTTGTCCTCCGATTCTAACCGGTCCTCTTTCTCCGCCGCCGTGATTCCTCTGTGCGATTTTTCTTGATTCTTCTTGCGCAACAGCGTAAGTACTTTTTTAGGTGCAAAAAAACACACAAAAAAAAAAAACAACAACAAAAACCCTTGTGACACAGTCCAAGCACCGTGGAGCTTTTACAAAAGTTATTTTTACACTCGCTTGAAGAGCCCCCCTGCGATGTGTAAAACAAGCCCCTTTTAGAAGCGGAACATCAGTTGATTCGAGTGACAAACTGCGTTGCTGGGACGGTACGGCGTGAGTTTAGATGGGTGGAGGATGGGTGGTCGGCGGGTGGAGGATTTGCTGGTGGGCGGGTGGGGGTTGGGGGGGCCCTTCACTGCAACCGCATTCACTGGGTGGCCTACAGTAGCTAACATCCGTTCTACACATGAGTTGTGACGGCTGCGTTTAGTGTGTGATTTTATAAGAGCGCCCCGTTGGCTGCTGGCAGATTGGGGTTAGGCTCCATTGTGACAGGTAATAACACCTACGCTCTGTTTTGAAGATTGAATGCAAATCGTTTGGCTGCCAAAGTGGAGCCGCTGCGCCTGCGTCCACGTGGGAGTGCAGCCCGGGTTCAAGTGTCGGGATTGACTCGGCATTAAATTACAATGGCCACGCTATTCAGGAATGTGCCATCAGAGGATACATTGGCTTGTTTTGTTGTTTCTCTTTCTGTTTTAATCGCTTTTTTTTTTTTTTTTTTTTTTCCTGAGGGGGTGGGGAGATGGGGAGGCGGCGGCGGTGGGGTGCGGGTACTTTGCTTTTAAGTACAGTGCAGTGCAGTCGTGTCCCAGAGCAGTCGGTACTGATTGGTGGGAGATAATATGAAGAGATATGTGTTTGAGGAAGTAGAGGAGGCGCTGAGCGAGAGGAGGACAGCAGGGAGGGGTTGAGCACGGTGGAGGGAGGACGAGGGAACAGATGATAGAGCGACGGGATGAATGGAATAGAATGGGATGGAGCGGAATAGAAGCAGAGGGGACGGGTTAAAAAATGGAACAGAGTGGAAGGGAGGAACGTGCGACAGAAATGGCGGAATTATTCACCTCTAACTTCATTTGGCGCTCTCCATAAACCCAGTGTATCCTTGGCTGCGATTTACCGCGGCTGGAAGCTCCGTTATGAGCATCAGTCCATTACGTGCACAAGTGCATAAAATCTGGTGACTCATAAAATGTGGTACGCGATTTAATGACGTAAAGACGGTGGGAAAGAGACTCATACCCGAAAAAACCCCCAAAACTCTTCACACTCTGTTCCGCATTAGGGTCGAGTGTCATCATAATGACACCGTGCCGCTGTTTTAAAAAATGGTCTGCTGCGAATGGAGTCCACTGTTGCAACACGTTTCTGTTTTGTTTCTCCGTCTTATGTCGTGCAGGGATGTTTGGAGGGAAAGCAACGGCACAAAAAGATGTGTGAAAAGCTGCTTTCCCGTTTTGTGCTCCCGGTCGAAACAATAGCATTAGCCAGGATCTCAACCTGACAAAATCCTCTTATCTTCCCCCCATAAAACAACTCGCTACACACCCTGGGGATATTACCGGCGCTGGGTCACTTTAATTTCATGATAGGTCTGCGTTCTTTTTTGCATCTGTGCGTCATATTTTGCCACGGCTTTGCATTCGAGGGCAAAGCCCGGCTGCAGTCAGCGACGGATATAAATACGCACGCATTTGTGTGTTTACGCGCTCCGTGTTTGTTTTCACACGCAGCAGGCGTGCGGTCTCGCCAGCCTGACGTCGACGGCGGCGTCAGACGCCCGCTCTCGCGGATCGCCTCCAGATGGTTTTGGTCCAAGTCGTCGCGGCCCCGCCGTGTGCCTGCGCGCGTGCGTGCGTGCGTCGGCCGCGGCGCGCGCCCGGCCTCAGCGGGCGTGCGGCGCAATTGGTCTGTAATCTGTGGAAATTATATCCCCTGCTCACAAACCGATTAGACGCGTAATCTGTTGAATCGCGATGAAAAGCAATCACATTAATGCAATCTATCTCCTCCGGACATGTTCCTGTGGATGGAAGCGTACTTACCTCAACTCCCCCCCCCCCAAAAAAAAAAAGCGTCACAGATTCACATACAGTCATTGAATGTGGTGTTTTACACAGTGTCTGATGAGGTTAAACAAAGATTTTATTTTTATTTGTTGTGTGTGTCTCTCCCCACCCTCCACCCTATGTCCTGCCTGTCAGTGTAGCGAATACACCTCAGGGTTCACATGCGCTTTCCTGAGACTAAATTCCATTTTAAAGTATGAAGCTGTCACATATTTCTGACTAATGTAAAGTAAGCCCTCATTTCAGAGACAAACGTCGCTGAAAGCCACATGTGTCAAGGGGAGTCGGCGACAGTGTTAAGCCAGCGTTGATGTAGGAGACATTTTATACATAATTGTGAATATAAATACCTTTATATTAATAGTTGCTTGTGTGCATGGTAACCCAAATATAATTTCCCGGCTTGTCTCCGGATCTGCCTGCCGGCGTCGCGTCGGGGACACACGCCGGCGGCCGCAAAAAACCCAGAGCTGAGTCGCCGAAATACGTCCCGGCGAAACAACGTGCCGCACCTCCGCTTTGACTGACAGCTCGGCTCTGCCTGGAGTTCCAAGCAGGCGAGCGTTATGTCTAAAATTATTGATAAGGCCCTGTTATTATTTTTACGGCGGAGAGGAAGAGACGCCGAGAAAATATTCAGGGCCATGGACGGCGCTGCTGGAAAAGAGCCTTTTGCACAGAAACTATGAAGCAGAGTGTGAAGCTGGCTCCTTCCTGCCGGAGCCACCTGTTTGTGTTTGATATGCTGATGTTAAAGATGGTGCCGGGTCAAAAATCCAACTACCAGTAATGCATAATAGATTTATTATCTTTTGTGTTTGTATTTGTGGAGAACTCACTTATTTATTTGTGTGCGTGCGTGCGTGCGTGCGTGCGTGTGTGTGTGTGTGTGTGTGTGTGTGAACGTTAGCGTGCACCTATCCGTTTATTTTTATTATTTTCATTGTTCTGAATCACAATTGCATTTTCACAATGAATCCTCCAAACTCCAGCTCCACCCCGAGGTTAATTAAACAATCAGTCAGGGGGTTGATGGAGACGTCTTTCTAATGTCTGTGTTTCTTCATTGATCGGGAGCGTTTCTTTCATGTTTTTTTTTTGTTTTTTTTTTTTGATGTTTTTGTATTTCCACAGCACAATTTCTCCTAAATTTAATGGGATATTCTCAACTAAAAAAAACAAACAAAAAAAAAAAACATGACTCCTGCTGAATTCATTATGGGTTTTCTCCGCTCTCTTTTTTTAAATTTCTTTCAATTGCAGCGGGAAAAAAAAGAATAAAAAACACGTTGCGGCACATGTCAGGGAAACCCAATTTTTGTTTATGTCATCCCTCCCACCGAGTCCCCTCCATTCAAAGGAGAGGCCATTCCTCTCCTCATCCCTCTCCCAAGGAGCCCTATCGAAAGTAACCCGAGGTCCGGGCCCCCGGAGTGACACAGAGACAAGGAGAAATTGAATTGGCGGCTCGGCCGAGAGCGAGCGGCAGAGCGGTGAATGACAATCAGAGGCCGAGGGTCACATAGGGAGCGGGTCATCGAGGACCAACCGGTCACTTGATTTTAAATACCCACAACCGGCTTGTTTCCAAAATGAAGCAGTGCATGCACGTCTCCCCCTCTTTCAAATGAAGTGGCCCTCCGTGACGCTTACGACCAGAGGCTCTGGTCTTATGATGCCACTGATCTTGTCATCCAACTTTTAAATTGGTTTCCAAAAACACACACGGCCATGGAAATGTGAAATTCTATCTTTTTTATTTTTTTTTTATTTTAAGTTTTACGATTAAAAAAAAAACGAGTGGGACCGTGGGAGTGCTGCATAGTGCCCAGCACGGGGAGAAAAACAGGCCTGTGACCTATTTTGGTGTTGATCTGATGGCTTCCAAAAACTCAAATTGGGGGACGGGAGAATACTTTACAGACTGAAGTTGCTGTCAATCATTATTGGTCGGAGGATGAGGTGCACATGTGAATCTTTTTGTACCTTTCAATTTAGAATTAGAATTTCGAGGAAGGTCTCTAAGTTTGTCTCTGGGTTTCAAAGTGAACATCTGAATTTGCGTCGAAATAGTTTTATTACGGGGATGAAGCTTGAAAATATCACATCCCACCATGGATGGATGGGTTGGAATACACGTTACTCACAGCAGTAAAACTAACTCATCAAGCCTTTCCCTCTGGAAAAGGAAAGACCCTTCGCACACGAAATCATTCACACAAAGGCGACAAGAAAGGGAACGGTCCTCACTGGAGGGCCTCGGTGGAAGGTTTGAGAATAAATCTGACCGCACAAACCAATGCCGCATCTACCGCTAGGTTTTAAAGGTGTGAGTGAAAACTGAGCCATATCAGATGATATGGGCTCCATATCAGACCCCGGGGAGCGCTGGGGGTCTCTGCCAGTTCGATCTGGAGGAGAGGGGCCGTGGACAGCTGCTGCCCGGGGCCCCAGGAGGGCCACACGCTGGAGCCGCTGTCCAACCAGCGCTCTCTGTGCGGCTGCCAGCCTTAAGACCGAAGGTGGGAGAGGAGGATGATGTGGTGGAGGTCTCATTTTCCCTCCCTCTCTCTCTCTCTCGCTCTCTCTCTCTCTCTCTCTCTCTCTCTCTCTAAATTATCCCGTTTGGTTTTCACCCACTCCAAATATTGCATTTTTTTTTTGCTCTCTCCATCTCAGTCTCATTTTCTCTCCTTCTGTCGCCTCTTCTCTCTCCTCTCTCTCCCTCCCTTTCTTCCTTTTTCCTCGAATACCCCCCTCCACCGCCCCCCCCCGCCTCCCCCCGCCAACCCCCTGCCTCCCCTGGTACCCTGAGAGGGAACAGGGGAAGTGATAGCAGGCAGAGTGCGTACGGAGGTCCAGGTCAAGATAACCACACCTGATCCGTCTTGTGCTAGCTCAGCCCACGCTGGAAAGAAAGACACACACACACGCACAACACACACACACACACACACACACACAAACACTCACAGCATTTTAATGCATCCTTTCCTGCTTCGATGGATGACCAACCATTATTGCAACGCTATTGTGCCTGACTCACCAACAACCTTATGGAAAATTGCTCCCTGTGTTGGTTTGAAAAAATAACAAAAACACAAATGTCTAAGTAGATGATCATCTCTGAATAGGAATGCCATGTGTGTGCAATAAGAACACAGAGACATAAGTCCTTGCATCGTGGTATTTGCTGTGTTGAAATACATTGTGAAGCGGAGAAATACCACTCGTCTCACACGCGCGCGCACACACACACACACACACACACACACACACACACAAATACATACACACACACCCCACCACCACCACCATCTCTTCCATTCTGTTTCTTCCATCCCATGCATCCACACACACACACACAAACACACACACACACACACAAAAATACACACAGACACACACACACACTGTGGAAAATGAATCAGTGCAGGGGACATTGTTTCCCTATAGCTCCCCTGTAGTCATGACCAACGTGGGGTAGACAAAGAGCTTATTTATGATTCCGCAATTACACGAGAGGCAGTGCAGCGCTGATGGCAGCGCAGAGCGAATGGACCCTCAGTGAGAACCGATAAAGGGACATTACAGCTGCTTTTGCCGTGGCCCCCTAACACCCTCCGCCGAGAGGGCAGGCATCCATCATTACAGGCTGACCTAAAGCGAGAGAGGCGGGGTGAATGCAGGGGGGAAAGAGACCCCCACCTTTACATTTCCATCCGTCCTCTCACACCTTTAATGGTTGCTTTAATCCAAAGCGTGAATTCTTATCTACACTGGGTTGAGGTTCCCCTGAGTGACTGTGGAAACGCGTCAAAAAAACCTGCAAATTAACATGTTGCTTCTAGAGTTTTTGTGTGTTTTTGTGTCTTTAGCTCTGTGTGTGTGTGTGTGTGTGTGTGTGTGTGCGTGCATGCGTGCGTGCGCACTCCAGTGTTTCTTTGTCCTCTTCAACGTATTTTAACGAAGGAATAATTCAAGGAGGGGAGGGCTCCGAACTGAATTCGATGTGGTCAATCCTACTTTCGATGGCACTGCTGCTGTTGCTCCACTTTGCCAGAGGTCCCCAGTCAAAGCCGCCATGTGAGCGCCAAGGCGAGAACACATTTCCCCCTCTGCCTCACCCTCCACGCCTTCCCTTCTTCTTTCTCTCCCCCTCTCGCTTCCTCTTTTATTTTCTTTTGCTCTGTTTTTCAATATTCTCGTTTTCTGTCTCTTTCTCTCTCTCTCTCTCTCCCTCTCCCTCTCTCTGGCTATGAGCGACACAGTAGAGTTGAGATTTTTTGGAAATAGATCACATCTGAGGGGACACTTGGCGCCTGATGACGGGCACTGTGTTTGTTTCATTCATGCATGACGAGCGGCTCAACTCTCAGTGGGTGGGGGTGTGGGGGTGTTGGGTTGAGTGGGTGGGTGGGGGTGCGGGGTGGTTATGGCATAGCGCCACCACCCGTGGTCAATGTAGTGCCGAGTACCGTGTCCCACTGCGAGGAACATGGTGTGGTTCAGGATTTTCCTATTTGATATGGCAGTGTGTGTGTGTGTGTGTGTGTGTGTGTGTGTGTGTGTGTGTGTGTGTGTGTGTGTGTGTGTGTGTGTTCTGATATGGCGGTGTGTGTTCACATATGTTTACCTTTGTGAGGGATGACGACTCCACACACACGCACACACACCCACACACAGTGTTTGTTTGTTTGTTTGTTTGTTTGTTTGTTTGTCTGTCTGTGTTTTGTGGATGAGTGTGCACGTGTCCTTACATCTGTTTGTAGATGTTTCGGCACACACACACACAAACACACAAACACACAAACACACACACACAGACACACTCACACACACACACACGCACACACAGACCTAGGTGTGCTACGTTTCTGAGTATTGTGTCTCCAGTATACTCTGTGCAGTGCAGTGAGTTATTAGACAGCCTTGGGTTTTCAAAATGTCTGTGATTAATAGTGACACACCTGGGAGAGATATATAGAACGGGATTTTTGTGCATGTAATGAAATATTAAAGTGTAATCCAAGAGACACCAAATATCATAACTCACTGTGCAGACGGCAGGCGATGCTCAGGGTCAGCTCAGCGTGAACACAATGCTGAGTGTGTCTGTGTATGTGAGTGTTTGCGTGTGCGAGTGTGCACGTGTATGATTGTGTGTGTGTGTATGTGGCGGGGGGATTAGTTTTTATCATTTTTTTAATATCTTCAGCAAGGCTTGTAGGCATTAATTCAGACATGCATTGAATTTATTGGAAGACCAACGCCGGGTGAGATAAAGGGAGAAATGGCGACCTCGCTGGGACAACCCCCCTTCCCCCGGTGCTGAGCCACCTCAGAAACCGACGAAACGTAATAAACAACAGATCTACTGGACATACAAGATCTTTTTATTTTTCATCAAGCCATGCAATAATGGATTTGTTTGTTTCTTTCTTTTGTTTTGTTTCCTTTGAGCTGATTCCCCATCTGAAGCCTGTCTTTCTATATTGCTTCACGGCACCCGGGCTTAACGTTGGAGAGACGTGGGGAATTCAGCGGAGTGGGCAGCACTCCACACTGTCCACAGAGGCATTTGGTCACAGATCCCGCGCCCTTCCTGCCTCTTTTACTTCCACTCTCCCCGACCGACCATCTCCCTTCCTCTTCCCCTCTTTCTCTCTCTCTCTCTCTCTCTCGCTCTCCCGCTGTCTTTTATCTTACGCCTCTCTCATCCACCACACCTGCCTCTCAAACTGTCACAATTGAGCCTCTATCTTCCACGTCCATCCTTTTTTTTTACTATTCCTCTTTCTCTCCCTCGTGTCCTCTGGTCCTCTCGCCTTCTTCGTCACTGCTGGGTTTTGTTTTTTTTGTTGACCATTGTGTCAGATTAAAATGTAGCCCAGCAGAAATAAAATATGTGAGGCCAGTTCTCACCACCGAATTATAAAAAATAATCTCTTTATTTATTTATATATATATATATATATATATATAATATATATATATATATATTTTTTTTTACTTAATTAGCTTGTGTAAAGGCTCTCGTCTTTACCTTGGTCCGAGTTTGCCCAGAGGAGGTTATCGGGCAGACGAGCCGAGGTCAGGTTCTGAGATGGTGTGGACTGAGTGTGGAGATAACTTAACTGAAGGCTGTTTTGGCAGTGGGGGGAGGAATCTAAAAAGCATCTCACATATCCAATGGTTTTAATGCCTGAAAACTTAATTATGTTGCTCTGGTGCGGCTGGATTCTCAGGATGTGTTCATTCAACTTGGCATGGATTTTACCCAATTTGGAGTTACCCGGTTGTGTTAACCAGTGGATGGATATTGCACTCAGTAGATACTAATAAAGCTGTCAATACCTGTCCTGCCTCATGGAGATCTGTTTTGTCTTGTTTACGTCTAGGTTTTATGTTATGCAACGGTAAGTGGAAATGTGAAAACCGGCCTATTAGTAAGTACCGTCAATCTGACGTTCCTTCCAGGAACACTTTTTCAATAAGAAATTACACATACCCCGTTTGTCACTATTTGTCTGTTCAATCAACTCACTCACTCACTCAATCCTGTTTCTAAAAATTGCTATTTCTGTGTGTGTGTGTGTGTGTGTGTGTGTGTGTGTGTGTGTGTGTGTCTGTGTGTGTGTGTGTGTGTGTGTGTGTGTGTGTGTGTGTGTGTGTGTGTGTGTGTGTGTGTGTGTGTGTGTGTGTGTGTGTGTGTGTGCGTCTGCTTGTGTGTGTGTGTACTCTGGCTGGGCACCGCAGTCAGTCTCAGATGCCCGATGTCACTCTCCAAACACTTGGAGCAGAACCCAGTCACAGTGACTTTAGATAGATAGATAGATAGATAGATAGATAGATGAATGGACGGACGGACGGACGGACGGACGGATGGACAGATGAATGGATGGATGGATAAATTAATAGATAGATGGATAGACATTGATTGATAGATAGACAGACAGACAGACAGATAGACAGATAGAAAGATAGGTAGATGGGTAGATGGATAGATTGATTGATAGATAGATAATATCTACATTACTAATATTTCTACTGTATAAATAAGCACCAATAGTCATCCCTAAATTACTGTCAAATAATCAACATAGTGGTATCAGTCAAAAATATAGTGACATATCGCCAAGTACAAGCCCCTACTATAAAGGAACCAAACAAACATTTGACTGTAACCAAACAAGCCTTGACTCCAGGGTGCATTTTCCTCGACTGTTTTTGTTTTTTTCTATCTGTATTCAATGTATTTTTCTTTGCAGTTGAAACCAATGTGATATCATCTCTGCGTCCATCAGACTGTTGGCCGTTGAGAGGCCAGAATCCTGTCCTTGATAGCTTTTTGAGCAATATTAATCACACACACACACGCACACACACACACGCACACGCACACGCACACACACACACACACACACACACACACACACACACACACACACACGCAAGGACAGACAGAGAAAGATTAAAAACGATATCTGTGAGAGATTAACTGCCCTGTTGCCTTGTAAAACAGAATTGCCACGTTAAATACCAGACCAAGGCTGCACTACAGCAACATATATGTGTTGCTCCTGCATCAAAATCCTTCTTTAAACCTTGAATCAATAACCGTCAGTAACATCAAGCACCGTGTTTAACCGCAATTGATGGCGTATTTTACTGGCTGAGGGTTGAACCTTAGTGTTTCATCAAAAGGATGTCAACACGAATGTTGCTCCCCCAAAAATGTACACGGAGGATTACCGCATCTTTAAAAAAATGAATTGTGGGGAGGGGCACCTGACTGATGACATGGATAATTATTTAAGACACACCAGTTGTACTAGCACGCACGGTATAGAAAGCAAAGGTGTGCGTGATCACTCAGATTTTTTTTTTTAAATCTTTACTGAGCCGACGTGGGTCCAAGCGTGAGTGTAGGGGAAAACCAAGACAGATAGCGAGAATTTGCGAAAATAATAGAAGGGATCTACTCACGAGACAGACAGACAGTATATCCACTGCCCGGTGTAGATGAGAGCTGGCGTGTGGCTCCTCTCGGGATTGCTGTCGCCTCTCATTTGCGGGGAACCGAGGCTCTGGCAGTCAACAAGCATACCAAAGGCGTATTGCGCGGAAAGGCCGGCTGACGCACTCAGGTATAGCCCCGTTGTGGAATCCGGCATTGTCATTGCGAAGCAACGGGTGCGCTGGGTCTGCCAGGGGTGATTGAAGCGCACCATACGGGCGTATTGCGCGGTGGTGACGGCTTCCGTGTCTGGGTATAACTCCAGGGTGGAATCTGGCGTTGTTTACTGTGAAACCACGGATTGTGCTTCTCTTCGCATTTCCACTTCAGTTAAAACAAAAATTAAAAGAGACGAGCTGTTGGATCATATATATGTGTGTGTGTGTGTGTGTGTGTGTGTGTGTGTGTGTGTGTGTGTGTGTGTGTGTGTGTGTGTGTGTGTGTGTGTGTGTGTGTGTGTGTGTGTGTGTGTGTGTGTGTGTGGACGATAAATACATATATAGATATAGAGTATTAAAACAAAAAAAAAGAGATGGAAACAGGCATCATGCCTCCCTAACCATTTTCTATCTTCTCATCCCCAAAAGGGATGGGAGACTAAGACCAATCTTAGACCCCAGGGGTGTCAACCGGTTCCTGTGGCCCCTGAAGTTCAGAATGTTGACAAATCCCAGGGTGAAGCAGGCGATCCAGGCAGGCGATTGTTTTGCCACCATAGACCTCAAGGATGCCTATTTTCAGATTCCCATCTGGGAGGGTCACAGGTGGTTCCTAAGGTTTGCCTGCAAAGACAAGAGAAGAAGAATCTTGAATCGTCACACAGCACGCCACTTCAACACGTGCATTCATGCAAACACACAGACATGCTTTGGATGGTGGCTGGTGAAATGGGTCCTCTGCATTTAACCCATCCTGGCTTGTCCTTTCTCTGGAGGGGGTCAGCCAGGAGCAATGTGCAGTGTTCAACGACGCGCCCAGGTACTTGGTTACATATGTCCATTGCTGGTCACACAATGATGTTCTGCATGTTTTTGGTGGGGGTCCTTACTGATGTTACATGGAGGAAACCCCATGTGAGCACGGGGAGAACATGCAAACTCCACACAGAAAGGTCCCTACTTGGAAGATAACCCGCCAGAGCAAGGTGCCAACAGCGCCCCAGGCGGGAATCGAACCTAGGATCTTCTTGCTGTGAGGCAGCAGTGCAATGGGCCACTTCACCCCTGTAGTCACCGGCCTCTGCATCTTGCGGGGCCAGTGAGGCTTTAGGTAGTGCCTGAGCATAAAGCGGCAGCAGACAACGTCCGGCTGTCCTGCCTGTTCAGGGGTGTGTAAATATTGTACATTTGTATATAGTTGATATGTAGCGCGGGCCCATCGGGTGGTTTATTCTTCACAATACAATTCAATCAATAAAATAGGATTATTATTTGTATTTTGTTGTTTGATACAGGATAGGAGTAGAATATAACATTTTGGATCACAAGAAGCAATATGCATTTTGTTCCATAATATTTTTCTTTTTGTTGATGCATTTTTTTGCCTTACAATTTTCAAGGTCTTTATAATGAAGCCTAGCGGACATTTATACCGTGATGAGAATTTTCATTTGAAATGACGGTTGTTCTTTACATGTTCCTTTTGTTGCTCACGTTTGTGGTGTTGAGAGGTATTTCATTTTCATGTGTATTTGTCCTGTCGCTGTCTATTTTCCCTTCTATTTTTATTCTTTAAACTTTGCCCAATTACCTTTGCACTGTTGAAGTTAGAGGATTGAAGAGTTGAAGATGGTGGCGGTGGCTTGATTTTGTATTCTTGTGTGCAATAATACTGTTGATGACTTGTAGTCTATTTATATACAGTACTGTATGTATGTATACACAAGTCTATTTATACATAAGATGCATTCTAAGATACAGAAACGATTTTCAGCAGATCTGTGGACAGATTTAGCCGTTATATAACATCAATGGAACACTTACAAAGAGGTGGTGCAATTGATGTTGGAGCTTTTGGAGGAAAAAGAAGCTTTTGTAAATCAATATATTTAAAAAAAATCAAAAAGCATTTTTTTTATATGTAGTTGTTAATAATTCCGAAAGTGTCTGGATAATTCAGTTAGAGATAAAGGCTAGATTAGGTGGGCTGGGAACCTGTAAACAGCATTACTGAGGCCACAAACAAATGTGTAAATGAAGAGTTAGTGGCAGTGTTGGCTCTAGGGTCTATGGACGTAGTGGGCACAGTGAGACCGGGTGATGGTGCTCGTGGCTTAACTATCCCCGAGAGAGGAAGAAAATCTCATGTAATGACATTTTAAAAGGTTAGCTTAGTCCGTCAACAGTCGCTGGAATGCCACCATGATAGATAGATGGATACATGGATAGATAGATGGATATGAGAGAGAGAGCGAGAGGTGGGTGGATAGATACAATAGATTGACTGATAGATAGATTCATCCCCTGGGGAAATTGTTATATTGTTGCATTGTAATTTCAATTGTTACAGCAGCCGACATAAAGAAATACAAAAGTAACAGAATTAAAATAGAAAACCTGGCAATAAATAATACAATTAAACATATAAATAATATAAA
Organism: Zeus faber; assembly: GCF_960531495.2. Classification (NCBI taxonomy): domain Eukaryota; kingdom Metazoa; phylum Chordata; class Actinopteri; order Zeiformes; family Zeidae; genus Zeus; species Zeus faber. The sequence continues at coordinate 18,569,063 of NC_137192.1, forward strand.
GAAAAAAATATATATATATAAAGATTTGGCAATATACAATAAACCTAAAAATAAGCCTAAGACAAGAACAATGTAAACAAAAAGGAAACGTAATCATACCATAAACAAGAAATAATTGCAAATACACAGTGATTGCAAAAAATCAATAATAAACAATATGAATGCATTGATGTATTTCAAAACAGTTAATTTCCTTTAATCTAGCCGCCGCGAGAGAGCTGGCTGACATGATGGAGAGAAGGAAGGTAGAAGCACTATGTGTACAAGAGACCAGGTGGAAGAGGAGTAAGGCCAGGAGTATCGGAGCAGTGTACAAACTGTTCTACCATGGAGTGGACGGCAGGAGAAATGGGGTAGGGATAGTCTTGAAGGAAGAATATGTCAAGAGTGTTTTGGAGGTGATGAGAGTGTCGGACAGAGTGATGAGCATTAAGCTGGAAATTGATGGGGTGATAATGAATGTGGTCAGTGCATATGCTCCCCAAGTTGGGTGTGAGATGGAAGAGAAAGAAGAATTGTTTTGTCAATTTGATGTAGTGGTGGAAAGCGTCCCCAAGGGAGAGAGAGTGGTCGTTGGAGCAGATCTCAATGGGCAAAGGCCCATTGGCAAAGGGATCAGAGACAGAGGTTACGAGAAGGTGATGGGTAGGTATGGTGTCAAGGAGAAGAATGTGGAAGGACAGATGGTGGTGGATTTCTCCAAAAGGATGGAATTGGCTGTTGTGAATACATATTTCAAGAAGAGGGAGGGACACAGCGTGACATTCAAGAGTGGCGGAAGGTGAACACAGGTGGACATTATCTTATGCAGGAGGTGCAATCTGAAAGAGATTAGTGACTGCAAAGTAGTTGTAGGGGAGTGTGTTGCTAGGCAGCATCGGATGGTGGTCTGTAGGATGACTCTGGAGGCCAAGTAGAGGAAGAGAGTGAACGAGGAGCCAAAGATAAAATGGTGGAAGTTAAAAAAGTAGGAGTGTTGCATGCAATTTAGGGAAGAGGTAACGCAGGCAATAGGTGGGAATGAACGGTTACCAGGTTACTGGTAAACAACTGCAGAGTGGTGAGGGAGACGACCAAGAAGGTACTCTGTGTATCATGCGGGAAGAGGAAGGAAGACAAGGACTCTCAGTGGTGGAATGAGAAAGTACAGGAGAGCATAGAGCAGAAGGGGTTAACAAAGAGGAAATGGGATAGTCAGAAATGAAGAGAGTAGACAGGGGTACAAGGTAGGCAGAAAAGGCAAAGGAAAAGCCATACGACGAGTTGAATGATAGGTTGGACAGTAAGGAAGGATAAAAGGACTGGTACCAATTGGAAGACAAAGGGACCAAGCTGGGAAGGATGTACAGCAGGTTAGGGTGATGAAGGATAATGATTGTAATATGCTGACTACTGAGGAGAGTGTGTTGAGTAGGTGAAAGGAGTACTTTGAGGAGTTGATGATATGATGAGATGATGATGATGATAGTGGATCAAGAAGTGCAGCAAATTAGCAAGGATGAAGTGAGAACAGCATTAAAGAAGATGAAGAGCAGTAAGGCAGTTGGCCCAGATGACATACCTGGGGAAGCATGGAAATGTTGAGGTGAGATGGCAGTGGCGTTCCTCACGAGGCTGTTTAACACCTTCCTGGAAAGGGAGAGGATGGTGGAGGAGTGGAGAAGAAGTTTACTGGTACCCATCTTCAAGAATAAGGGAGACATACAGAGATGTAGTAAATACAGGGGAATAAAGTTGATCAGCCACAGCATGAAGCCATGGGAAAGGGTAGTGGAGGCTAGGTTAAGAGGAGAGATTTCATGCCAGGAAAGAGTACTACAGATGCAATGTTTGCTTTAGGAATGCTGATGGAAAAGTACAGGGAAGGCCAGAGAGAGTTGCACTGCGTCTTTGTGGATTTAGAGAAAGCGTTTGATAGGGTGATGAGAGAGGAAGTGTGGTATTGCAGGAGGAAGTTGGGGGTGGCAGAGAAGTACGTAAGAGTGGTACAGGATATGTATGAGGGCAGTCAGACAGTAGTAAGGTGTGCATTCAAAGTGGAGGTGGGATTGCATCAAGGATCATCTCTGAGCCTTTTCTTGTTTGCATGGTGATGGACAGGTTAACAGATGAAATCAGGCAGGAGTCTCCGTGGACTATGATGTTCGCAGATGACATTGTGCTCTTTAGCAGGAGTAGGAAGCAGGTTGAGGAGAGCCTGGAGAAGTGGAGGCATGCATTTGAGAAGAGGAATGAAAGTCAGCAGGAGTAAGACAGAATACATGTGCCTAAATGGGAGGGAGGGCGGCAAAAAGCTGAGAATGCAAGGAGTGGAGGTGGAGAGGGAAGATGAGTTCAAGTACTTGGGGTCGACCATCTAAAGCAGCGGAGAGTGCGGGGGAGAGGTGAAGAAGAGAGTACGGGCAGGGTGGAGTGGGTGGAGGAGAGTGTCGGGAGTGATCTGTGACAGAAGGGTTCCAGCAAGAGTGAAGGGGAAGGTCTTACAGGACGGTAGTGAGACCAGCCATGTTGTAGGGTTTGGAGGCGGAGGCACTGACAAAAAGGAGTGGAGTGGTATGCATTTGTCTTGATGGTATATGCTTGGACTTTATTTTAAAACTGGACCACTCCTTTTTGTTCCTTGTCGTAAATTTAAAGAAATGTATTACATTGCTTCAAATTATCGCCTTTTATATTAAATATCTGTTTTTTCTCCTCAGTCGGGATTGTTTTTTCTTCTAGTAACTGCTTTTTCAACTTTTACACAATGGGACACAGTTCTCACAATGGATGTATGTACATTTTATTTTTTTAATGTGTGAGAGGAGCGGAAGGTGTGGACAGAATTGGCGTACACTTGTACTTTTACCTTCGACTGGTTGAGCTGCTTTTCTGGTGTGAATCACACGTCGAATGAAATGCATAATTTCTTCACAGATTCGCTCAGAGGACGGCATTGTCAGAGAGGGTAGAGAGAAATTCTGCTACTGTAAGCTCTGCTGGCTCCGTGCACATCAACTTTCAGGATGAAAGTTATGAGGGTGCGGATGAGTACTTTTGGTTTGAGCATTTTTCCACGGCTGTTGTTATAAAAGAGTTTTGATGTTGACATGAAGAGCTAGCTAGTAAATAAAGATGAGTGGATTCAACATTAAAGGAAGGCGATTGGCCTTCCAGCGGGTGAGAGAGTCGGCATTACATTGTTGTGCGCTCCTTTGTAGCAATTTGTCGCGCTAGAACTCAGAAATAAGTTTTCACCCGCTTCCCATAGATACAATCAAGATCAACTTCAGCAAAAAGGAGCTCTGCTGGTTCTCTTTTCATGGAATGACTGCGCTACCCACACCAAGACCTAATTTTTGGGAGGGTCGGCCGAGGGAAGAGAGCCCTACCCCGGGCTTGACTGCAGACTGGGCTTGCCTCTCGGGGATCTAGAAGAATGGTTTGGCATTCACTGCACCACAGCCAGGAGAATTGTGGCCACCTGGACGCACTTTCTATACAACCTGCTTGTAAGCAAACATCTGCGGATACCGCATGAAGCTGTCAGAGCTCACCTTCAACCAGAGTTTTCAGCTTTCCCTGACACACAAGTGGTGCTTGACTGCACTGAAATATTTTGCCAGACTCCATCCTCTCTCCTGTATCTCTCCTGTACCTCACACCTCAGAGGGAGGTGTTTTCCACATACAAATGTCATGCTGCATTCAAGGCTATGATTGGAATGGAACCATTTCATTTGTGTCTGGCCTTTATGCAGGATCCATGAGTGACCGTTAGCTCTTCAAGCAAACCCGCTCGCACCAGACATGGCAATTATGGTTAACAAAGGGTTTCTTGTGGACAATCTGGCTCCGTGCAAGGTTTACCGGCCTGCGTTTCTCTCAAGAAACACCCAAATGAGTAGGGAGGATATCAGGCAACTCAATCCATTGCATACCTGAGTGCAAGTCCATGTGGAGAGGTACATCAGGAGGTTGAAAGAGAACAATCTTTTTGACAGACATACCACTTTCTGTGTGTGGAAGAATTGAGGAGCTATTCAATGTGGCTTGCTGCTGTACCTGGTCATCTACCAGAACAGACCACTGGTAAAGGCATGGGCAACTCGACGATGAATAACTCTGGACTCTCTTCGTCTTCAGAAAAATGTGTTCATTACATTCTGGACCAAGTGGGTCAAATATGTAAGGCCTTTAAGGCCAGATTTTGTAGAGGTATCAAATTAACGACCCTCTAATGTTGTTTTATTCTAGCAAACCTCATTGATTTTTATTTTATTTTCTCTCAAGTCCCCCCTGATCCACTTTTCATTGCTCTTGTTTGCACACTTTACCTCTCCCAAAATGTACAAGTCATTACATTTTGAAGAAATCTGTGGACGGTAGAGGAAATAAAACTGCTTTACTGTATGTATGTTTTGTAACATAAACTGCTATCCCAAAATAAAGAATTAAAAAAGGCAATGTTTTTTAATTAGGTAATTATAAGTAATTATATGACCTCTTTAAATCTCTTCCTTCACCACTGGTGAAGAGGAAGCAGTTATTCGTTACAACTAAGGGAAGTTTTGAGTTCTGCATTGTTTTTCACACCTGGCTCAAGGCATGGTGAGCATTAAGAAGAGGCCACACGTACAGGATGCACATTTAAGGTAATAATAGTACCTTAAATGTGCATATAGATGTGCACTAAATGTGCAATATATATATGATATTTATTAAGAATCAATACTAAGTATCAGTATAGTGGTTATTCAAAGAAAAATTGAGTGAATATCAGTCTATGGGGAATCTAAATAATACAAAGTGGTCGAGAACCATCTTCAAACTGTCGTGTAACATTTAAAACAAAAATCTCCCTTCTCCCTAATAGTTGCAGCCACCGCACAGTCTCTGTAGATGCATTGTATGACAATATTCTCCTCTGCAAAAACAACAAAATCAGACCATTCCACCCCTGTAAGTAGGAGCTGGCCTTGCACCTGCCAGTAGTAGCTCTGAGTTTCCATTTCATTTCAATGTAGCACTCTGCATTATCAAGCAGCTCAACAGTCCACATAGCTCTTTAAGTTGGGCATTTACTTTCCAGCAGTCCGAAGGGTGGGCTCTCAGTCGGGTCAAACACCAGACCGTAAGCAGATGACCCTAACCAAGGGGCATCTGGGTGGAAACCCACAAGGCCATGGAAACTGGTTCCAGTGCCAGGTCCCTTGTCATTGCAGCCGTTTGAGCCACTCCCTTTCAAATTCTTTGTGCCAGGTTTTCAGCAGAACTCTGACCTCTGACGTGGCATACTGTATTTCCCTGAATCAGGAACTTGTTATGCTTCGCCTCCTGACACATGTGTGAATCCACAGTGTTGCTCTGCTCCCTGGTGGCAACCTCTACTTTCCTTACCATGTCTAATGTAGTGACAAGTGACTGTAGAGTTGGTAGGCTCCACCCTTAGCCATCTACAGGTAGAGGTGGTGGTGGAGGGGCATCCCGGTGGTGTACTACAACCCGGCTCATTGTTAATGGATGCTGGTAGGAGATGGGACTACCTTCCTGGACTTTCCCAAAGGTGAGTCAACCAGTGGGACGTCCGCACTTATCGCCATGGTAGCGATGAGTGGAGCAATGTCTGCCGAGAAGTCCTTGTACACTTGTTAAACTTTGAGGACATCTGGATCTGGCAGCTACCACTATCTTGTAATGTGTACTCCTTTGAAGAATTGAATTTCACAATTACGACTTAAGAACAATTTTACACTCAAACAACAATCACAAAGTTATATAGTAGCCTATACAATTACATAGGACTACAGATATTACCCTACACCGTCAGCAACCTTAAACTGCCTGGGCTTAGTGGAAATGAACACCATGTCACTCACTCGGCCTGGTGTCACGCCCTATTAATTACGCAGAAAAATTAATTTACATGGTCGTTGATGCAACATACTCGATCAGCTCCTGGCATGGAGGAAATCCTCATCAAACTGTGGTTTGGTTATGAATACATACTTACCATGGTTCTTGGCTCTGTTTCTGTGCAGCTAAGGACAGCGGTACAGCAGCCAGGTTCGGTATGGAGCAGTATGCGGCTTGGAACAGCAGTGCAACATCGTGGTTGCAGCGTTGCTTTTCCAGCCACACAACACTCTGCCACCGAAATGTCCCTGAGGGAGTAGCCCTCAAAGACAATCTCGACATTTAAACAAAATGTCAGTCATGTCACATCTAGGACACTACTTCAATGCAACACAGAACATGAGAAAGGTGAGAGCAGGCTGACCAGATATGTAGTGGGTATGGGAATTGGCTAAACCATGTCAGGTTAGGAGCTAGTTCCGCTCTCTGTTTGGATTAATTTAATCTAAGGACATCCAAATAGATACTGTAAGCTTGAGTAGCCTTTATCACCGATCTCGATTTACTCACTTTCAAATAGTGTTAGTAAAACAGGGAATGTTGAACAAGTGAAGGTTGAACAGCATAAGATAGGCGCAGGGTACAAAATTAGCACTTCACTGGCCAATGAACCATGAAGAGAATTGGACCCTGCATGGATTATACTAAACATACAGTAAAGAACAGCATCCGTCACAACCAGTTGTTTTAACTATGCAACCTGTTGCACAACGTCAGCTCGCTTGGCTTATTTGAATCCTAAATCTCACGTTACCTCCCCTAGCCACATCAAAACCTCAGAACATGAACTTGAGGAAGAAACGAAATGGAGGCTTTGAACCAATAAACACTCTATCTTTCCTCCCTCATCTGAGGTTGTGAGGCTTGTCACTCTTTCCCACCGACCTGTAACAGGCGGCCCCACGCGAGTCTTTTTTTGAAACTGTGGGGAATTGGACGTCATTCATGTTGTGCATACACTTAATTGTACACCATTAAAACATTTTACACTGGATCAAATAGCCTGTCAAGTTGTCAAAGTAAGCTAGTCACCAGAGTTGTATAACTTACCCTCATAGTTGTCGATGTAACTAAATATATACATCTTGAACCCTTTTTACCTTTTGCTCATCGGGGCTGAGCTTGCTGCTTGTACTAGTCGATGTACATCGCTGATGGTATCTTCCAACCTGGTCTTACGCTTTTTCGTGCTCATAGTCGCGAAAATTAATCTATTGAATCATGTCCCGGAATATGATTGTCCGACTTTTTCCGTGCTACACAGAACGAAATGTAAACCAATGCATTTTAATTGGGAGATTTCCTCAGACTTTTTTCATGCTGGACTGAACAACATTTAAACCACTGCTAACACATCTAAAATGCATGGGTTTATATTTTCTTCTGACTTGCACAAAATTAAAGCAGGATACTGGTTTCGCTTTTTCTCTATTGAATGGTCTATTCAATTCAATGTTGGGTGAGAATAGGGATATAGGGTCATACCCTCAGTATGAATTCATTCATAGATACAATTTAACTGGATCGAAATGTCAGCATTTATTTATGATATAATGTATTTATAGCTCAAATGTGCGCCTTGGAAATTTGAATGTACCCATCAGCTAGTGCGGTAAACATTTCCATGTTAACAGCGAGCTCCACTAATCAGAGACGTTGCTGTTACAATTTAGGATTGTGGGTAGTGTTCTTCTCCATGCCATCACAAATAAAAAATGTTTTTCTCAAAACAAGATATCATACGGGCTTGTGGCTTCTACAGGAGCAAAAACAAATTATTATATACATTGCATAATATTTACGCAATTATTTGTAAACCTTTCAGACCCTAACCCTTGCCAACTACGAAAACTACAATTCCGTGCATCTTGATGCAATTGTCTCATGCGCAAAGTAGTTATATTATTATAAACTGCAAGTTATTGGTGAAAAATGGGTTAATTTGGTGGGGGAATATACTTGTGTTGTCAGAATTTACATATGTAACTTGCAAATCCCTGAATTATATGTTAGCCCCCCCCCCCAAAGTCGAAGAAAATCTCCCAATTGAAATGCATTGGTTTACATTTTGTGATGTGTAGCGTGTAAAAAGTCTTACAATCGTGCTCAGGGACACGATTCAATTGATTAATTTTCTGCGACTAGGAGCACAAAAATGCGTGAGACCATTTAAAACATAGCCGTCTTCTCTCTTGTATCTTGCATCTCTGGGCTGGACGTGTACCCCACACTATAGACACACGTCATCCCGTGAAACTAGCCAATTGAGCAGCTGCCCAAATATAATAGAAATACAAAAATATAATAAATATAAGTATATTAATAATAATCTAATAGACAATATTATTAAATATATAAAGCAGAGGAGGGAAAGACAATTCTTAGCTGCATCTTTCACTGTGACATGCAATATTTAAATTATTCATTGCGTCAGGTAGTGTCATTAGGTACATTTACATTAACACATTTTAATAAGAGGGTATTTTGAGGTGTTTACGCGCGTTTGCGTCATGCTCTGGTTCAACTTGTGAATCCGCTGTTCTGGGGTTAAATTCGGGTGGTGCAAATCGCTGTTTTAGTTCACGTGTAGAATATGTATACAGTATTCACATCCTGATATTACAAATACAATGTTTACAGGACAGTTTCACAGGACAATTTTTAGGAAGAGAATCTGAACTTAAGTGTGCATGTAAATGCACGGATCGAGATCAAAACTGTTCTGTAGGAGACCTAGATATATACTGTATATACTGTATATATATATATATATATATAAAATCACAAATTATACTATTCAGAATCCATGGTAACACGACATAGAAACACGAGTGGAAAGGAGTGTGAGTGCACTTGCAACCTTAAAATCACCCAGAGGGAACGGGTCACTCCCAATTTCAAGTTTGGTTGCTTTTCTTCGCGGCAGTAAGGTTCCACCCTCCCCCTGAATCCGACCGTGTCGTCCCACAGACGGAACAGTGCCCAAGGATCAAGTCCCCCGCACCTCCCCGTCCAATGAAACGCCTCGCTGCTTACCAAGGCAACAGGAGACAGGAAGAGATCTCCTATATTTAATATGATTTTGTGTTATTTTTCTCTGCCTGTAATGCCTTTATTATTGCAGATTGGCTTAGTGGTGAAAGGTATTGATTACCGGCCAGAACCCCTTGGCTCATACTCAAGTGAAGGAAACAGAGACGGAGGATTTTAACGCGTCCTCTGTGTCTCCCTCTCTTTTGCAGTTTATCTCTCTCTCTCTCTCTCAATCCATCCCTCTCTCTTCCTCTCTTTTTTCCCTCTTTGTCTTTCTCTGGGTTACATGCAGAACAACATCACTACTAAATGTCCTCGATTGTGATTCCCTCAAAACCACATTAGTCATTTATTCAATAAAAACATTAATACAATTTTCTTTCGCAAATTACCCTCTACCGCTTATCTGTTGTCAGTCACAACGGTTTTAGTGTGTTTTGCTTGATTTTCCAATAGCAGATAGTTACAGAGAAGGCTTATTTTTATTTTTTTTTTAAGCAATTTGTTCTCAGGTCTTTCCATTAAAATAGATTTTTATCTCAACAGGACAACCTAATGAAATAAAGGTAAAAAGTACATTTATTTATATTATATTTCTATGTGTGCCCAAGCCAACACCAGTAACAGAAAGGAATCTAGAATACAGAGAGTGGATGCAGGATGAAAGAAAATTATATTTTTTAATATACATGTTTTTTCAATTTCACAATGAAACCTAAATTTGGTGCATTCTCTCTTGATATGGTAAATACAAGGTTTATTTTGTCACTGTTCTGTAGTTTGTCAAATAGCAAAAAAAATAAGCATTCTGTCCTAATTTTAAGAGTTTTTGAGGGAGAAAGAGGGAGAGAGAGAGAGAGAGAGAGAGAGAAGGCTAGAGGTACCTGGATGTGAGTGATTGTGTTGGGGGCCTTGTTCCTATTCTTAGCCTGGTGGTATCGGAACTAGGAGCGATGGTGCTTCATGATGACCTTAGGCCTGGTTCCCAAGGTCAGCTCTCTGCACCGATGCATTGAGGGCAAGATGTCTCGGACCGCATAGGAGGCGCTGCCAGTGCCAGTTTGTTTTTGTTTTCTGTGGCTTTTTATCCGGAATTCATCGCCGCGCCTTGTGAAACATTAACAGATAAAATCACAGAACAAAGCAACTCATTCTCAGGTACAACTCAGAGGGAATGAGCGCGAGGGGATGCGCCGCGTTACGACTCTGATCCCCCGTGGTTACTTCAAGTTATGCACTGATAATTTGCAGCAGCGCTTAACTCAAATGCCGGCGGCAAGACCAAGGCTGCCAGCAGCGCAGAGACACGCAAGACCCTGTTTACACCCGGCATGACATGCGTCTTTGGCGATCCGATTCCAAGTACACAGCTCCAAGTACAGGTGTCAACGCACCACAACCCAATTGAGGACACGGAAGTACGTACTCATCGCGCACGCCAGAGGCGACATATTAAAGTGCGATACAACAAGAAGCCACAAGGACAGGCAAATGGACTCTCCTGGATGGAGCACGCAGGAAACACACCCAAATGTAGTTACATACAAGGAGGAAACGAACCAAAATAAATACATCTGAAATAAAAACGCACTGTTTTTATTTGTTTCGTTTGGAGACGCAGGCTCCCTCTCCTCAAAATCTTTAAAAACAACTGAGTTAAGGGACTGGATCGGGACAGTCCTTTAACTCAGTTGTTTAAGAAAAAATTATTGTTGCATATCATTCGGAAACCAAATACATCTCAAATAAAAGCACAGGAAAACTAGACTAGACTGACTAGAGGAGAAAAAACTCTAACTCTCTGAGTTATGTTCACGTTTTTAATTTTACATACAATTGGGAAAATCAGGAATTCTGCTCAGCCTGAAAACACAGCACCTAAAATTCAGTCTGTATTGTTTCGATTTTGGCGGAGGGCTCGGCATATGTTCTGTCAGTCATCAGGACTAACCGCGTTCGACTGTGAATTGATGAGCAGGGTGGATTTATTCACCCAGAAAATGTGACCTGGATATTTTTTTCTGGTTATATCCTACGGTGACCGAAAGACATACAGGGCGGAGAGAAGAAGAGAGGTCGAAACACAGGAGTTCCTAGGCCAGTGGTTCCCAACCTGGGGTGCCAGACATCCACAGGGGGTCGCCAGAGAGGTCACAGGGCCTCAGACGATTTTGAGGAATCTGTTTACCAGTTGTCAAATAACGGTTGGAATGGTTCAAAAATCCATGAGTTCATATTTAAATGCTTACAAAACCCATGACTAAATGTTCTAATGTGTTGTATGCACTAAAAACCTTGCTCTCTCTACCCTGAAAATAGAAACCAATTCGGACAAAAACGGCCGCTGACCACAATTAAATACATGAAAAATAAAATGTCAAAAGCGCCTAAAATGTCGAAATGGGGGATGTCTCAGGGTGAATTTGGTTTGGTTAAGGGGGTCTCTGAGGAAAAATGTTTGGAATCCGCCGTGGCCAAAACATTTACCATATAACTCCTCCCAATTAAAAAACAAAATGGTGCCTGCCATTTACTTCCTTGATAAGTTCATCCCCACTCGTCTGCTGAGAATAACCAATTCAGGAGAAAAAAACACAAATCATTTATCAACACATTGATCTACGAGACTCTTTGTCATGATGATACTTATCTACAATGAAGCAGCATCAAGAGGATGTTGTTTCAGACTTAGACTGATGTTAAAGTTGCTGCTGCAGACATTTACCTTTAATATTTTTTAGGTGTGTGTGTGTGTGTGTATGTGCATGCGTGCCTGCGCGTGTGTGCGCGCGCGTGTGTGTGTGGTGGGAGCAAGGAGAATCAGGGCCGTAGGGTATTTTGCACACTGTCTAGGTTCAAAAGAACGGGGGCGCGTGCTTTAACTGTTTTTGCCCCCAACATTGTTTGGAAAAACCTACCAGTTTAGGAAGATATTTCTATAATTGGCTGTCGATTTTTTTTTGTTGCTATGTTTAATTTACCTGGTGTTTTAACTTCACATAGCTTCCATTTTTCTTTTACCTCCCGTTTTCCTATCTGGCGCTGTGCAGTATTTTTAGTTTCCCTCCTTATTTTATTGTTTGTCAAGAGCTTTGTAACAACAACAGTACCACATAAACAAAGTTTTACTTAGTTACTGACTAGAGGGAGATAGAATGGAAAGAAAAAATGAAAAAGCCGAAAAGGGAGGGAGGGGGCAAAAGGGGGATAGGACTGCGAAGCGTTGGAGTGCTGACTGGGGAGCCGCACACTGCCTCTCCCTCGCCCGGATCGTTAATTTTTCCTCTAATTAACAGCAACACCACAGTTGGAATGTGACGGCTGCGCGAGGCCGAGGAGTAGGCGTCGCGTGTGCGTGCCTGTCTGTCCATGTCTCCGACCTGCCCTGACACCCAGTCTCCCAGCTTGTTGAGAAATGACAGATACACCCCCCCAAATCCCTACAGACACACACACACACACACACACACACACACACACACACACACACACACACACACACACACACACACACACACACACACACACACTCACAAAACACATACACACACAGCACATCCATCTGCTCTGGCTACATGCCACATCTTAAGGCTCATTTTCTGTAAATGAGCCTTAAGATATGGGCGTGTGTGTGTGTGTGTGTGTGTGCATGAGTGCGTGCGTGCTTGTGCGTGTGTGTGTGTGTGTGTGTGAGTGTGTGTGTGTGTGTGTGTGTATGCGCACTTTCCGGTGTTCAAACTGTGCTTGTGTGGAATGGGTCTGATGACTTAGGAAAGCTTAAAAAGAATCCTTTTTCCACAGCCATTTATGTTTGTACTTGGATCTGTATTTTTTTTGGCAGTATTTATGAGGTCAAGCGTCTTTGGTTGATTTAGCTGTTTTATCACACGTTTTACTGCGGTTAATGTCATTAATCCGTCTTTTTCCTTTTTATTTACTTGACGTACCTTTTTATTTGGTTCTGGGTTTAACGCAGTGATTCTCGTGCATTAAGCCACGGACAGCATTTGATAAGCTTTAATCTCTGGAGCCCAACCTGAGAAGATTCGTACTGTGAATAAATGACTTCCATACTGGTCTTGACTACAGTTAGGGGGATAACAGTGATCTATGAAAAGTGAACCAGGATCAAAACAGTCATGATGGTACATTCTCTAATAGTGTTATGTAAAGTCTTGTAAATAAAATAACGTTTAAGTTGAACGTAATCATTTTGCTGGGAACCTCTTGAAGGGGTGGGGTTACACAGACCCCACTTTGAGAACCCCTGGTTTAATGTAATATGTAATGTAATAACATAACTAGAGAATTATATATTATTGACAAAATTATACTGCTATAATAATAATAATAATAATAATAATAATAATAATAATAATAATAATAATAACCCAAATAATAAAACCTTTTATGTGTATTGTGCTTTTCCCACTGCTCAAAGACACACATCTATGCATAAAGCAAATGGAAAACATACTTTAGTAGTCCTTGAATTCCACCCTAGACACAAAGCCGCTTCACAAACTGAGTGAGACTTTATCAATTCAGTTGAGATCCATTAACATTCTCTCACAATCAGCATAGTTTCCTGGAAAGGCCGGAATTAACTTCCAGGGGTCATGATTCATTTCCTGTGTGCTTTGTTGTTGTTGTTGGTCGTTTGGCATTGTGGACAAACTGCCACGGCCCAACCTTTTCATCAGCTGTCCCCTGAATTTTAAAGATCTAGAAGGTACAGCGGGTCCCGGCTCCCCGGGACCCGAAAACATTCATTTAGATAGCACCAATATCCAATCTCCCAATACATTTCTTCTGGACATATCTTTAAGGAGAAGGAGGAAGAGAAATGTATCTCTGTTGATATCCTTTGGTCAGTGGCATCAGATTTATAAAAGACTGTGCATGAGGATGGATGGGTGTGTGTGTGTGTGTGTGTGTGTGTGTGTGTGTGTGTGTGTGTGTGTGTGTGTGTGTGTGTGTGTGTGTGTGTGTGTGTGTGTGTGTGTGTGTGTGTGTGTGTCTGTGTGTCTGTGTGTCCGTGTGTGTATGTGTGTGTGTGTATGCGTGCGTGCATGGGTGCGTGCGTTTTGCGTGCACTGAAACTACTCTAGCTAAGCGTCTCGCCCTGGGCCAGAGCAGAACTCCCCCACACAGTAATTGAAGCCCAGATTCTGCTGGACCATTAGTCACAAGTCTCGCTCTGTCCACAGCCTTTTATCGCTGTTGTATCAAAACAAGCAGTTTGTCTGAGAGCGGCTTTGTAATACAGATGTAGCAGCGCTGCACCTTTCATCCTATTCTTTCCTACGTCTATTCCATTCTGTTCAATTCTGTTATATTATATTTTACTGTGTTCTATTCGCTCCTCTTCTATTCTATTCTATTCTATTCTATTCTATCAAAATATGTTACTACTAAATTCTATTGTGCTCTATTCGCCCCTATTCTAGTAACTCCTATTCTATTCTATTCTGTTCTGTTGTATTCAATCGTGTTCAATTCTATTGTCTTGTGTTGCATCATATTCTGTTCACGTCTATTCTGTTCTCTTAAATTCTATTCTGTTGTATCCAAATCTGTTATATTATATTGTGTTCTATTCGCTCCTATTCCGATTCAATTCTGTTCTGTTCCATTGTATTCAGTTATGTTCCATTCTATTCTTTTCGCTCCTATTCTCTTCTATTATTTTGTATTCTGTTCTCTTTTATTATATTCTGTTCTATCCTATTCCACTGTGTTCTATTTGCTCCTGTTCTATTCGTTCCTACTGTATTATGTTCTGTTAGATTGAATTATGTTCAATTAATTTCTGTTCACTCTATTCTAACATGCTCCTTGTTATTATATTATATTATATTATATTTATTTTTATTTTGATTATTTATTATATTATATTATATTATATTATATTATATTATATTATTATTATATCATTTTTATTCCATTCATTTATTGTATTCTAGTGTATTCAATTCAATTCTATTCTATTCAATTCCATTCTGTTCTATTTTTTCTATTCTGTTTTCTTCTAGGGTAGTTCTGTACTGCACTGTGTGGTTGGGTCCTGTTATATTCTGTTGCATTAAATTTTATATTATCTCCATCCATTCTATGTCCTGTTTGTATTCAAGGCGAGCGGAAATTGTTTTGGAGTGTCTTTTGACAGATAGTGTGTCGACACGCCGGCAATGTGCCCTATGTGGAATCGACCACAAAGCACGAACAGGTGATTTCTGGGATGTGATGGATCCTACTTCCTGTATGTTTGTATGCTTGCCTGGATCTCACTACAGATGTCTGCGCATGAGTGTCTGTGACTTTTAGAGCCAGAAAGTCCTTCTTTAGAGAAGAACAGAGAATACAGATATCCGCTGGGGCACACATCC
Organism: Zeus faber; assembly: GCF_960531495.2. Taxonomy (NCBI): domain Eukaryota; kingdom Metazoa; phylum Chordata; class Actinopteri; order Zeiformes; family Zeidae; genus Zeus; species Zeus faber. The sequence goes on from NC_137192.1 coordinate 18,584,379, forward strand.
GTAGGAGGACGGAGCGGTGACTCCTGACCAGCGCCCCCTACAGGTGCAATTACCCCAGTGGACGCAGAGCAACAGGCGAAGAAAATAAAATGAATAAAAAAGTTCAATAAATAGAGTAATAAAAATGCTGTAACTAGAAGAAAATGAAAATGATGAATGAAAAAGAGAAACAGACAGACAGAGAGACCAAATATCAGACAGAGACAGACAAACAGATGGACGGACAGACCAAATAGCAGTCAAAGACAGACAGACAGAGACAGACAGAAAGAGCGGCAGGCAGACAGGGACTCTGCTAGAGTGAAAGGTCTTCTTACGAGGGCGGATAGAAGGACATAAAAACCACGTTGGACACAATTGTCTGTGGAGAGACAATTTTGTGTTTCTCATTTCTGTTCATATCTAGTTTGATATTGGGTCTCGGAGTGTGAAACCAAGTGGAATGATGGAAGACCAGGCTCTCCCGAGGAGAGAGAGAGAGAGAGAGAGAGAGAGAGAGAGAGAGAGAGAGAGAGAGAGAGAGAGAGAGGGGGAGAGGGAGGGGTGGAGAGGGGGAGTACATGAGTGAGCAAGTGCTGCGGACAGTTCTGGATGAGTAAAGACACTGACAGATTTCCTCTCTCTCTCTCTCTCTCTCTCTCTCTCTCTCCCTCTCTTTCTATCTCTCTCTCTCTCCCTCTGAAATACCATTACTGTTCTTCTTCTTCTCACCGTCTATCTCCAGAGACAATCTTTATGAAGCCAAGTACACTATTCAGTTGTTGGATTGATTAGGTTTCTATCCCCGCACTGCGCCCTCCCCCTCCCCGTCGCCTGGCTTTTCCCAAGAAGCGGGGAGAGAGCGGGAGGTGCTGGTCAGCGTTCTGGCTTTCCATGTCCAGATGGTGCATGTGAAAGATCCCAGTTAGGGGTCCCAGCGCAGTGTCCTTGAAGCCTAGTGATTTATACACTGGCAAAGGCATCCAAAAGGCAAGCAGGAAGGGAGAAAGAGTGTGTGTTTCTGTGTGTGTGTGTGTGTGTGTGTGTGTGTGTGTGCGTGCGTGCGTGTGCGTGCGCGTGCGTGTGTGTGTGTGCATGCACGCTAATACACATGGCATATTGGCTTGCGTTCCTGTCCTACAGGTTTTGCCTAATTAATCTTAAGGCTGTCGTTGAATTTTGTTTTTGCTTCTCGAAACAGCGATGAAGCCCTGTCAGCCGCAGTGTCAGAGTGTGTGACTCTGTGTGTACTGTAGATAATAGGAAGAAACGAAATGACAGATGCCCCATTTAAGTGCGCACGGGCGCGTATGTGAAGGACCTCAAAGAGCAAGGAGGAATGTGCCCGCGCCGAGCCGCCCGCACTTCAGAGGGTTATACTCATCAGCACCACCCATCGCTTCGCCTCCAATTAACTCAGCGATCGGCTCCGCCTCGGCCGCCCCGCCCCGTTCGCCCTGGGCGGCGGGGCCTCGCACCACCGCCCCGTCTCCTCCCCCGCCCCGACCCGGCTCGGCCCGGTCTCCGAAACTCCTCCCTTCGCCGTGGGAAGGGAGGAGGCTTAAACAGGTTTTGTCTCTTCATCTTTTTCTAATCATCCAATCTTTTTCTAATTACATCCCGCCACCGCTCACCAGCCGCCTGGCGGGAAAAAAAACAATTTTAATTCTCACGTGACGCTTTACGGGGTCGGGAATGGGAAGGACCAGGTGAGGAGAGGGAGAGGGGATGCAGGTGTGGAGAAGAAAGCAGCAAGACAGGACAGAAGGAAGTCGGGGAGGACGAAAGGAAGGAAGGAAGGGAGGGAGGAAGGAAGGAACAAACGAACAAACGAACGAACAAGGAACCGAAAGAAGGGAGGGAGGGGGGAAGGAAAGGAAGGAGGGGAGGAACGAAGGAACGAACAAATGAACGAATAAATGACCGAAAGAAGGGGGGAGGAAGGGAGGAAGGAACGGACAAAGGGAGTGGGGGAGGGATGAGACCAAGAAGGAGGGATGGAAGTAGGGCTGGACGATATAGACAAAATGAAATATTGCAAAGTTCTTTTAAAAGACAGATTATCTAGTCTGGTATCAATATCGATGCTATGTATATTGATATATTGCGGAACCTTTGAAGGAAGGGCACACAGGAAGAAAGAAAGAAAGAAAGAAAGAAAGAAAGAAAGAAAGAAGTAAGGAAAGAAAGAAAGAATGAAAGAAAGAATAAATGAAAGAAAGAAAGATGGAAAGAGTCTGTCACCTGAAAGAACAAGTTAATTCAGGCATATTGTCATCACACGGGAAAGAAGGCAAACAAGGGAAGCGCAGGAGACGCTCCGGTCTTTATTACGGAGAGTGACTCTGACACGTTACCGTGGCGCCCAGCGCCGCTCCATCCCTCACCTCACTCTCCTACTGATGAGCGGAGGAAACACATCTGAGGAAGCCGGGCTTTATTTTGCCGCCTGGGTGACTTGTCGGCGTCGTCAGAGGCCCGCGCGTCCCTTTATCCCTCCGAGCTCACGCCGCCCCGCCCTCCTCTCCGTCCGCTGGGAACGTCTCTTCCTCTCACTTCTCTGTCATTCTCCTCTTTCTCAACTATTCATTATGCAGATAGGTCTGCGTTTTTTTTTTTGTTGTTATACGGTGTTTCTCTTTTCATTTTTTTCCCCCATTTGTATCCCAATCCCTTCTGTTTTTATCGCCGATGTTTTCGCCGTCTATCTCTGGTGGCGGGTTGCGAGTATATGCGCTCAATAAGTTGGGGAAACACAGAGGGCATCAATCACTGTCACTTAGAGGCTCAGGGCGTCGCTCATCCCGCCGCGCCCAGAAAGAAAGCCGCCGTTCTCTTCCCTCCCCCCGCCTCTCGTCCCGTAGCCCCCCCCCCGCCCGCCTCCCCTAACCGCTGAATTTAAAGCTTTTTTCAATACATAAATCTTCCGAAGAAAAAAGGTGGGGCGGAGGGGGGCCGACACATCTGCGCGTGGGCAATCTTGGTCAACATATGTTTACATGTTAAGAAATGTAAAAATTCGGGAGAGCGAACGTTCTCATATTGTGCCTGGTGTACCCCCACCCCCCTCCGCCAGGCGTTCTGCAGCAGTAATTTCGATGAATGATTCAAGTGTTGCCACTCTTCTTTAAGGAATAATGGTATATATGTCATCCTCTGATGCATCGCCGGCCACCTCACATGCAAAAGAGTTGCCCTTCCACCACCGGTGCCACAAATACAATCTCTCTCTGTCCCCTTCGCCCTCTCTCCCTCTCTCCAGCCGTTCCCCTTGGTCTCTCCCTGAGGGGTGCAGCCTGGTGATTGATCAGGTGAAGTGGCACGGGTGGGGGGTGTGGAGGTGGTGCCCCCCTCCCTCCGAGCCAGCTGGGGAGCCGCGCCTCACGAATGCCCATCTGATGTGCTCGGGAAAGATATGATCGCCGCTCAACGTTGCATTTGGGCTACTCAAGCGACCCTCCTGAGAGCAGAAACAAACAAAAAAATGTTTTTGATGGGGTTGGACGTTAGGAGCCGGTGTGCGGGCCCCGTCCCACGGCTGAAACATGCTTCTCGATAGACACAGCGCCAGGTTTCCTCAGGTTGTCTTCAAGTCCATGGGCGGCGGACGATCACAGACAGGGTGAATTGCACCATTTTCCTCCGGTCATCGACAATGCACGGATTGGTTCATCCAGCGAATCTCTGTTTGATGCCCTCCAAGACGTCATAGTTCTGTCAACAAAGACGCTCCCAAAAATGACCCTTTGAGGAGAGACGCCGAATAACCTTGTTGACCCTGCTTCAAACCTCACATTTTCCTTCAAAGAGCATCTATTAAATGCCAACTCACATAGTCACTTTTGGTTTGGTGTATTCCAAGGGAGGTGCGATTGGTGAGGAACAACGAACTTTAAAACGACCAGCTTTGGATCAGTGTAAATCAGAGAACCACGTAGTCGACCGGACTATGTGCCAGACTGCCCACCTGTTAGAGAAACCGATACCAGCGCTGGATCATGCATATAAACCATCCCCCACCTGGAATACTGTTCTGAAAGAGCTGCCACGCAATACCAGACATCACTGTCTTTCCATTTTCGACAAGACATATGATCAGCTGGCAGCGCACGTTGCATCAATATCAGTGATGTCAAAACCGTCAAAGCTTTTGACTTCTCTAGTTTATATAGATTATACACATGCAATGTGTTCTACATTTGTTTGCAGCAATAGGACAATGAAAATAGATTAAAATATAGCTCCACGCAGCAATACGCGGGGTCCAGGGTAGTCGGCACTTGGTTAAAATTCAATGGACGAGTGCGCTTTGGCTCTCTGTTCCAGTGTGTTCCTGCGCTTTGTTTAATCCAATAGTCTTTTGGTAATACTTAATACTAATACTTAATACTTAAACAGAATTTTTTTCAAACATAATGAGGGTCAATAGTAATAAAACAATAGAAGAAGAAGAACAATCTTTATTTGTCACACACCACACCACAACACAGGCACGCACACACACACACACACATACATGCATATGCTTTGGATGGTGGCGGTGAAATGAGGCCTCTGCGTTTAACCCATCCTGGCTTGTCCTTCCTCCGGGGGCACAGCCAGGTGTGCATGTTTTTGGGGGGGGGGGGGGGTCCTTACTGACGTTTGGTGGAGGAAACCCCATGTGAGCACGGGGAGAACATGCAAACTCCACACAGAAAGGCTCTTATTTGTGAGATAACCCGCCGGAGCAACAGCTCCCCAGGTGGGAATCGAACCCAGGACCTTCTTGCTGTGAGGCAGCAGTGCAATGCACTGCTATATTGTGCGACTGTGCCACTATGGTGGCACGGTCGCACAAAATAGCTCCGTCAACTTCTGCATGAGTGCTGTGCGTGGCGCCATCTTGGTGAGGTTACGATAATTGATCACTTCTCCCGCAATCCCGAATCGATCTGGATGAAACTCGAACGACGCCATGTTGGAACGGCCCAGAATACAAATCTTATTCAGACCGTCTGTGGGTTCGTGGGATCCATGACATCCATAAAGGTCCGACGTGAGCTACATCTGCACGTGCTGTCATCTTGGTGAGGATGAGGTTGTTGGCCAATCACTAGACTGCAATGCTATCATGTGGCCTGTGCAAGCTGTCATTTGTGCATGCGCGTGCGTTGCAGAAATGATGAAAATTTTTTTTACCAAATTATTCAACAATAATGGACCAATATGGATCAAGCTTGGATGACGGCATATTGGGACTGCCCCCAATATACATTTTATTCATCATGTCTGTGTGTGCGGCGGATACATGATATCCATAGACCACAGTTTTTCATTAACAACAGTAATCCCACCCTTCGGGGACCCCAAACAAGATATTTTTGATATTTAAACAACTACAGTTTTTAAAAGTTAACACTTTAATCATTCTATACCTATTCACAATATCAGACAAGGACTTTATAGTAGACAAAAGCTGCAAAGCACAATAATGGGATTTTTAATCACTTTATGGCACACTCCGTCCAATGCAGGATTTAGCATTATTGCTTTTCTTAAGGTCAGATTTTTCAATTCCAATTTTATTGGCACTTTTTATGAGAATGCCTTGTTCTCCCCTTAAAGCCCAGGGTATACAAATTAATATTTTAAGTAATACTGTGGAGAGAATGTTTGTGGTTGAGACGTCAGCATTTTAAATTTCAGCATATAGCTGCTGGATTAAGATCCACCATAGCTAGAATTTCTTCTTCTCATCCCCTCTAAGATGCCAAAAAAACAGTAAGTGGGATGCTTATGGGATGTTTTGACCGAAACAGATGGGATGACTTGAGAAGATAAAGATGCTTTATCCTACTGTCTAGACCAGTTCTTCCACTATTGACTTTGCTGTCTTTTTAAAGTAGTATGTCCTATATCTCAGACAAATAGTACTGCTGTAGTAGAGATAATGTACTTACTAAATCACATGGATTAGAGACAAAGACCCACTTCAATACCTATTCTTCAATACCAGGTTTTCAGCCGGTGTCAAATGGAGTTTTAGCCTGTTTACTAGTTAGCGCACACATTCTACATTACCCTTTACCATTTTCCTGGTAAATCTTGATCATTTTTTAGGGTTATTTGAACAACATGGTGAGAAAATAACCCCTCAACATCATCTTCTGGTCCCATGTGTTTTTTGTATTTAATTTTGCTGTATTTTGTATTTGTTAATTCCATTTCAAAAGGCAGAAGCTCCATTTCTTGGAATGGAATTAACATGGAATTAACAAAATACAAAATGTAACTTTGATTTTTTTTGTTTAAATGCGTTATTGTAAATGGCAGTGGGAAATCTCACTACATAATTCAAAATTTTCAGAACGTAAATAAATATCAGCTATGATCAGGGGTAAAATGTGTTGAATGTAAAGCCTAAAACTCATTTTGAGACTGGTATAGTCCTTTAAACTCCCTTTTGGGTTTACAGTCCATGAAATGATGCAGGCATCGTCTTTTCATTTGCAAATGTTTAGTTTGTTAATACACAAGAATAGCAGTAAATATGACAACAAAACACTTTGCTTAGCAGTTGTTTAAGGACTGAGATGACATGTTTGAATGTATATACATCCCCTCGACGCTGTTGTTGCCGCTGCAGGAGCCATCAATCACGTTTGACGTTGCATTGTTTCCAGTGGAAATTCATCTCGTCTCATCTCGTGTTGTGCTGTGCCATGTCATGTCGCCTCCTGTTGTCTTGCATCGTGTCTTGTCATATCCGTGATGACCCTCATGTCATGTCATGTCATGGTCATGTCATGGTCATGTCATGGTCATGTCATGGTCATGTCATGGTCATGGTCTTGGCATGTCATGGTCATGTCATGTCATTTCATGTCATGTCACCTCATGTCATGTCACCTCATGGCATGTCATCTCATGTTATCTCATGTCATGTCATGTCCTCTCATCGCATGTTATCTCAAGTAATCTCAAATAATCTCATGTAATCTCATGTAATCTCATGTTATCTCATGTCATGTCCTCTCATCGCATGTCATCTCTTAATCTCATGTTATCTCATGTTATCTCATGTTATCTCATGTTATCTCATCTCATCTCATCCCATCGGTGCTACGGAGCGCCAAACTATCTGCCATCATCTTATCTTAAAACTATCGTTTGACTGGGAATCCCTCCACGGCCATGTTAGAGAAATAGGAGCCACCAACAAGGTTGTTTTCAACAGTGTGCTATTTAATCTATTAGTAGGTACCACACCCCTTTTGAATTGTGAATCGGAAGAAACGCACTGTGGATGTGATGTACATCGGGGTGTATTCTTTGAGATGATTTGATGTTTCTTTTTCACATCGAACGCCTGCACAGTCAATTATTTATTGGAGACAGTCTTATACAGCTAATCGATATTCCAGGCCTCACAGCCGCGAACAAGGGATTTCTACCTTTCCTCTCTCTCCAATATTAGTGGCATCTGCAATATTCTGCAATATTGTCGGTGTATTACTTTTAAGCCCGTTCACAATATCATCATGAATCCTGTTTCAAATGCTTCGAAGGGCCAACGTGAGCGCAGAGCGCATTTTCTTATTTTTTTTCCTTCCTGTCTTTCTTTCTTTCTGTCTTTCTTTCTTTCTTTCTTTCTCCCTCTCTCTCTGGCTTTCCTTCTTACAAGGAAGCAACAGCAGTGCATAGTCTACTATACAAACTACTTTCCCCCGTGTAGATTCATTGAAAGTGTGACTGGAATATTTTTTAATTTGGTCTATTTTATGAAAATATAATGTAATCTGGCACTGGACAGAGTCTGAGCTGGTCCTCTTGAAACAATAATGTAGATATTACTTCTCACCAAGCCCCTGATTATACTCCATGGGGTGAAGTGAGTCTTTTTTTTTTTTGTGTGTCAGCGCACTCATAATCTCAGTGCGTGTTGTATATATATTGTCTTTTTACCTCTTCTGTCCTTCTTCGCTCCTTCACTTCATATTGTCTTACAGACTCTCCTACTTTTCTCCACAGTCTTCCCCCTTTTTTCCTTCATTTCTCCTCCTCCCTTAACAAGTTATCTGCCTCGGCTTCATTTCTTTGCTCTCTGATACTCCCTGACTCAGTAGCTTTCATTTTCATGATAATCCAGCGACGCCACTGGACTGCAAAATCATTTTTACCCCCCCCCCTCTCTCTTTCTCTCGCTCTCTCTCTCTCTCTCTCTCGATCTCTCTCCCTCTCTCTCTCTCTCTCTCTCTGCCACCCAACTCCCCCATTCTCTTCCATATTTCACCCCCCAACCCCTCCCTTCCTACTGGTTTATCTTTCTCCTTCGGGCTTTATTTTGCTCTCTGTAATTAAATGTCATTTTCAACTCTGCGTTTTTTGGGAAGAAAATTCTCCTCTTTTTTTTTTTTTTTTTTTTTTTTATAATATATATATATTGTGTGATCATTGTCAAAACAGAGCAGGGTTCCCGGCCCCCGTTTCTGTGCCTGCCGGTGAAATGAAACATGTCGTTGTCGAAGCGCAGGAACATTCAAAAATAGTTAAATACCGTATGTATAGCTTCCGTCCCTCTTGCCTTTTTGGATTTTGGATTTCCGGAGAAACCTACGAACAAACGTGGCAAACACGAACACAAGCGCTCAATATTTTGGACGGCTGGATTGCCGGGAGAAAAAAAAAAGTCCCGTTACCAAAAAAAGGTCACGCCTTCGATCTTCCCACGGTGCGGTACCGGCCGGCGTGTGTTTATCCCAGCCGCAGATCCGGTTTGGGTTTTTATTTATTTATTTATTTATCTTTTTGAACGAGACATGACCCGCCGACTTATTGTCCGCAGCTTTTCCGGTAAGAGGATTACACGCGGGCGTGGACTGTGAATGTCCCGGGATGATTGAAATGATGGCCGTAGATTTTCCCCGTCGCACCTCATGAAAAACCCCGGCGTTCGTGACGCCGCCGGCGCTCCAACGGACTACCTGTAATCCCGCGACGCGGATCTTTGATGTTGGGCGCCGTGGTGAAATTAGATCATTTCCTTTAGACATTTCCCTCGGCACCGCGGGCCGACCCGCAAACTCTGTGCCACTTACCGCTCGCTCGAAAAAAGTAAAGCCCCGACTTCAAAGTACACCCCGATGTGTGTATTCGGCCGCACGCCGTTTTATCTCCACTCACTTCATCTCCGGAGCCAACACAAATAGTTAGCCCAAAAATATTCGCCTCTCGCCGCTCTTCTGGCGGGGGAATCAAACTTTGCGTGCGCGAGCTGAGACGTAAAAGCGGCGGGGAAATGTGTAAGCCGAAAATAAATAATAACTCCCCGGCCGCGGGAGGGAAGCCGCGCGTCTGGCTCTTCCCGGCGACGGCGGATCAATGCGGCCGGGAGCACCGACTGAAATGAATTGATTGTCACCAATAAAACACCAATTAAATAAAGGAACAGGCCTTCGGAGGGGAGCGCGGAGACAAGCGGCGCTCATTTTCTCATCAGCCCTGGGGGAGAGAGAGAGGGAGGCGAGGGGGGCGCGGCGGGTGAGACGCCTTCTCTTCTGAATACTCCTATCTGTCTCTCTCTCTCTCTGTCTCTCTCTCTCTCTCTCTCGCTCTCTCCCCCTGAGGGAAGCGGGTGAAGGTGAGTCCGGGGAGCGTGGGGGCGGCGGGGGATCAGAAATCCATTAGCGGGAGAAAAAGTGGGGGACCGTGAGCGCCAAAAAAAAAAAAAAGAAAAAGAGAGCGAGATAGCACTATTGATCTAAGGCTTCCTTAATGATGACAAGAGATCTTCATTGTTGTGGCAAGTGACATTTCGGGATTTAGGAGTCAATTCCAGCGCACACTTGACCTTCCCGCGGTGGATGAGTTAGTGCGGGGCCGCTTTAACCCTCCGCGCGCCCGTGCCCGGGCGTCCCTCTCTTTATCCGTTCTCTCTCTCGTTCTCTTTTTCCACTAAGTTGCCGTTCTGCTCCCCTCATCCGGCCCGCTTCAGCTTTGCGCTCGCGCTCGGCTGGGTCGTCGGCAACCCGGGACACGTTTGGCAACCCGGCAACCCGGGACGCGTTTCGCCGGCACGGAAGAAAAAAAAAAAATCCAAGCTAAAGGCGATGAAGACGCCCGGTGCCTTAGAAGACGTACGCGCGCTCTCCTTTACTCTCTTCTCCTCTCATCTCAGTTCTCCTCTGATAACGTTTGCCTTGCGATCTCCTGCCATCTCCCGTGCTCCGTAATGTCGTTGCCTCGTATTCCCGCTCTTCGTCCGGCGTCCCCGCCGCCGCTCCGCCGCACAGGAACCAAACAGCTCGGCGGAGACAACGGCAAAGCCCGGCTGACCGTATCTGTTAAGTGCCTTTCAGGTTCATTGTGAAATGGCAGAACATTCATCATTGTGAATGTAATTTCGCTCAGCTTTGGTATTAACTAAGCCTTTGTGGGTAAATATGTTGCATCATAGTGCTCTTCGCCGGATTACTTACTTTGTTATCGGAATTAAATGCAAAGAAACTCGGAAGTTGGTTGATTGTAGAGCTTTAATTGTTGAATTTAGTTTTGTTTATGTTTCATTTCATTGTTTTTCAAGTCATATTCAAGATTCAAGAGGTTTATTTATCACATACATATACATACGTTCACACATATATGCAGTGAAATGTCTTTGCAACGCACTCGCAGATTATGCACAATAAGTTCTAAATCGAACATAACTAACCTAATTCCTACTAAGCTAACTGAAATTAATTGATTCCTAAAACGTTATGCAGTTAGTGAATATAAATATAAATAAAATGAAATAAAAATAAAATAAGACTCAAAAAAGGTAAAACAGAGTGGGGATACGAAATAGAAGTAAAGGGAATATAGTTGTGTATATGGGATAGGCTATTTGTAGATACAGATATGTGCAGTAAAGTGAATGTAAATAAAGTGTGTATGTGATTATGTCTTTATATATGTAAGCGAAGGGTTTTTTTTGGGGGGGGGGGTTTCAGCCAGGTAGTCTCTTCACTGTTTCACATTTTTTTAAGGGGCATTAGTTGCTTTTAAATCATTGCAACTTTTTTCTGTCTGTGATTTCTTTGAAATGTACCAGTTAGGTAGATGTGAAGTAAAGCACAGTTTGGTTTCATACGTGGGGCTTGGCAGCTATGGGCCATCTGCACTGCTTGTCAACATAAGAAATGTAGCCAGCATCTGGTGTTTGTTAATGTACAGTAAACCCGGTCCAAAGCCAATTTGCATCACTTGCTCTAAAGCCTCACTGATATTCTACTGTATTATACTCCTGTTGGTTGCTGTTACTTCTGTTACCAGCTCCGCCAATCAAAAGCAAGTTTTGACTTCCTACTTACTACTACCGATATATTTAGTTGTTTAATTTCTGTGTTAAGTCCAAATAGACCGAAACAGGCTCAAATAAATCATCAAAGTTGTCTTCATGGTTTGTCGTGGTGTAGAAATATGTTTATTGATGATATACCGTACGACGGGAGGAGGAGCCCTTGTCATGACACGTGTCCATCTGCTCCAGGGCTTGTTCCACCTAGCCCACTCTCTACCATCAACTGTGTGTCTGAAACCCCGTCGTCTGTGTCTTTCCGTGTGGTGGCTGCTAGGCGAAACTGCCAAATATACTTAATAATAAATTTACACAAAATATAATTAAGACTACAAATTCTTTCAAAAAGTGAAACTCATACCTGTTACAAAACTCCTTTTGGACATTTCATTTGTGTATCCATCCTGTGTGTGTGTGTGTGTGTGTGTGTGTGTGTGTGTGTGTGTGTGTGTGTGTGTGTGTGTGTGTGTGTGTGTGTGTGTGTGTGTGTGTGTGTGTGTGTCTGAGTGTGAGTGTGTCTTAGCATGTTGCCTGATTTAACAAACGGTAAGAAACAACAGAAGGCAGAAGCTGTATTTTTCAAACCATCAATCTTTGGCCAGTCGCAGCCGCCTGATGTGACCTTCCAGGAAACATCTGCTCCACTGCAAAAAGTCTCAACTTTATGGATTTCACGTCAGGAGGAAATATTTGATGTTTATTCTAACAAATCCACACCCTTGCAATTGATTTACTGTCAAGTGAAAAAAAGGGATATTTATGCTAATCGCAAAGCCCATCTATTTATCGGTTCCTGTTGGCATTTTATTACATCCCTCGTTCGGGGAAAAAGCAGCCGTCGCCCGTTTCCATTATACTGACGTTTGGCAAATACGCTGACTCTGTACGGCGGCGTTTCCAGCCTCATGGAGACCGATGCCGTGCTGACCCACGGGTCACCATGCAAAATTAGTTTGTTTCTTACGCGCAAGTTTCACTTTCAGTCAAGGGTCACAGGTCACAGCCCCGGGGCAAGGTGATGATGAAGGCGACGATGGTCATAATTATTATGATGATGCTGCATGTTCACGCTCAGTACCGTCAGATAGAGGAAATATAACAGGGGCAGCTCGACAGATGGCATTATGTAGAGTGAGCTTACAGGACTAAGGACAGTATTATCTACAGGAAATCAGTTCTATCTTAGTTCACATTCTATTTTTTTGTAATATATATGATAAGAGTAGCGTGGCACATTTATAGGACTTGACTGTTGTCAAATCGGGTTTTAGACGGTTTACTAATTTTATATTACCCCTGACACTTTACCTCATTACCAAATTTGATTTTCTCTTATTTTCCTGATGATAGCTCACTTTTTTTTTTTTTCGATTTTTAATTTGGACACAACTAAAGAAGAAATTGGTCAGCGGTTACGACAAATAATGTGATGTGTGCTAACTGGCGAACGCGCTGAAAATAGATATGACGCCGGTATGATGCTTTCATTTTATATACTTTGAAAATTATGCAATAAGCATGTAGACTAATTTGAAGACTGCTGCGCAGAACTGTCAGAATCGAGGGTAAACTGGGCCGGTTGCAGAAAATTCAGACTTGGTCATTATCCGGTTATCGGTCATGAATCAACAGCTTTAATTTATTCCTCTGGCGGTCGATAAACTTTCAATCATATTTACCTAAGATCAATCCACCTAGAAATAACCTCTGCGGCTAAGTTAATGAATGGCCAAAAGAAACAGATGCGTTAATTGGATGAGTGAATGTGTGAGGGGGTGTTTCGAGCACGGCGCTGGAGCCTCAACAAATAGCAACATCGACTTGTTATCGGCTTCAATGATTGATGAAGTTGAGGAGGGCTTCAGGCCTAAACTGTCTGTCCCCGCGTAATAGATAGGAATTCAACAAGACAGAAACTGTTTTTTTGCCGGAGTGGACGCCAAGAGTGCAATCTAATCACGTTGGTTTATTTATTTTTTTGCTTCCACACATTTTCTCGTTTCGTTTATTTATTTGCGGGATAGTTTTAAGCTTCCTCCAAATGCGTCCACGGGGAGGGCATTTGGTAACCTTTTGGAACGGCTGTAATGCCTCTCACTTTCAACTCCACATGACAGCTCCCAGCTCAGTCTTGAAAGTCTCGCGCGCGTGTGTGTGTGCATACATGTGTGTGTACGTGCGTGCGTGCATGCGTGCGTGTGTGCGCGCATGCGTGTCTGTGTGTGTGTGTGTGTGTGTGTGTGTGTGTGTGTGTGTGTGTGCGCATACATACATGTTTGTGTGCCTACATGAGTGTGAGCAAGAGGGTGAAGGTCACGGGATTGCGATTTCAAGCCTCGCATCCAGTACCTCACATCCATCACTGCTTTGCTGTGAACCACGTATGACAAGAATATGAAAGTGCATTATCGAAAAATAAAATATAATTTAAAAAAAAAAAAATCCTGCTGAATTTTAAAGATTATTCCTGTAATGGTTATAATTGACACGCGGACAGAACACTGGTTTTAATGCGTGATTGGATTGGACATTTGTGTGGAATGTAGTCTCAACCACCTCCTCCCTTCATCTCGCCCTCTTGTCTGTTTCCTCTCCTTCTCTGTCCATCCAGGTCCAGGGGTTGGAGAAGCAGGGGGGCTTCTCAGACGTGGGCCAAGTCGGGTCGGTGATGAAGACGCTCCCGTACGGCGCGGCCGGGGGGACGACAGGGGGGATGGTCAAGCCTCCGTACCAAACCCGTATCTACTCCACCTCCATCGACCAGACGCCCATGAAGACCAAGCCGCCCACGTACAGCTTCTTCAACCCGTACGACTTGGCCCGGAACCAGTCCCTGCTCCTGGACCAGACAGGCTACCGCTCCAAGCGCAAGCCCTCGCTAAAGACAGCCATGAAGACCAAGAAGATCTTTGGTTGGGGGGACTTCTACTTCAACGTCAAGACCATGAAGTTCAGCCTGCTGGTGACGGGGAAGATCGTGGACCACATCAACGGGACGTTCACCGTGTACTTCCGCCACAACTCCTCCAGCTTGGGGAACGTGTCGGTCAGCATCGTGCCGCCGACTAAGGTGGTTGAGTTTGAGGTCCTGCAGCAGCAGATCCACCCCCACGCCCAGCCAGATGTGCAGGTCCAGCAGACCCAGCAGTCCACCATGGATCCCAAAGAGGTCAAGACCTTCAACTGCCGGGTGGAGTACGAGAAAACCAACAGGTCCAAGAAGCCCAAGCCCTGCCTGTATGATCCCTCCCAGACCTGCTTCACGGAGCACACCCAGTCCCACGCCGCCTGGCTCTGTGCCAAACCCTTCAAGGTCATTTGCATCTTCATCTCCTTCTTTAGTATTGATTACAAGCTGGTTCAGAAAGTGTGCCCGGACTATAACTTCCAAAGTGACCACCCTTACTTTGGATAAAGTAAGCGAGACTGAACTGCAAAAAAATAAAAGGAGAGAGAAATGAGCAGGGAAATTATTAAAAATTATTCTTCTGATATTGGTGATGATATTGATTATTAGGGTGAAGAAGGGGACAGTTTTTGCCGCTCTCAACTGCTGTTGAGATGTGGATATGAAAAAAAGAAAAGAAATAAAAAACAAGTATAATCAACTTAATGGGTTCGGATGGGTTCGGATATGGGTGACATCCTTAACTTTTTTCCAAATTTGTATATGTTCACTTTTATTTATTTTCCTGTAAATACTTTAAACAACTATTGCTTTTAGACATTGGATTCACAGTGTTATTACTTTTGTCAGTTGGAGAATTCTTTGAAAAAACTGCAAAAAAAAAAAAAGTCATTTTGGTATTTTAGTATGCCCTCCGAGTTCAAAGCAAACCTCTGGAACGGCTGCACTATGCCACTGCGGTATGGCAGACATTATGTTATGGTAGACTGACTGTTAATCATCCCCTCAGCTCTACGTTTCAAACCCCGGATATAAGAAAGTTATATGTCTGAGAAATGCTATGCTAGATATGCATACAATATACTGTATGAAAAAGCACATTAAAATCTCTTTAACTGTTTTGGCTGTCTGTCTCTTACTAGGAAAATTATTTTTTGTCATTTAACAGATGCTAAGCTTTCTGTGCAGAGTTCCTACGCTCATTTCATAACCCGTCTTTATATATATATATATATAGTGAAAAATACAATTTCATGGCATAGAATTGATTTTCAAGGCATTAAATTAAGTAAATGGTGGTGTCTTACGCAGGAAATAGGACGCTGTTTATCACCCAAAAAAACATGGACACTGTTACTATTGGTAATACATCTTCTGAAAGAGTAAGCTTATACTCTCCAATATATTTTTAAGTGAATATGACAATGATTTGAAATTATATGAATTATGTTTTGTGTGTGTTTGATGATGCAAATGAACCGAGCGTTTGCACAGCTGAGTTGTGTTGCGTCTGAATGCTCCAGATGTCTTTCTCTCATTTTCAAAACCCCATTTGCATTGGCACCCAAGGCACCTCTTCTCTGCCCGAATGGTATTTACCTCAGCGTCATTTTCTTTTGAACGCACATCATAATTATATATGGAAGACAATAAGAAATGGAGACACGAGAAATGTGTTATTAAATGCACGCAATTCCGGGATAATTACGAGGAAGCAGGGAACAATACGGCGGATCTCTGGGGTTAAATTCCTCCTTCATTACATGGCTTCACCTGGAACATAACTGCCAGAAGCACATTTTGTGAACTTTAACACTAACACTGCCCATTACGCACACTCCATCTTCCCTTCCGGTGTCTCACCTCGGCTCGGTTTTCACCTTCTCTCTTTCTCTCTGTCTTCCTTTGTTCCTCACGTGTCCCCGTCGGCTCTTTTCTCTCTGCACCTCTGATATAAACATAACGGTAGCGAGAATTTAATTAGACACGATACATTTGATGCTAATTGAATCTTCATCTCGCCCTGGCTCGATACCCTATTATGTTGTTGATCAATGGCATTCAGATGGAGGCTCAGGGAGGTCCATGCATCTTCTGGAAGTGGCCGTGGACATTCAGGACACAGAGATTGATGGACTCGCTGCAACCCACATTCTCTAGAGATTCCCTCTTTATCACACAGACTCACTCGAGCGGTTGAGTAAAGAATCACCTGATATTGTGACTCATTGTTTATCCCTGTGTGTGTGTGTGTGCATGTGTGTGCGTGTGTGTGTGTGTGTGTGTGTGTGTGTGTGCGTGCGTGTGTGCGTGTGCCCGTGTTTTGCTGATCTTGGGTTTTTGTGAGTGCGTGTCCATGTGCCCTACATGTTTTGACCAACGCCTACAGTGTGAGTTTACCTGCCTGATATCCACAGCAAATGTATGATTGATAAACAATGACATCCATTAGACTATTTTGCGTGAGCAATGTAGAGCATCCATTAAAGGTCTTTAGTGGGGAAATACAAAAATGATTATGAGCAATAACCAAGAGTGGCACGGTGCTTGTACTGCTGCTTCACGGCAAAAAAGGTCCTGGGTTCGATTTCCAGCCTGGGGCACTGTTGACACCGCCCTCAGGTGCGTTACCGCCCGATTAGGGGCCTTTCGGTGAGTTTTGCATGTTGCATGTTACATGTTCTCAGGACGCTTCCCTGTCCTGTCCCTGACCACGACATGGATCCATCATCTGGAATTGGTCGACGAAGTGAGGGCTGCTCCTGCTCCCTCACTGCTACCAGCTGCCCCTGGAGGGAGGAAAGCAGGAATGGGAAAAATGTAGAAGCTACATTTGTTCAGTCACTAGTCCCTGTGTGTGTGTGTTTGTGTGTGTGTGTGTGTGTGTGTGAATTGCAATTGCACCTCGAAGATAGATAAAATTCATCTTCTTCTTCTTCTTCTTCTTCTTTAAACAAGATTATTTAGGACACTCGGAATTCCTGGAAATAATGTTGACGGATAAATATGTTTTGAAAGCACGTTGTAGTTCCTGAATGATTCGTTTTTACTTTTAATTTATTTATTTCAATAAAAGATCTGCTTTAATATGTTTTGAAATTCATCATCATGCAACCCTTTGACATAATACTTAAAGTACATTTAGGAGCAAATACTTCAAAACTTTTTCTTAAGTACAAAGGTCAATCTGGTGATTCCACTTTTACTAGAGGGATTTTGTGCCAGGGTATTTTTTTTCATTTATTTAAGTAATGACATCCATTGTTATATTAGTAAAAGCTTGGAGTCGTTCCTCCACCGCTGTAATTGATTGATTGTTTGTTTTTTTATTTATGGGGGATAAAAGGTTTTAAATGCATCATCACTTCTATATAATCCACGTGGAGCCCCCTGCTCTGGGTTATTATAACAGCTGCCTGGGATCAAAGTACAGTGAGACATGTTCTTGTTTAGCCCCAATTTGTTGTTTGTACCCTGGATGTGAAGTGTAAACGTTATTTCACAGATCGCAACAAGATATACGTTTTATATCTTATCTATCTGTTTTATTCGTATGTTTTACTTAATAGAGCGACATTAAGAGCGCACCGAGCCGGAGCGGTTCAAGTCCCAGAATGCACTTCGGGCTAAAGACTGGTAATGGGAAGTCCGGCTCTTTTAATTGAGTGGGATCATTTGGATCAGCTCAGCATAAAGAGCCGGCCCCCTCGGCCCCTTCGTTTTGTTCCATTACTGGCTTTTATACTTTGGCCAAACTTCGCAATGTTTCGACCCCTGATTGTTACGCGTGCACACATATCACTTCGATTGTTCAATGTCGTTATACTACGCGTCTTAATGTCCAGAACACCACGTTGGTACATCACGTCTGGTATTAAAACCTTAAATAATGCGAAACAGCGCTTTTTACATTTCCCGTCATATTGCTGGTGAAAGAACAACGTCCCTGGCTCTACAACCAAAACAACGCCCGACTAATGAAATAGCATGGTTCATAAATTATCGCACGGCTCTGCACAGACGCGTGCATCCCGACTGAATTTGCACGATATAACATAAAACAAAACAAACAAACAAAAATAAATGTTCTGCTCTGTTCAAAGACGCTATGTCGTTTCGCCGTCGCGCGGATTACATCTGCGCTCGGCTGGTCGACTCGTTCGCGACCGACGCCTCAGTTGCCCCGGACGCGAACCGCCTGAGCGCTCCGACGTGCGCCCCGCCTCCCCGCGCCAGTCCCTCCGCCGTGCAGCCGCGGCTCACCCCACCGCGCTCCAGCCTCGTCCGCAGACCAGGAGCCATGCTGCCGTTCACGTTCAGACACCTCGCACGGGTGAGTTCGTCGCGGGGGGTGTATTAGCGCCGTCCCTCTTGTTTTAGACGAGCAATAAGGGTCTCGGTGTGAGGCGGCAGCGACCCGGCCGGTTAGCTAGTTCACGCCGCTGCGCGGGTGTTCGTCAATGGGAGCGTGTTCCACTTAAACGGTTGTTGCCGGGACGCGGAGTCCCACGGGCACCGCGGCCGTCCGCGTTCGCGTTTAGGCTGCGGGTGTCGGGAACGTTTCGCCGGGTCAACAGCTGGTAGCGCGTTAGCTAGCAGGGCAGCTAGTCCATGTTGCCCTGTCAGCCCCTGCAATGATGCAAGAGCGCTGGCTGTGTTTCGTCATGTGCAGCTCCGAGGAGTTACGTGGCGGGGATAATGGGACGATAAGGTGCAGCCACACGGTCATTTTGAGCCAAGCTAACCCGCCGACAGGGCGATCGGGGCGGCTATACGCGCTTGGTACAACGATGCATTGAGCCGGAATATATATTTGAAGAGTTGGATTTGTTTTTATAACTACCATGACTAGTTCCAGAGAGGAGCGATAGTTTGACGAGGGACGAGAAACCAATCGCTGGAGTGGTTGCCCCTGGCAACGGACGCCATTAATAGACGCGGTCATCAGCAATAACTGATTGCACTATTGAACAATATGTCTATATAACTATTCCACAATGCCATGCAATAATTTGGGTTAAACCACTGATTAAATAATGAGGTAAAGGTTATGATCTCTATTTCTATCTCTCTCTCTCGCTCTCCTCTCCTCTATCTATATCTATATCTATATCTATATCTATATCTATATATATATATATATATATATATGTGTGTGATATGGCATTATCAGTCACAAGTTCGAATTACAACTTCAATTACTTTGTACTCTAATAGAGTAAGAACATGGACGTGTATTAACGTGTTTTGTTAAGGTAGCAGTTACATGGTTGGACTTTTGCACAGCAATTTAATGTATTTAAAAGTATTCATCAAGCAAGTGGTTTTGAACTTAAACTTCATTTTGTGAGTGTGTTTGTGTGTGTGTGTGTGGACATCGTCTTCCTTTCAGAGATGCTGATCTCAATCGAAATGTACCTGTATGAATAGATAACCTATAAAAACAATAAACAGTCTTTTGACTTGTGATAAGGAGAGTCATGGTGTCAAGACTCCATGACTCCCTGAACACAGCAATCTTTTTAACATTTATCTGTTCCATAAATGTGTTAGGTGTTTGTTTTTTTAAGTAGTTTCTAAAACTATTTCACTTAACACAACATGCATCAGTTGTTACACACATCAAGATGTTGCTTTCTTATAATCAATTGGTTTGATTGATATAAAGTTGATACACAAGTTGACAAATGTTGCATAAAGTAAGAAAGGTTTAAAAAGTTGTTTTTAAAAAGTGGAGTTGGTTTGTGCTAAAACCTTCTGCCATTTTATTATAAAGTTTTCAAACAATTAGTGAAGTGTCTTTGAGGTTTCCTATTAAGTAGAGAGATTCACATGCTTCCACGTGTTTCCTATTGCACATTTTGATTAGGCCTAATTTCCAGTTGGCTGCATGAAACCTTATTATTTTAAACCTCTTTGGGTGCACTGATAGAATCCAGAGTTTTACAGAGGATTTGGTTTATTTGTCAGTTGGTATTTTAAGCAAGTTATTCCAGTGACTTACTATTTTTAGCGGCTTATTATTTAAGTCATTTATTTTTTATTTTTTATATTGCAATAAGGGTAACTAAGTGCTTATAGGAGGAATGACACCCTAGCTTTTATTCAACAGTTAATCTTTTCCTGAATTTCCCTCCCAGGGATTAATAACTTTTTTTGTTATCTTATCTTTTTGCCAGCAGTCACATGCTTTGATAATGAAAGGCAAGGTCAAGGTGCAGATTTTCTTTCCCTAAAGGTAAGGTTTCTGATTTGGTTTCAGTTGGGAAATAGTAATATTGATTTATTATTAGGGATCCAGCCCGCAAGACTGGAACTCTTGCTTTTGGTCTGATTTTTTTTATTCTTTCTTCTTGGCATTTTTCCGGCAAAAAGTGTCTGGCCCACAGCAACCGCCAAACCTGAATGAGGTGTCATTGGATTTTGGGCGTTTCAGACATCTTGTTGAACAAGTATGATGCACATTGACCTACATTTGGAGCAGGAATTAGTGGAAAAAATGCTGCAAAACCACTGGGAGTTGTGTATCGCTGATATACACTGTTCTACAACTTCTGGTAAGGTGATGGAGAAGGATGAGTTTGTGGAGCAAAGGCGCTTTGTAACATCATCCAATTTGTGCAGGTTGTTGCTCTTGGGGGGGCTTTCGCATGGGACGCGGTGTAGGCTCCATCGGTTCGTAGTGTTTGCTTCGTGCAGGATTTGCAAGACAACCTGACAACACCCAGCTTTTCGTTTGATACTACTATCTCTTCTGCCTTTTTTGTTAATAAAACGCATTCTGTTCACATCTATGCCGGTGTCGTGTCCCTCCTTATTTTGTGGCATTTGAGCCAGTTGTAACATACAGACTCTAGAAGCTGATGATGCAATCCATGGGTCTCAGAAAATTGTACCTTGTGTTCGTACTAATGCTGCGTGCAGTGTTGCCAGGTCTGTATGACACAACCAGTGGCCAATCAAAACCAGCCCAATACATTTAATTACAACAAAACTAAAGAATGCATTCACTCCCAAATAACTGATAGTGTGTTAGATAAAGTGTCTCAATACAAATATCTAGGCTATTTGCTTTACCAGATAGAACAACAATCCCCCTAGACTGAAGCTCAACAGAAGTTAATACATCTACATATTCTAATCTGACTCATCTGCACCTACACTGTTTTCTATTTGTTGCTCTTTCCCCCAATCAATTGACACCACATAATTTATGAAAATATATGAATGTTTGTCATTTAAAAGCCTTGTTTGCATCATCGTTTCTCATTTCTTTGTGTATTTCTTCCTGTATTTTATCCACTTACCGGGTGTCATGATGAGAGGCAGGCGGGCGCCGGCCAGGCGGAACACATGTGTTTTTGCTGATCTTGAGTCAGTTTAGTAGGATTTGGGTATGAATAAATTATCAAAGTGATAGTATGCATTTTATTAATATATATTATTAATGTAATTTGCATGCAAAATGGTTCTACCCAACCAGCGGACAAAAAATTTAACCCACAGCAACATTTCAAAAGTAGCCTGAAACCGCGGACCTGGCAACACTCGCTGCGGGTCACCATTACTCGGAGAACTGTAATTTTTCAAGACTCGTCATTGCATCACTGCGTTATCATTGTCCGACATGGCACACAAGGGGATATAAGACGCAAACTCCTGATATACAAGCAGTTTGTTAACTGTCTTCAGAGAGGAGAACACAGTGGATCACTGCTACACCTACCTCCACAACTCATATCACAGTCTGGATCACCGAGGCGGACTCGTTATGTATCAGCCTCCTGAGAGCACAGCTCTTTTCCCACATGTACCACGGGGAGTTATAACAATGACAAGCCCTGGTTTACAGCCATACGCAGACAGCTTCTTTTGAAAAGGCAGGAGGCATTTAAGAGTGGGGACAGGGAGGAGAATTACATGGAAAAACACATTTGTGAAGGCGGTTACATAAGCTTATATTAGTCCTTCGATAGAAAGTCAAATTCTGAAGTAATGGTAGTCTACATTAACGTTATATTTCATAGTCAAAGCCAGTTTCTTGCCATTATAACTTTGTATTCCGTTACAGACAATTATTTTGGTCATGTCATGGTGAATTGTATAGGTTGGCTATATGTCATCTTGAATTAGTAAATTATTTATAACATTATTCTTAATACATTCTAGTCAAAGTATTCGTCATTATGTGAAGTCATTATTTTGTCAAATGTAACAGCCCCGGTTAAAGATGAGTGACAGCACAAACTTATGCTGTGATCCATGGGAATCCAGGTGTTGAATTGCTGTCGGTAGGAACTAATGCTGCGTTTCACGGGAACTCTGAAAACTGTAATTCGTAACAGACATGACTAACTTGTACCCCGTGAATTGCTGCCTGCAGCTATATTATTGTTATTATTATTATTATAGTTTCAAAAGTTTGGTATGGGTGATGAAAATCAAATTTCAAAGCGGTGTCCACAACTTCATTCACCATGACTCGCAAAAAGTTAATTTTGTCTGCTAGATTGTTTTTGATTTTTCGTATTTTGTCTCTTAAGTCTACAATCTCAGTTTGAATTGCTTACCCAGAATGAGGAGCTAGGCATAGTCTACTATCACATTGAAGTTATCTGCCTTCATTTTCCGTAATAGTTATATTCATTATCACAATCTCACAAAATCACAGAGAATAAGAGTAGAGAATTGGAAGTTAGATTTTTATTTAAAAGTGAATTTGAAGGTTCCTGTCAATTTTAATCCCTACCTTTACAGAGCCTATAATACACTAAAATTACTTTAAAATGCTTACGCAACATAACACATCTAAATATTAACAGATTAAGAACAGCGTGCAACGCAACTCAATGTCTTCCATGTTTGGCTGAGACCCCTCTTGTAAAAACCCTGATGTGATGTACAGTGAGCCTGTCTTACTTACGGCCCAGTCTGAAGTTGTTTTCCGTCACTGATTGCTCAACATGGGTTGATGTTTAGCGAGTGCAGTCGTTGACTGCAGCCAATGAGAGCAGTGGGAAATGAACACTCCCTCAGTTTACAGATGGTAGAAGCTTGCAAAATGCACAGGGATAACATTTGAACGATAAATTATAAATAAAGTCAATCATAAATATATTTTTATGTGTGAATTGTCCGTGTTGTACGCGAACACGGCTCTCCGTGCGTCCCAATCACGGAGAGCCGAGGCCCTTTCCTCTAAATAAAACAAAAAATTGTTGTTGAGTTAAGTTGTTTTATTTGGAGGAACAAGCCATAGAGGAACGGCACCACTCGTGCCCTGTTCCTCCGTTATTCTTAACGGATTAGGCCCCCGCCCAATAGTCGAATATTCACATTGAACAGACGAATCTGATTCGACTGATAAATCCTGAATTATATT
The DNA here is from genome assembly GCF_960531495.2 of Zeus faber. Taxonomy (NCBI): domain Eukaryota; kingdom Metazoa; phylum Chordata; class Actinopteri; order Zeiformes; family Zeidae; genus Zeus; species Zeus faber. The sequence continues at coordinate 18,607,968 of NC_137192.1, forward strand.
AATAATCTTTTTGTTATGCAGTTTACAATCTTTCAATGTAATTATTATTAATAATGTACTAACAATTTTAAAAGAGCCAAAATTGGTACAGTCATGCAGAAGTACAACCTAATTACTAACAGTGAGGCACTCCTTATCCAATCTTTAAATTAAGTATAGATTACTAGGGGATTGCAGTCAATTTGAATTCACAGGACACAAAAAACCTGTGTTACGTGTACAATAAGAATTTTGACCGATTAATACTAACGGTTAAAAAAAATAAAAATTTAAAGAGTCTGTTGCATGGTAAAAGAATAATAGGCTGTACAATATTTTTCTTAAATACCACTCATGGTGGCGACATGTGCAAATAGGGCTCAATAACGTCACCACCGCAAAAAAATATATATACTGTTTACTATTTTATTTTTATTTTATTTTTTTCATTTTTTGCTGGTGAAAGTTATCGGAGGATTTGAAATACAGTCATTGTTAAGTTATGTCATTGACTGTCTTCCATCCTATGTTCAAGCACTTGTGGAGAAACTTTTCAGTCGCTCCGCTCGTCACTGAAAGGCACAGTCCATTAAACATATAGCAGGTTTCTTTTGTGTGTGTCCCATTATTATTATTTCTAGGGCTGTACCCAACTCAGAATTTTGTCAGTTGAATCTGATTCCGCTGTTCAATGCGAATATTTGACGGGAGGGGGCACGAGTTTCTCCATGTCCCGTTTTTTTTTTTTTTTTTTTTTTTTTTTGAGGGACAGTGGCCTGATGTTTTTATATTGTGGGTTAATGATCGGTTAATGAGGTTCATCCTAAATTAGCTTCCCTAGTTACGTGGCAATTATTTCTCAGCTTTCTTTGCCAATATCATCCCTTTGGCTTACCAGTGGAGTTTATAAATTCATGTTGACCGAATAGATAAACTGATCGGGTTGTACTATGTATGAGCACCATTGGCCACATTTTCTTCAATGTCGGCTGGAAAGAAAGAAAACACATGCAACTTTTACTGTCAAATGGGAATAGCAGAACATCTAAGTTATTAAATGGCTATCATATATTTCTATATCGTTATGAATTGCTGTCTTAAAAGGGACCTATTATGCTCCTTTTCAACAAGTTAATATATGGTAATAATGGTAAATAATATATGGTCTCTGAGGTCCCCAAAATATATTCTATTATATAATTCTAGAACCCAGAATCGCGATTGTGGCGCCACCCCTTGCGCGAGCACCTCGTGTTGATTACGCACATTTTTGTATTTTTAGAGCTTATTGTGCTTAATCACCGGGTGTCATGTCACTTCACTGCATATATGTATGACCGTATGTATATGTATGTGACAAATAATCTCTTGGAGTTAAACTTAAACTAAAACTCAAGTTTTTTGCTGAGAAATACCACTCAGATTATGCATTCCAGCCATTGTAACATGCCTCAAAAACCAAAGTGTTCCAAAACGGGCCGTTTCTATGTGTGTAGCTTTAAATGTAAATGAGCTGCCAGGCCCCTAGTTCTCTGAGCAATGGGGTTTGAGCTTTAGTCTGGGCTCCGTTTTATTTATTCTGTAAACATTTGCTGATTTCACCTCATCAATACACCAAAATCTCTTCTGAACAAATTTGAGGGGAGGAATAAGCAATCCAGTTGCTGAATATTCACTCATATTAGATCTACAAGGCCTGATATTAAAGTTTAGTCTTTAACTGAGCAGCGTGGAATACGGCAGGGCTTGGGGCTTTTTTGTTTGATTCCGTTACCGAAACGTCGTAAAGTAAAAAACTGATTTTCGGTTTTGTTTGGAGAAACGCAGAGCGGATGACGCGCCGCAGCCCACAGTACAGTCAACCTACCTTGGACACACACAGAAAGAAACACACAGCAGATACTTGTATTTCCCTCCTCTGCAGTTTTGTCATAAACACTTGGTATTAATTCTTCTTTCTTATACAAGATTTGTGCTGGTCTGTAAGCCAACAGAGCACTTCCCTTGCTTAGCTCTTAGCTTTGATGCTAGCGTGTCCTTTCACGCTCCAGCTGTGGGTGGAGTTACTCTGATGGAGGGCGGTTCTAATTCTAACGTGTCTCAATGCTACGTAGTACCGAGACACAGCTGAACGGATTGTCTTACGACATGTTTTCTGAAACGGACATCTCACAAAAACTGACTGGTTTGTCTTATGTCACAGTTTGTTTGTAGACCTATCAGAGACCAAAATGTATGTGCACAAGCACTGAAAAAGTGTGTTCTGCATAATAGGTCACCTTTAAGATATTCCTGTGAAAACATTTAATTTCTGACCAGTGAGATTATGTTGTCCATCACCCGCCGGTCTCCCACCCACAATATCATTGTTTTATTCCGATTTTCCTCTAAATATATATTTTGAAGTTAAGTCAAACTCAATGTCGTCCACACGTATATGGGTATTTTTAAAAACATATTTTTCCCCCTCCGTTTTCAAAATAATTCCTGTCCACGCCAACAGTGTTTTTTGAAAACATCTCTGTGCACAAGAGAACCCAAAAACAATTGATAATGCTCCGATAAACATGCCAGGCCAGTGGTGGCGATAATACTTTATGTCAAACACCACAGAAGAACATTGGGAGCGTGGACATTGATGGGCTTCTTCTTGAGCGGCGAATACAACAACAACACAACCCAGCATGGCATTGCCGTACTTTGGGCAGTGTATTTATACGCGTTGGCACGGCGGTGTAATGATGAACTAACGCTACTTGTAAACAAGTAGAATTAAACTACGGTTACTAGACGTTGTCCGGGATTGTTCCGGTTTCAAGCTTCCTGTTACGCTTGTTTGTTGTTACACTATTATTGGTTGTGTTTGGAGAAGCGGGGACGCAGAGCGGATCGCCCACACAGAGATCACGGTGCTGCTTTTTTTTCATTATTATTATTTTTTTTTAGAAAGGTTTAAAAATACGGGATATTTATGGGAAAATGCCCAACATTAGACCTAACGGTACTGGCCACACATAAACACACTGGTAGTCCGCCGTTGTCTGTAGGTTTGTGGTGCATGCTCAGTGTGTGAAACAACAATTTCCCATGTGTCAATCAAGGGCACGTCGTCATCGTCTGGTGAAGCCTCCATTTCACCCGTCCGCACAAATACGCAGAAAACTCAGTTTTGAAAAATCTCCACCCTAGAAGGAGTTTTTCAAAAGCTTAGTTTTCCAGTGACCTGAAACGCTGTTTCAGTGTGGACGGAAGACCACTTTTAAAAACACCCATATACGTGTGGACGGAACTAAGGTCTAGTCAATCTATGAGACTGTTAATTCCAGCGGTTTTTCTTAAAAGTGCAGTTCTCGTTCTCTAAACAGATTAATGTGGGCAGCACTGGTCACTCACCTCATGTAGTTGCTATGCAACTAGTTAATATCTAATTTGGGTAGCATTTTAAATATGTATTTACATTTCAGTCTTACTATATTTAAATTCTCTGTCTTGCTTTGCACTATGGATGTCACTGTCACAGGTAATTTATTATGAAACATTATGGTGGAAGTAATATTTTAGCTGCCTTTTGAAACAATAACTACTTAGAGTGAAATATATAAGTGCTGGGTTCATCATGTTTTGTGGATTAAAAAGTGGTTGAGCTGATCAATTCCCAATAAGTTCAAATCTGAATGAAGGAAACCAGTACTCGGAAGTCTCTCACTACATATGGACATTTTAGCCATGAAGCCTTCATCATTATGCAGAGTTCTCAGCTCACCTGTGTAAAGGTAAACATTGAAAATAGTATGCATAATCCCTAGCCCCATGAGCTGCCCAAATTACTGAGTAGAGTCAATTTCCTTGACATCAAAAAGACTCCACTCCTGATCTCTGTGTGGAAAGATAACCGCTTCAAAATCCTACTTCCCCTTGAGATTGGCTTTGTCGCGGACAACGCTTTACTTTTTGATTGTCGGGAAAACCTCTTGATCTGAATGAAGTGAAGTGGTTTTGGACACAGCCCTCACCCCTGGGCTTCTCCGGGGCCACATTTCTTATCCTGGTTTCATCCAGACTGAATCACAGAGCAATTTGTAACGGTCAGTGCTCCTATTAGTCAGTGACAGCGAGAGGGTGCAGCAGCGTGTCAGACTGACAGATGCCGTTGCCCTGTTGACACTTCTCTCCTTTTTTTCCAGCAACCTGACTTCATGGTTCTCCCCCCCCCCCCCCCCCCCCTCATTCTGTATCCCTGCTTCGTTCTTTTTTATTTTTTTTTTGATTTCCTTTGTGTTACAAGGCAGACTGTTATTTTAGAAAGCAACTGATGGACATGAGTCGTCTGTAAATTCGACTCCCTTTGGCAGCCGATACAGGAAATGGCCAAAAATAATACACAGTTAGGACAAATTAAATGATTTCCTCTTTCTTGTCCTTTTATTATAATTTATTTTTTATTTTTCTCTTTCATTGTTCCACGGTCACAGATGTTTGACAAGAATGACAGACCGCAGCGTGCGACCTCATCAATGTCGCGTGGCGGCCCATCTGTGACGGTGCATTCCTTTTTGTGCGCCGCGCCCAGGTTGATGCCGCCGTTCTCGCTGCGAGGTTTTCATCTAGTTCACCTTCAAAAGACGCCCTAATCTGTTGCCTAAAAATAGTCCCGTGGTTGACAGTCTCACTTTTCTTGGGATCAATTAATCATGTGTTTATTAATTAATCTCCCATAGGGACGTAGGCTGGGATGGGACACAGCCGGGCAGGTAGAAAGCCTAGTTTTCTACCTGCAAGGCGACAGGGTACAACGCTGGGTAAACAAGGCTGCAGGGTACAACGCTGTCATCGTTGCAGATATGGAACGGATCTTGGGGACAAAAAAAAAAAAAAACTCTGCACAAGTGCCACACGACCGCACCTGCTCAACAGCTTATGTTGACATGAGGGGGGGATGAAAGGAGAAAAGTTGGGGGGGGGGGCGGGGGGCTCAGTGGAAAAGAAAGGACAAAGGTGGAGGTAAAGATGGAGGTCCCCCCGCTCCCCAATTGGACGGTGACCCTTGTCTGTTCCGCAGTCATCAGTATCCGTATAAGCATTGCAGCGGTGTTTGACTTTCCTACCTCTGCTCTCGGTGTGTTCCTGCCGACAGCGAAGGACGCTTCCCGTCAGGGTCTAATGACCCGTGTGATTTCTCAGAGGCGGGACGACCTGTCTCCGCAGGCCCTCGTCTGTCCCGGAACCTTAGGGAGATGCCTCTCTGCCCACTGCCAACGGTGACAGAAGGCAGGGGAAGAGGCTTCTCAAATTTAGCCACTTATGTGCCAACGTTTTCCCTTGGCACGCCACCCCCTATCCCTTCAGCTGCTGCAGGGATGGTCGTAGGAATAGGAGAGAGCGGGGACGATGGACCGAAATGCAATGGTTTTGTGCGCTGACTGAAATCCTGGAAGGGTTTACTTTGGGATTCGGCGCCTCTCGGAATTTATTTGCTGAATGCTGATTCCAATTAAATCCTTGAATTTGAAGAGAGGTAGCAAACCAAATGCGGAATTGGAATTTGAATTAAAGGATACATAATAAAAAAATTCACTGAAATTGTTACATACTTATGTTTTTCGATTGAATACAGTCATTTTTCTCTTATGTGACTTCCGAACTTAAGGAACTATGTCATTTATTTTAGAATTTCAAGATTCAAGAGGTTTATTCGTCTTATACATTCAAGTTCAAGTTCAAGAGATTATTTGTCACATACATACACATACGGTCGTACATATATGCAGTGAAATGTCATGACACCCGGTGATTACGCACAAGCTCTATAAGCTCGAAAAATACTCAAATGTGCGTAATCGACACGTGGTGCTCGTGCAGGCGGCCGCAAGGGGCGGCGCCACAATCGCGATTCTGGGTTCTATAATAAGGGTAAACAACTCTTAACCCAACAAACAATACTTTCGTACATATATGCAGTGAAATGTAATTTGGTATTCAAGGTCATTCTGAGATCAGCTGTAAAGGATTTTTCTGAAACAACTGAAAGCGCTAGTCAGTGGCTGTGGATGAGGAATGGGAAACCAGTCCGTTATGATAGTAAGGGATAGAAGATGATGGCCACAAGACAGAATCGGTGCCAATGAGTATGCATTGGCAGTACCAATGGGATTAGTGACTGGGCAGGCGGCGGGAGTGGAGGATGGAGGGCAGTTACTGGGTACACCTTTCCAGTGGCGCTAGTTAAGGATTATCTAGTATCCAGTATCTAGAATAGTGGTGTGAAGAGGATGCGGGACGTCACAGCTCACCGTTGAGCCATCTGGAGGTGTCATGTGGATGAATTTCTTGAAACAGTGATGAAAGCGGTACACTGTTTCATCTATTTACTTATTTCATTGATAATATCAGTGAAATAGTCAAGATGGCCCTCATAGTGGTTGTCACAGCTCGGTAGCAAACTTAACCATTTGGAGGTGGTTTATGGAGATCTATTATGCCACTGTCTGAGGTCTCCTTAAGTGTAGGGACAAGTGTGGGAAGTTGTTTGGCTAAACTGGGCTTCTGTGTTTAGCCCCCTTATTATCAGCACAAGTGATATCAAATCCTGTGTATTAATAATATGTTTAAATGCATCATCCTGTCATTCCAATCCAGATTTCAATTCGGCATCCTATTTGGCACGATCATTTCAATGGCGATTACATAAACATACATAAATGAAATAGGGGTTGCACAATCCTGATTTCTACCTAAAGCTAAACTATAATTCCACTGCAATCAAGAAATAATGAAAGATTATGAGAGATTATGAAATGAAAGTTAGATTTTTATATATATATAAAATTATTATTATTATTGTTTTTCTCTAATGGGCTTGATTTTAGGATAAGCTTTATTGCATTAGCTCATCTGAGTGACCTCAACCAGCCATGAGCATTAATCGCTTTTTAATGTTGCTACTATAGGGGGGTTGTTCCTCACACCCTTGCACACCAGTACAGATGGTGGCTCTCCTTTAATGGTCAGGCAGTGAGATCTTGACATAGAGAACGCAAGCATAATATTGTTTATGCAGTGGTAAGAAGAAGGTCGTTATTATTTTCAGCATATTATTTTGGTTTGTTTGTTTGGTTGTTGTTGTTTTTTTCTTGAGCTGAATATAGATGAAAGAATGTACTTATATATTGTTTATTAACTGATTGTCACCTGTATTGCCAATCGTGGCAAACATGTAATGTCTCAGGCCCTATTTCACACATAATGATTTGATGCAGGGAGCTGCCTCTTTAGCGGTAATCATTTGAACGCGCTAAGCCCATTATGTTGAACACATTATGTTGACTTCAGTCGAAGATTCATTTTTTGTAAGAACTCTGTCAGCAGGGTGGGGTTGGTCTTGCCCTGGCAGCCTGTAAAGCTGGTTAGTGGTAAGGGAAACCATTTGCAGCCAGACCAAATGGATTTCTCTCCACCATAATGTCTAAATGCTGAATGTGCCTATAATGTAATGCAATTCCTCACCTTCAGAGGCAGGTTGCAGGCACTATAGCATCTTTCAATAGTGAATACATTTGAACTGTAGAACACGGCCAGAATAATGGTCTCTCTTTGTATTGCAAATTCCCTAATGCAAATGTAAGCTTGGAATGGCTACTTGCTTGTTATCACATGGTGTGAATTCCTTCATTAGTGTTTTCTTCTAAATGGATACCACCATTCATTGTTTGAACTCTTATAGGGTCTTAAACACTGGTCTTCAATCATATGCAGTTGTGACAGCCAAGAGAATCCATGCGTTTTTTTATTCTGTAATTTCATTTCACTGAGTTGTTTGTGCTGGTTGTAAGATAAGATAACATAAGATAAGGTATTTTATCCCTAGGGAAATTATTGTGTAGCAGTTGCAGTATAAAGTAGGAAAGGAGTGCAAATATATAGTGTGCAAATACCCCAAATAAACAATATAAGTGTTAAAAAGGTAGCAGTGAGATGCAATAGCTATATGTGCAGCCAGAAGTGTCACAAGCTAATGGTAGGTATCATTAAAAAAAACAAAAGTTAAACAGTAGTGTGCAATTCCAATACACACAATGCCAAAAGTAGCAGTTACAGTACCAGTCATAAATGAAAGATTATCTGTAAGGTGCAACCAAATGTACAAATACTAGAAATGTAACAGGTTAACGGTAAGTATCATGAGTGTGAATGTAAACAAGTTAACGGTAAGGTGCAGTCACTAGATATTCAAATTTCATCTAGGGATTTGCTGGTTTAAATTAACACATTTATAATCAATAGTTATTAAAAGTAATTCCGTCATAGCTAGTTTTCTCACCCAGTGAAGGCATTTAAACAACCTAGGCCAAGTAGATAGAAATAGATGGGCCTGATTATTTATTTTAAAAACCATCATAGCCTCACTGCATTTGATAAAATGGATTGGCTAATTGCCTAACAGCTCAATAAATGAAAGAAAATGACAGTCAATGAAAGTCGTCAACTTTATTATAACCCAGTTACTTAAACAAAAAGAAAGAGGGCTCAGCTTTTGAAAACATTATTCTCTCAAAAATAAATTGCTTCAACTCTAGGGCTGTGGAAATATAAATTGCTAATTTACTTGTACCACTGAGGAAGTATTTTTATATATATATATATATATATATATACACACACACACACACACACACACACACACACACACACACACACACACACACACACACACACACTGCGTTCCAAATTATTATGCCAATTGGATTTAAGAGTCCTAAACATTCAATTTTTTGTTTTTCAATTAAACTCATGGATGGTATTGTGTCTCAGGGCTCTTTGGATCACTGAATTCAATGTCAGACACCTGTGATAATTAGTTTGCCAGGTGAGCCCAATTAAAGGAAAACTACTTAAGAAGGACGTTCCACATTAATAAGCAGGCCACAGGTTTCAAGTAATATGGGAAAGAAAAAGGATCTCTCTGCTGCCGAAAAGCCTCAAATAATGCAATGCCTTGGACAAGGTATGAAAGCATTCGATATTTCAGGAAAACTTAAGCGTGATCATCGTACTGTGAAGAGGCTGATTCAGAGCACAGACAGGTTGGTGCAGATAAAGGCATAATGAGGAAGGTTTCTGCAAGTCAAATTCATGGGATTAAGAGAGCAGCTGCTAAAATGACATTACAAAGCTGCAAACAGGTATTTGAAGCTGCTGGTGCCTCTGGAGTCCCGCGAACCTCAAGATGTAGGGTCTTCCAGAGGCTTGCAGTTGTGCATAAACCTACTATTGGGCCACTCCTAACCAAAGCTCACAAGCAGAAACGGTTACAGTGGGCCCAGAAATACACGAAGACTCATTTTTAAACAGTCTTGTTTACTGATGAGTGCTGTGCAACCCTGGATGGTGCAGATGGATAGAGTAGTGGATGGTTGGTGGATGGCCACCATGTCCCAACAAGGCTGCGACGTCAGCAGGAGGTGGCAGAGTCATGTTTTGGGCCGGAATCATGGGGAGAGAGCTGCTAGGCCCCTTTAGGGTCCCTGAAGGTGCGAAAATGACCTCGGCAAAGTATACAGAGTTTCTGACTGACCACTTTCTTCCATGGTACAAAAATAAGAACCGTGTCTTACGTAGCAAAATCAACTTCATGCATGACAATGCACCATCTCATGCTGCAAAGAATACCTCTGTGTCATTGGCTGCTATGGGCATAAAAGGAGAGAAACTCATGGTGTGGCCCCCATCCTCCCCTGACCTCAACCCTATTGAGAACCTTTGGAGCATCCTCAAGCAATAGATCTATGAGGGTGGGAGGCAGTTTGCATGAAAACAGCAGCTCTGGGAGGCTATTGTGACATCCTGCAAAGAAATTCAAACAGAAACTCCAAAAGCTCACAAGTTCAATGGATGTGTTGGTTGTGAATGTCACTTCAATTGTGAAGGTGATATCAAAAAAGGCTCCTATGTTAACATGTCACTTGGCCTGTTAAGATGTTTTTGATTGGAATAGCTTTTGATTTCAGTAAATATGACCTCCTAATACTGCAAATTCAACAAATGACCATTTTTAGTTCTTTACAACGTATAAATTGTTTTGAAACTCTGTTTTGCATAATAATTTGGAACAGTGCATTTTGAGTTTTTTATTTTTGAAAAAAATATTGTTATCATTGGGAGGTCTGTTCAATAACATTCAAATTATACCCTAACGGTTGATGACCTGAAAATTATACTGACTGTCATTTGCATCGACTATTTAGGAAAATCAGAGAAAAATATCATTTGCATAATAATTTGGAACGCAGTGTATAGATACAATTCTTTTTTTATTTTATTTCTTTTTTGATCTGCATAGCACACATGATATTGAGGCATTTTTATCAGGAAACCCAAGCATATTCACACGCTCTTGGGTGAGTTTGCCATGTAGGCTGTTCATTTAGCTCCGCGGCTGAATACGTACCAAAGGCATCTTAAGGTTCCGGGGTTCCCCGTCATTTTCAGAGTTATTGGCTGATACTTCTGTTCTAATGCCAGGTTCCCCGGATTTGCTGTAGGCAGCCAGTCTCTCTACTGTAAAACTAAAATCGTTACATTTTATTAATTCATGATGATACATTCATGATAGTAATTCTTTTTACTTTACTTTTTAACTTAGGAATCCTTGAACACTGAAGAATAATGTTTATTCCATCAATGGGGATTATAACTTTGGGTACTCAAGATTCAAGAGGTTTATTCGTCACATAAATATACATACTTTCATACATATATGCAGTGAAATGTAATGCAACGCACCGGGTGATTACACACAATATGTCCTAGACGACCGGAGCGCCGGCACAGGCGACCGCAAGGGGCGGCGCCGCTATCGCCACCCGAGTATTCACATTATTTCGATAGATTTCCCATGTGTAAATCTATGTTCCAGGTCGAAAACGCAGACGATCGAGATGGTTCGAAATATGTGGTGCTGTACATCTCAATCCTTGTGTGTCCTGAATTTACACAACTGATAATACTGTTAGTTAATGATTTAGCTGTAACTCTTAGTCGTCAAAAACAAAGGAGACGAGGAAGAACTGTGCGCCTCCTGCAGTTACAGGATTACAAGCAACATCAGACTATATTCATATTGAAGAGATGGAGGACTCAAATTGGTTTTCAATGAAAACCTCCTTAATGATTACAAAGTTGGAGCCTCCAAAGACATAAGTCATGACATCAGCAAAATGGACTAATTGCCACACATTTGTGTTCAGTTCACAAAGAGAATTTGTTCAGTTCACAAAGAGAATTTGTCAGTTATGCAGTTTTTACTGCGTTGCGCTGGTTGGCGTGTAAGTAGAAGCGTCTTAAGCTGGAAAAGGTTTTTTTCTTTTGCCGCTATCCAACAGTTGTGAGAACAATTGTGGCCGTAAAAGCCCAAATTTGGTGGCCTCTGGCATATTGTAATGCCACTATCCCATCATATACACTGATCTTAACTATTGCATATTTTGATGAGTTTTGCTGAACTGATTATAAACATGTTGTGAATTATTGTAAAGGAGAATTAGGCCTCTTTTGCGTTTTAGCGCACACAGTCTGTAAATAGCTATTAACAGGGTACCCGCGGGGTCTTAAAGTTATTCAAGCCCTGAATTTAATATTCTCAACATAAGGCCTTAAAAGTATTGAGTTTTGTTTACAAAGGTCTTACATTTTTTACTTGTTCTTTCGTAGGATTCATAAACACCGTAACGTCATAAATAACTGGTCTGGTCTGGTGGCACACCTGTTAATTTCCTGCGCTGTCTTCTGTGTCCGGGTTACCACCACAACAGGTGACTTAAACTCTTAAAGGAACAGTGCAGGCTTATCGCAATATAGATTAGCAATAATATAATTTCACATTTAGGATGTGGTGTGTGAGGATGTGGAAACTTTGCAAGAGTTTGAAGTGAACATATTTGTGGTTAATGGGGGGGGGGTTCTAGTTTATGTTGTGTAGTAGTACGTTAGTTATCGTTTATTTCCGTTTTTTGCCCTTTTTCCACAGTATTGCAACTGCTGCAACTGGAAATTAGTAAAGAAACATTGTAAATTTACCAGAAGTAGAAGAATGTTGTCGCAATTTGAGTTTAGTTTCAGGAGGGGGACGCTTTGTGACATAATCATCGGAAGTTTTATAAGTCCAAGCTTCGTCTCTTGGAAGTCATTCGCATCCAGGTACTTGCGCCTTGTGGATTGCATAGCGTTCACAGACAACCTGATGCTCCGTTTAAAGGAAACTCGGAAAACTGTAACCCGTGCTGTGTTTTGCAAAACCCTGAAACCATAATCGGTCACAGAAGGCTGTTTCGCACTGCAGAAAGTTCTAAAGAACCTTTGGAGGATGATGACTAATATTACGAAAGCTGAAAAAGTTAAGAAGCAAAAGAAATTAAGATGAATGACAGATTATTTTATTCCTTCCTGAAGATGGCCTTGTTTTTTTACTAAAACAATTACATATCTGGTGATCTTTATAAATATTGTTTTATTTGACAACTTTGTTTGTCGGAAACTGTTTCCTTGAATTTCTGAAGATTGCCTTTTTTTGTTTGTTTTTTCTAAATTTAATTAAATTAAATATTTTTACTACTAAGTTAGTACCGGTCATGTGATCTTTATAAATACTGTGATATTTTGTTTTGATGTTTTGGCCAACTTTTGTATTTTGCAAAAAAAAAAGATTTGAGATTGAAAAATTTGTCAATTTGAAATTGATGTGGATATAAAACTATGTTTTTGATGGAATCTCGGAAAACGAAAACGTACCTAACACGACTAAACTGAACCCTGTGTATTGCTGCCTGTAGCTATCATTATTATTATATTTTGTATTTGTTTAATTTTATCGAAAACATTTTGTGCAAATGTCCAAAGGGCTCTGTGACGTACAAAGGGATTAAAATTGTGAACGGGGTCTTTGAAGACATGTTTTCTTACAAACACCGCCCACAAAAAGACTGGGTTGTCTTATTTTACAGTTTTTTCCTTATTTTAGGCCAATCAGTTGCCCAAATGTATTTGCACAAGAACTGGAAAAGAGAGATTTTCATAAGAGGTCCCCACTAAGCGAATAAACGTCTGTGGCATGTAGCACTCACTGAAGACGGCTCTCTGCGCCCTACTCGGCAGACGGGCACATTTCTCTATCATCCTGCACGCAATGTTTTGAAGCGTAGGCAGGTGGTTTTTAAATGTTCACGCATCGCAACTTGTTGATCAAAACTATTTTATTAGAATCAAAAATTAATATAATAAAGTACCCGGCTGGACTTAAATGAGTAGTTGGCTGTTTGGCTGGCGGCTGGAACTTATGCGAAATTTTAACTCGCACGCTCTCATATGCGACCATTTTGGTCGCAGTCTTGAGCCCTGCCATTAAAATAGAAGTCTTGTCTTGTTACCCACCAATTTACTGCCTGGGAGTGTTACAGTTTGATGGGGAACAGATGAAAGCGAATTGCGTAAATCTCAGCCTTTTTTTCTTTTTTTCTCTGTGCATATCAAAGCCAGCGTCCAACTCAGCTTTTATTTATAATATAAAAATGACAACCTTTTAAAATAAAAGATTATGAAATATGTATCAACCTAAAAAAACACGTAGAATAGCAACCTAGCGCAGAACCATTAAAATAATCATCCAAAAAAATAATCATGGGATTCATTTCCGAGCTGTTGTTTAAAAAAACAAAACAAAACAATAATAAAACATTAAAATATTAAAGAGAAATGTAATGCACTCTGCACAGTCACATAATCACACAGTTGGGAAAGAGCAGAACTCTCCAGCCCCCGTCCAGATTAGATAAGCAAGAAGAGCTCAGTCTGTTCTCTCTGTGCCTTCCTCAGAACACTTAGGCTGTAAAAGCCAGTCCCTCCGCTGGTGGAACTGCTGATAGAGCCATAATTGAACAACCACGCTGATTATTGATATCAGACAAACACGCCAGCTTGTAATTATAACCGGCGACATGTTGGAGTGCATGAAAGGAGGACGAGGAGGGGAAGACACTTGAAATGCTGCCTTATTTATGTTGGACAAATTGGTAGTAGCACTGAGTGTTTGTTTGACTGTGACAAATCATCAGACACACCGAGGAGTCGCATTCTATCGAACATGTCTTGCATATCTTTTAGCTCTCATTTACGTCTGGAGCCTCAATTAATTTCCCTCCCTCCACAGATGACAGACACATCCACTCCACATTCCCACACCAGCTGTCAAACTTTATCTAAGGACCAGCATTTTCAGAAATAATTGCAATATTTTACCACCCCCCCCCCCCTTTTTTAAGAATACCTAACTGAATATGATTTTTAATCCTAACAAAAACCCGACCTAATCCTGTGCCTCTGCCGCACCACCACCGTATCATCACCAGCGCCACGGTGTGGAAGAGAAATTTAAAAAGTCAATCTTCTGCAGCATCAAATGTCTTAAAGTGGACCCAAAGTGGATTATGCTCCTTCTTACACAAGTTAATATAGTTCTCGGAAGCCCCCAAAATGTTTTTGAAGTTTTTTTGATAATACCACTCAGGTTATGCATTCTAGCCATTCCCTGTGCCAGCCATGCCTCTTTACCATCTGAACAAATGAGGCGAGAAATAAGCAATCCAGTTAGTCAATCTTCAGATATTATCTACAAGGGCTAATTTAAGAGTTTGTTCCGACTCGCATTGTTGTTCTGCAAGCTTGTGAGGGGACACCGCATCGGGACACCGCAGGCATAATTTGTGAGATGTAAATGTTGGAAAATAAAATAAATACATCGACAATAAAAACACTACTTTTGTTTGATTTTGTTTGGAGAAAGGCACAGCGGATAGCGCGCCGCAGCCTACAATCTATTTACCACATACCTTTTTTATTATTTATTTTTAGTTTATTTTAATTTTATTTTTTATTTTTTTGGAAAGGAAAAAGAAACAGAATTATTTTTAAATACTTACACTTACATTGTCTGCAGTTTCTTTACGGACAGTTGGTATTAATTCCTCTTTATTTTAAAATGTTTGTGCAGTGCTTCCCAGTGGCGCTTCTTTTTCTCCGTGTTATTTCTCCAGCCGTGGGTGGAGTTGGTCTCAGATGGAGGGCGGTTCTAATTCTACTGTTGGCCCTACGACTAGGGATGTAACGGTATACCGTTTTAAGGTATACCGCGGTGTCCACCAACCATGGTTCTGAACAGTTTGCCTTCCCCTGTAATACCGTGCCCACCAAAATTGCTACTGCAAAGTAGCGACATAAGGTCAATTAAAATGTACATCTTCAGTTTTGCAAATAAGTTGGGGTTTTCTTTTTTAATATAAAATATTTTTTAATTGAGTGTATAGAAAACTAAGGGGGAAACATTAATTCTGTGAAATACCGAATACTGCGGTATTTTGCTAGATACTGTACTGAGAAATTTCATACCGTTACATCCCTACCTGTGACATATGAAGGGATCAAAAATCTGAACAGGGTGTTTCAGGACATGTTTTCTGAAATCGACAGCTCACAAAACACTGACTGGGTTGTCTTATTTCACCATTTGTGTGTTAGTGAACCCATCAGTGATCCAGATGTCTGTGCATTTGTCTGTGTCCACAAGTACTGAAACCGTAAGTTTTGTATGATAGGTCCCCTTTAAAATATGCTCAGCTGGGAAGTCGCCCATGGAAGCAACATTAGAGCCCACGAATCAAGCTTGTTTTTTTTGGGGGGGGGTTTACCCTCTCGATTGGGCTCTAGATGCAACATGTGAGGGACACTGCAAGTCATCACACACATAATCTTCAATATATTGGCATATTTATTTGGTTACTTTATATATACATTGACCGATCAGCCAGTCAGCCACAACATTAAAACCACCGTCCTAGTTTACATTACATTGCATTTAGCAGACGCTTTTATCCAAAGCGACTTACAATTATTCAAACACAGACGGACGCAGCCATCAGGAGCAATTAGGGGTTAAGTGTCTTGCTCAAGGACACTACAGCATGCTAGCAGGAGGAGCCTGAGATCGAACCAGCAACCTTTAGATTACTAGACGAGCAGCTCTACCTCCTGAGCTACCATCCCCCCCTAATATTGTGTAGGTCTCCCTCGTGCCGCCATAACAGCTCCGCCGTGTCAAGGCATGGACTCCATAAGACCTCTGAAGGTGCCCTGTGGTATCTGGCACCAAGACGTTTGCAGCAGATCCTTTAAGTCCTGTTAATGGCGCTTTTCCACCACATGGAACCGTCTCAACTCCACTCACCTTGCCTTTTTGGTTTTCCATCTGGCAAAAGTTGTGGCTAGTACCCGGTAGTTATTTTGGTACTGCCAAGTGACCTGAGGCAGTACTAAAATGTCATGTGGAAAAACTACTACTACTACTACTTCTAAGTAGACTACTCATTGGTCAGAGAGAATAGTAACTGCGTCTGTGTCATCTTTGCGTGACATGGGTAAGAGAGTGACTTAGAACAGGACTGAGAACGAGACGTCTCCCCACATGGGGCTTTTCATTCAATAAGGAAAATAAATACATCTATGATGTAAAAAAAAATATATGTATAATAATAATAATAAATATACAAAAAACACTGTTATTTGTTTTGTTTGGAGAAACAGGGAACGGGGACACACAGGATCGCTCAGACATCACTGAGTAGAGAGATTAAAGAGTGGGGATTTTTATTTTTATTTTTTTTCTCTGAAGGTTAATGGTTAGTTATGGTAGTTATCATCCTCGGGGTCTTCAAAAAAAGGAACGCAGAGAAAACCAGAAAAGCTTATCTAGCAACACACCGAGAATCAAGAACACCATCCAGTCGACAGCTTCCATTGTCCCTCTGTGGGTTGCGTTGAAGACGGTGTCACAGCAGTTTCCTGCGGCGTCGCCATGATTATTATCTGCAGTGGAAAATTACCTGGTACCAAAGTGGTCTGTACCAAGGTGAGTACAGTGGAGTTGAGCCAATTCCATGCGACGGAAAACACCATAAGATGCGAGGTGAGGCCTCCATGGATCGGGCTTGTTGTTCAAGCACATTGCACAGATGCTCGATTGGATTGAGATCTCGGGAATTTGAAGGCTACGTCAACACCTTGAACTCTGTCATGTTCCTCATACCATGCCTGAACACTTCTTGCAGTGTGGCAGGGAGCATTGTCCTGCTAAAAGAGACCACTGCCGCCAGGGAATACCGTTGCCCTGAAGGGTTGTACTTGGTCTGCAACAATGTTTAAGTAAGTGGTACATGTCAAAGTAACATCCACATGAATGTCAGGACCCAAGGTTTCCCAGCAGAACATTGCCCAGAGTGTCACACTGCCCCCGCCAGCTTGCCTTCTTCCCATAGTGCATCCTGGTGCCATCTCTCCCCATCAGACCAAGCCACCTCCTTCCATTGCTCCTTTATCCAGTTCTGACACTCACGTGCCCATTGTAGGCGCTTTTGTCGGTGGACAGGGGTCAGCATGGGCACTCTGACCGGTCTGCAGCTATGCAGCCCCATACACAGCAAGCTGTGATGCACTGTGTGTTCTGACTCCTTTCTATCATAGTAGCATTTACCTTTTCAGCAATTTCTACTACAGTAGCTCTTCTGTGGGATTGGACCGGACAAGCTAGACTTCCCTCCTCACGTGCATCAATGAGCCATGGGCGCCCATGACCCTGTCACTGGTTCACCGGTTGTCCTTCCTTGGACCACTTTTGGTAGATACTAACCACTGTATACCAGGAATACCCCACAACACCTTCCGATTTGGAGATTCTCTGACTTAGTTGTCTAGCCATCACTAGGCTCTTGTCAAAGTCGCTCGATCTTTACGTATTCCCATTTTTCCTTTTTCAAACACATCAACTTCAAGAACTGACTGTTCACTTGCTGCCGAATATATCCCACCCATTAACAGGTGCCAATGAAATGAGATGAGCAATGTTATTCACTTCACTGGGAAATGGTTTTAATGTTGTGGCTGATTGGTGTATATTTATTAATATACTCATTCTACTTAACCATGTGCTTGGGTTAATATCCTGCATCACCTGCCTAGACAGGCCTTACATCATAGGAAAATGGCATATGTTGCTATTCTCCTTCAGAGCCGAAATTCATTACACCACGCTTGGTACTCTGATTAAAAACTAAAGGAAATCTGCCTCTGTGGCATATAAATTGGAATAAACTCCTGTACATCTGGCACTTGCATCCTCACTCATTGCACCATTACCAAATATTGAATGGGATTGTTTTTAGTTGTTCATCCTGCTGTACCACTGTGTAACCCTGTTGATGCGCACTCCTGAAAAATAGATTGTTCTCGGTGAGTTTTCCCTGCATAAATAATGAATTTCAGTCATCCATTTAAGACTCTACATATGTTTTTCTATTTCAGAGCACTAAGCTGTTAAAGCGTTATTATTGTAAAAACAAGAGGATTTTGTTATTGTAAATATTTTTATATGGCAAGTAATTTTAGTCAATTCATTTGCTGATATGCCGAAGACCAAAATAAATATATTTAGATTTTACAAATCTATGTCTCAAACGTGGGTGAGAATCACTATCGCAATTTCAATATCGCAAAACATTGTGATTAACATTCCACTAGTAACGGGCCTCGGGTTTCAATTATTTTCTCGCTGTTCCTTCCTCCTCTCTCGCCAGCGTGCCCCACTGGCGCTGAGTGTGCGCAGGCAACACGCCGCCACCCGTACCCTAGACGAGGAGCGTGCGTGGACCGGGCAGGAGAGCCTCTCCCAGGACGACCCAGAGATGTGGGATCTGCTGCTGAAGGAGAAGGACAGGCAGTGCCGCGGCTTAGAGCTCATTGCTTCAGAGGTAAGGGGGCTGGGGCGGGTGAAGTAATTTTTAGATTAAATTATTTTGCGTTCCAAAAATTGTGTGGATATTTTAATGGTTTGTCTAGTTTTTCTCCCATTGAAATGCATTCAGGTTGAGCTGCCCTTTTGATTAGTGGCATTAGTTTCTAGGGCTGCCGTCGACGAATCAAATTGTCGCCGTCGGAGACCTGTCAAATCGACTGGGATTCTTCAAGTGGAATAGTGTTTTATTTTTTATTTTTTCCAGTCAGTGTGCATTACAGTATAAATCAAGTCAGAAGCTTACAGAAATGCACAGGGTTACCTTTCAATGAGGAATTATAAATAAGCCCAGTTCCTCCAAAAGAGTGTGTTTTTAGTTTGTTTTATTTGTAGGACGGGGAACTGAGGAATTCCGTCAGAAATCATACTTTTATTATAAAAAAAGATTTTATATATATATATATATATATATATATATATATATATAGACCATCAATGCAATGTTGGCCCAATGACTAAGCTTGGACAATAGACCCATCAATCAACCAGCTAATAGATTAAAGAGTTTTTACAAAGACATGTTCACTTCAAGGCTGTATTATTTGAAATGTTTTTCTTTTCTTTCAAAAAGAGGATTTTTCATCCTGTGTTGACACCCCCACCCCAACAGGCCACCCACCCTCCTCTGCTCTCGCGTCTTCTTGGCCACAGTAGTTGTTCAGTGGAGTATATCGCTGCTCTCTCAATACAAAGCCTGACTGCTCCTGTGCCAGATAAAGCTGATAACTTCATACTGCCTCTTTATACACTCACTCACTCACACGCGCTCTCTCTCTCCCTCTCCCCTCATCACCCTGCCAGGGGACATTGCAGTAAAGTCCAGGCAGGTCCCCCATATGTTTTTGTGCACATGTGCATCCACTCCATATAAATATATGATATCTACATTCTCATTCCAATGCTAATGCATGCACAGTGCTCAGCATGGCAGACGGGCATAATCGAGAGCTACCGGAGCTGTTATCTCCCCTGATCTCCCCTTGGCTCCCAGGTGAAGTATTAGCATACTCCCCTGACTAGTGAGGTGTGTGGCATTGAAAATAAAGCTGTGAGTGTCAGGGTTTGTGGCATGCCTCATGGTTTTGCATCCTGAACCATCCAAACGGAGGGGATGTGGAATTGCTCAGCTGGGTTTTAACGCTATTTGAAAGCACTTGGATATATACACCCACTGAGCACTTTATTAAGAACACCTGTACACCTCCTTTTTCTTGCAATTATCTAATCAGCCAATCGTCTGGGAGCAGTGCAACGAATAAAATCATGCAGATACGGGTCAGTGGCTTACAGTCAATGTTCACATAAACCGTCGGAATCAAGGAAAAAGGTGATCTCGGGCGAATTCACAAAGCAATTGCCCGGCATTTGCGGCACCTAAACCGGCACAAATAACAGAAAAAGCAATCGTCAAATTCACAAAGCAGCCACAAACGTTAAAATGCACCGCTAAGTGCGCTGCGACACAAAATGGCGTCTTGGTGCGCCAGTGCTATTTGCGTGTATTTCAATTAGGTATTATTCATGCATTTGGTGCAAAATTGTCCCCTTTCTATGCAAATGAGCCTCGTTGCAAATAGCGTCCAATTCAAAAACACCGTGCCAATAGCCACACATGGTTAGGGTGACTGTGACTGTCTTCAGAGAGCTGGTGCAACTGAAGCAAATTTATAAGGGGTGTCAGGCCCAGACTTTCCAGTGATCTGGAAATTATATTTTGACTTTATTATTATTCTTATTAGTGTCACGGCATCAGAAGGCAGCAGAACGAGCAGTCCGTGGTGGTTTTCAAAACGGCACTCCAAAAGCAACTTGGTGAAATGGTGAATAATTTATTGTACAATTAAGGCGCTACAAATGTTGACAAAAACAGTTCCATCATTCCAATTTTACTCAAAACATATCGAAAGAAGCAACTAAAAGTTGTCGGGAATAGCGATAAAGTGGTCAAAACTGGCATTGAACCACAGATGGCATCGGATCTAAGGATCGTACCCATGTACAATCCGCAGGCCCCGGCCTTTTCCGGGCCCGGAACTTTGTAGGGCGAAATATATTAAATCAACTGTCATCATATCTAAGTTGTAATATTAAGATTCAATGAGGAAAAAATGTAAATTTATACACACCCCACCCCTTAACGTGGAGACCCCGTAGTGAATCTCCACGTGACGGGGGCCTCCCTGGGGTTCACAAGGGGGACCCCGAGGTCAT
Source organism: Zeus faber (assembly GCF_960531495.2). Taxonomy (NCBI): domain Eukaryota; kingdom Metazoa; phylum Chordata; class Actinopteri; order Zeiformes; family Zeidae; genus Zeus; species Zeus faber. Next base: position 18,629,044 of record NC_137192.1, read on the forward strand.
TGGCTGTGCGGACTGACAATTATTAAGTTATTAAGTTTTATATTTATATAACACTGACGGTTCGTAAAACCTTTGACCTTTCCCTGGGAAAGTGGACGGGGACGGGCAAACTGTGTGACTTAGCCCGTGGTGACCGTCCTCCGGATCCATGGACTCGTCGTTCACGCCAAGCTGCTGCACATTGAGGCAACCGTTCAACCCTTGGAGAGAGACACACGCATACACACAAACACACACACACACACAGTGTCTGGGTCCGCCAATGGTCAAAAGTCAGTGGATAACATGTGCATATCAGTATACAATACAATTTATTAAGTACCTCATGCCAGTCATAACAATGCTGTAATGCTGGCGTTGTTGCTGTTCAGTGGTTCTTGTGTTGTCAAAAAATTAATGAAGTCATATCATGGAATCCACATTGTTGTTGTTTTTATTTGTGGGGTTTTTTTTTTTTTTTTTTTTGGGGGGGGGGTTGTCAAAATTATTGATGATGACATGAGCCAAACTTGTCATTTTGTGAGCCAAAATTACATTTCCGGAAGTTTGGAAAAATGTTTTCAGCTAGATAAACTTCAAATGTAGTCATGCCTCCCCATGTATTGTAAAATATGATAAACACGATAATACAATACACGATGCTAAACTCTATTCATTGAAGGTGTCAATGTATGCTTTATGTTCACCTCTGCAGAAAGACTTTCCTCTTCGCCAATTTGCAAGAATTCAGAAAGCAGACCAAAAAAAAAGCAAAGGTTCTCTGTGAAAACAAGGAGCTTTGACTTTGTCTTTCTCCGCTTATTTATAGCAGAGTAGTGCAATCGCACAATTTGGCCTTGGCGGTAATGTTTACTGTGGCGGCATCTCGTATCCTCCCGCAGCAGAGGTAATATACATTGTGGAGTGCAGGGTGTTAGTGCATGGAAGTTCAGGGGTTCAATACTGTAATTACTGCCTTTAGCCAGAGGGGAACTTCTCACTATCACTTACCAGACTTTAATTTGCCGTCATTGTCGTGTGTGCGTGTGTGTGTGTGTGTGTGTGTGCGTGTGCGTGTGCGTGTGCGTGCGCGTGCGTCCTTTGCACAGAATTTCTGCAGTCGAGCCGCCCTGGAAGCCCAGGGCTCCTGTCTGAACAACAAGTACTCAGAAGGTTACCCAGGAAAAAGGTGAGTCGGTGTACACGAAGCCACCCTGGTGCATTAACACTGCTGATATTCTGTGTTTTAAAATGGGTTTATAGAAGGTCCGTTTCCACATGCCTATGAGCATGCAAGTACACACACACACCCAAAATCTGAGCCCACATAAAGATTTACTGAATCCTACGCACCAGAGTAACTAATCTGGAGTCTGGACAATCAAAAAAGGCTTCTGAGGTGAACGCTCACTGAGGGATTTTGTTTTTATGCCCATCTCATTTTAAATTTTTTGTTATGGATTATTTTCATTTTGAGTAATTCTCATTTGTCAGCGGTAATCAGTGCAGACATGTTTTAAAATGTAGCTCAAACGGTGCTGGTCGTTCGGAGTATCTGGTTTAGAGAAAATCCTCTCCTTTTTAAACTCTCCTGCATTTTCTGCCCCAAATCTGGTGTGGGTGTTTTGGTCTTAGATTGTGTTCTTATACCTTGGTAGAACTGTGCTAAATTCTGCAAAAACATCATGTAAATCTTATCCTATTAAACACTCATCGGTCCCTGTTTTTTTGTTTTTTTTTAATACTTAAAGGAAGTTTATAAAAACAATATATTTGATCAGATAAAATATTATCATTTTTTTAATCTGTTTATATGAAGGTACTATGGTGGAGCTGAGGTGGTGGACAAGATAGAACTTCTCTGTCAGAAGCGAGCCCTGGACGCCTTCGATCTGGACCCCGCACTGTGGGGGGTCAACGTCCAGCCGTATTCCGGCTCCCCAGCAAACTTTGCCGCCTATACAGCTGTGCTAAACCCCCATGACCGTATCATGGGTCTGGACTTACCCGATGGGGGACAGTGAGTTGTTGACATCATATACTTTTTTTTTTTTTTTTTTAAGCTGCTTCCATGTCTTCCAGTATTAATTATTTGATTATTTATGTTTCAGTCGATATTACATTAGATAATATATTACAACTGGGTTTAATTGTGTGTGTGTGCCTCTTTGAGTTTTCATCTGTTTACGTGTCCCTATCTTGTCTCCTCAGTCTGACCCACGGCTACATGTCTGACGTGAAGAGGATCTCGGCCACCTCCATCTATTTTGAGTCCATGCCCTACAAGCTTGATGTAGGTAGAGACCCCCTGCTTTGCCGTATTCCTCAGACACTGATATCTGTTGGCCACTGGTCCACTCTCTTAAGGCTGTGCTGAACCTTTTCAAAGGAGTTGGCTGGCTCAAATATGGGATTTAGTTCGCCAAAATAATCCAACGGGCTACCACTTTAAAAGTGGCGCAGTTGAACAAGAAGTACAAAATCAATGTTATGGTATCCTGGCATAGGAAAATGTTTTTCATTTAATCCTCCCTAGATGCCTGAATGATAGGTTCTGCAACATGGAACGTTATAATGGGAGCCTTGCTTGGTCAATACTTGCAATGTTTGAAAGCTTTCCTGACAATGGGTTAGATGCCCCACTTTGCCTGTACTCCATGTTGCAGAACGGTAGTCTTTATTTGTTGATTTGACCCGACGGAATTATAATAATCAAATGCTCTTTCTGTCAGGTGTTGGATAAATTGTCTGTCTATATAGTTTCAGATTGTTGCCTGATAGTCATTTCTCTCCATATTCTTCTCAGACGTCTGCTGTTGTAAAGCGCTGTTGTGTTCTTCCTCAGCCCCCACCCTAGACCGGGGTCTATCGCTCAGTTCTGTCTACCACCATCATGCTATAGCCTTTGCTTCCCTTGAACATGTTGTGTTACTCTGTACCTGTTCTCAATCCTGGAGTTGTGAGTTGAAACTGTTTAAAGTTGGTGTCTAGATAAAGGTTGCACTTTTTTTTTTTTTTTTTTAACCATTCCCAGACCGATTGCACCGACCGCATTGATCGTTTTTACACTTTTTTAAGTTTTGTTTGGTGGCCATCGTTGCGTACCATCCATGCTGTTATCTGTGTTGGCCTGCCAAGAATTTCCCAAGCGACGGTAACTGGAAAATTATTTTGCCAACATGCTAAGAGAATAGTTCAGAAAGAAGGAAATGAAGCCTTTCTATGTCCTTCCTTGTGCCTCACTGAATCTGGAGGGCAGAGTAAGAGGTCAGCTACAGTATAGTTAAATGTCTTTTCTTAGTTTTCTGTGGATTGGAGTCTTTGCAATAAAGCTTTAACCCAGGTAGAGCTGGGCGACATGGAAGCAATTTTTAATCACGGAAACCAAAGAGAATTTCACGTCTTTCAACATGAATGCCTCTGAAAGGTATGTTCCAGGCCCCTCAGCAGAGCGGATGTCTTTAGACGCTTTAGTAAAGCGTTGAACTAATATTTAGTCCTAGTTTGTGGAAGTCCCACAGTGGTAAGACTGAGCATTTTTCTTGTAAAGTTGTATACGATGCACATACGTACACTCGTGCAACATAGGAACGTTGGTGTTTCTATGGCACTGGTCATGTGTTATGGCGGGTGATGCAGTAGCAGTGTCTGATCGATGCCTCGCGTGTCTGGCTCGCTGATGGATGGGCGGGCAGGACCCCTTCGGAGGGAGATAATGGGAAATCGACAGGCTGGCCAGAACCACCGGTTCCCTCCTCACAATGAGCGGCATGATGGAGTGAGAGGCCATCCAGAGATGCGCTCTCGAGAAGGGAGATAATCTGCTTGTCTAAATAAAGCTTTCCCACCTTCCTCTCTCTTTCTGCTTCCTACTCTTATGTGCCTGTCACCGTTTCTCTGTTTCTCTTGTATCTTGGTCAGTGCGAGTCATCGTTAGTCCTCTCTGTCTGTCTGCCGCATAAAACTTTGACATGGTGTCTGCAGCGGGCTCTGAGGAATGCAGGCAGCATTGGCTCAACACCAGCGGGTTGCCTGACTCGCAGCGCAATGACTTCAGCTTCATGTTGCTTGGAGCACGTCCAACAAACAATTCACTTTCCAACGCCGTTTTTAAGTTCGCTTATTTGAAGAAAATACCAGCAGTCCCCAACCAACTCCAGATCAGTTACTTCCTTTTCTAATTATCTTGGCAAGATTAAAAGATTAAATTGGCATCAGCAGTGGAGCACTGTTGCAACAATTCTTGATGCGCAACTACAAACATTGCCTTTCCTTTTTAAGGCAGCTGAAGTAAATCTAAGCAGATATAGTGGAAACACTTAGCTCTCATCTCTGTCGTTGCCATTTATTCACATTTTTTAACCTTTTCGTCATTTTTCTCACGCATAAATCCTTTGCTCTCTTATACAGTATATTATGTTCTAACACACATTCCGTCTCTTGCTCTCTCTCACTCTCTCTCTAGCCTGCGACAGGACTCATCGACTACGACCAGCTGGAAATGACTGCCACACTGTTCCGGCCCAAGCTCATCATCGCTGGCACCAGTGCCTACGCCCGCCTCATTGACTACGCCCGCATCAAGAAGGTGCATAGAGCCCCCCTCTTCTTATTCAAAACTCAGCCAACCTTGACATTCTCACTCTATCTCCCGCTTACCCCCCCCGCCTGTCCTCCCAATTCCCCTTTCCTTTTCTGGTAGTGGGAAGGTCAGAAATGTCTCTTTTCCCGTTTATAAAAGCCAGTCAACCTTTACTGCCGGGCTGTCATGCACACCTGTTCCTGTGCTGCTAGTTTAGCCTTAACCAGACTTCATCCTGCACCGAGAATTAGAAGTCGGCTGCCCAGGTTGTTTTACGGCTGGTTATTTCATTTAAGCCAAGGGAGGCAAGGCGACTTTATTTATATAGCCCATTTTCCTACACAAAGGTAATTCAAGGTGCTTTACATAGTGCATGAACGACTTTCAGAATTAAATGCATAAAAGACAATTCAACAAAAAAAACGATAAAACAAATTAAAAGCGATAGATACATTAAAATTGACAAGGATAAAAGGCATAAAGTATAAAAATCAAACGCAGTGCAGAACAAAATAGAAAAATTGTATCTTTAAATTTAGTCTGTATTGTGTTTAATCATTGGGGTTTTTTTGGGGACTTGCCCTGGCAGTGTTAATGTAGAGCAGTGCTGCAGCTACAACTGATTGCTTTATGGGCACAAAGTAGAATATTTTTTTCTGAATTGTCTCAATTAGGGCATGTTAGCCGCCTAGTAACCATGGAGCAACCATGGTTACTAGGCGGCTAGCATGCCCGATCCAGCCAGTGACGCTGACAAATTAAACTAGTCTCTGCCAACTACCCATACATTTAAAGCTATGAAGAACTCAATCTCAACCTGTTAAATTGTTTGAGGGGAAAAAAAGTTGAACTGTCCGCACCAAAGTTTCATACGTCAATTTGTAATCACTTGATTTCTGACTGCTAGGAAATTGTGATCACCTAAATTTCAATTTCAAATTTCCTTTTTTTTTTTTTCCATATCAAGCAAGCATTTACAGTTGGTCACTGATCAATTAACCTTGAAAAACACTAAAGACAACCCTGAGGAAAAAACTGTAGAGAGACATTGATTTCAAAACATTTTCTTGGACTGTTAAAACGTAAATAGAGTCCCTTACAGTCAAGTGGAGAAGCGTGAGTGTGTCAACTATTTTAATGCGAAGGAACCAATACAGCTAAGACAGCCATAACTGATAAATGGTAACCTTGTGCTGGCATGACGAAACTAATGTTATCACCTATACGTCAACGGGCGAAGGTAGATTTTCACTTGTCAGTTTGTCGGATCTGATAACAGGAAAGAGATTGAGAGCAGAAGTCTTTCTGGAGAGAGAGACAGGTAGACAAAAGATCTGTCAGGATTCTGATAAATTGGGCATGACTTGAAAGGAAGCTTAAAATGAAGAAAGCTAAAAAACCCATGATGTCTTGGGTTATTTTATGCATTTTTTTCCTGCACTTATCTGTTCTCACAGACCTGTTGCAAACAGGGACAGAATACAGAATTCCTCAAATGTATTTTACTTACTATGACTAAGTTACTTTACACGTATTGTACTCTATCTTATCTTGTGAAATATGTCATGTTTTACGATAGGGATAACTTAAATAACCGATTAAAACATAATGCCACGAGCCAGAAAAGATGGTTTTAGTCAGGACTACATTCTGCGATATCTCACAGCATTTTTATTCTATATTGAAGTCTCTCTCTTTTGATGTTTTGCAGTCAAATACACCCTCTCCTTTATCGTCTCAGTTCTTTACATTATCCCAAACTCTCTCTCTCTCTCTCTCTCTCACACACACACACATTTTTTCACCCCACCTATTCAACTGAATCCTCCATGCAACCATGCACCAACAAGGGCACACCGGCGCGTCTGTTTTGTGCAGCAGCGATTCCCTCCCTCATTGTTGCCCCGTTTCACTTTAGCCGACGGCGTCCAGTCAAGTGCCGCGTCGCTGCGGAGCCACGTGCTTATCAAACGCCCTAACCGCTCCGTTGCTAGGCCTGAAGTGCGGCCATATTTCCTCCCCCGGCACGTGTTTGGGGAACTGTTCACTGTTTAATGGCGTAGGCTGCCGGAGCTGGGCTCCCAACCGGTTTTTCAGGGTCAGGTACACCTAAATTAGAGCCGCGCTTCTTGACTAGTTTTCCGCTCTCTAAACCTCTATCTACATCCCGTGAACTGCCGCATGCTGCTGCCGTGCCTTCCATACCCCCTCAAGTCAACCTGCCACTCCTTGTCTTTTAATCCAATAAATGTGCTGATCCGGTTCATGTGTGGTTTATTAGAGCTCTGAAAAAACGAGTTACTGCTCCGATCCTTTTTATTTGTATTGCATTCATTTGCATGTTAGGAAGCTGGTTAGTGTGTGTGCGATTTATTGAATTTTGTGGTAATATTCTGGGACTTTCAATGCTGCAGTGCGTTTATGGTTTTTATTTAATTATTTAAATATACTGTTTATTTTGGGGCATCACAAAATGGTTTTAGCCAGGGCTGAGAAAGAATGTTATAACCAAAATTGTAAACACTGTGCTACAGTATGGATAAATACAAAACCTAATAACCAGCCTTTAAAATCAAAATTTTATTTACAAGTGCCGCGTGCACGAAGTGAGCCGCTTGTTAATTTCACCGGCAAAAGCTGCTCATTTAAAGCTGTAATGATTCCGAATGTGTCGGAACAAACGGCAAAGGGACTGAACATTTGTTTTTAATAAATTATTTCAACCAGCCAGCTAGGTTTGAAGGTTAATTTTCACATGGCGCAACTCCCGACTAGAGTTGATTTTTTTTTCCTGCGACCAACGGACCAATGGAAAAACTTGTCAACTAAGACTCTTCTCATCGACTAACTTTTGACATTTTGGGGGCAGCCCTAATGGGTACTACAGATTACCAACTGAGGAATGGTAACGTAACAGATGACACACGTACTGTGCGGCTTCAGTGTCTAGAAATAGTTTTATAGAAGGCAATCATGTAGTAGTAGCAATACAGTGGTACCTCGACTTACGACTGCATCTACTTACGACAGTCGGCAGTCAGTCAGCGGGCGACCTACATCGTGTGTGCACGTAGTTCGTGGCTTATCGATATTTTTTTCATATTTACTGTGTTTGTGCTGTGTATTTAGTTTATTTTCACCCTTCATGATTTCATAATTCATATGAGAAAAACTGCTTCGACATACGACTGTTTTAACATACGACCGTTCTTATAGAAGGAATTACAGTCGTAAGTTGAGGTACCACTGTAGTAATAATAATAAAAAAGGCAAACAAGCAAAATTGGTTTAATGGAAAAAATTATATTGTACCCTATTTCAGGTAATTGTTCCCTTGTTACTGCAGCGGCACTATCCTCCAGCTGCGTGCCACATGTATCAGAAAGTACATTTGTTTTCCTGTACCTGTAAGAAATTCTGCCATTTGCCCTCTCTCTTCTTCCTCCAGCTTTGCACCCAGGTAAAGGCCTACCTGCTCGCTGACATGGCGCACATCAGCGGCCTGGTGGCAGCCAAGGCGATTCCCTCTCCCTTCGAGCACTCTGACATGGTCACCACCACCACACACAAGTCTCTGCGAGGCGCCAGGTAGAAACAAAGTGTTTAGAGAATATCAAATGTGTTTTGTTGTATCTTTAACAGTGTTCTATTTCAAATAGGCTCTGCCCTCGTCCTCATTGGCCTCCCATGTGAACCGTTGACGGAATTAATTTTATGTGCCCATCAGCCTGTCAGCTGTGTGCCGCCAACCATTCGCTAAAGAACGACGATAACAAGTGAAGATTAGTTTGCCTGGGCACCCTCCACGCCAAACAGGGAGCCAAAGATCCAGCGGTCTGAGCAGCATGCGCAGCCCTGCTGAAGGGTGAGCGAGACCACCGTCTCACTCACTTCTACTTCAACAACACTGTTCCACTGGAGGACGCCCTCGTATTTTGTGGGCAGGGGAGGGGGAGTTGGATCTGCCCCCGTCCTTCTCTTCCCCCCCCCCCCCCCCCCGCCAGCTCATCTATCGTAACCCAGATGGGTTACCCCACGGATGAGTACAAGGAGGCTTGTTCACGCAGAGCCTCAGTAATCTCACTGGCGTTGGAAGTTGCCGTGGCCACGGTTTGACGGTTCAGCAACGACTTCCTGCCGCTTATTCGCTTAGCGGCAGTGAGGAAGGGCATCCTCCGTTCCCCTCCCTAGGCGCCTGAAAAATGGTCTGGTCCCCCTCAGTATCGCCGTCCCCCACGTGCTAGGACCAACCGGACCGGCCACCGACAGGGCTCGAGAGTGACGGCGTCCCGTCGCCCCGAGGATGATAGATAACGTGTTTGGGAAGAACAGAGATCTTCCCCAGGATGATGATGATGTACTGTATGTATAACGATCGTTTTGCAAATGACAAACTGAACCCAGCGCTGACTACAACGTAGCGCGTCTTCTCATGCTTTTACTATAGTTACGGTGAGAATCAGAGCTCTGTGGTGTGTTTGGCTAATAGAGCTAACAGCTAATTCCATGGACAGACTACACACTAGACCCATCCAGAGATGGTTCATTCGCCTCAAAGTGGATTCTGTGCACCACAGAACACATTTGTTGACGGGCCCAGCCACGATTGGTGCCGATCTAAAGCATTGGCATTTTGTCCCTCACCATGCCCCTGGGAAGGACGCCCAGTCATGTGACTATCTATTCACAGATGCATCTCTGACGGGGTGGGGAGATGCCACCCCTTTGCAGTCGGGGGGGGTGGGGCTGAGTCCTCCGTCCGAACACATAAACATGTTGGAACTCAACACAGTCCTTCTGGTGCTACAACAGTGTCTCCTTTTTAAGGAACCGCCACGTTCTCTTCAAGATAGACAACCAAGCGGCTTGTATCAACCGACAGGGCGGTGCTAGAGGGCAGAACCTATGTGAAATAGGTGAACCCTCTAGCTTTTCCATCCCTGCTGTCTTCCTACGGTCGCTGAAGGTCCCCGGGGAACGGAGCGGCGGGTGAAAGGCCCTTTTATAGCAGCAGGCCACAGATGATAGGCTAATGGTCCATTCATTTTGTTCAGCAAGGTGCGCAGGGGCAGCCAATAAGGACGTCGCTAGAGGGCTTTGCCTAAGATCATAGAACTTGATTTAGAGTAAGGTAACACATTTTTTCTGCCTTCTTCCAACTGTTGCAGAACCAAATAAAATGTTGAATCTTTGATCATCTCACGTTTTTATGTCAGACCGTGTGAATAGGTCAAAACATTTGATCGTAGCATTGAATATTGGGATCCAGACACAGCTACACCACATTACCAGTGGAAACGCTGATAATATTGTTTTAGTACACATGTTAATTACATTTATAAATTTATTGTTGATTCAAGACATTTTGGAAATTACTACAGAAGTCAAATTGAATATCCTGGTTAAATAGATAAATTATAAAAATTGTCTTTGATACTCTGGACTTGCAGTCATGAAAACATATTGACTTTGTCTTGTATATTGTCCACTTTACCAGTCAAGCAGCTTGTTGCAAATAATTTCTAATCTATCTTCTTTCATTATGATGCTGTTATTACTACTATTAATAATGTTAATAAACGAATAAAACTTAACTTGATCTCAGGGTTTGAAAGCATTGTTTAGTGAAACATTAATGCCTTGACATTGAACCAGCAGTGGCCAATATATTAAAAAACAATACTTAATCATAGTCTCAAAAGTTTTCAATGGGCCTCAAAATAATTGTAACAGGATGCCACACTATATTTAATCATTGCCCAAGAGCATTCTTTAGTTATTCAAATTATTATGGTATTAAAACAGAACTGAGGTAACTAACAGAATTGATTTAATGAGACTCCAATCACAGACTCTGATATATAAAACCACCTGTTACTCAGCATGTGCATGCTTATAGACTTGGCTCGAAAACAGATCGTTTTTTAGGAAAACCAGAGATGTGATGAGTGAAATGTTCTCCCTGGCTCTGCCTCTTCCAGGGCGGGGCTCATCTTTTTCCGTAAGGGCGTGCGCTCTGTGGACAAGAAGGGCAAAGAGATCGCGTACGACCTGGAGGACAGGGTCAACTTCTCCGTCTTCCCTTCACTGCAGGGAGGACCGCACAACCACGCCATCGCTGGTGTGGCTGTGGCACTCAAACAGGTCAGGACACAGAATTAAAAAATAAAGACTTGTGCTGCTGGGGAAAATAGGAAAGAATTTTGCTTTTAAGTAGAAGAAAACATTGGGGGGGGGGGAGATCAAATCATGATGATACTTTCCCTTTGAAAATATATTCTATCAACTGTCTGCAGTTCCCTAAAATAAATAGACTTTATGGCAGTATCTACAACAGTCCACACGATTATTACATTTCACTGCATATATGTATGAAAGTATGTATATGTATGTGACAAATAAAAAAATCTTGAATCTTGATTAACAGTTAACACAAGTGAAAGTCAAAAGAATCGGTTGTGACAAAAGGGTGGTAGCCATAATATGGTTTTTGGTGTGGTGATGTGATCATTTGTGTTTCAGAAATCTGACCCTGTTGCTATGCACGACATGGCATTTCATTAACACGCCTTACTTGCTGTACTTATGTCCACAGTGATTGGTGGATACAGTATGGAACCAGTCTGCAAATTCATCACAAATATACAGTAGTGGGAGGCAACAATCATGTGGCCATATTCAAATCCAGCTTTTCACTTTTTACTGGTTTAAGAGCTGAAATGCTTTATGAATCAGGCTACTCTTAGCCAAAACATTTCGGCGTTTTATAATGATGACACCCATTATTTTTAAGCCTTTATCCTTTCTGATTTGTGAGTTTCAATAAGATGCTTTGTGAACACTGTCTAGCTCACCGGCTCATGCCCCACTTCGACACACTGCTGCTTTTTGCGCAGTTTTTTATTTTGGAAGTAGCTGACCTGGGCAGTCGTAACCACCGCAAATTAATGTTGCTTGTTTGTTGTTCGTCAGGCTCAGTCTCCTATGTTCAAAGAGTACATTGGCCAGGTCTTGAAGAATTCCAAGGCCATGGCCACCGCTCTCATCAGCAAAGGCTACACCCTGGTTTCAGGTAATGGCGCTTCAACTAAACGGTTTATTTTCCTTCAGTCCCTACATTCTCATTACCAGTATCATCATATCATTATTTGAGTTTTGAAACATCTCAGCCTACTGTTGGCACAAGACAAACTACATTGTGTACTTTTTCACAAGGACAGTTTATGTCAGCGAATACCAAAAGAAACCTGCACAATTGTCACTATTCCAACTTTACCATGCCAGCGCTTACTGTATCTGATATAGGGGACTTGGTTTAAAAAAAAAAGCATCCATAATGAAAGACCACCTTTCTATCTGTAGAAATGTAATTTTTCTAACTTATATTGAATATTTCAGGTGGGACAGACAACCACTTGGTCCTGGTGGACCTGCGGCCTAAGGGCATCGACGGTGCCCGGGCAGAGCGCGTGCTGGAGCTTGTGTCAATCACCGCCAATAAGAACACGTGCCCAGGGGACAGGAGCGCTCTGACTCCTGGAGGCCTCAGGCTAGGTACAGCACGACTCCTCACAGCCCAAAATCCATGCCTGGTAGCAGGGATTACAGACCAGGCCTTGTTTCACAACCACATTTCCACTTTGCCGACGCCTATTTTCCAAAGTGATTTAGTACTGTCAGTGATATTCATCCCCACTGTACCCTGTAGTTATCGTCAGCAAAGCCTCTAATAAAAACAAGTCGTGTCAGCAAAGTCACAGTATAGTATGAGGGGGAGTTTTTCGGGGTTTTTCGTACAGAGAAAGGGAAGGTTAGAAATTGGCCAGGGGTTGGCTGGCTCAGAGCAGACAGACTTCAGATTAGGGAGGGGTTATAAGATCCAACTACTCCATGATCTGCTTCTACAAGGCAATATTATATTCAAAATGAAAGAGGACTTGTCTCCCAAAAGAAAAGGAATAAAACATGTCGAGACGTATGTAGGTGACCTATTTTGCTTAATTTGCGATTCTTGATTCTCGAGTCGCTTACTTCTATCGTGTATTTAGCAAATAGGAGGTTTTTATGTCACACTCATCTTGCAGTTACCACCAAAGTGAAAGAAATACAAACACACTTTTACTTGGAATTCAAATATGTGGCTTATCTATGCAAATGAGCAAGCAACCAATCAAGCCACAAGCACTGAGTACATTATAATTAATTAATCTGTTTGATTTAGTCACTCTTCCAGGAAGCGATTACACTCTTCCTTTAGGCTTGCCATACCTCACCATCATTAATCTGAAATGTTTTACTTTCTCATATGTATAATTTCTGCCTATTTGAATCCATCTATGTTCTTCAGCGTTCCGCAGTAACACCAGCTTCAGTCAAATCTGTTTGAAACCGTTACAATTGAGGAAAATTCTGCAGTTTTTCTTTCTCATGGAAGCACTTAATTCAACTACTGCTAATGGTCAGAATTGAATGCGGCAACATTTTTCTTCACAATGCCGATAGAAAAATTGTCCTTTATTGTGGAACACTGCGGTTTTTTCCAAATAATGCAGGAATAGGTTTTTAATGACCAGAGGAAACTCATCCCCCTCCTCCAATTTCCTTGTATGACTGCGCTGAGATGAGGATCACACCAGAGAACTCTTTCTGCTGCTTTTCTCACATCCCCACCGTCCTCTCCCACCCGGCTGAGGGAGAGCTCCATTACACTTATACCCTTTTTACACCAAAATTTGCAGCTTTACCCAGGGTTGTTTTTTTAGTTTTTGTTTTTTTTATAAACACGCTTATTTTAGGCGATCGACGCCTTTCCTATTGCCAGGAGAAATGCCGCTTTTTTCCTGGTGGGTCACGTTCCATGTCACAAACACACCGGAAAAGGGCCATGTCAGAGTGTCGGTGTGATTGGGAACAAAACACGAGAGTTATTTTGAGCCGTTCGGATCGTTCACGAACAACCCAACACGACAGTAGAAGCAGCACAGAGTATCCATGCCGCCGGTGCAGACACCAGTCCTACGGCGATGGTGAGCGGAGACGCTCCTCCGGTTCGGAGCCCGGCTTTGGGCGGTGCTGGAGTGGCTCGGATCCCGGCGTGGTGCGTTTGGGTTCTCCGCTGTGCTCTCCAAGGAGCCATCCCCACACTTCAAACATTTCACGGCCCCCATGCGGGCAAAAAAAGTCAATAACTTCTGATTTTGGGTTCTAACTGGGATATGAAATGATGGAATGATACACAGATATTCCTGTATATACGTATATGCGTCCGGGTGACTTCAACATCTGAACCAGTCAGAAGTCATTGTCCAATGTTCTCCCCTTTTAACCTTAATACATTTTTCTCTTCAACTCATCAAAAGCACCATACTCAACACTAATATCACATGTTCTTATTAAAGGTGTTACTGCTACATACAAATGTTCTTAATCCATGCTGCTTGGACATAGGTGTCTCTTAAATGACATTGTAATCTAACTTCACATTTTATGAAACAGCCAATGAAGCTGGTTCATAAAATTCGACTGTTCAGCCACTGTGCTGAACCAATTAGCCTCTGATGTTTACATAATCCTTTGCATTGAGTTTTAATGTGCAGCGTCTCATTTTTTTCCTCCCAAGGCGCTCCAGCTCTGACCTCCAGGCAGTTCAAAGAATCTGACTTTTTGCAAGTCGTGGAACTCATGGATGAAGGCTTCAAGATTGCCATGGATGTCAAGAAAAAGACTGGTGAGTCCCTGGTGGGCAAAGAAAATGTTGTCTTTGCACAATATTGCCTGATTACGAGGAAAGAAATATGTATATGACCCATGCCTGTTTCTTGAATGCAGTACACTTGCATGCGCATTGTTCCCTCAGCAAAACAAAGTTTTACTTTATTGCCAACGACTACACATAACTTTAGGCCAACAAGCACATACCTGCCCTCGCAACATGATTAAATTATCAGGCCCCGGCAACATGAGCGGAAGCAAAACACGTTGGGAGTAAAAACAAAGGAATTGCCCGACACAAAGCTCTGCCCATTCCTCTCCGTCTATTTTCTTCCCTTCCCCTCTGTCGCCTGCAACAGGGAAGCTCCAGGAGTTCAAGGACTTCCTGCTGGAGGATCCGGAGACCGTGGCGCGCATGGCCGAGTTGCGGCGACGCGTCGAGGCCTTCGCCAGGCCCTTCCCCATGCCCGGCTTCCACGACCACTAGACCGCCCTCAGAACCCCGTCGCCCCGTTTAGATCCGACCCAAGATGAGCATCGGCCTCGTGAAACTTAGAGTTGGAGTTAAAATGCGTTTCAGAACATTGTTGTTCTGTAAAGACCGGGGAGTTGGGCTGGAGATGAGTAAGCCGACGTCATTTGACACGTCAACACGTTCATAATTGGTTGATAACTGTAAAGCAAGCTCCACTGCGTCTCAAACCGCGTGAGGTTGGCAGTCTCGAGTGATCACATTATCATCACTTTTCATTTATTCGTTTCCATTTTCGTTTTGCTTTGCTGTCCTATCACAACAGATTAGCCGGGATTCATGGTAATGCCGGGTGTAAACGGGGTTCATGGTTGAAGAGGCGGAGTCATAGAAATGTGGATACCATGAGAGAGAGGAAGGGGGAACAGCGGCGGTTGGTGGTTTGACAGGGAACACTGGCGTCACAAGGACTCAGGTCCAAGAGAACATTTTTTTTTTACTTTTCTACTTTTACCAATTCCTCCGTTTATGTACAAGTCATGTCTCTTCGCGTAGAGTTGAGATAAAATGTCGGAAACGTATTTCAGTTTCTTCACAGTATTTACATTTGTTGCACGTCAGCACCCAGCTCCAGTTTTCCCTGTCTGGCCAAACCTGGAAGACGTAGTCGCTTTATAATTTGACTTGAGTTGATTATACCAGAGAATCTTACCGCTTTAAAAGAACATCTCAACTAATCACTTGCGTACTGTAGGTTGTATTGACTTGGTACACATGTTGACTCTGTGTGTGTGTGTGTGTGTGTGTGTGTGTGTGTGTGTGTGTGTGTGTGTGTGTGTGTGTGTGTGTGTGTGTGTGTGTGTGTGTGTGTGTGTGTGTGTGTGTGTGTGTGCGCTGATGGAGGTGTGTTCCACAAAGCAGCTCTTTAAAGTTAACTCGATGTTCAAAATAAACCTTAGATTTATTTCATTGGGTGATTCATTCAGAATGTGTGTAAAGTTAGTGGATCCATGCTACCTGAACACAAAGCATCAACAACCACCTGAACATCAACCACAGCGCTTTACAAATTACAGATGGAAACGTGCTTAGTTTTAAAATGACTGAGGTTTCAAGTCGGTGTCAGATGTGTGAATGGTGCTTTCTGGAACACTCCTCCCAACTTGAAGGGTCCAACTCGAAGGCTTTGAATAAATAGTGTGAGAAGCCACAACGGGAGGTGTCTCTTCCCCCTGTGCGCACCTCTCTCTTCCTCTGCATCTGGTAGATTAGACTTTTAATACCCACTGATTAGCATATATTTATTTTATTATACACCTTTTTTGACAGAAAAATAGCTAAATGTTATAGTAAATGGCAAATAACTAAACAAATAACCCTGTCGTCAACATATGTCTGTAAAGAGAATATACTTTTATATGTCTTCTTGAAACAAATCCACCTGTCATTTCTGCCAGTGTTACCTGTCGCTGGGGCCTTTGAAACCCCTGCGTTTGTTCACCTTAAAAGAATAACGCATTCAAATCAAATATTCCGTACAGTTGGTTTTGATTGCCAAATACTCGGACAGCTTGGTTCCATATGATGGTTTTTCCTCTTTTTTTTTTGCTATGTGGTTCAGAACTCGGGAGGTAGTTGGTGTTTTTTATCACTGCATCAGTGAGGGGAACAATGTCTGTTCCATTAATGTGATGAACCTTCGGTACGTCAGAGTACAGCACAGTTAAAGTGGGTCTTTTGAAGAATCCAAACCGCACTAATATCTTCCGCTCTACAGCTCTTCTCAGCCAGACGACCTGTTGCCAAAATCCTACTGCTGTTCTGCATTGTTCTCAGAACGCCTTTCTGTTTCATCATCTCTCTGAAGCATCATCTGCATAAAGTACATTCATCGGCGCAAATTTGGATTTTACTTTGTTTTGACAGAAAATAGATTAATCCCAATAAACCTTATGCAGTACTTTCATCGCACTTTGGCTCAAGTTATTTATGTGAATCTTTGTCAATTTTTTTCCACATTTTCCACGCGGTTTGAACAAGGCTGTTGATAATTACTGTGTAGGAAGATGTCATTCTGTCAGAAATGTGGTGATGTTTACACAGGTATCGTGAAATATCTGGCACGGGCGCATTGATGTATTTGTCGCAGGAACAGATGGTTAAGGAGCGCGGTGCTCGTTTTGTTGGGATGTGGGTGCGGCTTTTGGGCGTCGCATCTGTCCGGCTGCAGCTTATCTATGAGGGTGTGGACGGGAGGCGTCGGTGTCGGTTGCTGTACCTAGTGAAGCAGCAACAAGAAGTCTGGTAGAAAACAACTTCATAAAAAATAAAATCCTGACCATGTACCCAAAGCACTTTGCACAGAGAGAGATTACAAGCACTTTGTCTATCTATATCTGTCTGTCTATATATATGCCTCACCCCGCCCCATGATTGCTATGAAACAGTCAATATAGCACATAATGTCATCGAAATTGATTTTGTTTCATTTTGTAATTGTATTTGCCCTCTCCATCTGTCTCCATTGAAGGAAATTCATCACTGACAGCTGTAATACTTAGCAGCATCCATTCAGAGGGAGTTTGATTACAGCGAAAGACTAAATAATCTGAACGGTGTGATTTATGTCAATATCAGAATTCCTCTGCGTGAAAGACAGATCATGATGCAGGAGTGCATTCAAAGGGAACTCTCAGAAAATTAGTTATGATTCTGGGAGTGATTGGGGTTTTTTTCTCCATTTATCCTCAATTCAAATGAATGTGTGTTTGGATAGCACATATCTGTTACGAGCAAAATCCGTCAAATCTGAGCAAACAAACAAAAAAAGTAGAATGAAAAAGTATGTTTCAAAAATGTTATTGCAAGTATAATTGCCCATCTGGTACGTTTCCGGGTAATGTCGTCAATGTTTCAAAGCTTCAGGAACTTCCCGCTATTGTGCCCCCTACTGTTCTACACGCAAGCGTTCACACGCACAACCCCATTCCCTCGGCGGCTGATTTGACAATAAATCATGTCTCTTTAATGAGGAGAGCAATAAATGACATTGTCAGCATTAATTGGATTCATGTACTCAGTTTGTCAAAGCAGTGTACTCGCGCGTGGGCATGCGTGCGCTCATGCCCACGCGCGTTCCACGAATTCCAGCGGTGGTGGAACGCGGCATGATGTGGTATTATCTCCATCCACACACAGGAGCCTCCACCGTCTGGGTTCCGACAACATTCCAGGTCCTGTTTGAACATCCAAGCCTCGCTCATGTGCAGTAATTATCCCATAATGAAACCTAAGTGGTCCTCATTGGGGAATTGCAGTCCCTTTCTGTCATCGGTGTGTGTGTGAGAGAGAGAGAGAGAGAGGGAACGAGAGTGAGTGACTGAGTGTATTATCTGTCTGTCCATATTTTTCTATGCATCCACGCTGGATTGATGAGATTTGATTGATGGGGAACATGAAATCGCTCCCTCATCAATTCACAGTCCCGGCTCAGAGCCACTAAACGGGAGCCTGTGTCTGTATGTCTGTCTGTCTGTCTGTGTGTCAGTCAGTCAGTCATGGTTCTTACCAGGTCCTTGAGGTGCTTGAATTTTCTCCTTAGAAATGTAGGTAATGGAATACCTTGAGAATAGCCCATTTTGTGCTGAAGTGCTTGAAAGGTCCTTGGGGGCAAAACAAAACATGATCACTGAAAACCTGGAATATTCCCCCTGGTTTTGTCATTCAAATCGTAACATAATAAAACATTTCCATAACCGCTTTTACGACAGTTTATATGGAAGCAGATCTACACCTAAATGAAATACAAATCAAGCATGGGAATTATGTGAAAACATGATTATGAGGATATATATATATACACATTTATGCCCATTCACTGTGTTATAACTAAATGCAAAACGTATCGTAAAATACCATACACTTTGCTTACTGTGTTTTTTATTTATTTTGATTGCATTGTTTTTCATTGTGACATGAAATGTTTGTGCCAAATCAGAAGCGAGGAAAACAAACAGGCCTATTGCATTTCCCTGTGGTCTGGTAGGGGGACGCGTTGAATGGGACCAAATTGAATTTTGTGCCGAAATGGAATCAACAGTCCAATCACAGCTTGGTGGCGGGCATTATGCCAGGGAAATGTACATTTAATTCAGCATGGTCGGAAATACACAGATATAGTAGATGACAATAAAACAGATTTACTTATATAAATAATAAACAATGACATTGAGATTATATTATATTTGAATTCATAATGATCAGATTGAAATTGTATTATATTTGTTTTGCATGAAGTCCTTGAAAATAGAAAAAAAAAAATCGTACAAAACAAAAAGCCCCCGTATTGTCTGAAATCCTGTGTGTGTGTGTGCGTGCGTGCGTGCGTGCGTGCGTGCGTGCGTGCGTGTGTGTCAGTCAATCTGGCCATCTGCATATTTCTCTGCATGCACAACGTGTCTGGTAAAGGCAGAGGTAAAAACCCATTCTCTGCACCGGCTCCCGTCCTCCCACAATAAGCCTCCCGCTAAACTCTCAAAAGCAGCCGTCTTCACCTCCTCTTCCTCCTCCTCCTCCTCCTCCTCTTCTCTCCATTAGGGAAGTCTCGGCGATCCAGGAACAATAACAGGGATGCTATGGGACGAGGTTTGCCGACGCAGCACAAATCTTTTGTCCTGCTTCTCGGCGCCCTATGAGCAATTCTCGTGCTGTACTGTAAACATGGAAACCCCGGAGGAGGGGGAAAAGAAAAAGAGAAACAGAGTTGGTACGCAGAGATATTTTTATTTGGGTCGTATTTGCAGCCGAATGGCTTCTTTGTGTCGTGTTCAGGAAGTGGCTTGTATGTCTTACAGGTTAAACGTCTTTTATTGGAAAGCGAACTGGGCGGGGAGTCTGTGGAAGAGTATTGCAGACGGAGATTTAATTTGAGATTAAAAGTTTCCTCGTGGAGTCGATCTCTCTCTCTCTCTCTCTCTCTCTCGAGCTTATTTCCGACACTGACAATCGAAGGGTTTTCAATTGAAACGTAATAGCGATGAAGACTGATTAATTGATTTGCATTGCAGATATCCCTTAATACACTTTCAAAATCTCCCCCCGAAGGAACACAAAACAAAATCCGGAGAAAAACAAGTGGAAAATATTTCCATACCCTCACGTTTGGCTGCATAAGCATCGTGATTTCACTCTCCGGTCGACTCAGTGCGTCGCCGGAATTTCGCCGGGCGGCCGTCGCTTATCTGTACATAACCAGCAAAACCTTCATAGTTCATGAAAAGGCTCTTCTTTGGCGACTGCTCAGGTTTGTGCCGGCGAAACTGTTGACGTCGTCAGAAAAAAAACAAACCACACAGTGAGAAGATCCCAAATGAAATGCCGTTCATTTGGAAGCTCCGTTAATCTTTACGAACAATTAATAACGACGTGGCCGACGTGGAACCCGTTCCCACTGGCGCCCCGAGTGGACGACACCAAGGCAAAGAAGAAGTTTTAAGACCGGTTTGTTGGTGGGGAGTTCCAGATCTGGAGAAGAGCGAACAAACAAAACAATGTAAAATAATAATAAAATAAATAAAAAACATGTGGATGGTGCCTGATGTCGCCGCAGTGCCGGGTCACCCTCCCAGCTGTTGTGGTGCGTGCGCGGCGGCGGCAGCGGCGGCTGGAAGGATGACGAGCTCCTCTAGAACAAGGAAGTGAGGATGAAAGGCCGCAGCGCTGCCGCTATCTCCCACGGATCAGTGGATCTGCCCAGGGCGGAACCCCGGATCTGCCTCCTGTCGCACCATGTCCTATTTACTTATTTATCCTTCCTCCACCTCCGACAGCAACTTAGGTGATTATCTCATCCATTAAAATGAACCCTTATCTGAAAATATCTGCTCTTGCTTTTCGAGGAGGACGTCGTCGTAACGGTGACTTTCTCTCTGTGTCTTTTTCTCCTCTATCTCTTTGTCTGTCTCGGTCCCGTGGGCTTAAGAAATCTGTGGATGAGAAATATATATATATATATCTTTAAGGTATAAAGAGCCTTTGGACTGAAAGGCTTCCTCAGTGGGGGGGATGTCTTTGAAAGTGAAACAGGAATTAAGATTCCTCGGCGCCGTACCCAAAACACTTACCCGAGACGGCGAGGTGTCGATGTGTGACGTACGAGGAGCTTTGGCGGCAGTGTGACAATTCAGATCCGCCGTGTGACATTTAGTGTTAAAATTGATTTCGAGTTTAAAGGTCCAATAGACATCTTTTCAACCCCCCCCTCCCCCCGTTTCCAAGTGGTATTATTATTATTATTATATTTGCGCCGCTGTTGCAAAGACAACCGGATCGCTTTACGTTTTCCTCAGAGCGCACCGTGGAAATGATCAACACCACTTTGGAAATAAAGAAGAAAGAAGCATGTTCACCGAAGAGGAAAATTGAAATTGTCACAATTTTAGTACACACCAATCAGCCACAACATTGAAACCACTGACAGGTGAAGTGAATAACATTGCTCATCTCGTTCCATCGGCACCTGTCAAGGGGTGGGATACATTAGGCAGCAAGTCAACAGTCAGTTCTTGAAGTTGATGTGTTTGGAAGCAGGAAAAATGGGCAAGCGTAAGGATCTGAGCCACTTTGACAAGGGTCAAATTGTGATGGCTGGACGACTGGATCAGAGCATCTCCTAAACAGCAGGTCTTGTGTTGTGCTCCCGGTATGCAGTGGTTAGTACATACCAAAAGTGGTCCAGGGAAAGACAACCGATGAACCGGCGTCAGGGCCATGGGCAACCAAGGCTCATTGATGCACATGGGGAGTGAAGTCTAGCCCGAGGGTCCGATCCCACAGAAGAGCTACTGTAGCACAAATTGCTGAAAAAGGTAAATCCTGCGATGATAGAAAGGAGTGAGAACACACAGTGCATCACAGCTTGCTGTGCCAAAAGCCCCCACGATGGGCAGGTGAGCATCAGAACGACACAATGAAGCAGTGGAAGAAGGTGGCCTGGTCTGATCTTAGAGGCAGTTGAGCGGGTCGTCCAGTAATCAGTGGTTCCTGGTTCGATCCCCGGTTCCTCCTGGCAGCAAGTGCTCTCGATGAGCTGGTGTGCACCTTCAATGTATGAATGTGAATGTGAGGCATGTACTGTAAAGTGCTTTGAGTGATCGCTAGAAAAGAAAAGTGCTATATAAATGCAGTGCATTTACCGTTTCCATTTATCATGTGGAGTGTAGTTTACCTGAGATGGCATCAGGATGCACTATGGGAAGAAGGCGAGGCAGTGTGATCCTCTGAACAATGTTCTTGGGTCCGGGCACAGTACAGCCCTTCATGGCAATGGCCACATGCGCCCTGCCTGAATCCCATCGAGCATCTGTGGGATGTGCTGGAACAACAAGCCTGGTCCATGGGGGCTCCACCTCGCAACTTCCAGGACTTAAAGGATCTGCTGCTAAGGTCTTGGTGCCAGATACTGTTATGGCTGATCGGTGTATACACACTGACGCAAACATACGCCACATCAACTGCGTTGGACATTGCTGCGATAAGTCAACGTCACAACCATATCGGAGCGACTTGCCTGTAAACGGGGGAGCTACGTTTTTTCTGGATGAAAAGCACTGTAACGTTTACATTTCTCAACCGATTTCAATGAGTCGTTTTCATATTCAAGGGGTTATGATCTACCTGGAGAACATTGCTCCACCGCCGCCATTCTCTGCTACTGGATGTGCGTTGGTTGACGCACTTTCTGTGGCGCTCCGCCGTAAATCCATCATTTTCCTGGGAGTTCGTACCCGCTGGCAATGTGAATGTATAGTGATATGGAGGCTTATAGGGAACCGATCTAAACACAGATGGTGTCATTATTCTACAGCCATTCAACTGTTCCATCAACATTAACTTCATGATGATAAGTAAAAGGCAAACATCTGTCTATTGTCTCTTTAAACAAGAAGCTTTAATAACAAACTGACATGTACGTTTTTCTCATGTGTTCCTGAAAATGTGTCGTCGGTGTCGTCACGGTGAGGTGAGGCACAAAAATCATAAAACGCATTCCTCCTTCATCCTCCCAAAATCTTCTTTGCGTGCGTGCGCGTGCGTGCGCGTGTGTGCGTGCGTGCGTGTGCGCTGCGGCCCACTGGTAAATTGTCCCTGCGGTGCCACTGATGTATGCGCACACAAAGACTAACAATTGGAGGCAGGATATCACAATGACATACGAAGCTGTTCAGGTATGATAATAACTGCCCAACTCCTCGTGTGTGTGTGTGGTGTGTGTGTGTGTGTGTGTGTGTGTGTGTGTGTGTGTGTGTGTGTGTGTACGTACGTACACCTAAGTATGTGCCCTTGTGATTATGCCCTAGTGTGATGCTTTAGCCCAGTTGATTACCTGTCAGCAGGTTCTGGGCATCTGACATTACATACACACACACACACACACACACACACACACACACACACACACACACACACACACACACACACATCATCCAGCCAAACACGCTACCCACAGGGCAGTGCACCCCATAGCTGAGGGAGGAATATTGCTGTTTAAAGAGAACAGTGTTCCCAGCCACCCAGCCCACCTCGACCTGCCATGCCAGTGGTTCATTCCTGCCGTGTGTGTGTGTGTGTGTGTGTGTGTGTGTGTGTGTGTGTGTGTGGTAGGGGGCGACAGATAAACTGCTGGATGCTTCCTACAAAGATTGTCTATTAAGGAGTGAATTAGGAGGAGACAATACGACATCGCTGCAATGTGTTTGCCATTATTGAGGAGTTAGGCTTGTTTTTAGGTGTGGTGTGATGCCGACTGTGTCCAATCGCACACCGGCGCGTGTACACACTTAGATCCACACACTCGTACAAATGCTTATATTTGTTTTAGACGCCATTTTATTGTCAGTGGGGTGAAATTGCAATCATTGTGGCAGCAGCACGACAATATAGACACAGGGAGATTGTATAGATATACACAGATGATGTGGAAAATGTCAATTCAAAGACTTGGATATAAACACGGGTACATGTACACACACACACACACACACACACACACACACACACACACACACGTAAGAAAACCCCACATTCATCATTCATTACTAAATGGACTCTATCACAGGTGCATTGTGCCACCGGGAAGCGTATTTGGGGAAGTTATTGATTGTGGGTCTGTCATTTTACTGGAAAAGCTCTGCCCAGGTTAAAATATTGTTTTGGTCCTCGCAGACAAACAGCGATCAAACATTTCAATGAGCTGTTTCTCTGGACTGCGTGTCGTCTGCTCTCTGAGGGGCTGGAAACTGGTTTGAAGGAGCTCTGTGACCCACATACATATTCATCTCTGATGACTGACTCTCTATTTTTGTCCTCTTCATCTTCAAATTCATATCTCAGCACGGGAGTTTGCGTGTGACATATTGGCCCGAACACTGAATTTGCGATGATGTGATATGAAGCCTAATAAATACAGGAAACGCTTTCCTTTTGTAGAAAATGAACAAGTCATAAACGCTTGGGATCTTCACTGGGTGCCCACAGTTATGTCAACCGATTCAGTTGGGGACCATATTTTAACCTGCTTTTAAGCAACAACTCTGCTTCGGTTCCTTCCTTGTTGGTTTCGACGCTCACCGATTTCGACAACCGTTTCACAAGTATTGTTGGAGCCAAAGTATATTTTTAAAAAAAATGATGAAATGAGAATTTGAGTCGCATCATTACATTTAAGTAGAAGCAGGTACAAAGTTGGTTCATTCTAGGACACTGAATAGATGTCGTTATGGTTTGACCCCCTCGTGGCCAGGTCTGGTATGACGTGCATTTCCTTTAGTGTCAGTTGTTTACACGTAATTCCGTTTTACTTTAAAAGAACGTTAAGAAAGTTGTATTTCAATGTGCAAACAGTCATTCACGTCTTGACGTCTTGAAAGTCATTTAGGATCGTTTAATTACCGTTGTTAAGATCGGTGCACAATTCCCATCCGGCCATTTTCTTGCTCCACTCGTGCATAGAGACGGCTGATTTCACTTATTAGCTGTGTACTGAAGAGGACTTTGACTTTCTTGAACCTGGAATGTCTACCACTGACGAGCAGGTGTCCCATAGATTAACATATGGGAGTGTGTGTCCAAAAATACAGCGAGGCCCCATTGTCTCTTTTTCACTCCAAAAACTCTGGGCGTTGGCCCTTACTGAGAACCGATACGATCCTTCACTTTGACTGATGCTTGCAGAACACAGGAACATGGATCGACTTAAATTCCATCTTTTTCTCCACTAGATGCATCTAACATTCTACGTGTCCGAGGACATGTAGATCAGGTTACATGTATGACATGGTTCTCCAATACAATAAATAATTGCGCTATACCTGGTTCCCAGGCAGACAACAGCTGACCACACACAAATACGCCACCGACAGAATCTCAGGTGTATTCTTATGATCTTTAATAGCTTGTTTGCCGTCGCGGTTACAGAGTTACAGCCAGCGTGCCGAGGGTTGCGGCGCCAGACGCGGAGGAACGTAGAGGGGGAGTGTTTTCGCCACAACAGCGGGAGGCACTGCCAAAATTAGGGCCCTTGGAGTTGCGTGGAGGACCTTTAGAAGTCAGGGCCCTCTCTCTTGAGGCGCTTGTAGTCCGTGTTGACGGCCACAAACTGTGGGAGGCGAGATGAATTCATTTAAATATGTTTTGCTTAAATTAAAAATCATCGGTTTGCGTCTTCACAAAAGTCGTTTACGGCGAGCGATGAAACACATTGAGTGGAGGTTCTGGGAAATAGTCCATACACAAATACACACAAATGTATACTGGAGTCAATATGAATACATATATACAGTGTATGTGTCAGCGGCTGCATAAATATTCATATGCGATGCCACCCTCCAGCATGTTTTCCGTCCATCCCTCGGATTTTCTCAGGGAACATACTGTATGTCTTGATTGGTTCTACTGTCAAACCCTCTCCGCATTCTTCCCCCCGCCCCCCGCCCTCCATTATGATCATTGCTTGGACCACAGCAGAATATTGATGCAAGACCTTTGTCTTGCGATCAAGAATTAAACATGCCATGTCCTGACCTTTTGTCTGCAAGTGACTCTCGCTCCGCTGGCGAAGCCACAGAGCCTTGAAAAGCTCCGAAAATACGAGAAAAAAAAAAAATTATAATAATCCCCGCCTCGTTCAGATCCCTTCTCTTGGGGCCTGTCAGGTTTTAATGGTCAGCATCGATAATGTTCTCATTAGTGCGTCCGGACATCTGTCTATGTTGAGGAGAGCTCCTGATGGTGAAGGCCAATTCTTTTTTTTTTTTTTGCCCTCAGTGTTTTAGTAAAGATGCTTATTTTGAACACGTGAGGAAAAACAAACCATATGACAGCATCAGTCATAATTCTGATTGGATGGTTGGTTGATTGGCTGATTGGTTGATTGGTTGGACATAAACGTTTTTGTCCTGGGAGGTCTTTCAAGCTGATCACGTAAAATGATGATAAAATGTATAGGTGAGTAAATGTAATACTGTGTGTGTGTGTGCGCGCGTGCGTGCGTGAGGAAGACTGTTGCTTATGTTTCCAATAACTGTTTAAACCATAAATAGTTTTAACTCTCCTCAATTGTGTCGTTGTGTTGATTGTTATTTACACTATGGGGGGGCCAACGTTGAGACTCGTTTGTGTGATCAGCCTCGTGGCATTTCGGGAACAGTCACCTTGTATTGATAAGTTGGATCAAGCTTGTTCCAGGGCTCCGGGTTGTTCTTCCTGTCCAGCAAGCTGCCAGGTCAGAAAGGAGAGAGCGAAAGGAAATGGATTGTGAATTAGAAATGTGCACGTATGTTGTGTCTGCTAGACCGGGGGAGGTGGGGAGAAGGAGAGGGAGAGCGAGGGAGACTGTCTACGCTGCCCCACCCCTCCACCCTCCTGCTGGCCCGAGCAGCGCCGGCGGAGAGACAAACAAAAAGAGAGCGAAGAGGGGGAAGGGGTGAACACACCATCCCTCTCTCTCTCTCTCTCTCGCACTTCGGACAATGTGCCACGGAGAGTCACCACGGGGTCAGGTGTCGAAGTCGTCAACAAATGGTTTGCAGAACAACAACGTCGCTTGCACAGAACACGTTTGGACGATCAGCAAGGAGCACATGGGGACGTTTTCGTCATCGTATGTTTGAGAGGACAACTTCTCATGAGGTTTACCACAGCTTTGGCTGTTTTTAATTCCTTTGCGGCGACATCATACAAATATGTCACATACTGCATAGTCTACTTTATGTAAACTCTCAACATTATCCAGACTGACTTAATACAGACCTTGGAAATTACCCTCCTGGCCTGGATCGCGTGCTCCGTGCATGCGCCACGGTTCGGTCTGCGACGTTATGTGTTCGGCGGATTCTAGAAATCCTTGGAATATACTCCCCTGCGACTCGAAAAACAAACAACTCAATTTGAGTGTAAGCATGTGTGACCGGCGGGTAGAGTCCAGTCCAGAGTTTAAGTAAACCCGTTTTCTAGGCGCGTACGTCTGAATATAAGATGTAAATAAAAAATGTAACCCCGGGCGCCTGCAGGGACCCGGGTTTGAATCCAGCCTGCGGTCATTTGCTGCGTGTCTCTCCCTCTCCATCCCTCGTTTCCTGTCTCTCTCCACTGTTCTCTACAATGAGAGAAAAAAAATGTTACCTTACCACCGCTCATGCCAAACTCCCGATTTTTCAGTCTCAGAAATTTGCGGTGATCCTGATTACGTTTGTCATGAAGAAAAAGGCCGAGATTATTTTGTTAAAATATTAAAATTCTGTTAAAAGCTATTGCCTTTTTAAAATAAATATACACGGATCATAATCTGTACTTAAGTACTTAAATAAACCCCATCCATTACTCTGAATTTAGACCATTACATTTTTACATTCACAGAATGGAAAACGCTCAAAGCGACAACGTCGTTTGTACTTTGCTTCAGTGGCTGCACAACTGTTGCTCTAATTCTCCAGTTCCGAGTCGAAATAACTGGATTGCACCAGTTTTACAGTGTGTGTTGAGGACATTCTATTCGGGTCGGCGTAAGAAGTCGTGGAAACAGTGGAGGGGCCTACGTGACGTGAGGTCCTCGGGCCAGACGGAGCAGGTAGAGCGAGGCTCCGGTTAATCCCAGCGCCGTGAAGAAGAACTGAGGAATTAACTGAGAGGGGAAGAAGAGGGGGAGAACAAGAGTGTGTTAGCCCTGGACCACGGAGAGACACACAAAGGTAAACAATTATGTGTATGTATAAGTGGTCAGC
>NC_137192.1:18659564-18677064 GCF_960531495.2 Zeus faber
TCTTGTTCATTTTATGACCCAGTCAGCAGCAGGCTATTAACAGACACCCGTGGCTGTTAGCGTAATAAAAAGGTTGTAGCCGTGGAAAGAAACAGTGAAATAATTTGATACCAGCTTCCCCTGGATCGCATGTCGTCTTCTATTGCAACTCAGCTGAAAACCTTCATATTGTATACTGAACTGAATGTATGTTGCTTATAATTTCAGTTAATGGTCTACGCAGTGAGTATTAATTGTAGTATTAATAATGTATTGTCCCAGAATACTGCATTCATATCTATATCTACGCGTACTCCACTACATATGTATGTAAACCTTGTGTATAGAGTTAAATTGAGATTCATGTTTGTTTTTTTTTCATAAGTGAAAGTCTCAAAATTTTGTAGCTTATAGACATCTCGATCGAGGGAGTTCTCAATTATCTCATCTCATCAAATATAATAATAAAGCATAAAGGAAAGATAATTTTACAAGCAAAAAGTAGTGTTTTGAAGCTAAAAGTCTGAGAGCTCTATATACAGTATATATATATATATATATACAGTATATATACATATATATGTATAGAAATAATATTCAACGTACCCCTGGATGTTTCGTTGCATGCAGAAACATGGTCCTAATCATCTTTATAAGTTTAACGAAGAAATTCTGTATATTCCAGCGATAACAACAGAACAAAACAGACCAATATGGCCTTGAAACAAAAAATCGGAAAATGACTCTGAGGTTTCTGTGGACGATCTGAATGCAGATTTTGCACAAAGTGCTGTTGGTTGGTCAAAGTGCACAAAGACCCGTTGCCAAAGCCTACCTCACCCCCTTCCTCCCTCCCTCCCTCCCTCCCACCGTCTCTCTCTCCCTCTCTCTCTGTTTGTCCCGCCGGATGAAGGAGGGGGTCGGAGGTGACGGAGAGGAATTATGGTGGGGGAGAGGGAGAGAGTGGGGGTGGGAGTCCTAATCCCTATAATCGCAGATGGTGAAGGCTGTTTCGGGAAGAGGACACTGTGGCTGCTGGGGACTGTGTGTACCGAGCGTCTTATACGACGCGATCCGTGATATAATGCACCGCCTTTCATGCTGTGACAAAGAAATCTGGTATTAAGTCTTAAAGGTAGTCAAACATACGCTGCTTAATACTGTAGCATTCTATGGTGGAAAGTAACAAGGTAAAAATACTTCAGTACGCTACATTTGCCAAGAACGGATAAAAGCCTAATTCTTATTCTGTAACGACTGGTGGAAGGCAGGCAAGAGGACTCACTACCACGACGCGGAGACAGGAACTTTGATAAAAGAAAGCAGTCTTCACTTGGATAGGATCGGTACACAGGTAGACAGTCAGCGCGGCAAACAATCCCGCGGTGAGGAGATGTCGTGGAGAAGACCCCGCTCTTAGGTTTTTTTTTAATAAATAGGCATCACTTGAGGAAAGCTGAATACACAGATAACCAGTCTGACTGAGGTCTGCAGAGTACATTGAAAACGCTTTGGCTTGCAAAGTAATATAGTCTTTTCGAAGCATTGACTCCTCCTTTTCTTCCTAATGTTTACTCTCCTATTGTACTCCTATCTTATGAGCTTACCACAATATGGGGATCATTACTTAGAAGCCTAATTTACCTCCAAGAGAGAACACAGGTCACTGAAAGTGACCCCCACACCCCTCTGGCTTTTCAGAGGCCTCTCTGTCGAGACATGCTTTCACTCCTTTTTACATTGTCTGAATAAATTGTTCATATCATGTCTAAATAAGTTATATATTATTCATATTATATCTAAATATGTTATATCTTCAGGCGAACATCTATTTCATGAGGTTGATTTGATACCACAAACCTCTGCATTCCTTGTCTATTCCTTCCTGTCTTCCACATCTGCTTCTAATTGTGGCATGCCCAACACAAAGTCATGTTTACTTATTCATTCCCTTAAAAATAAGCGTAAAATTGTACTACATAGAAAAGTCGAGGCGGTCCAGGTTTGCAGGTGGTTAGTAGATACCACCCATACTCAATTATTTTGTAAACTTTATTCAGGATAAGCATGAGCGCTGATATGCAGGGGGGAAAAAAGGGTCAGTCGAACTTATACCGTATTATAGGCTCTGTTATGATGTTATTATCATCATAACAGATTATTGTTATGTTATTATCTCTATATCTATTATCTGTTATTATCTCTGATATGAGAAGTACTTTTACTTTAAGTACTTTAGGTACAACAGCAAGCATTTATTTACTTTTATTTAAGTGAAAATGTCAATGTGGAACTTTCTTGTTCACTACAGTAATTGTGTGTCAGAGAATTTGCATTTCTACTGAAGTAAAAGGTTTGAGTATTTTGTACGTATTTGTGTCTGCAATGTTAAATGAATAATTGTAGCATTATATTTTGAGCAATGACTAATAAATTGTGTAAAAGACTGAATTTAAGTCTTTTACACAAGTTATAAGTTATGAGACTATATGGTCTACTGTATATGGTTTCATATGGATTCAAATATTTTCTCACTCCTACTTTGTAACTTTTATCACCATATAAGTAGACATATAAGTATAATTCTTTGTTGAAAGTATTAGTTCTGAATTCTACATCTACTCAAAGCACCATTACAGTTTGAAAACGAAGTACTGTTACTTTCCAGCTCTGGCTTTAGGTCCCAGGTCCAGGGGGAGGATAACAGCGATCAATGGGTGAGTTCTGCATCGCCTGTGGACTTGTGGAGTCCCTTCACAGCACTTTGCGACCTGATGTAATTAGCAGCGAAATACGGCGCTTGGGAGAATTAAAGCTCCGTCTTCAGTGTTCTGCCTCGTTCTGCATCCTCTCTCTCCATCACGCTTAGGGGGAAAACTCTCCCTGTCTGCATTTTTAAAACTTTCTTTAACGTCAAATCATCATTTTTACACCTCAACTCTAAAAGTTGCCAATGGTATAGATATAAATAAGTCACAAATCACAAAATGAATATGAGATGATTATAGCGCTTCCGGAGAGGGTGTTTAAACTGCCAGAAGTGAGGCCCGTTAACCCTCATTTGACCAGGCAAATATACACATTATCATTATTCACAGCACCGTGGCCTGGGGGATAAATATTTTTCCGGCTGTGTAAGGAGGGTAAAATAAATAAATAAATACTCACCCATAAGTAGATATTTGTTCTGCACGCACTTTCTTAAAATAACCCAAAATGGTTCATATTACCATATGTCTTTGGAGAACAGCGATCCCTAGAACGCAAGCACCGTATTAATCGCCATTTGCACCTATTTTCCGAATTATATGCTTGTTTACAATACTTTGGAAGTGATTTATTCCGCTGTGCCCTCGCCCCACAGCGTGCGACTCACCCAGGGATGTTTTACTTGACATTTGGGAGTGGAGGGAACGCTATTTATGTACATTGCACCACAAAGGTAATGGGTACCATTTTTCACCCAGTAAGGATAGGGAGATTGATGGAGGCTTATGGGGGTGGAAAGGTGCTCAACAAAAGGCGTTGGGTGGAGGGGATGGGGGGAATGAGATCCATTTAGGAGAGAAAGAGAGAGAGAGAGAGAGAGAGAGAGAGAGAGAGAGAGAGAGAGAGAGAGAGAGAGAGAGAGAGAGAGAGAGAGAGAGAGAGAAGATACGTCGATACCCCCCTCCCTCCCTCCCCAACATCAGTCTCCTCCATTGTTCCCCTTTAGGATTTCGGCCACAGGGCTCAAAAGAAGAGTCAGAGTGCAGCATCAAAAAATCTAAATGTGTCCCATCACTGGCGCAGTTAACAGGGTGAGTGCATTTAATGAGATTTTCCCTGTAAGAATGGACAAGGCTATGCCCTGACCCCCAACCCCCTTCCGACCAACGCACACACACACACACACACACACACACACACACACACACACACACACACACACACACACACACACACACACACACACACACACACACACACACACACACACCTGAATATTAACACAAGGGTGCAAATGCATGTGCTTCTCACACAAATTTGCATATGCACTTTGAAAAAGTGATTTATTTTGCTCTTTCTCTTTCCATCCCTTTTTCTGTCTTTCTCTCCCTTTTTTTCCTCTATCACACACACACACACACACACACACACACACACCTTGCAACAAGGAGGTCATGCCAGCTGCTGAATCCCAGAAATGCACCGCATGACCTGACACACATAACCTCTATAAATTTTCAAGGAGAACTCTCTCTTCCCCCTCTCTCTCCCCTCTCGCTCTCCCCCCTCTCTCTCCCCCACGCTCCATGGCAGGCGGAGAGCAAGCGTGAGTCCCCTTGGTGACAGGGGTCCGCCATGCCCCGGGAATACAGGAGCCTCATTTAAAACCCAGCCAGCCCCCTCAAACAAACAGAGCACTGACCTCACCTGTGATCCAACCTGGATAGCTTGCAAATAATGGATGCTCGGGTTACTGATATCCTTCCCTGTGATTTGGGTTTGTGTTGGTACAGAGATTGGCTCTGACATGCCCAAACTCCCCAGGGTGCTCCGGTGTATGCTGTGTTATGAATATAACATGCAAGGATGTTGTTATGGTTGTTTTTAGTTTTTTTTTACCCTGCAACGCTATCTTAGTTGTAGTATTTTCCATTAGTTGACATTAGTATTTTTGATGTTTGATTTTAACTTAAAGAATGCATGGGTTTAACCTCCATCTGAGCATTAGTTAAAACCGTGACGCAGCTGCAACACAAACGTGCACC
The DNA here is from genome assembly GCF_960531495.2 of Zeus faber. Taxonomy (NCBI): domain Eukaryota; kingdom Metazoa; phylum Chordata; class Actinopteri; order Zeiformes; family Zeidae; genus Zeus; species Zeus faber. Next base: position 18,664,298 of record NC_137192.1, read on the forward strand.
GTACTGACAAACAGGTGTGAGACTGTACATTTGGAAAAAGGTATCGGAGCACTGAGATTGAATTTCTAAACCCCAGAACCTGATCAAATGTGACATGGCACTTTAGCTCACTGCATCTAATTTAGCGGCATATCAACCAAACACGAGTCTCCCCCTGCTCCAGGCTATTGGATAGCATTCCAAGTTTGTTTTTTTCTAGTCGTCTCGAGTGTAAGTTATGAAAAAAAAAGGAAAGTGCTACTATGCCAACAAAGTGTTTTTAAGTTAAAGCCTCACTCGCACAGCTCATATCACCAGAAAATGGGAATTATAGAAGGTGGTGAATGGAGTTTAATGCAATATCAGTCAATCAAATCAATCATTAAACCTGATTCAGATTCAAATCTCCCTTTTGTCATATCATTTTAGATTTGTTGATGGTTAATTACAATATTCTTACACGGGGCCTTGTATCATTTTCCAAATTGGTAAAACCTTTTCTTTCTAAAATAAATAGAAAACGCATCCCCAAGGTAAGGGGGGTACTGTGGCTGAACACCATTCTTGCTAAATCAATTTAGAATATAACCAACTCTAGGTCCACAGACTGGAGTCGATCCGGAGGCTTGTTTGTTGTCAGAAGAGACGCTGTGGCCTATTTCAAACCCTCCGCTGTACCAGCGCAGAGCGGGCGTTCCCTCCCATCCTCACCGTCGAGGCTTGGATGATGGTCACGACTTTGTGTGCCCAAAACCCCATCCCACGAGCTCTGCAATTGCTTTGATGCATTTTTCAAAAGGCCTGTGACATGAATGCCAAAAAACGCATGGCTTCAAATTCCTCCAAAAAGAAAAAAAAAAAAACCCAGTTTCCTCACTATTTCTCCTTTATCGCTTGTTTATTTCCATACATGAACCTTTCTAACAATGATATAACTTCTTTTGAGACCCTTATACTGGATCCTGGCGCTGTCTGACAGAATTGTGGCAGCGTTAAAGTCATATTTCTGAACGCTTTGGAGGAAAACCTTCCCTCCCCCTTCTCTCCTTCGCCCCACCTGTCTTCCACACTCTCCTGTTTCCTATTCAAACTTGTTTTTGTTTTTTTTAAATGCATCTCTGGTAGGTTTATATTATTCCAAGTCAGATATATTCACTTTTATACACATTATAGGAGTGTTTTCCTGATGATGCTCCATTTGAATGTTAACATTCGGTGCTACTTGTTTCAACCAGGATGATATACTATATAATATATATTGTGTAACTTTGGAGAGCCACCCAATAAGGTTTTATTTTTGTTGGGTTTTTAAGCCCGTTTTATTCTCTTTCTCCAAAATTTTGCTCAACTTCTGTTCTCTTTTTTTCCTTATTTTACCGACTTGTTCTACTGTCCGTCTCCTATTTTGTTATATGCAATAAATAAATTAAAAATTAAAAAGATATTGCAATAGAACACTGCTGTGAACAGCTAAACAGACTTCATTCATTGATGTCTTTGAATTAAAGTGAAAATCCATACAATTGTCTCTGTTGGCTTGATTACACGTCCCACGTTTCCATCCAAAACTGTTTTTGTTTTGTTTTGTTTTTATAAACACACAGGTTTTTCCCTCGTCTTCACTCTAAGAGTCATTTTCTTTTCTCCAAAGTTTGCCTTCTGATCCATAGATTTATTTTTCTTGGTCATTTGAGATGGTGGGGATATTGTTTAAACAGAGGGTACTGTTCTATTTTGTGAATGTTCATCCATATCGGCAGTTTACTAACCACTGGTTTGCATGGTGCCAGGACCCCAACTACAATATATTACTGGCTCTGTGTTACCTTCTGAGTCAGTCAAAACAAGTGTTTCTTTTCCCCGAATGTGTATGAAAAACACTATTTGCACCACACACACACACACACACACAAGTATCATCAGTAATATGCTCCTGAAAGTATGAAGAATCACACACACACACACACACACACTCCGATTTGCCGTTGTGAAGCTGTCATCTCACCCTACAGGCATGGCTCACCGATCTGGGTATCATAAATTCTGCACAACACCCTAATATCATAACATTACAAGCAACGTCATATCTGGATATGAGAGAAATAATGGCTTTTCCTCCTTCTGTCTGCGGGCCTTGATGAAAACTTCATTTTATTGCCACAATCATAATGGAATTATCTCCAGGTGTGACGAGGGCATTTAATTAAATCATTAGTAAGGATTACTTGCTCTTTTTCAGGCCTTATTAAAAGGGGCCTTTGTGATGGGATGTGATGAGGAGGGTGAGGACTGTTTCCCCCCCCCCCCCTCCCCCATCTGAGTGATTGCGTGTTTGTCAATGTGGCAGTCACAGCATTTATGGCTGGCACACACGCCTGCAGGGAGCCAACAGATCTGATTGGGAAATTTGAGGGGGGGGGGGGGGGGGGGATGCATTGGCTGTCGCACAGTGGTATTGATGGATTTGAAACTCAAGGCTCTCATTTTCACGCCCCCAAAGCACGCATAGGAATGGTTTTAAATAAATGCGGCACGGCATTACATTGCGATGGAAAAATGCAATAATTGATGCTTACTTCATATAACCAATGCTCACATGCTTTGTTCATATAACCTATTATCACATAACTAGGAGGATCACGCCACCTTCTGAGCTACGCCCGTGCCTCGTTGTTCTCCAGCCTGTGAATGACGCGCCACAATCCCTTTATTTCAACCTTTCCATTCCCAGTTACTGCCTAAAAGCTTGTGAGCTGTGAGCGTGCCCGAAAGATCCCCAATTGTAACGGCTTATTTTTAATGAACACACATCATGTATGAAAGACAAATCATGAAAATAGGGACCTAGTCACAAGAAGACAACGGCGGCAGATGTGCGGAGAGGGACTAATGTATCACTGTTACAAAGTGTACCACTGAATTACTCTCCTATTTTTCAAAATAAAGTACATTTTAGCTGACCTAATGCTGGTCTGAGTTTGCTCCCGATAGCAAGGGTTTCTCATCTCATCTCATCGACCACGCAGAAGAATAACCATGACACTTACTGGGCGACGAGGATGGGATCTCTATCTTGACTTTGTCTGACCTCTTTACATTCAGGTTACATGCACAGCGGCGGTCAAGGACAGACCGTAAGACATCCGCTGCTGAATGATAGTCACTCGACGAGAGCATACTGAGACTAACAGAGTCCGGGACTCTGTTAGGGCTTATCTAGGCTAATATCGATCCCTCAGCCGACGGGCCGCCACTCGTGTGAAGCAGGAAGGATCCTGGAAAGCCGTCGTAAGATGGATCGGAGGAAATTAAACCGTACGTATTTTATATTCAATTAACAACAAAGTAAATCAAAAGGTCTGAAATAATTTGGAAATAACTAAAGAGACAAATTGTGTACATGGAAAATAACTTTCCTTTTCATGTTCCTTCGTACACTGAGCCGAGCGCAAAAGCGACCCCGACAACGAAATGGACCGGACCAGCGAAATGCGTAGTCGATAAACATGGGAAAGGCACAGTGCGAAAATGTATTTTATCGGGAAAAACTGTTTTTTTTTCTGGCTAACAGCAGTTTTAGTTAATCAACTTTTAAAGAATTAAAAGGGAAAACTGGAATGTTATGAAAAGGGGAAAAAAAAGAAAAGAAAAGGGAAAATAGACTGAAAAGTATATATCGTGTGGGTGGAAGAAGCGACGAATACGGAGACAAAGCAGAAACAAAGTAATGCCACACACCAGATGGTTCATTCACCAGCACTGTACAAAATAGGAAGCAGCGAAAAATGTGACGCGCCGCAGCAGCTGATCACTTGCAAATGGCTAAACCGTCTTTCTATGAGAGGAACCAACTGGGACGCAGAAAAGGACGAAGACATGGAGGACCAGGCGGAGGACAACACGCGCCACGCCAAGGATGACTGGAGAACGGCAGGGGCCGTACGTTTGCATGCTACGACTGCAGCGAACGCGGACATTATGCCCGTTACTGTCCTAACAGAACCAACAGGAAGGAGGACGAGGAGAAAGGCGCATAGAACGAGGAAGAGGATGAAGTGACTGTTCGCTTCCCTCAGAATTGCATTGTACTGCTAGAATCAGTGATAAAGGACAGGATAAAGAGTTTGAGAAGTTAGGGTTTTGGGAAAGTCATGAATGTGAATTGTTATCAGGAAAGGGAGCGCCCTGCTCGCCCACAATATTGTGTGTTAACGTTCGAATGACCCCACCAAAGGGTGCCTACTATTATTTTTATGAATCCTTTCCACATGTGTCGTTGGAAAAATTACTAGGGCTGCCCCAAATAGTCGACCAAACGTTAGTCGAATGAGAAGAGTCTTAGTCGACCAAGTTTTTCATTGGTTGGTTGATTGCAGGAAAAAAAAAAACCCATTTGGAAGCTGTGCCTTGTCAAAATGAACCTCAAAACCTATAGGGCTGCACCTGTGTACGCCAGAGGGCTTTTCATTTCAAACTATTTTTTAACAAAAATAAATGTTCAGTTTCCTTGCTGGTTGTTCCGACACATTCAGAAGATGATGAGCGGTTTTGCCAGTAATTAACAGGTGGCTCGCTTCATGCGTGCGTACCGCGCAACGCTTCTAAATGAAATGTATATTTTAAAAGGCTCGTTATAAGTTCTTGTGTTGGTGTTACTGATAAATTAACAAAATGTTCAGTCTCCTTGCTTGTTGTTCCGACACATTCAGAATCGGGATGTTCCTAATGACTAATTTCCCTGATGTTTAAACAGAAGTTAAACTTAGACTAGTCGACTAGTCTAAAAAATGTATTTAAAAAAACATAGCATACTGTATAATATAAGAGCCATTTGAAACCGTTAATCACATTATTCAATAACCAAATCATATTTTAGACACCCCGATGGACCGGGTGAGGCTGGCAGTGGCGCGCCCCGAGGGGGCTGGGGACGGGGAAGGCGCAGCGAGTAAGTGAGTCCGCAGCCCTGGGAGGCTGCAGGGTCGGGGAGGAGGGGTGCTGTACCGAACATCCTCGGGCCCAGGGAATTGTACCCGACGAGGGGTCCCTAACAAGAGGAGGCCGACACCGGGAAAATGATCTTTCGTACGCCACATTTCAGTGCAAATTATGTCAATATGTAATTTAAATTTGTACATTAATAACATAATAACAGGGCCTAGTAAGTTTAACCAGTGTACTTAACAGGCGGCTCGCTTACAGGCTGGTTATTAGGTTTTGTATTTTTCTGTAATGTAGCACAGTGTTGATAAAGATGTTAGTTATAACATTCTTTCTCAGCCCTGGAACTCAAACCATTTTCTGATTCCCAAAATACTAAAATGAAATTAATATAATAAACGTGTGAAGATTTGTCGACTAATAATTTGAACTGACAACTAACAGTAGACTAGTAAAATATCAGGGCAGGGCAAGTCAGTCTAAAAATGACCAAATTTATCATGGCATTTTAAAGGACCTTAGGTTGCTAAATGTGATAGCATCACAGATTGGTAGGTGCGTCCTGATGGAAGTACATTTTGCCCAAAAATAATTATTTGGTGGTTTCCTTATCAATCCACCATTATGGGTATGCAGTCAGTCCATCTCCTGCCTGTTGTTAAAACAGCAGGGATTTTTGTCTAATGTTGAAGAAGAAGAATCTTTATTGGTCACATGACACACCACACTACAACACATGCATATATATAAACACACACACGTTTTTTGGGTGGTGGCCGGTGAAATGTGGCCTCTGCAGTTCACCCATCCTGGCTTGTCCTTCCTCCAGGGGGCCGGCCAGCAGCAGTGGGCAGCACTCTGCCGCATTAGGAGAATAGCTGGTTTTGAATTCATTAATGGCATCAAATTAATCCAATATGTTGATGATTTACTGATCTGCTCGCCAGACGAGGAGTCATGTGTTGCCGATACACGGGCCCTCCTAAAATATTTAGCTTAAAATGGTCCCGAAGTATCTAAAACTAAACTTCAGCTGGTACAAAAGAATGTTCACTACAGGTACTCCTCACTTAACGACCGAGTTCCGTTCCTAGGACCAGGTCGTTAAGCGAATTGGTCAATAAGTGAGGACCCGTGTTATGTCACGGTAAGGGGGCGTGGCCATTGCGAACGCTAATATAGTGAATACTGACAGACTGCGGGAACGAGACTGAGACTGAGAACGGTGATGCGTGATGAGATGCTTGACGCTGTGACGCCGCGGAATTGTACGCAGCATACAATAGCGACTGGTTGGAGAGCTGGTCGTAAGTCCAAACGGTTGTTAAACAGGTAGGTCGTTAAGTGAGGAGTACCTGTATTTGGGTCATGACATTTCCCTGGGCAGCGCTCGGGTTGCCGCCATTTTGGATATGCCAAAACCACAGAGTTAAAAACAAGTGATGGCCTTTTTAGGCTGCTGTGGTTACTGTTGGTCTTGGATTTGTGGATTATGCGATACTTGACTAGCCATTATCAGCAATGGCTCATGGAAAGGGCTTATCGTCGTCAGATAGAGTTCATTGGATGCTTGAAGAGGAAGAACTTTTTTTGCTCTTAAAAAATCTCTTGCATGATTTCATGTCAGCTGTGTTGCTACAACCCCATGGAGATTAATTACGTCCTGTTGCATATTATTCTCAAAAACTTGATACTGCAGCAAGTGGGTTGCCTGCCTGTATGCATACAGTGACTGCCGCATTCATGACAGTAACAGCATCTGCCTCTCTTGTGGCCTACCGTCTGCTCACTGTTTTAGTATCACATGCTGAAGCCTCTGTCTTGCTACAGAACAAAACAGCTCATTTATCTCCAGCAACAGCTCTCATCATCAACATATTCTACTTTTACTTCCTCATGTCACTTGCACCATTCTTAATCCAGCTACTCTTCTCCCTACCGCTGACGATTGAGATCCACATGACTGCTTGGCAGCAATAGCTGTTGTGGGTTCACCCAGCCCAGATCTTGCTACTGAAGCTCTTGTAATTTATGATATGGAACTCTTTGTGGCTGGGTCTGCACAAAGGTCACCGGCCGGTGACCCAACCCGCTTGTGACATACTCGGTTGTGACTTCTGACTCTGGAATCTACCAGACTCCCTGGGCATCTTTCAGCCCAGGCTGCTGAATTTTTTGGATTAACCCGTGCTTGTATCATTGCTGAGGGAAAAAATGTAAATATTTATACTGACAGTCGCTATGCATTTGGTGTTGTTCATGATTTTGGTGACCTCTGACGCCACCAAGGTTTCTTTACCTCCGCTGGGAAATTAATTTCTAATGCTGACTGTGACAGTGGTGCAAAGAGGTAAGCCACTCTACGAGAGCTTCTGGGTTTGAGGGGCTCGGAGTTCAATGCTCAGTGAGGCTTTTGGAAGGCAACAAGCCAAGGGCACGCTTACAAGCCCAGATCCACCGCAGCGTTTGATTTGTTGTTGTGGTCCGGCTACCAGGGCAGAGAACTGCCTACACCTAGCTGACATCCATGTTGGGTGGGTGTTGGCGTTGGCGTGGAACCCCTCGAAACAGGAAGCCTTACTAGAGCAGTTTACCAATGAGTCTTACTGAGCTTGGTCGTCTCCTCCAATAATTTAATTAAAGGAACAGGACTTGGAAAATGGAAATATCAGGACTTGAATCTGTCAACTGCCACAGTGGAAGGCAGAATCTGAACTATCATGCCACCAGGTTGCCTTCACACTGGACCATTGTCTCCGGGAGATTTAAAGGGGGTGTCGGTGTGCCGCCTTTCAAAAGCTCATGCGGCATCGAACCCTCAACTCCCTCAACCTAAGGTCCTCAACTTCCAGTGGCTTATTTTTTTCAGCCAATTAGTCTTACTGAGCTTGGTACTTCTCCAATCAGAAGGATCAATATAACAAGGATCTTGTTACAGTGAAGGTCATTGTATTGTCGTGGTCAGTGTCAAAATGTCCTAAGCTCCCAGAGGGGGCCTACGCTCCCCTCTGGAACCTCCCCCCTTCCGCCGGTGAAAGATGCCCTTTTTCAGATCAGATAAAGTGTTCTGTGCACATCACTGATTCCACAGGCTCTCCTAAATCTTCTTTCTTATGTCGCCAGAGGCACATAAAGTAAACTATGGATGTTAACTTTAATGAGAAGCTGGCGAATCACAAAAGGCTGAGCATCCATGGTTTTCTGTGAGTCCTGTATTGTAAAATCAATGTCTTCTTGCCCTCACTTGTAGTTAATGCATCTCGCTTGACAACGGAACAGTGTTTCCTCGCTCCTCATCAGCCAACGGTGGCCTCAGGGCCTTCCACGCCATAAATGTTTGATTACAAGGACACTTTGAATTATTCATCTTTTTTATTGTTATTGGCATCGCCGTTATGTACATTTCTGAGATTAGTGTGTTTATCTCTCATTTAATTTTCTCTGAAACCACTCAGCACAAAAGCCACAATTCTGAAGAACAGACGCTATGCAAATATTTAACTACTCATTGACCCATCTTTTAAAAGAACTTCTTTGAAACGCTGTTTTCATTTTTATTTGTATTATTCGGAGGCAAACTCCCGCAGTATGTGCTGTGTGCATTAAATATATTTTGAAAAGAAAGTAAAGTGCGTGCTGTAGGCCATCTCTCAAGCCGGCGCAGACAGTGAACGATGGTGTCGTCCACCACTGTTGTCACAAGGTGATGAATAGCCCGGCGTAACGACTCTGGAATAATGCTTAAAACAGAAAATGAATCCAAGTCGTGAATAGATGTATTAAACATTTGTTTTGTGCCCAGTCAGCACTGACTCGACTTACCTAGGGGAAGGGGGGAATGGGAGAGAACGAGAGAGAAAACCGGGATGAAAAGGAGGAGGAGAGGGAGGAGGGCGGTCGTATGGTGGTGGAAAATCAAGCGCTCAGCACCTCCACAATGCGCCCATTAGTCTTCATTTTCCCGGCGACATGCAACAGGGCCCTCGCGTCTGAAGGAACAAACTAAAATGTATCGGGTCGACTCCTTTGGACTAATTGAAAGAAATTGTCTGTCTGTTTGCTTTCCAGCGGCTTTGAGGGGAGCAGGGGGTGATGATCTGAGGCCTGACCCGCCGAGGCTCAGCCCCCTTAATGGGTTGATTCATGAGCGCCTCTGCCGAGGAGGAGACGAGACGGAGCTCTGGGAATCATTTAAGAATAAATCGTTTAGAGGGGAGCAATAATTTAAGGAGGATTAATGGGGAAACGTTCAATATGAAGGGCGCGCACAAGCCCTGATGAATCTTGATCACTGTGGCGCTCGAGTAGTCGTTTAATCTGCTTTTGTTGTATGATTTGCCATTCTTGTCAACTTGTCTGCAAGAGTGGATTTGGGAGAGTGCAGTCCGTTGTTTGTTGGTTTGTCACATTCCATCCTTGTTGTTCTCCACTCAGGTTGCCTTTGGGCCACGTACAATTATAAGCACGTTTGTCCTTTTTCTGTAAAAGTTGCAGAGGCAGTGTCCAGGACGAAGGAGATTTTGTGAATTAGAGCTCCGTCAAAACCAGTCAGCTATGTCATTATTTTAATGGTGACGCTGCCTTCCACTCTGCACTTATGAACTTTATGCACGGGACTAAAGCACCGTGGCTACAGGGTAGCTTTGCTTTAATTGAAAGTACAGGAATCAGGTCCCGAACGGGGCAACTCGTCATCATTATGCCATGATGCCACAGGATTGCGTGTGCAAATGCAATGCAAGCACAAGCACAATGACCCGGCTGCCTGTCACATGACTGACAGCTATTCAGCCGAGTTACAGTCGCAGACAGTTAAAAACATAATCCACAACTGTCAAAAACACTTTGACAACTGGTGCCTGCTGCCTCTCCCCCCTTCTCCTCGCTGTCAGTGGATAGATAAACTCTCTGGCTCTCCGTGACGCCAACCTCACATCCTCCTTTCCTCAATTATAATTGAGCTTCCGATTCCTCAGGAGCAATAAGAATGAGACGTCGGCAGCGGCAAAAAAAAAAATCTATTTTTTTCATAATAAATTAATAAATGCATCTTTGTGGAAATTGACTGGCACCAGTATTTAAAATAATAAGATGCTGTTGTTGATAGTAGGGACGGTCTCTAGCTTCACTTCCCCGTGGCCCCGTGGCAGTGGAGGAGTCGTGATAAAGGCAGACAGCTGACAGGTGCTGCTGGATGCTGCTGCCATCAGGAGCATCTGCTAAACTTAACTCAGAGACAGAGGCTGAGCAAGGGAGGAGGGAGGGAAAGAGAGAGAGAGAGAGAGAAAGAGGGAATAGGGGAGAGAAAGAGAGGGAGGAAGCCAGGAGGAAGAGTGACAGAGAGGGAGAGGACATAAGAGGAACAACTGAAGAGGAAAAGGTGTAGGAACGGAAAAAGTTACAGAGAGAGAATTTGTGCGTGCGTGCGTGCGTGCATGCGTGTGCGTGTGTGTTTAGCATTTAGCATGCAAGCAGTGCAGATGGTAGCGGGTCCATCTCGATGTCGAGGAGTTGAAAGGACAGAGAGACAGAATTGTAATAATAGAAGAGCATGATAACAGGAAACTGAAGAGACGGACAGAAAACAAGACGAAAAAGGTAAAACAGGTAAAAATATTGAAAAATGAAAAACGAGAAAATTCTGCGTGAGAGCTTTAAAAGCAGGACTGTACTACCTACTACTACTAACTACTAACAACACATACACACAGACGTACCGCCCAAATTTTGCCGGCGCATCAGAGATTGAACCTTGGAGTCTATAAGTTCAACTGCAATTTCCACAATTCCTCAAGAAATTGTCTCAAGGAAAGATTTTCAACCGCTTCCAGCCACCTGTAGACTTCCCTTTTTGACTTTCAGGCTTTCAAACAACCTTTTGAGGATTTTTGTTGGAGAGAGAGACATAGATCGATACTCTGATGCGTCCTGATATTTTGAAAATGCAAACTGCATCACTTTGCTTGAACTGCATCACTTTGCTTGAACTGCATCACTTTGCTTCGCATCATTTCCAACGGGCGTACTACCCAGTACACACTGACACTCACGCAATCCGCCAACCCAAAACGGAAGACCCATCCTATGGCAAATAAACCATAACATGTGGCTTTCAAGGCTTTGGGCCAAATGCGCGGCTCCGGTTGAAGTGCTTGAAGTGCTCTTTTATTAGACGGAAGAGCACGACGGCTGCTATGAGACATTAGGACCAGGATGAGGGCCTGAGGAAAAGGGCACAAGCAGCGGTGGACCCTCCACTCTCATCTTCTCCCCTCGTGCTGTGTATGTATCATGGAGTGTGGGTATCATAAAAAAAAAAATTTAAATTAAAAAAATGCAAATCAAAGGCGTGTTCACACGAACCAACACACACAAAGACACACACACACACATACACACACACACACACACACACACACGAACAGGGCTGTCGGGGTGTCTCGGTGTGTCCTAGGTAGCCCTGCAGAGTGTTCAGGTGAGCTGTCACCAATTTGTTCCTAGCCATGGGGGACATGCAGGGGATGGAGAGGCGATGGCAGCTCCCTGTCCTCATCATCGCTAATGAGGCCTGGGCTCCGGCTTCTCCTCTCTTTCGTCCTGTCCGTGTGTGTGTGTGTGTGTGTGTGTGTGTGTGCGTGCGTGTGTGTGTGTGTTTGCGCATGTGACGGAGAGAGAGAGAGAGAGAGAGAGAGACTGGTTGTAGTCTATTGTGTCACAAGGCTGCTGGTGCCTGAATTCTTTAAGCATGTGCTGATCTGATAACTGGCACATCCCACTATACCCTCCTCCCCTGCCTACAGTCTATACCACTCTGGCCTGAATTATTTACCGTGCCAAAAACACACAGGCTGACGCATGCACACGCACACATGCACACACACACACTCACAACTTTAGGCCCTCTCCCTCCAACAAGCTCTTCTCGATGGTGTGATACTCGACGGATAGCATGCCACGCCGCTAACTGTACTGTGTGCTGGTTAGGTTATGAAACCTTGTAGTGAGGGAGGGAGCAGGCGGAGAGAGAGAGACACTCATAATGTCAAAATATGGACTGCAATACGAAGGTGTTCTTGCTGTGATAAGAACAGGCTGATGTACGCTGAACTTACTTCAGTGTCAATATGTGAAAGCAATTGGAAGTGTTTTGAGTAATTTATGCGATACCATACTATTAGCAGTGAAAAGCTATAGTCACTGGAAATTGGCAGCAGCTTTGGTCAGGAATCGACGGGTGCGAAGGTAGAAAGGGGTTATGGAAGCCCAAGTACGAAATTTTTTCTCCCACTGTGATAAGGAACTGCTGCCCTGATTTGAATAGAACCGTCTTACTAGAGCAATAACAAGGCTTTGGCTGTTTTGGAAAAAGAACATTCTCATTTCTACACCGTCTTGCAGTCATAATCGATGGCTAAGCCCATCGATGGCAATGTTTAATCCCATGTATTTAACGGCACGTCTTTTCACGAATATTCTTTTATTGGAATATTTTGAGAAAAATTCTGCCGAAATTGTGGCGGTCATACCGCTGCGAGAGACAGGAGGATCCAGATGTTATTCAGGCGTAATGACATTAAGGCTGATTTGTGGTTCAGGAGCTCCCCTGTGTGGACAAAGTGGGCAAGTGCCTTAAAAAAAAGGGTAATAGATAGTTTTGAGCTTATCTAGTCCAGAATGTGAAAAAATAAAAAATTAAAATTTCCGAATTTGAATTTGGAGAGCAATACATCTACTGACCATAAGCCTTCTTCCAGGCTTTCAATATCTAGAATGAAAAAACGATACCGTAGTGGTGGGCTGGTGGTGTGTATATATACAAATACATTGTTCACACAGGCTTGAATCTC
>NC_137192.1:18679564-18784564 GCF_960531495.2 Zeus faber
GACGAGGAGGTAGAACATCCCCAGGGACATGAGGGACATCGCCACATGGAAGGAGACGCCCACCGCCCCGTACTCCTTGAAGACCTTCTTCAGCTGCTGGGTCTTGTTGGGTTTGCCTTCCGCCGCACCCGCCTCCCCGGCCTCCCCCGGGGGGCAGGGGGCGGCCGGGGAGGGGGGCGAGGGAGGGGGGGAGGCGGGCGGCTCCTTTGAACGCTGCTCTTCCTGAGGAAAGGAAGAAGGAGACGGGGAGAATGTAGAGGGGAGGATATGAAGAGAAAGATTAGTTCCATGTCTGGTCCCACGAGGGGCGGGGGCGGGCGGGGCTTATTGTGGGCAGAAAAAAAAAATGACAGAGACAAATGGAAGTGGAGGGAAAGTGCAGAGGATGAATTCGCTGCGAGGAACGTATGGATGCGTCGCTCCTTGCAGGCGATGGAAGCGGCGCGTGAACACGGCGCTGGTTGGAGTCGATGTCGTCAACATGGGGTGCGACAGATCGCGCAAAGGAAAACATACGTCACAATCCTGCAAAACCAAAACATCTATAAAGTTCACGTTTTTATCTCACAGTTATTTCAGCCTAAAGTTCGCAGAGCAACGCACGCATCATTTCTCCTTGCCTTCAATCAGATTTACGACAGGGAAATGAAAAGCTAAGAGTTTCACATGGAAGACAATCACCGACGACTTGATGGTTGTCTGAGAAAGCACAGCTGCTCGAAAAGGGGGTCGAAAGTGTCAGATCAGCTCATTTTCTGGCATTTTAGAGAAACCTGTCACGTGTGTCGCCGAATTTCGCTTTGCAGGAGCAACTTGTGCCTTGTTCACCACACATTTCTATCCTACGAAAGGCGGAAATGTGATTCTTCACTGCAGGCAAATCAACCTCACGGTCTTTTCCAAGCACTTCGGCCGTCTTGGTTTGAGAAATCATTTCGGGGATTTGAATGATTGATGTCATTCTGGACCACAAGTTAAATTGTTTTGAGGCTTTTTGCAGGGTGAAAGAACGCTGCGTAGGGTAAATGACGTTGGGGTTACACTCATAGTTGCAGGTTCCAGTACAGAAATGATCTAGATCATCGTGGCAAAATTTGTTGGAAAGTGAAAGTAGAAATCACACTGCAATTTTTAAAACAACAGCCAATTTGTCCGCGCGGGAAACCTTTTCCCAGCAAACCTTTGATACGATATTTTCTCAAATTATGAGATAGGAAAAAGGTTACGATGGAGAAGAGTTGAATCAAATTTAAACCTCTAATGTGTCTCATCATCATCATCTCGTCAATTAAATTGACCTTTTTCTTTTAAGAAATTGTATTTTTCAGCACCCACAGTGAATACTGACAATGCACTAAATACACAGTACATGCACACAGTCCCATACTAAGGTCACCCGACTGGACCACACAATGCCTGCGCCTTTTCAGAAAGAGTCCTGAGTCTATTCAGCCCCCAGTCAGCTGATGGAGCAGACTGGTGTTGTGTTGGAGAATGGAGAATAATGCGCACACACACCCACACCCACCCACCCACCCACCCACACACCCACACACACACACACACACACACACACACACACACACACACACACCACTCTCCCAGATGAACGTGCAGCCGACACAATAAGCAGCGGGGAGGTCATCCCATTGTGTATTGGCAGAAAATGGATTAGCTGAACTACAGCGTGAAGTATATGCAAAACAAGAGCACGCTGCCAATGACGGAATATAGAGCACAACTGTAGTAGAAGAAGAAAAAAAAAAAAAAAAAGGATAACTGAAATATACATAATCTTCCCTCTGGCTATTGTGTCAAAGGCAGATTATTTGCATGAATGCATATAAACCCGTACGACAAGTTTATGAGAGAACTGCATGACAGGGTTACGCTATAAAAGCGCAGGGGGGAGCTCAGCCCGGGGGCGTTTTTATTAGTATTCATACGTATTAATCCAGAAAAACAGAACCGCTAGACGAAAAGAGAAAGATTTATTTGACCGTTTCTCCTGTCTGAAGAAAGCTCCTTCGAACTTCGAACTGTGCAACGGTCAACGGTCATTTAAGATAAGGTAAGTTTAGAGGAAAACAAACACACGCTGCACGCGGCCCCTCGAGGCGCAAACCCGGTCAAACTTGAATTACTGAGCGAGACGGAGGACGATTTATACAGAGGGCTTGAAAGTAAAAAACAAAGGAAAAAAAAACCCAACTACTTTTTCCATTCCATTTAAAGTTATAGCTGCATCGCTATTGTTCTTATCCTTTGATCTAGAAAAAATTAAAGTACATTTTTTTAATCTCATTATACAGGTTTTGGTTTTTTTTTGATCAGTTGTCTTTCAGTTTTTTTTTCCCTTTAATTCATTATTAAGTGGTTATTTTATCCTTGGATTAAAAAAATATATAAATCCTCCTTTATATTGGAAAGAAATGAGCAAGTGGATGTGCTCATTTTATAAGAAATAGACGGGCAGGCATATTACGCGGTACATCCGTCACAAGGCGTTAGGATGTCAATGCGACGCTGTGTTCAGTGGAGGGCAAAACGCTGTCTAATGTGCCGATTCTACACTATTATTGACATCCGTGATTAGCGTCACACGTTCCAGTTAATGATCATCATCTTTCATAAAACCACTGTCCCCGCGCCGCGTGACCTGGTCATTTGCTGACGGGTAAAGAGGCCATTGTATGCATCTTTCAACCGTCCGTCCTCCTCGGTGTGAAAACGAGGCCCGCGGCGACGCTTCTCAGCCTCTGGCCGCGGACCGTGGAACACCCTGAGTCGGAGCGCTTCGGCTCCTCATTCCCACCCCACGCCGGCCGCTCCGCTTTGCGGCACTTCCGAGTACTTGCGCGGGCTCCGCGGGAAGACGCGCAGCGCCGGCGGCCCATTTCGGAGTCAAGCCGTCGGATTCTGCTCATCCTTTCTAAGTCGAGTCGGTTCTGTGCCATAAAAGTGGGACAGCGGTCTCTGCCTGTGCCCGAGGGAAGGTTTTTTTTTCCAGCTTGCAGAGCATAACATTTGGAAATACATTACATTACCCTACATTTTTACTGTTATGATAAATAGGAAGCTAGAGACCAGCAGAGACATAGTCACAGAAGCATTGTGATCCCTGAAAGCTGGAAAGTTTATACAAAAATAATAACAACATAAAAGGCAGGGCCGGGGGAGTTGTTTCCACCTCAGTAGTTTGGCTGTAACCTCCAATTATAACCACATACGGTATTTATAAACCCTGTTGTGTGTAATTCAATTCACTGTGTATAAACACTGGATGTAAAATGTGTAACCAATCGAAATATGACGCTGGTGTGTCTGCGACGCTGCAAGAATGCTGTGTGGGGTTTTTTTTTGCCTTTGAGGGTTTCCATAGTTTTGAATAAACACCGAGTTGCAGGTTGATCATTTATTAGGCATAATAATATAACGCATTAGGCCCCATGTGCAGCTACAGAGTGTCCATGATTGGTCAGATGACTCACGCTGCCAAGTGAATAACATGTATGTATGTATGTATGTATGTATATCTAATAACAGCGACGTTTTTCAACTCGTTTGTTGTGTTCACCCAACATAGGGATCACTTTTGCTGAATTTGAAAAAAATTCTACATTGTATACAGACTAACTAAATCCTATTCTCCTCTCCATGCTGCAAAATAAATCATGCAAACGCTCCCATAGCTTTCAGAAGTGACGCACAATTAAGTGGTTATCTCAGGGGTGGGCAAACTTTTAGGCTCGAGGGCCACATTTCGTTTTTTTTTAAACTGACCGGCGGGCCAGGGCGTTCGTAGATGAGGTGAAAAATGAGCAAGCATTAAGTGTAAAATACATGTGAAATCTATTTCCTCTTATCCCACTTTTTTTGTTAATAAGTTCATTTTTAAATTAAAAAAATACAACAACTCACCATTGATGGATTGAATGAGAACAGTGTTGCTGGTCACCCATTTTTGTCAGCGCGCCAAAATCTGGTGCCATTTTCGTTGTGGAAATTCGTAGGACAGCGCTCAGGTGTTCAAGTTCAAGTTCAAGTTCAAGAGGTTATTCGTCACAAACATATAATTACGGTCATACATATATGTGGTGAAATGTCACGACACCCGGAGATTACGCACAATAAGCTCTGGTAAGCTGGGCTCTGTGGCGTGTTTTGTTTATGTTCATCGCACTCAACGTCACACACGTAGGCAGAGCCAAATAACAGCAGCCTCTCCTGTGCCAACTGTCAGGTGTTTGAAAACTTTGTCTCATTCAGCTGAAGCACGAAACATTCTAGTTTGACGGAGTTGAACTTCTCCTTTAGGACAGAGTCAGACTGGAGATCAATCGGCTCCGGCTGTAATTCCTGCGGTGCCGCCTAGAAATCCAATGACAGGGGACGTGACCCCAGCTGAAGTGACTTCTCAGACTTTTCAAAATCGGACGAGCGACGGCAGAATTCTCCGTGCGAGGTCGTCCAGCGATTTACTGCATTTGCTGGCATGTCGGGGGGCTCCGTTCAGCGGCGCCGGCGTGGGGGAAATGCGCAAATGAGTTGTTTGTCATTTGTTTTTCAGAGAACAAAGTCAATATTACCTTGAGGGCTTTCACGTTTGAATGCATGTCGAATACAAACTGATCTTTCCCGCTGCAGCTTCACGTTCGGCTCATTCACGTTTGCCAGTGTGTCCACAGCGAACGCCAAACCTCAAAGCCGGTCTGCGTCTTTCAGCCCGGGAAAATCATCGGCTTTCCCCATTAACTCCAAAGAAATGAGCCAATCTCCCCTCTGAGTCCCCACACTCGCTGACTCGCTTGATCGAAATACAGTAAAAAAATAATCTGCAGTACAATCTTTGTTGAAACTCGCTGTCAATTTTGCGCTTTTTTTTGTCCGCCCATTTCGTTATGGGTGACGCATACCTGACGATCAGGTAAAGTGAAGGAGAGTGACTCGACATCAGAGAAGGCCCGGCAATGCGGTGGTACCATCTGGTACCATTGAGTATTACAGGAAAATAACAGTGAAATGAATACTACAAATTTAAATATATTATAGGATTGTTGTTTATGTAAATGCCTTGCGGGCCGGATTAAACAGCGCCGGCCCGCAGTTTGCCCACACCTGGGTTCTCCATGTGTTGAAGAGGGGTCATTTTTTGTTTTCTCGGGCTGTGAGCTCCACCCATCGCTGCACCCTGGTGTAGAACTGATACCAGACCTGACGGCCCTGTTTAACGGCTGGAGGGGATGTCTACCTATCTGTTCATCGCTTTATCATTTGTTCTTGTACTGAAAGACACGCTCAACTTGGGCTACACCCAATATCAGCATATTGTTTATCTGATATTGTATATGGTGATGTGATCATTGTTAGGAACTACAAAACCCTTTGAATATTCAATGACAGACATTCCCCATCATCATGGCGTCAAGAGTACACAAAGTTCCCGAAAAGCCGATCTAACCATAGTGCAATGGGAAAACCTTGATATGAGTTAAGGAATGAGGATTGTGATTGTATCATTGTACCAACAGTAGTCCACCGCAGGGTCAACCTGTGGCCATACTGCATGACTCCGTAATATTGATGGAATCACATCAAAATGTCCTTTCATCTAACCTGTTAATGCTTCATTCATAATTAGGTCTATTATGCAGAAAGTTACATCATGATTCAATTTCAGGTTTACTGCCCATTTGTCTAGGTTTAATCTAAAATCAAGTCGTTCAAAATGAAATGGAAGCAATTTAATGCAAAGCGACGGGAACGCAAGGTGTCCGGAGGCCGCCCCTCGAAGAAATCATCCGAATTCCATCCAGAGGAAGCAGGAAATGGGACAAACGTGCAGGATCAATTTCTGCAAAATACAAAGACTTTCTCTATAGAATCAGCCAACTACTTCCTTGAAGGATCACCCCAGTGACCTCTTTGCCAAACCCCTGGGTTTTCACTGCCTTCCAGGTAGCCTATCTCAGTTCGTAAAGAAAGATGTGCGTGTGTTTGACTAGGGTGGGGAATCGATACCATTTTATCAGTGGCAGTCCCTTACACAATTTCATGGAATTAAAAAAAAAAAAACATACACCCTATTTTACACCAACACTGTACACTTTCTTTGTCAAATAATTTCTTCTTCTGGATTAAATTCCCTGCTTCACAGAAAGCAAAGAATAAATAAAAAATAAAAAATAAAAATTAAAAAAGCTTCTCCTCCTTGTTGTCTTAAAAAAAAATTTGGCCCAAGATTCCAGGATGAGGCTATAGCCTGGTGATGTAGTCTCTGGCCTTCCAACAATGGACAATGGAAGGGGTTAGAGCCGGGGGTGCGGGCGGGCCTCGGCCTTTCAGCCGCGGGGATCAGGCCGAGAATGACCAGACGGAGCTAAAAGACAGAGGCCGACGGCGTCTTGGGCGGGTCATGTGAGCAAGCGGTCAAAGGGAGTTGCGCCGGGGAGGGTGTACAGGAGGAACACTGGGGCTGCTGTGTCCGATAACAGCTTTTCGGGGACATAAAAAAAAAAGGGGTCGTACACACACACACACACACACACACACACACACACACACACACACACACACACACACACACACACACACACACACACACACACACACACACACACACACACACACACGAATAAGACATCATTTAACTTCTTGTAATCTAGGATCGCTCCAAAGAGGAGACCGTTTAGGGCTCTGATCCATGGTAACATTTTGGCAATTAATGGAATTCAACGCATTCTCCGAACAGAAACCCCACCCCACCCCACCCCCGCTTTTTTTTTTTTGAATAGAACAGCACTAGAATACTTTTCATGCCCAGGTTTCTGAGAATAACTGCTCTATGACTCAGCATCGTTGTGTTCTGTCAGGAAATACCACAGGACACTGGAGACATGCCAGCCATGTTGTAACCACATATACATATACACACACTCACTCACACACACACAGTTCTCAATGTGGGGTCCTTTAAGAAGTTTCGGGGGTAGAAAGTATCGTGACAACCGTTTTGATCAGTTTCGCAGTTATCTCCACAACTATAGTATAGACCGGTATGGACGTTTGGACTAAATCCTATCTTCCAATGAACATCTCCTTGAATTGGAACAAAGACAAATGTTGTATCAAATGGGCTCAGTGGCCCCACGCAGGGAGGTCCACGAGCCTAGGACACCCTGAGGGCGCGTCTTTGGGCGGAACGTGGGGGCCTGAGGTCTCCACAGCCCTGGTGTGAAACGAAGCTTCCCCCTGGTTTGTTTTGTTTTTGAAAGGAGGTTGTTTGCTGCTCTTCGTTTCATTTTTGTCAGTTTGCGTCGTGGCCACCTCAGTGGAACCACAAGAAGACCCAGGCAGCTTATCGGCTGGACGTAACCAAGTCATACAATGCAGGGGGGGGGGGGGAGTTGGAAAGATGTGTTTGTTGTCGTTTTTTGCTTGTTATTGAGTTGATCGAGAAAACGGACGTCACAGTTAATGTTGTGTCAGTCCTTATTTTACAATTATTCCAGGGTGTTGTACTGGTGATTTTTTTGTTTGTTTGTCTGTGTTTGGTGAGGTGCTGTACAACTCCCGGAACAGTCTCTCCACGGGCGCACTTTGTTTTTTTTTACCTGCGATCGTACGCGCCGGTGTGTCACGTGACCGAATACGAGCGCCCTTCGTGACGTCACGCCTCGTTGCGTAACAAAGCCGAGCGCCTCATTGTGGCGACCCAAACAGAAGCCATTTGCATAATTCATGGCAGTGTTACTCCATTCCGGCGCCGCCGCCTCGTACGGAGAGAGGGGGACGGACGCGCGGCGCGGAGTCCGGCGCTGCCCGAACACTGTTAGACTGAAGTGACCGCCGCGGGTCAGACAAACAGACGCACATCACAACGGGAGAGTTTTCATTTACCCCACTGCCACGGCGCGTGTCCTCGGCGTCCTCCTCGCGTTTGTGCGCAGCTGCTCCGGAGGACGAGGCTCTGGTCGGCGCCGTCGCGGCGCACTGACAACCCCGCAACAAGGCGGAACGGAGCGCTCCCCGGCACCTGTTTGCTCCGCGAGCAGTCCCCGCGCCGCCGTACGCTCCGGCCGCGACTCCGCGGAGGCTCCTGGGGTCGAGGCGGTTCGGGTCCGTGGCCGCGAAACCGGTAGAGCCCCACTTTCCGACGGCGGCGGCCGGGCTCCCCCCCCAGTCCCCGTCCCCGTGGCCGTGCCCCCGGCGGCGCGGGGATGTACACAAAGCCCGGCCACAGTGGAGCGCGGACTCACCGGGCACGATCCACGCACCGTCCTTTAGTCCTCTCGCCGTGACTTGGGCTAAGCCCGACGGTTTGAACACCCGAGGCAGCCTCGACGCTCGGCACAAAAACATCGTCCTGGAGGTAACCGACTCACACACGGATCGGGTAAATCGGCCGAACAACTAAAACGCCGCGGCTGGAAGTTGCAGTGTGCATGCCGGCCGGTGCCTCATCTCCATGGAGTCCCATTGCCAGATAATGATCCGCAGCCAATAAGGGTGGACGCGGCAGTGCACACTGTTTACGCAGCAGCGGGGGGAGGCGGGTACTTAAAGGTATAACCCTTTATAATGACATTAACCTTGTAAACACACTTAAAGGACTAAGGGCACTAGTTAGTGAGGTTCTGTAAAGAACGGGGGTGGCGCCGGTGGAAGAGGCGGGCATGGGCGGTGAGAACCTGTTATTTGGGGTCTCTAAGTCAAGGAAACATACAAAGATAAGTAACCGTTTACTTCACGGATGAGGGGAAAAAAAAAAGTTGGGCAATGCAAGTTTCCATGCACTGCACAGCACATTTCATACTCAAGGGCAATTCAAGGTGCTTCAAGGCATAAGAACATGATATACAAGCAAAGAAGAATAGAAAAATGGCAGGAATTGAATCATCGCCAGCTTGGGTCGTGGCTCCAGCCTACACGTTTAAACATCGCAGGGTTTTTTTTACGTTCCAATTTAAGATATAGAGTATAGAGTCCTTCTTTCGTCTTGCCCGTTTACCAGTTTAGCACTGGGCAGGAAGTGGAGGCAGGAACTGTGCCGCGTGCACAAAAAAAAAAAAAAAATGCATTTGCAGTCTCGCAACGCAATGCAAGCCGCACTGCGGTAGTAGGTCGGCCGTAGGTTCAATTCGGGACTGTGTTGTTCCTTCTGTATTCTCTTCACAATATGTCAGCGCACCAAACAAAGCCAGATTTTCAGATCGCGAACGTAAGAGCGCATTTTCACCAGATTTACAGCGTGTCCGCGGAACGGCTGTGCTCCGCTGTGAAAGGACCTGGAATCCGGACGGTGGAATCAAGAAATCACAGTGGCTGGGGACAACCTCTCCGTGCCTGGTTACCAGGGAAGAGGGAGCGGATTTCCGCCTCATCGCTGTTGAGCCGGAGGTACTTCTGGGGCCGTTCAGGCTTTTAAATCAGCAGGGCGAGCGTTTACCGGGTTCGGGCTACCTGTGGACAGTGGGAGGTAGAGTTGAGTAATACGCATAACTATTGTCGGCTATGTTGTTCTTCCGTACAACCTGACTGAGGGCAAGCAAATACAGGTAGTCTGCAACACGGAAATAACGTTACCACTAAACGTGTCTGGTGTTTCGCTGCTCTTGTGAGAAGGCCCAGATACGCGCTGTAACAGATAAGACGATTCTACTAGAATGTCAAACTGTGATGACATCGGTATGTACTGCAGGTTGAAATAGCTGGAGATCGACGTCAGTCAAAAATAATGCAACAGCCAAGTCATCTGAGAAGTTACTTTATGCTCAGGGGTGGGAATACAAGAGGAGGGCATTTTAGAACCAGCGCAAGCTACTGAAAAGTGGGAAGGTTACTGGGTTGGATTTTTTTTGTTCGAGAAAACTGAAAAAGAACAGCTGCGGGAACAGCTTTCTTCTTGATCCTCACTGTGCGGGGAAAGCCAATACCGGGAGGTTAAGCCTCAGGCGTTTCTTTATTACCTGCCTTGTCCATCCAGGTCTCTGTGAGGAACATACAGTCAGGATTGTTTTTGGGAGTTACATCTCTAAAGTCTTATTGCTCATGGACCTGAACTTTAAAGGTTGCAAACTTCAACAAAAGTGGGGGGAACTACGGTTACGAGTTGCAGTTGTCTTAATGCGAGTAACTTGATACAATTCCTACTATTGCTCTTAAGAGAGAGCAGAGATTTGACAGGGAAAGGGGCCAGAGCGGTGAGGTTCTCCGCGCACAATGGCACAGTCCAGGCTACTCTGCTTCGTGTAAATATTCTAAATATAGTATCCTCCCGTCATCGTCCTTCCTGTTTTACAAATCGGTGGAATATCTCATCTTCGTTGTCGCTCTCTTCTCGTTTCTCTTCTGTATTTTATTCACTATTCTATTCAGATTCTCCACGTAGAAGTGGTTGACAACGCATGGTGGCCGGAATATGAGAGACTTTTTGTTTAATGACATATGACCGCTGGACACCAGGGAGAGAAGGGGAAAAAAAAAACAGGGAAGTTGGTGAGAGAGAAAGAGTTAAAGTGAGCGAGCGAGCGAGGTAGAGCGAGAGAGGGATTTGGCAGACAGACACTAAAAGCATATGCAGATGTTGCTTGAGCTGTAGAAAGACGTGTTCCTCAACTTTTTTTCCCCTCAGCTTGCCTTTCGTCCTTATTTTAGTATTCAGACTGTGCTGGACCACCCAAGCACATGCACACGTTTCTTTTTTTTCCCCCCCAGCAATCTTTTCACTCTGTATACAGTATATTTCACCTTCTATGTATTTCTTGTATTATATATTTCCTTGATGTCATCATTATATGTATTTATTATTTTGCAGACGTGAATTCAATTGGTGACAAAGATTAGACCTTTGTAAAGTCTTTCAGCTCAAGAAATAAGTGGTCCCCATTGGAGAAATGGGGGGATGGTAGCTCAGGAGGTAGAGCTGGTCGTCTAGTGATCTAAAGGTTGCTGGTGGGATCCCAGGCTCCTCCTGCTAGCATGCTGTAGTGTCCTTGAGCAAGACACTTAACCCCTAATTGCTCCTGATGGCTGCGTCCGTCGGTGTTTGAATAATTGTAAGTCGCTTTGGATAAAAGCGTCTGCTAAATGCAATGTAATGTAATGTAAAAACTGTTATATATTATCCCCTCAAAAAAAGTTTCCTTACAATTTTACCGTTTTGTTTTTTTCTTAAAGCCTTTCACACCCATTACTGTACACACACTCAGCCGTCACCACGCTTGTCCTTTCCTGACCTTTAATTGCAAGCAGCATCAGCAAATATTTCAGCGGTTTTCTCAAAAGCCCTGTGACAGTCTTAGATAACAGACAGGAGCTTGTTATAAAGAATAAAGCAGGACCTTACTCGTACCCTCACCAACATTTATATCCCTCAATTCTCCGAAACAGTTTTCCATACAGTATATTTCCCAAAAAGGATCTGTTTACAACGTTCAAGATTCATGAGAATTCACTGAGCTGCCGGAATGAGCAGAAGTGAGAATGAGAGAAATGAAGGCATGTATTAATTTTTTTTTGTAGATGTACACTCTTTGCTCTTTCATCGAATCCAATTATGAACTATAAAGGTGATGACGTCACCGCATTTAACACATTGCACGGTTAGGTGAAGAGTTACTGTATGTACACTAAAGGAAACAAGCAGAGTCCCAGTGTCTTGTATGAACAAAGCTTAACAAAGTCAAAATGATTCAATCCGATCTTCATGGTAGAAGCCATTAATCACCATCTACATTTACGTTTAGTCATTTAGCATCAAAATTGATCCTTAATTTATTCTTTAAAGAAAACAGCTTTCCTCCAAAATGACAAAAGGTCATGAATTCCACTGGTCTGGTTCTGGGAATCAGGCTTGGCTTTGTCCATCCATTCTTCCAGGGGAACCTTCTCGTCCTTTTTGATTGAATTAGAAGAGAAGTGAATAGCTGTGTCCTTCTCTTGGCACGAGTCCACTTCTCTGCCCCTCGCTGAGTGTTTGCCCTAGCGTGCCGCCAT
This sequence comes from Zeus faber, assembly GCF_960531495.2. Lineage (NCBI taxonomy): Eukaryota > Metazoa > Chordata > Actinopteri > Zeiformes > Zeidae > Zeus > Zeus faber. The sequence goes on from NC_137192.1 coordinate 18,691,562, forward strand.
CAGCCCTAAATTTCCACTCCCCCCTTATTCCATAAATTCATCCATCCATCCATCCATCCATCCATCCAGCCATTCTTCCATGAAAACATACATACTTACACACATTCCGGCACACATGCATGTGTTTCTAGGGGCAATAACTCACTGTTATTCTACACCACTTCCAACCCTTCCTCCATGCCCCCAATTCACCACGGAGCCCGTCTCCCTCCCGGCATCTCCCCAATCCATCCCACCCTCTATGAATCCTCCCGGAGTTTGTCGGGGTAGTCAATGTCTTTATGCTACAGCTGGCACCGCTCCTCTTCGCTCTCCATTGAAGAGCAGCCGAGGGCCTGAAGGAGCGGGGACCGAGCCAGCTGGCTGGGTCTGAATGTGGCCAGCGGAGGCCAGTGTGTACGCCGCTGGCACAATGCGAAGGCCAGGGCACACAGATGGAGAGAAGCAAAGTCTGGATCGTGTGTTTCAGTAACTGTTGCCTTCCTCTCTGTCTATATTCCTTGGAAGTTCTGGGGCGGGAGCCATGTGCAGAGTCGATCTTTCAATCGCACATTTGTCCGGCCAGAGAGAAAAGGCCAACTTAATATTTGACAAATATGCGGCGCATACATGATTAATATTTGGATTTCATATCCAGCAGCTTTGTTTTGTGGAAGCGTAATGCATAACACCTCACTGATGATTGCAGTTACTCTGTAAAATATCACAAATTTGTTCCCGGGGGGAAAAAAACCCCAAGAAACACCTTTGCGGTGGGTCCTAGAGATGTTGACCCACCGTGACCCTGGCAGCTAGTAAATTAGAGGAAGTTCTGTCAGAAGTGGAGAGAGGGAAGGACGCAAACAGAGTCAATGAATCACACAAAGCTGAGCCAAGGCACTCCAGCTGTGCACTGAAGGATGGTCCGGCCCGGCACAGAAAGGCCTTTATGAGGAGGGTTTAAGGGCAGGCAAAACCAACAAGGGAGGTACACATTAGTTCAGAGCATCCAATATGTGGCTGTGAACTACAACTTCAGCCACAACATTAAAACCACCTGCCTAATATTGTGTAGGTCCCCCCTTCATGCCGCTAAAACAGCTCTGACCCGTGGAGGCGTGGACTCCACAAGACCTCTGAAGGTGTCCTGTGGTATCTGGCACCAAGACGTTAGCAGCAGATCTTTTAAGTCCTGGAAGTTGCGAGGTGGAGCCCCCATGGGTCGGGCTTGTTGTTCCAGCACATCCCACAGATGCGCGATCAGATTGAGATCTGGGGAATTTGGAGGCCACGTCACACCATGAACTCTTTGTCATGTACCTCAAACGATTACTTTACATTTTTTGAAGTGTGGCAGGGCACATTATCCTGCTGAAAGAGACCACTGCCATTAGGGAATACTGTTGATATGGAGGGGTGTACTTGGTCTGTGGTACGTGTCAAAGTAACATCCACATGAATGCCAAGACAATGTTTCCCACCAGAACATTGTCCAGAGCAACACACTGCCTCTGCCGGCTTGCCTTCTTCCCATAGTGCATCCTGGTGCCATTTCTTCCCCATGTAAACGACGTAACACACTCCCGACATGATGTAGAAGAAAATGCAATTCATCAGACCGGGACACCTTCCGTTGCTTCATGGTCCGGTTCTGATGCTCACATGTCCATTGTAACCACTTTCGGTGGTGGACAGGGGTCATCATGGACACTCTGACCAGTCTCCAGCTACACAGCCCCATACACATCAAGCTGTGATGCACTGTGTGTTCTGACTCCTTTCTATCACAGCAGCCTTAACTTCTTCAGCAATTTGTGCTACAGTAGCTCTTCTGTGGGATCTGACCAGACGGGCTAGATGTCTCTCCCCACGCACATCACTGAAGTCTTTGGCGCCCATGACGCTGTCCCTGGTTCACTGGTTGTCCTTCCACTTTTGGTAGGTACTAACCACTGCATACTGGGAACACAACACAAGACCTGCTGTTTAGGAGATGCTCTGACCCAGTCGTCTAGCTGTCACAATTTGACCCTTGTCAAAGTGGCTCAGATCCTTACGCTTGCCCATTTTTCCTGCTACCAACACATCAACTACAAGAACTGACTTGACTTGCTGCCTAATGTATCCCACCCCTTGACAGGTGCCATTGGAACGAGATGAGCAATGTTATTCACTTCACCTGTCAGTGGTTTTAATGTTGTGGCTGATCAGTGTATATTGTTGGTTTCACCTTAAATGGCTTAATGTGTTATTTGTACAAAATGTCCAGCTTTGCTATTTGTTGTTGTGTTGTAGCTACGCTGCAGAATGCCGCGAAGGCTATACACTTACACTGCAGAAAATATGAATCTGAAACAAATCTAAAAAGCTGGCAGAGCACTTTAAACTACTTTGCTCTCACGTGTCGCATCAAGCATGCTATTTTTGAGAGCTGAGGTAAATAAATTAATAAAAGACTAATAGAGATGGTGTGGTTTCCATCTTCCAGAAGGCGTGAACAATATAACGCAACAACACTCCATCACTTTGTTCCAAACCGATGGTATTTGAAGGTTTTTAAGGCCGAAGCTATAACACTGAATAACAATGACAGTAATTCGAGAAGACAATTTAAATTTCTCAAAATATACAATTTATTCAAAATATGTTAATGCAACCATCAGGATTTTCCAGTAATTACAAAATCAGTAGTTTCACTTCTTAATAATCATTTCCTCACTGACACAAAGGCTTACAGTGAGACACAAGCCCTGATAGATAAAATCAGAATAATGCAGGTTACTGTTCATTTTGAAGAACTAACTACTGTCTCTCTGGCAAAGCAACAGTCAATATTAACCAGGTTGTGGTTTAGAATTGAGAATGCCGTCATTTCATTTCTCGAGAACGTCATTCTAATTGGAAATACAACAAGTAAATACAAATTAGACATTAGAAATCTCAGTTGGAGTAGGGCAGCCAGGATTTAAATAAGATTAAATGATCTCAAATTTGTTTTTTACTGAGTAATGCACCAAAAATAGGGCAAATTGTATATTTTGTTTGATTTGATGAAGTGAAATAGAACATTTTCATTCATAATTATTTTGGATACCAAGTTTTGCCTCGAAATTGACAAACTGACAAACAATCTCCTATTTAATTGTGAATGAAAAGCCTTGTTATATGAAGTGAAATTAATCATTTGAATCACAACGCCTTCCATTCAGTTTTGGAATTTAGAGGTACAGGAGAGTTCTGAAGGGACTCCTTGTTTACCCCCCAACTACAAGTCAGATTTGTTTCATGTTTCTACCGAATGACAAACACATATAAATGCAGCTTACTGGAACTGATAAATGGCTGACCATACAAAGTTATTTACAAAATCCTCTGTATACAAATTAAACACTGTACAATAAGTTATGTGGGGATGAAGTGGTAGTGGCAAAGCAACAAAAAAAAGAAATCACATTAAGACGGGGCTCACAATGAAACTCACACATTTCGATTTCTTTTTTTTTTTTTTTAACATTAAAGGGGACCTATTATGCTTTTCCTTATTTTTGTCATATATATAATGTTACGATGTCGGATGTTCATATGAGACCTGGCCAAAGTGTCAAATAATGAGGTAAACTAATGACAAAGTCATTCGCTGTGAACAAAACACTGAGACTTCCCACCGCTCTGAGCGCTGCTTTTCAAAGTCTTTTTCTACGCTCAACAGCTGACGTCAGCTCATCACAGATTTCTCTATGTGGCCATTACATCCGCTGTGCGTTTCTCCAAACAACACCAATACAAATAGTGTGTTTTTATTGTAGATGTATTTATTTATTTTTTTCAACGTTTACATGAAGAAAGAAATGCCTGCGTGTGAGACAGCGTCCCCGTGCGGTGTCTCCCACAAGTTGAGAGCACGGTGACGAAAGTCGGAACAAACTTTTAAATGAGGCCTCGTAGATTAATGAGTGAAGATTCAGGAACTGGGTTGATTATTTCTCGCCTCAGATTTGTTCAGAAACAGATTTTGGCGAAATCAGTGAAAGTTATAGAGTAAAAAGACCCGGAAGGCATGCTCAAACGCCATTGGCTCATATAACTCGTGGCCTCAGGAGGGTGGCTCCACCCGCTGAAACAGAGCTTCACAAACACAATAGATTTAGAGGCATGATAGAATGGCTCTAATGCATAATCTCAGTGGTATTTTCCGCAGAAATCTCCCAAAACATGTTTCGGGGACCTCAGAGACTGTATACTAACTTGTGTAAAAAAAAAGGAGCATAATAGGTCCACTTTAAGACACTTTGGCACTCATTGAAATTCCGAGCAAATATTAGTTTAGGTGAGCAAAGACAACAACAAAAAAGTTGTATTCCATTTCTATTTTGTCAATGTTGACCTGGAGCTTTTCAGGTTTTGTAAAGATCAAATGGCGGCCTTGTAAGGCTACACACCGATCAGCGTGAGCTAATGTATATTATGGTCGAAGTCATCTTTAAATTATGTCATTCATTTATATCTTAATAAGATAAGATCATTTTTGTACTTCATGTATACTAGAAACATTATAGTATTCCCAGAAACACATTATAGTATCCCTAGAAACACATAACAGTATTCCTAGAAACACATTATAGTATCCTTAGAAACACATTACAGTATTCCTCGGAGCCTAATTTGCATCTTTTATTTTCGACATGGGAACAGTGAACGGAAGAAGACAGCTATAACGCTGTAGCCTGGAATGTTTCTCAGGAAATTCGACGTGGTGGCATGGCCTGGCATTGTGTGTCTCCAACACATATCATTTGTATACATGAAGTGGATCGTAAACACAAACTAACCTTTGTTCCATTTGAGAAGGTGCTTTACTGGATGAATAACCAGCTCATCGTATATTGCATTCACTCTGCACATCATCCAAATAATAAATACACTCAACTTTACAACTCATAGCACAACCCATTATCATCATAAATAGACAACTAAAAACTGTACAGTATTATTTAAACAATGTTTGCTTAAATTATATGGGCAAGCACAATACGGAGTGTGTACAGTCTAAAACCTTTGTCAGTGTAGGTGCGATATAGAGTGACGGTGACAAAAAAGTGTACAGTTAAACGCTCAAACACTAGTGCTGTATTGTATTGTTTTTTCTTTCGGAGCCTCCCGCGTCGCGGGGTGTACGCTTCCTGAATTCTCTTAACACTGTTTTATGGCATTCCTTCCCTTCACACAGACAGGCAGCATTTCATTGCGGAGGGAAAAATCCAAAAATATTTCACTCTCTTTTGCTCCGTAATTCTGTTTGTGTTCTACAGTATGATACGTGGCGACGCGCCCTGACCTCCCACCGTGCCCGATCAGCATGCGAGCCAACGACAGGAATGTGGCCTGGGGGCCGAGGACCGTGGTTTGACCACGTTGTGACCCTTTACCAAGAGAAGAGAAAAATAGTAAAACACTGGATTATATGTAGCAGAAAACACGGCATCCATTTGTAATCTCCTTCTTTAAAGGGCCAATGTAAACAGAATTGAATTTTAGCCAGTTTCATTGTCAGCACAAATTGATGATCCCTGACCCTTTTCCTGATGATAGCTCACATTTGTAGATTACTGTCACCTTGACCAAAAATATTTTTCACTGTAGAACTGTACAGTAGTAGTACTGTAAATTGAAGTCAGGTCTCTCACCATATCGCTCCAATTTGCCAAAATCCAAAAATGGAGAAAATATTCAATATCAGATATCATTAGGAGAATATTCAGGGATAATGTAAAATGTGTGTAAACGGGCCAAAACTCAATTTGACACCAGTATGGCCATTCGACGGGCAGCAAAGAGTATATTATTCCCATTGCATTTCAATTGTGTACCCCTTTGAGGCTCACAAACCCTCATTCAGATTGCCAGCGCTGCCCGGGGACATCAGACGCAGGAAATGCGCCTCCGTCACTCCTTCCTTCCATCCATAGTTAAAACGGAATTTGAATCCCCAAGGGATTGACATGGGAGCAGAAAATGCCGTGTTTATCTGACGTGTAACACGGGAATCAGTTTAGATGTTTATGATAAAGGTCGGCAATTTTAAGGTACAAGATGGAGTCACAAAGACAAACATCGAACACACAATGACAGGATCACTATCCTGCTCCTCCGCAGCAGGCAAGGCCCACAATTTCTTTAGCAATAACTTCTAATGGAAGGGAGGCACAATGTGCCAAAAACAGGAATTAGCTGCATTCTGGCTTTCCTTCCTCTTTATCGCCTTGTCAAACAAATACCGTGGGACGAGGGTCGGCTAAATTCCAAATTAAAGAACGGTTCCTGATCACTTTTTTTTTTTTTTTGGCAAGGAGAAGCGCAGTTGAAGAACTGAGTACGGAAACAAGTTTTTATAAAGACTGGCTTCATCCAAATCTAGTGCATCGCATGACCTTCCTACCTTCCTCCCTCCTTCCCTCCTTCCTTCCTTCCTTCCTCTCCTTCCTCCTGACGTACCTCCCCCGCCTCCTCTACAGGTATGTGCAATCATTTCCTGTCCTCTCAACAGTCCAAGGGTTACAGTGCTACGACACACAGCAGCAGGTCCTCGTCTTGGGCAGCTCCTCCTCCAGCGGCTGTTTGAGCCGCAGGATGGGCGGGTCGCCGCTGGCCGGCGTGTAGTAAACTGCGCTGCCGTTGGAGGAGACCAGCGGCATGCGGGGGTCCTCCGAGAGCGACTTGGCGTCGGCGAAGGAGTCCGTGGAGCCGTTGCCGAGGTGGCCGCTGAACAGCGGGTGGTGCAGCAGCTTGGCGGCGGCCCGCTGCTTCTTCAGCTCCGAGAGAGTCTGGGCGCGCTCCCTGGGCCACGCCTCCTCGTGGGCGGGGACGGCCGCGCCCTTGCTGTCGGCGGGCGGGGCGCTGCCGTTGGAGGGGGGCTGCGCGGGCGCGGACGCCGTCGTGGAGACGAGGCCATTCTGTTTGCTGCCGTTGCCGTCTTTAAGGATGGTGGGTAACTTGGGCGTGTCTGGCGCCGCTACAACGGGCTTGATCTGCGGTGGCACGTCAATAAGGATTAGATTAATCTCTCCGTAAATCTTCCCTTCAGAACGCTAAAATACCTGAACATCCTATTCACGGGAAGCGCAGATAAACACGGGGTGTCAGGGAACGTCTCTTGATGGGTCTATGTTGTGATATTAGTTTTGCATAAGAATTAAACTGCAGAAGTAAATCATGACACAATTAGTCACAATCGTAACATAATCGCCTGATTGAAATCATTTCGCTCAATTGTTAGACTATGATTATATTATAATTATGTCTTTTAACCAAATAGCAGAGGAATATCCAACCAATGGGAGAAATGTTGCAACAAATGAAAAGCTACTTATTGTGTGTTTCCATCACTTGGGTTGAGGGTTAGGTTTAGCTTTTCCTCATAAGGTGGATAATGACACTTTTGCAGGCTCATACTTTGATAGTGGCAAAAAAATTACAAAAATAATTACCAGTAATTCATTAGTTGCAAGTATTGTTATAACAATTAATCGTCGGCTAAACCGTCGTAATCGTGACAGCCCTAGACAATCATAGTTACGGTGCTCGCTCTTCAGCCATTAGTCTCAATTTCCAGACAGTCTTTCCAAGCGGGAGTTCAACATGGTGGCTGGACACTCACGTTGACGACCTGGCTGTTCTCCTGCTCTGACTCTTTCTCCTGCTGCTGCTCCTCCCTCCCTCCTCGCCACACGATGGCCTCCGTCTCGTACTCCTTGCGACACAGGTTGTGTCGGTCCGACAGGCTGGCTCGCCGCACCACCTTCCTGTGGACACACGGGGGGGGACACCTGGTTTCTCGGTGGGAAAGGGGACGCGAAACCGTAGAAAATAATCTTCCCTAATACAACTACTTCATCATGTATGTTGAGGGGCTTTCAACCATTTAACTTCCAATCCCCATCTCCGAGTATAACCAGAAATGTAAAACTTAATGTAATCTTTCATCCTTATGTATAGGCCTATACCAGCCTTGTAAGCAAACATGGAAAAGATAGACCTACAGCTGAAACAATGATACAGGATAATCTAGTTAAGAAAAGATTGGGGAAAAATGTTATAACGAGTCCTTGTGAGAGAAGAAAGTGAGAAAAGTAATATTATTACAACTATTATTATTCCTATTGTTTTTAATTTTTATTATTATTATTATTAGTAGTAGTACTAGTAGTAGTAGAAGTAGTAGTAATACTTTTAGTTCATTATTATTATTATTATTATTATTATCATCATTAATAATAATAATAGTAATAATTATAAATATAGCTGCAGGCAGCATAGATACATATTATAGTTTATAGATTACATATTACAGTTTCCAGAGTTTCTGTTATGCCGGAATCAGACTACACACATTCAGCCTGATTTTGACCCGATTGTCGTGTTGTTGTCGTGGCATCGGGCCCGAACTCCTCCATCTCCATCCAACAAATGACTCATTGGATGGATTACTACAACATTTGGCCGTCTGCTACTGCACAGCGGCAACATAAGGTGAGGGGAATTAAAGTTTACATCTTCAGTTTTGCAACATAAATTAGTACCGTGGACACGGAATTACAGGGAGAAGCTTACGGTTCGGAACCATAGTTGCTGGACACCACCGATATATCTTAAAACGGCATACCATTACATCTACATTTACGATCACAAAAGAAAGCGACGGGTCCTCAAAGGTTCCAAGAACTTCCTGCGGTGCAAAGACGCCTTCTGTGACCGCTTATAGTTTTTAGGGGTTTTGCAAAACGCAGCGCTAGTTACAGTTTTCCGAGTTTCCTTTAAACGCAGCATCAGCTCGGGTTCTTTGTCTACGTGTCACAAGTGGCTGGGTGCGAATGGAGATGAAGCTTGGACTGACATAACTTCTGATGATGTCACAGAGCAGCCTAAACTAAACGAATCAAATAGCCTCGCTGCTCTTCTACTTCCGTTAAAACGACGACACTTTTTCCACTTATTTCTGCTCCGAATGTACGTCGATATTGATCAAACTCGAACGACGAGACATCTGGAATGACCGGGTTCTGATGAGCGCTCGACCATGTCTGTATGTACTGTTGTCGTGTACCAGACACTTTTAGCCCGAAACACAAATTAAAAATCCCAATAACAACAACAGGGATCCAGCCCTGCAGACTGGACCTCTATTAATAACAACTTAATACATAGACATTGTTTACTATAGCCTACCTACAACCAACCCATACTGGGCTCACAAGTTAACAGTCAGCTGTTTATAGTGTACATATATCTTATTTTATGCCATTTATACTTTCATCTATTTTTCGAGTTGCACTGTTCGGTCAACTTCTGCTCGGGTGAGAACTTGTAAAAGCCTAAATGTAAAGCCCTGACTGTATGAAAACCACAAAATACCATTATAATATTGGAATAATCTTCTCTTATTCGTTACAAAACAAACCCCAAACAAATAAAAACCAGTCGTGGCGGTAGACCAGCCTCCGCCAGCAGGTGGCAGCACTTACCCACGGCTCCCTGCGCTGGAGGTTCTCCTGCACAGCGAGGTCCTGTGCTTGAGCTGGGACTTCATGATAATGTCATGCTTGTGTTTGAGGTCCAGCAGGATGGCTCTGAATTCCTCATCCTCACACAGATCTGGGAGGATGAAGCAGCGTAGGCATGTGTTGGTGGAACTCCCGTACGCCACGCCCAACTCTTTATTCAAATGCATCACATCCGATTAAAAACAGGGATTGGGGGCGATCGCCGTTCCCAATCTTTAGGAGCCAGATAGAGAGACATCCATACAATGCAATGACTCATCACTGATGATGGAGGACTTACAGGCAATTACAGGCTACCCCCGACTGCCGATAATTTAGTCCCGGCAAAGCCCTCTCTGCTATCAGCGTTCATACTTTCTGTTTCAATATAGACAAAAGATATACTCCAGTTTTGTGGGAAATTCACTTTTTAACCATCTCACCAAAAAGGTTAAAACCAATTTCATCCTTGTGTAATCAGTATAGAGACAGTGACTGGCTGCATGCCAATTGTATTAGCACAGTGCATGACTGCGGAGGGGTTCAACTAGCCTAGCTCCTCTGAAATTAAGGAAATGCACCTTCCAGTATCCCAAAAAGTGAGTTATTTAAGCAATACATCTTAAAAAAACCAAAGGAGATATTTTTTTGAGTTGTTTGCATTCAGAACTACTTTTGACGGATAACCATTCATCTGTTTGTGATCCGAAATTAAAAATGATGGAATTCATTGCTGTATACCTGACTAGTTAACTTTTCCTTTATTGTGTCTTCCCTTAGAATTAGAGTTTGTATCCATCAGCGTGGCAGAATCCAGATTTTATTTGGGTGAACATACCGATGGGCGTCTCCTCGAGGAAGGTCTTGGCATTGAGACTCGCTCCATGAGAAACCAATAGCTCCGCAACATGCATCTGGAAAAAACAACATCCGTCGGAAGAATTTAAACGGCCCATGACGTGGGTGTGTCGTCGGCGGCGTCTCCTGGTGCATTCTGGCCATGTGCATGTGAATGAGGTTTCCATGTGTCAGAGTTTTTATCTTGGTGAAGGTAAACTAGGTGAGTTTTACAAAAAAAAAAAAAAAAAACAACGAAAAAACCCCATCGTTATGCAACATAATGATATAGTTTATAGTTAATATTTTAGTATTTTGTAGTATTTTATAGTGTAATACATTTTTATGTTACATTTTTTTTAATAACATTTTTTAAGTGTATTTTTTCTGTTTATTGCTATCTTTATTTCGATACTTTTAATTTGTTCCTAGGATTTATTGCCCATTTTTTTTTAATCTAGGTTTATTGCACGATGATGTGTGGTGCTGTTACACTGCAATTTCCCTCCGGGGATGGCTAGCCTATCTACCCATCCATCTGTCTGAATGAGTGACAAAATGTGCTCAACATTGAAAGTACCACAGGCATTGTTATTTTTCCTCGGATTAAAAACAAACAAAAAAAAAAAAAAAATGCGGGCCTGAGTCTTTGGACCAACCCCGTCCACTTGTGCCGGAAACCCGTGATTTGCGCTTCCTGTTTGGGTGTTGCTGCCCTCACCTGACCCCAGCACGCTGCGGCGTGGAGAGGCTGCCATCCGTCCGTGTCCCGGAGGTCCATGCGCGCGCCGCCCTCCAGCAGCAGCTCGGCAGCCTGCACGTAGCCGTTCGCTGCAGCGATGTGGAGCTGAAACAGCATGAGGAGGAAGAGGACGGATTTAAAAAAAAAAAAAAAAGACAATCTGCTGCACAGGAACCTGCACCAAACAATGCTGTTGTATAAACTAGGATGCAAAATATGTATGTGGATCTGATAACCGAGCGGAACAATATCAATATTTTATTAATTTATATCAGCTATAGCTTGCATTATTTTATTATTGCATTGGCTGCGGACCAAAGTGAATTTTGCATTGAGTTATACATTGCAGGGCCAATGTCAGGACGGGGGGGATAAACCACAGATAAAGATTAAATATTTGACCCAAATGCCCTAATATTTGTTTTTCAATATTAATATAATGTAATATATATTGTACATTATAGTATTTCATTTGGCAGCAATGTTGACATATCTTTCTGTGAGACCCATTCAAACTGTGACCAGTGCATTTAAATTTTGACCAATTGAATTGTGAGCTGAATCCAGTTACATTTTTAATTAACTGACCCTAATTGACCACTGCGTTGTGGCATTCGGAAGCCATTGAAATTCACCCTTACGCACAAAGAAAATGTATGCTGTATTATATAGTTATGCAAACTCTGTGAAATAGGCGCCGCCATTTGCATACCTATCATCACTCGCGGAGAATGAAAAGATGTAGCCCGATGCGTGGAAGTTACAGAAGGATGCGTTTGACTTATTTTAAATATCCAAGGCTGCTCAATGTATCCCCCAAGATTGCGGGGAAAAAAAGAGCGGGAAAGATCGCAAAAAAATAAATAAATAAATACATTTTAAAAAAGCGTTCGCTTAACATTCTCCGAAAGCTGAACAGCAGCAGCCTGAAAGAGGCTTTGCATCTTATACAACTTTTATTGTGACAGTTGACAGTGTTTACGACCCACACCAGATGCATCCGCGGCGCTCGGGGCTGTGAAGTCGGCTTCATCCTCCTCCACACCCACGGTCTCCCTTATCAGACCATTTTAATGTCTTCCTTATTCTAGCACTTCAGATAAATGTTAAACATCCAAGCTCTTTGAGGAAAACCTTTGATTCAAATAAATCCTTGAAGTGTGCTTGTTGGAAGGGGGGGGGGGGGGAGTGTAATGTTAGGATCTATTTCCTTGTGAAGGTTCCTGCTGTGGTCGCGTCTGGCGCTGAGGTGGCTATTTTAGGGATGAAATGTGCGATACTGTGAGACTTCTCTTAAAACACAAACAACTGCACTGGTGTTCCTGGAGGACGGATTTTGACTGCGCACCCAAAAAAACATATTTTATCCTTTAATGAAGACCGGGGACTGTTTTCCCTCCCAAAATAGGGAAAATATGGAACAGAATGCCCAAATAAGAATACCCCTCGATGATATTCTGTCACTGCTCATTGAATACCAAATTGGGCAGAAAAAGAAAATAAAATAAAAAAGACGGAGAGACTGCTTTGGAATTGTGAAAAGATAAGCCTCTCTCATTAAATATTAATCCCTGGTCCTGATTGTTCTTAGGCTTCTAGCTGGAACAGTGCAGCAGCCTTTTTAAAAAAGGGAAGCGAGGCACCCGTCTCCGAGAGCCAGGTTCAGGTTCCGACTCAGATTGTACGTCCGTTGCAGACAAGACCGTCCGAATGATCGCATCTCCACTAGACATTACGTACTAACCCGTTACCTACTCTCTCCGTAACACTCATCTATGTGGGAAGCGACTCCGTACGGAACTTTCCCGTAAAGGAGGCAATGTGGGAACGGCTACCTACGGCCTTTGCCGGATATTTTTTTTATCCAGCAGTGTTACGTATTCCATGTGGGAAAGGGGCTTTAATGTCATCACATTTACAAACCTTAATGAGGGTTCCCAGACAAATGGTTTCGTCCATATCTATTTTTAGGATCTATAGGCTCATTTCTACGATCCAAATCAAACCTAAACTATCAGAGTAAGTGTTGAAGTACCAACCAACCTTGAGACATAGAATGGTTCAAATAGATTAGATTCAACTTATTGTCATTGCACAGAGTACAAGTACTGAGGCAACTAAATGTATTTCTCGGCATTTTACCATCCTAGTAACCCAAGTATCTACAGTAGGAGCAGTGGGCTGCCATATAGCAGTGCCCGGGTGTTAGGGGGTTAAGTGTCTTGCTCAAGGACACATCAGACGGACAGATAGACGACCCGCCCGACCCACCTCCTGAGCTACTGCCCGCTTCAATTAAATAGACATTAAGTTCAAGTTCAAGTTCAAGAGATTATTTGTCACATACATACACATACAGTCATACATATATGCAGTGAAACGTCATGACACCCGGTGATTATGCACAATAAGCTCTATAAGTGTTGCAGGAAGACAAACAAACAAAAACAAACAACACAATACTTTGGCCTTCTCACGTCGTGTTTCCTTAATAATGACGTCATACTTCATTTTCCCGTCTCTGAAGTTGTCCAAAACATTCAGCACATGAACTGAAATGCTTTTCCCCAGTCAAAAACAGTATTCAGGTGTCAAACAAGAGATACACTTTGCGTCATAACTCTTCTTATTTTTCTCTCTCTACCTAAATGGAGCTTGTTCTCGTCTGATGCGTAATGGCCAAATAAATATTAAGACAAAACATGTAAAGCCAGGGGACAAACACCGCAATCAAATCATCTGTGGAATTTTAAGATTAACAGTGGGTTATTTTTGTCTACTTCCGTTTTTGTTTTGTGTGTGTGTGTGTGTGTGTGTGTGCGTGTGTGCTTTCTGGCTCTGTGCACCAGATACGTACGTCTGCGTTTTGGATTTTCCATTTTGGATAAATCCCTGATACGCTGTGGATGTTTCATAAAGGCATTTAACATTCTAATCTCAACACAGGAAATTGCACACACACAAATAACATTTTAGGGAGGATGTACGAGCCTTCATAATAATAAGAACCGCTTAGTTGAGTGGTTGGACTCACCCTGTGTTGATGGGTCACATTATGCTTTTAAATTTGTGTTGATGGACAGAGCAATGACACTAGACACTCAGAAGGGAATTCCTCAGATGCCTTCACAACCACGCTGACCTTTATAGTCATTGTTTGGGAAAGTACTCTGCAAGGAAAGATTCAGTTGAAGATAACTTAAAATGTAAGCAATGTGTAGCATATGATGCATATCAAGTCTTATAGCCCTGGTCACACCACAAATTAGTTGTTCAAAATTCCTTTGCGTGTCATTGAAAAGTTGGTGGTGCCCATTTCTAACTTGCAATAAGATTAAGATATTCGTCGAAGAAGCATTTTCACTATTATCAGATGGATCTCTCTCGCTCTCTCTCTCTCTCTCTCTCTCTCTCTCTCTCTCTCTCTCTCTCTATATATATATATAAATAAATAATTAGATAAGATAAGAGCACCGTTAAAGCACCGGATCTATAAGCAGTATCGTAGGAGTAGTAGTGCCGTTAAACCGTTCCTTGCAATAAAACAACTAAAAACAAGGTGCTTTTTGTTGTTTTATTTGCGGGACACGGCGATCGGGGCGCAGGGAGAGCCGTGTTCGATTCACACGAATACAAATATTTTTATGATTCCCTTTATAACTCCTCATTTAAATGTCATCCCTGTGTATTTTGTAAGCTTCTATCTGTTACATCCTGTTTCCTTAATGCACACTGACTGACAAAAAAAACCCAAAAAAACGACCGCTCGACTTGAAGAATCTTAATCGACTGACGGGCTTCCGAATGATGATTCGACCTGTCGACTTTCAGGGGGCAGCCCTAATTTATATATAGATATATATAAATTACACACAGTACACACAGTACCCACAGTACACACAGTACACACACACACACACACACACACACTATCGATGGGACATTCCGACAAAGACGGACAACTCCACAAACTTTATTATTTAATTTGACCTCCTCGCCATCCTTTTTTTGTTTTTGATCAAAAATGTTATTTTAGTGAAATGTTAATTAAAGCGGATGCACTTGTTACTTATTGTTCACGAACGTAAATAATTGTATTTGTAGTAGTAATATTCATAATTGTTATTTATTTATTTTTAAAATGGCGTTACTTGTTTTATTTTAAATATTAAATAAAAAATATTATACACCTACATGCACTGATGATGTCATCCTCTATATAGCCTGCTTATCAATTGTTTTTAAGCTCAATAAACACAGATAATATTTGACCGAAATCTCTCCCATTTGTCCGGGAAATTGAAATCTTCCAGGACACGCTGACCCGCACCAATTTTTTCTAATGGAAACTCTGAGAGACACACACACACACACACCATCTTCTGCCACCTGACTGCATGCAAACCACGCTGTATTGATTTTCTTTAAAAAGGTTCCGAGGTTGAGCTCTACGCCAAGCCTCCCCACGGTTTCCTTCTTTACGACCTCGCGCAGCGTTGATGCACCGACTGAGCTTCCATTGAAATGAAGAGAATTTGACGAGTGTGTCGGTGAGCGGGGGCCTTACCAGCGTGGCTCCCTGGGAGTCCTGCTGGTTGACCTCCTCCCCTCGTCGCAGCTGCTCCTGGATGTCTCCCAGCATCCTCCGCTCCGATGACGCTCGCGTCTCGTTGATCATCTCCTGGGTGATGCCTGTGGATCAAAGACACAAGAAGGCGGAGCCACGGAGCGTCAGTCCCAACCCGGGGGCAGGGGGCGGATTTATCTGGGCTGTCATGGTCACCACATTTTCCATGCCGTACAAATGATTTGTATAGGTAACTAAAATTAAGAAATGAGCTGTCTTTGTCCCTTAAGTTCACTTTACCTCACTCAGACAGTTACAGTCACTGTAAAGTGAATTTAGTGATTTGTTTCTTAACACATCAAACATACAAAGTAATTGCTCAAAACACGTGAAAAGACTGCGAACCATGTAGTACAGAATTGTCGATTTAGGAGCTGGAGCAGGAGTGCAGGGAGCTAGGGGAGCCTTTAACTTCAGAACAAAATCAAAACAATGAAAAGCAGCCCTTTACTGGTTTTCTGATTTGGGATTTGTATATGTATGTATTGGATTAGTGGTATTTGGCGGACACGCCCCCCAGCATCTCAGAATAAAGAGTAATTCTAATTTGATAAACTTGCCGATTTTTTTTTAATGAATCAAATTTGGCTGGGTGTTTAAAAACACGTTTTTCTGTGGTTTGACAAACTCAGGCCATATTTATTTTTGCTTTAATTGAACTAAATTAATGTGAGAAAAAACATTTCAAACATACTCACAATCCCCACAAAATTTGGATGGAAACATATGATTGGAGAATCTAAAGATTTTATAAAATGTATTATTATTATGATTATGATTGCTATTATTGTTATTGCTGTTATTCTTATGTGAAAATTGTGACAGCTCTTAAGCTGGTTGAGGGAAGTGCAGATTTTCTGAACAAACACATCAAAATGATTTTGAGAACGTATTTTTAACTAATTTGAAGACGATATAAAGAGGTTCATGTTGCAGAAACATCTTTCTTCCTTTAAGCAACACCTCCGGGTGAGAAATTCCTGGTAAGCGGCTCAGTTAACACAATGTCTCATGACCACCGAACATTCCTCCTAAAATCCTGCTGCCCCGCAGTAGGATATTAATTCAGTGGAGAACCCAATTATGAAACCTTGAGGGAGTCAGTTAAGAAAACATTTAACATATTTCACTTGGAACCTGTGCGCGAGAAGCCTCATCACCGCCTTTCTTAGTGACGCCGCTTTTATTAAACGCGCGTCTTTAAAAAAAAAAAAAAAAAAAAAAAAATCCTTTCCATTTCCGAGATCCTTCCGATATGAATTCGGTTACAACTGACTGGCGCCGAAAAAACACCACGGCCTGTGGTAAATGACGAGGTCGACCCGGCTCGTCTTGACGTCCGTATTATTCCGAGTGTCGAGGACGGATTCCCCTCTTATCGCAGATGAGCCGGCGCTGCGGAGGATCAAGGAGCCATCGAATCAGTCAATGCAGAGAGTGCGTCGCCTGTGTGTGTGTGTGTGGGTGTGTGTGTGTGTGTGTGTGTGTGTGTGTCTGTGTCTGTGTGTCTGTGTGTAACAAACGATCCGTCCAAAGCAGATCTTGACAGGCGTTCGAGGCACTCTGGAAATCAAGAGGAGGAGAGTTCACCAAAAAAACGGTGATTTAAAAAGCCTGTATCTATTATCGTGGCCGGGTAGGTTTAAAAAGCCGACATGCTTCGACCGACGACGGCGTGTCATCGCCAACGGATGAAGCCTTACCCGTATAGACCAGGCGGCCAACGGGTGGATAACATCACGAGCGGTGACCCTCCCTTCAGACATGCTGTTTTGCTTTCTGTCCTCACCCCATCGCCACATCGCTTTAAAAAAAAAAAAAAAAAAGTGCAAAAGTAGTTGATTATCGGACGCGTCGGCGACCTCTGAAGACACAAAGATTGCCAATACATGCTCGTCTTCCCCGAGGCGCCTTCGCCCTCGTTAGCGGAGCGGCCTCGTGACTCCGGTCGTTTGGAGTCGAATGTTCGTCAATAACATGACAGCGGTTTGGGGATATAAGCGCCGTGGCTCACAGGGATTGTGAGAGGGGCTGGAGAGTTGTGAGAGGTGTTTCCTCCTAAACGGAGAGCCCGGTGCAGAGACGTTCAGAGAGCTTGATATGTCGGCAGCTGCCGCCGACCGGCACTGATCAAATATGACTTGTTGTAGCTTTAAAGCGTGACATCAGACGAAAGACATCTAGGTTAAAGCAACGGATTCGGAAAGCGGCGTCTGTCTGGATCCTCTCATTCACATAAAGGCAGACAGGAAGCGTACGGCATGCGGCGGCACGGGAGGCTCTCCTCACGGTGACGCAGCATAAATATACATGACTTCAAACTGCACCCCATTGGAAATGAGCGATCTATGAATAACTCAGAACCCCCCCCCCCCCCCCCGAGGCCACGTGGCGGAGCACAGAGACATAACATTCGTATTCCAACGCAATCCGTCGAAACCTTCACGACCGTTACGGCTGTGGGAGCGCGTTTTGTTCAGTCTGCTGAACTGTGCTAATTAAAGGATTTTTTTTTTTTTTTTTACAACCTCTCTGCGGCTGTTGAACCTCATGATAATACTTACTCACCAACTAAAAATATATTAAATAAAACAATAAAAATGTGAAAAAATGTCTCACCTAGTGTAAAATATAGTCGATCCCCGTGTTGATCCCTAAATTCAACGTCAGTTATGGTACTAATGTGTCCGTGTGTCCGTTCCATGGGTCTTCACAGTTTGCATTGAGAATAATCAGGATTGATTAAAAGGAGAAAACCCTCCTTTTAAAGTTCCAGCCAAAGTAAATACACTATGCTGCAAATGAATTAATGAAAAATAAATTAAAAGACATTCATAATAGGCATTCAGCTAGGCTCTCAATACCACAAATAAATACAAATAAGAGAAAAAGGGATAATTCATGTGTGGGAGGTACTAGGTACCTATTTGGCCGACACGCTTTTTATTGAATCACTAAATCCATCGGTAATTTAGTAACAAGTGGCCCTTTTAGTGTTTTTCCAGGGCAAAAAATAAATAAAATCAGACGGCTGCACTACACAAGTAAACAAAAGCCCATTTATCTTTCTTTTTTTTCTCCTTTTTTCATTCCGCCGTAGAAAGCCAGGATTAACTGGCTGGCCTTCTGGAATCCAAAGAAAAGAGAACAAAAAACGACAAAGTGACAAAATGAATGTGATAAGTTCACATTAGTGACTATTCTCCCTCTCGCTGATCTCTAATCTCACCTGGACAAACAGTGAACTATGGGATTATAAAGAACACATCGTTCACAGCCGAAGTCGTCCTCAATTCACATACAGTATATTACAGGGCTCGACATTAACACAAGCAAACTCTGTGCTGGGGCAAGTGGAATGCCTGGTGCAGTTGTCCGATCGGGCAAATGAAAACTAAATGTGATCTCTAATGTAACGTTATGTGAAAATAAACTGCGTACTGTATCGCTGAAGCCCAGCTTTTCCAGCTTGGACTGCGGCTCAAGCCGGAGCGCGCAGCTTGTGTGTTCCAATAACTTTAAGAAACAGTGTGCTCCGATTACGAAAAGTATGTTATATTTTACAATATGTCCACTTCATTTGTCCATTCGAGAGGGAGGGACGGAGACCGGCACGCGCTCCATAAGAGTAGTTAACGTCAAAGATAAGATAGTCATGTCAAACGGAACACGATGCTGTGACAGGATGAATAGAATAAGGAAAAAAAAAAAAAAAGTCTGATTAGAGAAGAACGTACAGAGCGGAAAAGGACGCAGTGGGCGGAGGAGAGGAGACGCATTTGCAGTCGTGCCGAAAGGTTTGTCTCCTTTCAGTGAGAGGGCTCTTACAGCTCCAAAGCATTTCTTTTATCCGGGAAATTGTATGAAGTATTTTCTTTATATTTATTCCACTACAAAAAAAAAAACCGTTAATTATAGTGATTTAATGTGACTTGGCTCAATTAACATCCTCTGAAATAAATGTAACTATTATAATGAAAGCAAGGCATTTCATGAAAAAAAACAACCCTATCCTGTTGTTTTAAAATAAATATTATATTCCCAATATTTTTCTCGTTCCATTGTCTTCAAACGGCGTGCAGAGAATTTAAATGGTTCGGTTTTTTCTCATTTAGCTTTGTTCACTGTCGAGATCGATACCTAAATACTTGTTTACGAGCCAAGATTGCGTTAAGCGAGGTCAATTTCGGGGGTGATGCAGGTGATTGAGGTTCCCCTCAATATTTAGAAAACATACATTAACTCCTAATAAAGACATTTCCACAAACCGATACAGAAAAGGCACAAATCGGTGGGTAAAAATTCACCAGAATACAGAATGAGGTGTGGGGGAGGACCGCCAGCCCCCGGCTTAATTTCTTTCCATGTCGTCAACGCTGGCATTTCACCTGCGGGCTGTGACGTAACTCCCCCCGCACCATGCCGATCGGATCGTCCATCGGCGATCTCGAGTAGCCACCATTGGACTATATGAAAATAGAAACGATCGCCCAACTTGTAAATATACTACACTGGGTATCTATAACTTATTTATTGTAATTGTTACCTGTTAATTGTATGTTTTGTACGTTAATAAATAATAATAATTGACCAAATCCCTGTTGGTTTTATTTATTTTTTGGTAGGGCTATATTTTCCATTTTGGACAAGTAAATTTGGCTATCTGGCAAGTGGCTTAAAAAGCTTAATGTCAAGCCCTGAGTGTGTGAGTGTGTGAGTGTGTGTGTGTGTGTCTGTGTGTGTGTGTATATATATATATATATATATATATATATATATACACACACTGTATATCTATATATATATATATATATATATATATATATATATATATACACACACTGTATATCTCAGACCCATTTCTTTTCATGCTGTAATTACAGTATTTTAACAACACTGTACCTACATTTTCTTTTTTCTTCATTTGATAGGATTTAACACACTCACGGAGCAAAAGAAGGATGCACATTGCACCGATGCCAACGCTTAGATTCAGTAGAGACCGCAGTTAAAGCTTTTTTGTTTGCAACAAATAAAAAAAAAACAAATGACGGCCATCTTCATCATTTGAATACTTCATTGGGTTGAATGGTTTCCAATTCTTGCTTATTAAAAAAAAAAAAAGGCACTTTACCGTAAACTGATACATCTATAATAAGGGCGTTTAAGCTGAGGAGGCTGACTGGAACATCTCTTTCCACATGGATGTTAAGAGGCAGGAATGCCACAGGGCTTGACTCATTCTTTCCAGTTTGAGAGCTGCTTCTGCTCCCGGCGCACAGCGACACGCCCCAGCCGCTGCATCCCCGTCGAGATGTAAACGTTTTACCTCGGTTGGCCATGGCTGTCTCGATGATGTCCAGGGTGGGGTCATCCTCACAGAGGTCGTAGGGCATGTTCCCGTCAGAGTTGACGGCCAGGAGATTTGCGTCGCTGCAGAAGAGAAGTCGAGGGGTTGAAAACGTAGAAAAATACTTTTTAGAACATTCTACGTTTGTCATCCGGGCTGATTTTGTTGTATTCGTCGCAACGTAATTTTTCTGCGGCATTGAATTTAATGTGAAGCACTTTGTAACAGTGTGTTTTAAAAAGTGAGTCTTGCATTGGGATACTAGTTCATCTGTTTGTGGCGTCAGTCGTCTGCAATGAAATAGAACACATGCCAAATTTATGCAGGTTTCATTGGTTTTTTTTTCTCCCATTAAAAAAATCCCCCGGAGTGATAAGATGACAGCCTCAACAGCTTGTTCGACACAACCTGAAGAGTGAGTGCGTGCGTGCGTGCGTGCGTGCGTGCGTGCGTGCGTGCGTACGTGCGTGCGTGCGTGCGTGCGTGCGTGCGTGCGTGCGTGCGTGCTCTTACTGTCCAATGAGGATCTTGACCAGGCCTGCGTGGCCGCAGGTGGCGGCAGCGTGCAGCGGCGTCCACAGCTCGTTGTCCTGAGCGTTGACACTGGCTCCTCGGCCAAGCAGGATCTTCACCATCTCCTCGTAGTTGTCTATACAGCACTGGATGGGAGGAGGAGAATCGTTATGGAAGAATCTATTATCCTGGAATTATTATAGTCAATCAATTTATGAGCATGGAATTTTAGACACAATATACTGTATTATATGTACTATATGTACTATATGAGGATGTCTGGTTATATATTCACAATCCCATGTTAAGGCATCTACCCGGGGTTCAACTTAACTGTTACTAAGTTTAACTATTGTCTATTAAAGGAAAACTCCAATATTTTTAACCTAAACCCAATTGACATCACGGTATTTTAAATTCATCCTGTATTGCGAGAATAGCTTCAGCCAACAGATCACGTTCCTCAGCGAATATAAGGCTTGAGGGTGAACAAACACTGGAAATTCTCTTCAAGTCGGATATCAGGCGAATATTTCAGACCTCATTGTGAGAATAATTATTATTAGTTCATATTTTCTTATCGTCAAACATGTGTCTGCATTTCATAATGAGACGATGAAATTATTGGCCAAAATTATTTTTGCTTCGTGATAAGATACATTAATATTAATGAACGAGAGACAGGGAGACAGAGTTTAATGGTGGATGAAGAAGGATAGAGAGAGAGAGAGAGAGAGAGAGAGAGAGAGAGAGAGAGAGAGAGAGAGAGAGAGAGAGAGAGAGAGAGAGAGAGAGAGAGAGAGATTTGATTTTTAAAGCATCTTTATTTTAACATTTTCTCTAGTTCACAGTTACAGACAATACAACAAACACACTTGGTTCACTAACAGAGTCCTACACGTTAAAAAACGACCGGAAGCACAGGTCGTCCTCCACCAGGGAACAGATGGCGTCGTTAAAACACCACAGTTTGATGAAGACGTCCAGACTCTTCATCAGTCTGTGAAAGTTAAAATCAATCAAGACTCTGGCCCTGACCAACGCTACAAACACTCTTCCTAAAACACTCTCCTTTCCCCTCAGTT
This sequence comes from Zeus faber, assembly GCF_960531495.2. NCBI lineage: Eukaryota > Metazoa > Chordata > Actinopteri > Zeiformes > Zeidae > Zeus > Zeus faber. The sequence goes on from NC_137192.1 coordinate 18,714,231, forward strand.
TGTTCCTCCTCGTGAGGTAGATGGCCATCTTCGCTTCCCCTACTAGAAAATTAAGCAGTCGCCATTTCTCTGCGTTGGCCCTGTAGTATCCGGCCCCAAAAATAAAACAGTTTCTGGACCACTCCTCCTTGAAGAGCTTAAAACTTTCCTTTAAAAGACTAAAAAGCTCTAAAAGTCTGTCGCACTCTGCAAAACAGTGAAACACGGACTCTGGCAGTTTGCAGAATGGACATTCATTTGCGACCGTGGGATTAAAAACAGAAACAAAGCTGTTGACAGCTATGGCTCCATGTAGGACCCTCCATTGGAGGTCCCCCGTCCTTTTCTTGGAGGGAGCTTTGTAAAAACTCCTCCAACACGGCTCCTCCTGTCCCCCCATCTGGAGCCGTCCCCTCCAGACAGTGTCCTGCCGCCCCTCCAGTCCCTTCCTATTTAAAACAACCACACACTCTTTGTAAAAAGCCTTCCCGCTGGCTGTGTGCAGGTCCAGTTCTGCATAACGTGCCCTGTGCAGCAGCTTCCCGGAGGACCCCTCCAGGTTGGGGGTCAGGGTCATCTCCGGGAAGGGATCCTCCGAGTTTGGCTCCTCCGCGCCTTCGCCGTACTCCTTCAGCAGGGCCAGCTCCTCCTCCGTGAGCGTCTCCCTCCACCTCTTGAGCACCAGGTGTACGATCCTGGTGGACCTCACCCCCAGCCGCTCCGCCATGGCCTCGCCGTCCTGCAGGTCGCTCCCCGCCGCCGCCACCACCTGCCTCAGGGTCAGGACCCCCGCCTCCCTCAGGATGCTCCTCAGTCCTGGAGTGGCCCCGTCCTGCACATCCAGCCTGGCTCCTCCGATCACCGGCTCCTCCAGGAGCCAGTGGAGGGAATCTGCGGCCTCCCTTTTCCTGTTCTTAAATAACCCCCATGCTTTAAAAAGCTCCTGATAAAAACGGGGTAAGCCCGACTTGTTTAGAAGACTCGTGTCCATTAAAAACAACGAGCGGTCAAGTCCCATCCTCCCAGTCCTCTTTAAGACCAAGCCCGCCACGTCCTTCCAAACGTTAAAGTACCCCGTTAACAACTTCTGCACAAACTGTAACCTAAAAGTTGCCACTCTGCTTTTGATGTCCACCACACCGTGCCCCCCTTCCTCTTTAGGCAGAAAGACCCTTTCCTTCCTGACCCAGTGGAAATTCCGCCCCCAAAAGAAGTCTATCAGCTCGGCCTGTATCTTCCTAACTAGCAGGTCTGGTGGTTGGACACAGGCCACTCTGTGCCACAGCTGTGAGGCCACCAGGTTGTTAATAATGAGCGTCCTGCCCCTATAGGACAGCTGTGGCAGTGCCCACCTCCATTTTCTTAGCTTGCCCTGTATCTTTCCTAGCAGTCCTTCCCAATTCTTCCCCACCACACTTTCGCTCCCTAAAAACACTCCCAGATACTTAAACCCATCCCTTCTCCACCGTAAGCCTCCTGGCAGTTTTAAAAGTCCCCCCCTCCATCCGCCCACAGCCAGCGCTTCGCTTTTGCCCCAGTTGATTTTCGCTGCTGATAGCAGCCCAAAGTCCCTGACAATCCCCTCCAGTTTGCTGATTTCGTCCTGTTTCTTTATTAAGACAATGACGTCGTCCGCATAGGCTGATAGAATGTGGCTTCTCTCGAGACCGTTTAGAAACACACCCTCGATGTTCGTCCTTAATTGACACAGCAATGGTTCTATGGCCAGAGAGTACAACATCCCTGAGAGGGGGCAGCCCTGTCTCACCCCTCTACGCACTTTAAAAGGGCCGCTCAGCCCTCCATTAATCTTCAGTATACTCTCGATGTCCTGGTACAAAACCTGGATCATGGCTACCAGACCAGGGCTGAGGCCAAAAGCCTCCAGAGTTTTCCAGAGGTAAGGGTGCTCAACCCGGTCAAACGCCTTTTCCTGGTCTAGCGAAATGAGCCCAGTTTCAATGCCCAGAGAACTAGAGACGTCCAAAATATCCCGAATTAGGGACACATTGTCCAGAATGGACCTACCAGGCACACAGTAAGTTTGGTCCTGATGGACGACCAGGTCCATCACCTCCCTCAGCCTGTTGGCCAGTGCCCTCGACAGGATTTTATAGTCCGTGCACAGAAGGGACACAGGACGCCAGTTCTTGATCTCCTGCAGGTCTCCTTTCTTGGGTAGGAGAGTGATGACTGCCCTCCTGCAGCTGACTGGCAATAACTTATCTTTAAAAACTTCATTAAAAACCATTAAAAGGTCCTCCCGTAACTCCTCCCAGAACTCTTTGTAAAACTCCGCAGGAATCCCGTCGATGCCAGGGGCCTTACCCCCCTTCATGCTCTGCAGGGCCGTGGAAAGATCCTGCAGGGTCAGAGGTTCCCCCAGCACCGCACTGACATCTTCCGGGACCCTGGGCAAATTCCCACAAAAGGAGTAAAGCAGTTCTTTTTGCTCCTCGTACTCACTTCTGTACAGCTCTGTGTAAAAGTCCACGGCTCTCGTCCGGATCTCCTCCGGCCTCCTGAGCTCCTGTCCTGTGTCTGATCTCAGGGCGTGGATAAACCTGCTCTGCCCGTTGCTCTTCTCCAGGCTAAAAAAGAAACTAGATGGTGCGTCCATCAGTGCTGCGCTCTGGAAGCGAGAGCGGACCAGCGCCCCCTGCGCCTTGGTGCCTAGTAGGTCCGCAAGAGCAGCTCTTTTAGACTTGAGGTCCTTAATGTGATCTCGATTCCCAGTGGGTTCCACTACACCCTGTAACTCCACAATGTCAGTCTCCAGATCCCTCATAGATCTGGTGATGTCCCGTGTGACATTGAGAGTATACTGTCGACAGAGCTGCTCTATCTCCCTCTTCCCATAGTCCCACCACAGTCTTAAGGAAATAAAATCCTGCTTTCTGTCTCTAAAACCTTCCCAAAAAAACCTAAAAGCATCTTTAAAGTTGGAGTCACATAGTAGGGTGGTGTTAAAATGCCAATATGCGCTTTTGGGCTTTACATTGGCGATAAAAACACGGCAAACAACCAGGGAGTGATCGGTAAAACCAACAGGCACCATTCTGCATTCCTTAAAAATGTTAAAATGGTGCTTAAAACAGTAAAACCGGTCTAGTCTGGCCAACGATAAAGAGGTGCCTCTGCAGTGCACCCAGGTGTACTGTCTTTCATCCCCGTTGGTTCTCCTCCACACGTCCGTTAGCTCGTTCTCGCTTGAGAGCAGCCTCATCGCGTTCTGCGATGCTCTGTGCGGCTCACAGTGGTTCCTGTCTAACAGGTCGTTCTCGGTGCAGTTAAAGTCACCTCCTAGAAACAAAAACTCCCCAGTACGAGTTTTGCTTAAAACCCCATTTAAAACTTGCAAAAAAGTGACTCTGTGTGGTCCTGTGGTGGGAGCGTACACATTTATAAAGACAAACTTATGATGCTCAAATGCTGCCCTCACCACCATCAGTCTGCCCTCCACCACCTCCTCCACCTCAAAGGATGCTGGGGCAAAGCTCTTAGAAAAGAGAAGAGCCACCCCACCGCTGGTGGTGCTCTTGTGGCTTAGCACCACCTCCCCCCCCCACTCCCTCTTCCAGTCAGCCTCATTGCCAGAGTCACTGTGGGTCTCCTGCACCAACAGCACATCCAGCCTCTTCTGCTCCATCAGCTCATACAGCAGAGACCTCTTAGCTGCGTCTCTGGCCCCATTCGCGTTCAGCGTGCTGATGTTAAAGTCACTCATTGCAACGGAAAAGGGAAACAGCCCGAACAGCAGCGCCCACCTCCACCTCCTCCCCATCCTCTCCGTTGTTCAGCTCCTTCCTGATCTTCTGCACTATTTTCTTTAACCTGTACACCTCCTGGTCCGTGAACCCTCCTCTCCCCTTACTCCTCATCTGTTGCTGGGCCGCGTTCGCCAGCAACTCCTTGTCTGAGAAAAAATCCTCCACCTTAATCCCTTTCACATTCTTCGTCCTGTGCAGAAACGCTTTTATTTTGCCCACACTGTAGCTTTTTTTGCCCTTTTTCTTCTTTACGCCGAGAAAAACCTGCCCCTCACTGTCTGCAGCAGAGTCCTCCTCCATCCAGGACTCTGACTCCGAGCCTCCCTGCTCCACCTCCTGACTTGCCTTCCCCTGGCTTGCTGTCCCTCTCTTCGCCTGAGAGTCTCCTGCCATTTTGTTGGACTTTCTTTTGAGCCGAGGGACTCTCAACCGATCGTCCTCATCCCCCATCTCAAAGTCACTTCCTTCCAGTGCCTCCTCCTCCCTAGCTACGTCACCTGCACTCCTTTGACTTTGTTCCGTAGCTTCCTTTCCCTCACCAGTCCCCTCCTGTCCCCCCGCACCCACCTGCCTGTCTTCCGGACCCTCCTCCTTCCCCTCCTGTCCTCCCGCCCTTACCTGCCTGCTTTCCAGACCCTCGCCTGCCTCCCCCCGTGTCTCCACGCTCACCTGGCTGCGCTGTCTACCTCCACCCGTTCCCTCCTGCGGCTCCACATTCCCCTCCCCCCCCTCCTTTTTTTTCCCCTGCCCCTCGCCTGCCCCCTCCTGTGCCCCCACCTTCACCTGTTTCTTCTCCTTTCCTTTCCGCCCTCCACCTGTCTCCCCCTGTGCCCCCACCTCCACCTGTCTTTCCCCTGCCTCCATTTGGCCCTCACCTGCCTCTCCCTGTGCCCCCACCTTCACCTGCTTTTCCCCTCCTTCCTTCTGGCCCTCCCCCGCCTCCTCCTGTGCCCCCTTCTTTGCCTGTTTTCCCCCCTCCTGACCCCCCCCTGCTCCCTCCTGTGCCCCCACCTTCGCCTGCTTTTCCCCTTTCTGGCCCTCACCTGCCCCCTCCTGTGCTCCCTCCTTGTCCTGTCCACCCTTCTGCCCCTCACCTGTCTCGCCGCCTGCCTTCTTACCTGGACATGCCCTGACCTGGTGTCCCTCCCCACCGCACCCAAAGCACTTGGTGGTGTCAGTGTTGACAAACACCACGTAGTCAAACTCATCCGCCCTGATTTTAAAAGCTACGTTTAGCTCCGCATCCCTGTTGTTCAACACCATCAGGACGTGTCTCCTGTGCGACACCACATGCTTGAGCAGCGGCGACTTGCACCCCGACGGGACTTTTTTAACTGGCGACACCACCTTCCCGTGCCTCGCCAGTTCCTTAGTGAGGGTCTCATCTTTAATAAACGGCGGAACATTCGCCAAATTCACCCTCCTCGCCGGTGTGGAGAGAGGCAGGACGGGAACAAACATTTTGTTCACCGTAACGCCGCTCGCCACCACCGCGTTCACCTTGTCTACGCCATCCAGGAAGATGACCACCGCGCTGTTCATCCGCGCTGCGGACACAACGCTGCTGTAGCCGACAGCCTTCCCCACCGCCAGGCTGCAGTCCTCCACCGAGACCGAGGAAGACACGGGCAACTTAATGCCGTGCTTCCTCGTTAGCTTGGTGAGGTCCGACATGGTTGCGGACCCGCACCACCACCACCACCACTACCACCACCACCCCCCACCCGCTGTGCGCACACCCTACAACCAACAAAAAAACTAAACCCGTCACCAACAAATAATTATAAACATGCAATTGATAGAAAAAGTTAGAAAGTCACTCACTCTACCAAACGCTCACACGCTCCGCTCGCTCACACCTCCAATCACTCAGAGAGAGAGAGAGAGAGAGAGAGAGAGAGAGAGAGAGAGAGAGAGAGAGAGATGGATAGAGGCGATGGAAGGAAACTAAAGAATGAAGAGGAGAGGGGTAGAAAGGGCAGAAAAAAAAGGGGGCACGAAAAAGGGTTTGTTTGAGCGGGGGGAGAGAGAAATAAACGGAGACAGAAATGATGGGAGGGTGAGAGCCGAGAGGTGAACAGAAAGAAGAGAGGGAGAGGAAGGTGGCGCGCGACAGATGGATAAGAAGAGGTGGAAGGGTGAAGGAGAAATAGCTGGCAGAGGAACGGACAGAATAACAAAGCGGTTTGGATGTGAAAACTTTTGAATTCTATTCCTGTTGCAGCTCAGTCCCAAGGCAAGGGCAACAAAGCCTAAAAAATGCAGTCTTTCATAAAGAATACTGTGACACCACTATAGTATTCCAGTAGGATACAAGCACAGAATTAGATGAAATGAGTCTGAGGGGGTGATAAAAAAGGGGGATAAAAAGGATGCTTTTTTTCAAGCATAAATGCATATATATACAGTATATATATATATATATAGAGAGAGAGAGAGAGACAGAGAGAGAGAGAGAGAGAGAGAGACATTATTGTGCCCCAGAGGCCATTGTGTGTCTGCCTTCGATGCAAGGCAACGCTCAAGGCTCAGTGTACAAAGCCACCAATAAACGCCCGTCGCTCAGAAACCCATGCACACGCACGTCAACATACAAATACAGCGGGACGGGGAGATAGAATGAGATCGACAACGAGAGATAATGATTGGAAAGGGCTCAACAGAGCAAGGGAGCGATAGAGTGGGAGAGAGAGAGAGAGAGAGAGAGAGAGACAAAAAAACAGACTTTTCCGGCTAAAACTGGGTGTGAAGGATCACAGGGCGGGGAAGGAATGCGATGTTTTCCATGAACACCAGCCAAATTGTTGACGACAGCGGCGGTTTGCGCCATCACAGCTAAATGGTGCGAGCGGCGACGCGGCAGCAAACAGAAACAACGACAACAAGAAGAGAAGTATAGGGAAGAGAGGGAGACCGGAAACACATAGAAAAAACAAAGTGCAGACACGACACACGTAAACACTCAAGCGACCCAGACACTTTCTGGACCCTACCCCGACGCAAGGATTTTGGATTAAAGCCTGGTTGATTTCCAGAGGCATCAAAGGCCGCTCGGCCGAGGTGCTCGCCCGGCGTGGAGGCCTGGGTATCGAGCAGGGAAGGGACATCAAAAGCTCATGGATCCCTTCCATTCCTTAAGTGCCTCCTCACTGAAGCCAAAGCGGTTTCATCTACATCCTTCACATCAGTGGTTCTCAAAATTTTTCCTCTAAGATCTTTTTTTCAGCTGAGTATCCCCTTCACTGGCATTGGGAGGAAAAAAATAAAATGAACAGAAATGATGTACTGTATGTGCATTGTATGTGTGTGTGTTTTTTTTTAACATTATATTTAACCAATGTTTTTTAACACATTTTTTTTTCCATCTTCAGAGTACCCCCTGCAGTACCCCAAACTACACCTAGGGGTACAAGTGCCCCCATTTGATAAACATTGCTCCACATCCACTAGGAATGACGCTGTGGTCCTCTTTCCCCATCGACAATCAATGGCAAAATCTCAAAAAAACAAGCTCATAAATTACACTCATATTACCATAATTATGGATTTAAACATTGTAGAATGAATAAAGAAACACCGTGACGTATCTATGCAAGCGATTTTAGAAGGAGCAGTTGAGTAGTTATTTGAGGAACATCAAACCAGTCGACCTCGACGAGAGGGTTCGTCTGGTGCCGGGTCGATCACGGTCAAACACGGAATTTGTCCATTTCAACTGCTTGTCAGACCTAAGTCCTAAAGGAGAAGTGCATTTAAAAAGGTAATCTGCAGCATTTGCTTGTTTATACTGTCTACTTATACGTAATAGTACACAGCGAAAGATATGACAACCAAATGAACAATTAAAACAGATAGATCACAGATTAAAAACGCATCATTAAACAAACTAGAAAGACAAAAAAACAACAGACATTATAAAATGACCAATCTACTCCAACAAAGTACTAATACCTTTAAGGTTCGAGGCAACATGCATAGATACTAAAATGGTTAAGGGACATCAGGATCAGAAATAAAACCCATTGGAACCCCCTTAATTAGACTGAAATACTAAGTAGTAATAATGAACAAAATAGTGACAAGAAGGCCAAAATTACATCCTCACTGTGAAACAGAGGAACCCAGGAATATAGACTATTTAAATGGGGAAATGCAAACATACAGTGAAGAAAACATACACTAGATTACAATGCAAAATTGAGTGAAGAATAATAGAGGATGGGAAATTAAAAAAGTTGATATATTGAAAATGTAATTATATTGATTGATATTGATATTGATATATTATATTGAACATCCAAGCACCTCATGGTGATGAGCCCGCATACCATCAAACCCTCAGTACCCCGCAAAGCCATGCACCTAGAACAATAAAAATGTCTCTATTAAATGTAAGGTCACTAACTAACAAGTCATTTTTGGTTAATGAGCTTATAAGTACTCATAACCTGGATTTCGTTCTATTAACGGAGACCTGGTTGGATAGAAATGGCTCAGTCGCACTCATTGAGACAGCACCTCCTAACTTCAAGTTCATCCAAACCACTAGAGCTGACCAGAGAGGTGGTGGAATAGCTGCTGTCTTCTCTGATATCTACACCTGCAAGGAAATCCTCCTCGTAGAATTCACGTGTTTTGAACTCCTTGCTATATCTATAAACTCCAGTGCCCCGATTTTAATCATCATTGTCTATCGGCCACCAAGATCTAAATGTGGCTTTCTTGATGAATTCTCTGAGCTACTGTCCAAGGTCTCCACTGATTATGAGTACCGTAATTATTGTGTAATTATCTCAGGTGATTTTAATATTCATGTTGACAATCAAACAGACCCAGATGCTTCACTTCATTAGCCTATTGGAGGCATTTGACCTCACTCAGCACGTTTCTGGACCCACCCACAATAAGGGGTATACTCTGGACTTAGTCATATTAAAAAGGACTAAATATCACTGTACCCTGTGTCATCAAGCCTGTCACTGTTCCCTATGTCACCCTATTTCAGATCACTGTGCATTTTCTTAGAAGACTCTGCTCTTCCTGTACAACAGAGGGGTACCCGAACAATTAAAAAACCTATCATTAACAATAATACCATTGAAACCTTTAAGAGAATTGTAAATGAGTTACCGCTGTTCAAGCCATCATCAACTGAGGATCCTGTGAACAACTTCAACTCCAAAATACAAAATATCATTGATAAGATTGCACCTGTTAAAACTTAAAACATAGAAATACAAAAAGCCCCCTGGAGGAATGGAGCAGTTATTAGGCAGCTTAAGAGAGAGTGTCGCCAGGCAGAACGAAAATGGAGAAAGACAAATCTTCAGGTTCATCATGAAATTAACAAGGATAGACTCAATCGATACAAATAGAAATTAAACAGGCCAGACAGTCTTTCTTCTCTAAAATCATTAATGAAAACCTCAACAATAGTAAAGTGCTCTTCTTCACTGTTGATCGACTTATTAATCCACCATCTACAACCCCGTCAGAGATGCTCTCCACTGAAAAATGTGAAGAGTTCGCTACATTCTTCAGTAACAAAATTATAGCTATCAGACAGAATATTAGTGCCTCAACATCCAGAATGAACCTACACTTCAGTTCCCCAGTAATATGACTGCTGCTATGTCTCATTTTGTTCCCTTAGACATTAAAAGACTGGACGATATTGTTGGTCAGCTCAGGTCCTCCAACTGCTGCCTGGACCCCCTCCCTACCACATTTTTAAAATCAGTTTTTAACGGCCTAGCACATGAGGTATTACAAATTTGAAATGGCTCTCTTCAATCAGGTATATTCCCTGCAGCATTTAAAACAGCTGTCATTAAACCACTCCTGAAGAAGGGCAATCTCGATGCAACAGTTATTGCCAACTACAGGCCCATTTCCAACCTGCCGTTCCTCAGCAAAATTACATTACATTACATTACATTCAGCAGACGCTTTTATCCAAAGCGACTTACAATTATTCAAACCCCGACGGACGCAGCCATCAGGAGCAATTAGGGGTTAAGTGTCTTGCTCAAGGACACTACAGCATGCTAGCAGGAGGAGCCTGGGATCCAACCAGCAACGTTTAGATTACTAGATAACCAGCTCTACCTCCTGAGCTACCATCCCCATACTTGAAAAAGCAGTTTACCTTCAGCCTAACAACTATCTAACCTCAAACAGCCTTTTAGACACCTATCAATCTGGCTTTCGATCTCACCATAGCACAGAAACAGCACTTATTACATTTCTGAACGATCTACACATAAACACTGATGCAAAAACAACAATCTGTTCTTCTGCTCCTGGATCTCAGTGCTGCCGTCGACACTGTTGACCATCAGATTTTATTAGCGAGATTACAAAAATGGGTTGGCCTATCTGGCCCGGTTCTAAATTGGTTCAAAACCTACCTACGGGACAGGCAGTTCTTTGTGTCCATTGGAAATTTTGTTTCAAACAAAGTGGATATTGTATGTGGAGTGCCCCAAGGTTTGATTCTGGGACCATTATTGTTTAACCTCTATATGCTTCCACTGGCACATATTGTAAAGAAACACAAAATAAATAACAGATGATTCACAACTGTACATATCCCTATCTCCTGATTACCTACTCCCCATACACTCCCTCACTCAGTGTATTAATGATAATAATGCATGGATGTCAAAGAACTTTTTACAACTGAACAAAGACAAAACAGAAATACTCATCTTTGGTGCAAAGGCTCAAAGACAGAAAATTGCAGCTCATCTTAGTTCTCTGTCCCTGGAGACCAAGAATGAAGCCAAATATCTGGGTGTAATCATAGACAGCAATCTAAATTTTAAGAGCCATATAAATCAAATCACAAAATCAGCCTTCTAACATCTAAAAACATTTCAAAATTAAGAGGCTTCCTGTGAAAAGCAGACTCCAAAAAACGAATCCATGCATTCATAACAAGTAGATTAGACTACTGTAATGGCCTATTCACCGGCCTCCCGAAATCAGCTGTGCAGCGGCTGCAGTTAATCCGAAATGTGGCTGCACGCGTTCTCACTGGGACAAAAAAGTTTGAACATATCACACCTGTTCTTAGATCTCTACATAGGCTCCCCGTCAAAACTAGAATTGATTTTAAGATTCTGCTACTTGTATATAAAGCTATAAATGGCCTTGCACCTTAGTATATAAAAGAAATGCTAATTATACACGAACCAGCAAGAACTCTCAGGTCCACAGGCAGTGGGCTTTTAACTATCCCTCGTACCAACTCTAAAGCAGGAGAAGCTGCTTTCTGTATCTATGCCCCAAGTAAATGGAACACCCTGCCGAGGGACCTGAGAGAGGCCCCCACACTGAATACTTTTAAAAGCAGGTTAAAAACCTTGCTGTTCACTACAGTCTATGAGTGAGTGACTGACTGACTGACTGACGTCTGTCTGTCTGTCTGTCTGTCTGTCTGTGTTACTGGTGCTGGTTCTGTGGCTGCTGCTAACCTTATACCTAAACTTAACCCTCGCTTACCTTATGGCTAAAATTAAGCATCTCTAACCCTTTAGCCTAACTTAAACACCTCTAACCTTATACCTCAACTTAACCATCTCTAAGCTGAGTGACTTCTCCGGTTCCGATGAGAGCTACCACTTCCGGTTCCAGTGACTTCTTTGCATGGGCGTTGCTGTTGTCCTTTTTGCTGTTGTTTTTTGTTGCTGCTGCTGTTGCTATTTCTGTTGCTGTTGTTGTAGTTTCTGTTGTGAAATTACAGTGAGAGGATTATAAGAAGGGGGTGTTTTCGGAGAGATAGTCAAAAGGATCTCCCTCCCGAGGTCAGAATGAAAAACGTGACCCGTAATTTAGGGACGCTAATTAAAGGACCGTGACTGGATTAGGATGAGACGGTGCAACCAGTTAAAATTTCCGTTTCCCGTGAGGGCTACCACTTCCGGTTCCGGTGACGTCTTCGCTTGTGCGCTGTTGCTGCTACTATTGCTGCTGCTGTTTTCTGTTGCTGCTATTGTTTCTGCTGGTATTGTCGTTGCTGCTGCTAACCTTATACCTAAACTTAACCATCCACCGTGACTGGATTTAGATGAGATGGTGCACATAGTTGAAATCTCAGTGTCTGGGGAGGGCCGCCACTTCCGGTTCCGGTGACGTCTTTGCTGTGTGTTGCTTCCATGAGAACTGTTGACTCAATACAGATGACATTTCTGGTTCCGGTGAGAGCTACCACTTCCAGTTCCGGTGACGTCTTCGCTTGTGGGCTGTTGCTGCTGCTGTTGCTGCTGTTTTTGCTGCTGCTATTGTTGCTGCTGGTACAGTAGCCACAAGTGTTGTTATTGCTGCTGGTGGTTGGTGCTGCTAACCTTATACCTTAACTGGTGTTGTTGTTGCCCCTGCTTACCTTATACCTAAACGTAACCATCTCTGACCTTATTCCTTAACCTAATCATCTCAAACATTATACTTAAACATAACAATCCCTAAACTCATACCTAAACTTAACCATCTCTAACCTAATTTAAATATCTCTAACTTTGTACCTCAACTCAACATCTCCAACACCTCTAACCTGAGTGACTTTTCCGATTCCGGTGAGAGCTACCACTTCCGAGGTCTTTGCGTGTGCATTGCTGTTGTTGCTGCTGGTGCTGGTGTTGATGTTGCTGCTATTTCTGTTGCTGTGGTTGTTTCTGTTGTGATATTACAGTTAGAGGACCATAAGAAGGGTGTGTTTTAGGAGAGAGAGAGAGAGAGAGAGAGTCAAAAGGATCTCCCTCCCGAGGTCTGATTGAAAACTTGACCCGTAACTTAGGGACGCTAATTAAAGGACCGTGACTGGATTAAGATGAGATGGTGCACACAGTTGAAATTTCCGTTTCTGGTGAGGGTACACACTGTTGACTCAATACCGATGAGGAGATTTCTGGTTCCGGTGGGAGCTACCACTTCCGGTCCCAGTGACGTCTTCACTTGTGCACTGTTGCTGTTGTTGTAGCTGCTAACCTTATACCTTTACTGGTGTTGTCGTTGCTGCTGCTAAACTTATACCTAAACGTAACTCTCGCAAACCTTATACCTTAAATTAACATAACCTTCTCGACCATCTCTAACCTGAGTGACCTTTCCGGTTCCGGTGAGAGCAACCACTTCCGGTTCCAGTGACGTCTTTGCGTGTACGTTGCTGCTGTTGTTGCTGCTGCCGTTGTTGTTGTTTCTGTGGCTGTTGTTGCTGCTGTTGTTGTTTTCTGTTGCTGCCACTGTAGTTAGTCGCTTTTTTTTATTGTTGTTTTTGTTGTCTTTGTTGTTGCTTTTGTTGTTGTTGTTGTTTCAAGGGCATTGTTTGTAATGACCGGCTGACAACTACGTCCTCTCGTTCTTTTTTGTAAAGCGCATTGTGTTGCCTGGTATGAAATGCACTCTATAAATAAAGTGTGACTTGACTTGACATTATCGAGCTGATAAAATTCTACAATAGCATCAGTTGCACAATCTTTTTCTTTTTTTTGTTATTTTCAAGGGGGAAATGTAGACCATGCAGTTGAAACATCCACCAGCAGGCCGTGGGTTCGGAGCCCCATTTGTCCGAACCCCCCCCTCATCTGCTCCGGCAGGCTGATCGCAGGATAGAGCGATGACTTGTTGCTCAGGGTGTTTGATTATAAGGGCAACAAAAAGTGAAAAACAGCGGCATCTCATCCTGATGATGATTATAACTAACTAACGAACGGATATCTGCAAGTTTCCCAGTCTTTCTACTCGCACCTACGTGGCTGGTGGTCAACCAGAGCTGAGAGACCAGCAGGGTGATGAGAGGAGGGAGCGTTACGCCGCTTGGGGGATTTACACGCAGAGCTGAAATGTTGTCCGTAGGGTTTCCTGGCGTCTCGGAAGAGAGAGAGAGTGAGAAAGCGAAGGGTACTGGAGTGATGCAGAGAGGTGGGGTCAGGAATTTAAACCGTGAACAGGCCGGGATTTGGTGAGAATGTAGCAGAAGGCGATACAATGATGGTGGGGAAAAAAGAAGAAAAAATATGTATTTAGATGATAGAAGCAGATACAAACTGTCTAGTAGGAATCCTCTAATGTCAGCTCTTTTGCTAAATTATCTCTAACTGATTAATGTTGCTATAAAACATATAAATTATATCTGTTTGGGATATACAGAGGCAGTCTTATTGGCATGTTTTAAAGCCACATTAATAGAGGCTTACAAAGATGACACTTTCTCAAGTATGTCCCTGTGTATTAGCTCCACACAACATTCTCAGCTGCCTTCCAATATCTCTCTGGAATTTAATGAAACACTGTGGCACATATGATATAAAATCCATGTATATATATATATATATATATTTATAATACAGTACCAATATTGCGGGATGGGGCTAGAAATCGTCTGGGATTTTGGTTATCGAAATATATGATTGTGAAAGGTTCTAAAATAAATAATGCAACTGCCTGAACTTCCTAGACTGTTCCAGCTGTGGTAAGCTGTGGTTCAAGCAGCCACACCGGTAATTGGGCCCGGGATCAGGGTGGCTGTGCGCCTATTGCTCGTGAGAGTAATCAACGAGCAACAGGTAAAACCCCCATCCCCACACACACAGGAAAGGAGCCCTCGTCCTGACATGTTTTCCATCTGCTCCCTGCTTGTTCCACCTAGCCCACGCTCTACAATAAAACTGGTGCACCCCATTGCCTTTGTCTCTGTGTCGGAGGGCCCTGACTGTGGGCCACTATATATTTGAGGTATTCGCCAAAAAATATTGTGGTATTTGATTTTGTAACTTTCCCCCGGTACTGACTGAGACAGAGACACGGGTTGGAGGTTTTGTGAGGAAAGAGAATTTCCTACGTTTGTTACCACCAGAATGACAGAGCGGTGGTCCAGACCCTCAGACCTTCATAGCACTCGCATCCAGCGCCGACCCGAGACCCTGCGCAATTCTACCTGATACGCACAAGCTCCACAACTCAATGCTACCTGTCTTCTACTCAAGCAGAGAAAGGGAATTATAAATATCTGGGCTTTGCCGAATGATTTAGATGGGGCATGCACCGCGGTGCGTTCTCTGGGGGGGGGATTCCTGTCTCTACTGTCAGTGCTGCTCGGATAGACGCTCTGTGATGGAGAGGGAGAGTGATGAATGCAAACAAAACAACAAAAGGGAATGGAAATATGGAGCAGATGCGGAGAGGGTCATTAGAGGTGAAACGCCTGCGCCGAAAGCGCACGACTCACACGGAGGCACTCGGAGAGGGAGAGAGAATTCCTCAGAGTTCAGCGGGCCACCTTTCGCTCGAGATGACGAGTCTACGTGTCAAATGCAGATTTACACCGGGGGTGCACGGTGTTGTACTCCCTCATGAGTTTAACCTTCTCCATTGCTATGAATGGGAAGTTCAGAGAGAGAGAGTGAGCGAGAGAGAGAAAGAGGGAGACATAACGACAGAGGAGACAAGAGACAGAGAAAGAACGAGGGAATAAATATGCGGCTGAGAGTACGAGAGCCAGAGAGAATTAGAGAGCGGAGACGCATTGAGGGTTTGGAGAGGAGGAGGAGGAGGAGATCCGCCGAGAAACAGACAGAGAGATAGATCGACGCATTTAACAACTTCCTTGTGGAGTTGTCAGAAGCAGAAGTGGGTTATTTTATTTCTGTGAAGTACTTCCTGATTCATTAGTGTCAAGAAGCTTTGACGGACAGTGGAACACCCCGAAGGAAATTCAGCGGAAAAGGACGAGACGCGCTGGCGTCGGCCTCAAAGAATCCGACTTTATCTTCTCGCCATGTTCCAAACGGTGGCTGGTGGGGTTTCTGCTCGATCTTTTTCTTGGCAAATTCGAACTGAGCCTCTGTAAATACATATAACGTGTGTGAAACCATATAGATGTACATTCGGTGTGAGTGAAACGGGCCAAGAAGCACTTTTGAAAGGTATGATAAATAATATAGAATCTGGAGTGAATCTGGTCAGTGTCATTGTTGAAGATACAATTCAATCAAAAAGAAAAAAAAAAAAAGACAAGACCATAAGAAGCTCCCTTCTTAAATCCAAGAGATCTCTCCCCACAGCGTTCCGCTTATTAAGACAAAAAAAAAAACAAAAAAAAAAAAAAAACACACAACTTCTTTTGGCCGCAAAGATCATTTCCGAGCAATCCCCTGCAGATCCCGTGTACAGGGCTCGCCTCGCTCCCTTCGGGAAAGACAATGAGACAAGGCACCAAATAATGTGCCTTTCATAAACTGAATTATTCAAACAAGGAGAGCAGAGCGCCCCTGACAAAGACACATATTATGCCCGTGTTTGTGGACAACAACAGCAGCAGTGTTGCTGGAACCTGCCTGTGGGCTGGAGGGACTTGCGCGGCAAGCCCAACGACTAGGAAGGCAGCTGAGACAGGGAATAAATGCTCAATAATAACACAGATAGTTAAATGTAATCACTGGAATTAGAGTTCGAGAGGGCAGCAGATGATCTAGTTGGATCAGGAGCTGGAATGCAGCGCTGCGAGGGCTTTGACTATAACTTGGACCAGGCCTGGATAATCAGGGGAAAGGACAAAAAGTTGAGTGGCCAAGCCGAGGACTGCAACACGAGGTCAAAGTGGGTCCTTGGTTGTTTTCAAGATGGACGGACGGCCTCAGCTAGAACAACGGGGTCCAAGGTGAAGAAACAGGGTGGTGCGCTTGTGTCCAAAGTAGAATGAGAGCAATTAGCAGAGCTGAGACTTGAGACTCTAACCTCTGCAGCTAAGAAGGTTAAATGGGATAAATGAATTGAATTTGGGTTTCGATCACGGCGGAAAGAAGCCCGGTCGACAGATGACAACAGACGACGACAGCGGTGTGCTAATACAGCGCCGCGTAACGGCATGTGACACGTGGTCACGGTGTTGTGGGTCAAAATTCTGCTCCTTGGAACCAAGACATCAAAACTCTGTCTTTAAGAGTTTTAGCTCGCAAGCTACACTTTCTACTTTTAACATTGAAACAAATCTTTGAAAGGGACCTATTATACTCAACTTTACTTATTACACAGGGTAATATAGGTCTCTAAGGTCCCCAAAACATGTTTTTGAAGTTTTGAGCTGAAAATAACATTAAGATTATGCGTTCTAGCCATTCTAACATGCCTCTATACCGTCCCGTTCCAAAACGGGCTGTTTCAGTGTGTGCAGCTTTAATTGTGAATGAGCAGCCAAACCCCTAGTTCCAGCCAATGGGGTTTGAGCTTTAATCCAGGTTCTGTTGTATTTCTCTGTAAACGTTTCACTGATGTCACCTTATCACTTCCCCAAAATCTGTTTCTGAACAAATCTGAGGTGAGAAATAAGCAATCAAGGCACTGAATCTTTACACATATTAGATCTTCAAGGCCTCATTTAAAAGTTTGTTCCGACTTCGGTTGCAGACACAGCACCGGGACATGGCATCCGGGACACCGCACCGGGCATTTTTTTTGTTTCATGTAAACATGAAACATCTGTTGGCTTTGTTTGGAGAAAATGGAGTTCCTCTGAGATGGAGGGCGGTTCTCATTCTACTGTGGGCCCCCGTGACATACAAAGGTGACAAAGATCTGAACGGAGCATATTAAGGACATGTTTCCTGAAACAGGCAGCTCACAAAAAAAAAAAAACTGGCCCATCAGAGACCCAAATGTATGTGCACAAGCACTGAAAAAGTGAGTTTTGCGTCCTAGGGCCCCTTTAAAGAAATAATTAACAAAATATGAATACTAGAAAAACAGAGTGTGAGATGATACTGATGGCTTTAAGACTGAGGCTGGTACTTGGATACGGAGCAATGTTGTCTCATCATCACACCACATGTTTATGTCTGTTTATCACTCAGAACAGGATTTGTGTCTCCCATTGTGTATCAGAAAACATTGGGTGGTCAATGAAATAAAAGTCAGTGCAATAGTATGATAGTAATAATAGTCAATAGTGCAAATCCTTGTGCTGTGCTGGGGAGCCCCAGGCCATAGTACAAGACAGCAGTTGCACAGACACTGGATTTAATGTGGGAAAATATAAACCAGGTGTTTTTAGAGCACTTCCAAAGCTAGTGGAAAGCCGAGTGATATGGAGGATTCTGTTTTTACCATGACAACGGGAATTTTATACAGTATTTGCTCATGAATTCAAAATCTCACATTAGAGAACCCAGCTGAAGGTCATCACGTTGAACTACATTGTAATTGAAAGTATGACACCAAACGTGTTGTTATTGTGGTTCATTCATTCAATTATTCATCACCATTAATTCAGACTACGTACTAGGACTGTATCACGACGGTGTCTCGATCCATTTCAAAGTCCTCCACCTGACCTACAAAGCCTTATTTGGCGAAAGCCCCAGTTACCTCAGTGACCTCATCACCACCCACAAACCCTCACGCCCCCTCTTCTCTAGCCATTCCCCACTGCTCCACATTCCCCCCAAAAGTTCACGTCTCCGGACGATGGGAGACCGAGGCTTCTGCTCTTTTTCACTACGCTTCTGGAACTCTCTCCCGGACTATCTCAGAACTGCTCCTTCCATCTAGGTTTTTAAAACGGGCCTTAAAACCCTTTTTTATTGACAGGCCTTTTTTTAAGCCTTTTATAGCAGCCCACCCTTGTTTTAATCCCCTTTTTACTCAATTTTATTCTATTCCTATTTTATTCTTTTTTTTTGATAGCGGTCCGTGTTTTATTCTCCCTTCTTTTACATTTTTATATGTTTTCTTTTACCGTAGTCTTTTACCTGTGAAGCGCTTCGAGATGACGAGATCACACTATACTAACTGAAATTCTTATTATTATTCATTTATCATTATTATTCATAACAATCCACTGACCACTGCAGGACGATTAATGCTAATGCCCTTTTCGCACAAGCCCTGGGCCGAACCACTGCCCGCCTCCCTTTCTTAAAATCCATGCACAGGCAGGGTAACTAACAATGTCATGAAGGCAAAAATATTGGTTCAATGTATATTGATATATTGATTATTCATATATCTGACTAGGACATACAGTACACCTTAATCTAATCCATATCACATCAGCTTTTGCCGACGCCCTTGACCGAGGCCTTGGCTCTACAGCTGGAGTTGTACCCCGGGCTGCCCGCCGCTCCTAAATGGTTAGGATGGGTGAAATGTGGAGGACACTTTTCCCTCCTGGACATCAATAAAATGACTCCTCTTCTTTTTCTTCAATTTCTTCAAGGGCACTAGACTTAAAGGGCTTTGAGAACAGTGATATTGAGACAATTTGTCCAGAGAGCTCATGCCCAAAAGATATTATGTTTTTTGCAGCACTTACACCATCACACAGCACCAGAGCCGAAGCACTTTTCTTAATCGCATGCATCAATAGCATCATCTTGAGCCATTAAGCCAACTAGTAATGCCAACAAACACACACAAACGTACACACACACACACACACACAAACAGCGGAGATTGCGGGAAGTATGGGTGAGATTGTCAGTGCTAATGTGATCAAGGCGCTATCAAAGAAACAATATGTCCTCTTCAAGGGATTATTTGTCTTAAGCGAATATATCATTTATTTGCGTGTTTGTGTGTGTGTGTGTGTATCCTCCAAGCCAAAGAGTTTTCAATTGAACAAGTTGGCCCCCAAAAACAAAAATGGATTTGTACATTGCTTTTGAAATATCCAACTAAGATTCAGGAGGGAGGTAATAGCAGCCGTCCTCCCCTCGCTTTGCCCTTTATCTCCTGAGGGATAAACCAGGTACAACAGAGAGGGAGCCAATTAGTCAGGATGTACATTCATAAACAGGAACAGACCAAGCAAAAGGTTAGAGGGAAATGGTGAGAGAGCACAAAACGGTGAATAGAAATAAAGAAAAATACAGAGACGGAGAGAGAGAGGCAGATAGGGTGGAACAGAGAAATAATTGATCTCACCTGATGAAGAGCGGTGAGGCCATCTTCGTTACAGAGATCTGGACTCACATTGTTCTTCAACAGGTAACGGACTGACGGAAGATCACAGAGAAAGAAAAACATTTCATTAAAAATAACATTATTATTTACAATAATGATAATAATCGTTAAATCAAGATAATTGTTTTTTAATTAAGAAATGTTTTTTTATATATATATATATATATATATATATATATATATATATATATATATATATATATATATATATATATATATATATCGAAATATTTTGGAATTCAGTAAATAAAAAAAATCATACTAATTAATAACGGAAATTTATTTTTTCTAATTTATCCTAAAATTAAGAGTCTGTTTTTTTGAACACTGCCTGAGTGATATTGGAATGATTGTCTTTATTTTAAAGGAATGTTCTTGAGCATTATCGCTGACCAAATAAGAAGGTGTCACAGCACTAAGATCTAATAAACAGGCTCCAAACTCACAAAGCAACCACGATACAAAATACACTGTTGCACAGGAAGTGATGTACCCGTCTTTTAACAATAGCACTGAGCAATTTCGTTGACTAAACAATGGTTTGTCCTGCTACCTGCATTTTCTACTGCCGATCACAAGTTATTGCTTATTTGTTTCTCTGAGTAACATTGTCTAATTGCTGCTTTCTGGGCCAGGTCTCTCCTGTGAGCGAGATTCTGAGAATAACCAGATAAAATAAAGGTAAAATAAATAAATGTATCATTAAAATGCTATGCTCCCATATCATCCATTTTAAATCCTCCATTGAAATGATTGCAGCAAAACAGATCACGAATTAGAGCAATCTCTGAGGCTTCTAAAGTGGTGGCTACGGCGCTTAACTAATCTAGATAACACACTATTGATCCCGAGGGAGCGGGCAGGAATCCAGGTGGTCCATGGCTGGAGCATGTAAACCCCTGCTTAACCCCCTCCACCCTGATGACATCACTGATCACTCTGCCATCCATTAATCACATCACATCACATCACATCACATCACATCGAGGTAATGCCCCTCTGCCACCGCACTTAAGAGTCCCAACTATCAAATTATCGGCAGTGCCAGGACGTTATCCAACTGACCTCGGAAAAAGGAAACAGGTGGTTGTTGTGTGTGTGTGTGTGTGTGTGTGTGTGTGTGTGTGTGTGTGTGTGTGTGTGTGTGGGGGGGGGTTTGGCAGATGATTTAACGCTGCTTTGGGATTACACTATTTGTCTGCCAGTAGTCTGAACACAGTGAACAGATGCACGCCGGGAACCTAGTTCACAGAATATCAGTTCTCGCCGCCCGCTCTGTCCCCAAAAGTTATACGAGAGCTGCTGGCAAACTGAATAGTGGTGGTGGTGGTGGATGGTGGTGGCACACGTCATTTTGGCAGCGTTGACTCATTGCTTTCATTTCGCAGAAAGCAACAATAACAATAATACCAACAAAGGCAATAATACCAACGAGGGGGAAAAAAAAAAACGGAAAAGGAGGCGTGAGGGCTGAATCGAGTTGTTGTGCGGTGAGCTGTAAGCTGAAACAGGGATGGGAGACGAGAGAGAGAGAGAGAGAGAGAGAGAGAGAGAGAGAGAGAGAGAGAGAGAGAGAGAGAGAGAGAGAGAGAGAGAGAGAGAGAGAGAGAGAGAGAGAGAGAGAGAGAGAGAGAGAGAGAGAGAGAGAGAGAGAGAGAGAGAGAGAGAGAGAGAGAGAGAGAGAGAGCGAGAGCGAGCTGGGATAGTTATGGCATCTGCCGCATCTTCTATCATCACTATAATGGTCAGACAGATATGAACTGTGGAGCTATGCTGCATACAATCGTACACAAACATGGCCGTAGACGCCGCACGCACACAGACACAGACACAGACACACACACACACACACACAGATTAATTTTCGGATATATTTGGGATATTACGTAACATTAGCATACACTTTGGCATCGCAGCCATCTGCCTGTATTGGGCTTACAACTTCTGTTTCATATTGGGCTGAGGTTCACTTTGGAGTACATATATTTAATCTTTAATCTTTTTAAAGAGAGACCCGAACAAATTAAGATGCACAAAAGCAAAAATAACATTCAATCTTAAATCACAGAATCACTTTTGTCAAAAATCTCAGTAATTAAAACTTAATAATAATAAGGAATAAGAAATAACTGGAATATTTTCTTTACAGCTGATTTAGCTACATGCGAAAGGAAACATCTACATTTCTTTTGGCAATATTGATCCATCTGCGTATTTAGATTTAGATACTCCGATTGATCACCAAAAGACGAATGCGCTTTTTGGCCTGTGCCCCGATACAGGCAGGTCAAAGGTCAAAGCACAGGGTTAAAGATGTCACCATGGTTCCCACAACAAGAGTAGAACAGACTTTCCAACAACTACATTATCTTATTCGTCTCATTATGCACACATCATTTTATTACATTTTCCCCAAAGAAATGCAGGATCATTATAGTTCATTTTAGCTCCACCATCCACCACCAGCCCATCAACCATTAGCCATTAGCCCTTCACCCATTTTTTCCCCTTCATCGCGTGTGAACATCTACGCATTTTACCTGAATAGGAACCGTGGAAAAACATCTTTTGAAAGCTTTCAAAAGCAGCAGGATGGCTGGAACCCCTCTAAGATCTCTGTGCATTTGTCATCAGAATTAGAAATTGGAATCTGTTTATTCCCCAAGTGTGTTTTCACGCACTTAATTCAGCACATTCACTCCCTTGTTTTGATAAACGCTTTGCTTTCATTCATTTATAGGTGTTGCTTATTTCGCATAATATTGTCTTTAAAGACAAAACACATCTTCAAGGATATAAATCCAGCTCCACTTTACGAAGCCGACACTTACGTCGTAAAAGCTGATCCTAAATTCTAACCAAGAGAAAACAGCTTGCAAACAGCAGCTGGCAATGGTTTGGTAAACTCGTGTGAATAAAGCAATTAATCTGATTACGGCGCTGTTGATTAAGATCATGTTTTTGGAGGGGAACAGTGTCATCACTGCTAAGTTCCATGCTGTCTCTTTTGCTTTGATTTTAAAAAACAAATCATACAGGTCGGCAGTTTCACACTGAATCAGCCGAGCGGAATTTTATTTCAGGATGAGACTCAGTGGACAGTGTATTAATATTCTTCTCGACACACACACACCGATATCACACGCGCAAAATACCTATGTGAGACAAGGGATGTTGCTGTGTTTAAGATAGCTTGTGTACACTCTTTTTCAATGCATACACTCGCGATGTGCATCCTCGTAAACCTGCCTCTCTGTGTGTGTGTTTTACTATACTTGGGAGGACCGAGTCTCCGAATTGACAATTTTGGATTAGAAGTGCGCCAGAAAATGGGACCTCACTTACCAGGTGTATTTACTCAGTCCTCGCTTTGATACCAGTCCAAGAATGTGTGTGTGTGTGTGTGTGTGTGTGTGTCCTTTTCTGCATCAGACCCGTTGGTCTCGCCCAGACTGATGTGTAAATGAATTATATTCCCCAGGTTGTGTGAATGTGGAGAACCAATCGTGAGGTGACAGCTGCCAAATGGCTTCTGTCAGCGCTCAGGAGTCAGATAGCTCAGCGCGACCCAAAGTGCACAAGGGTCCACACACACACACACACACACACACACACACACACACACACACACACACACACACACACACACACACACACACACACACACACACACACACACACACACACACACACACACACACACGCGGTGAGTCTGGGAAATTAAGCATTTTGATATATGCATTGGAAAAACCGGAGGAGCAACTGTGACCGAGATTGACAAATACACACAAACGGGCAGAGCGGGCTAACACACCAACCTGTGCATGGTGATATGCACAGGTTGTGTGCATATCACCTGTGTGCTGTGTGCTGCAGCTCATGCAATTGGGATGAAATTGGGATCTAAATTATGATGTGCTGAGAATAATCTGAGACAACAGCCGCAGGGGAAGCCAGGCCACATCACCGGTGGAACATAAAGATGGAGTGTTTCCACTTTGTAACGGTTTCCTGTTTCATTTGTTTCCACTGTTTACGTATTGTTTTCGCCTCGAGTCTTTCGGGCCGTTCAATAAAGGGCTTTTTGAGTCAAAACCCTCTCACTCTTTCCTTTGACTCGTCCTATTATTTTACAGTCACTGCGTTTGTGTTATCATGTGTGAAAAATAAGAGAGAAAGCGATACGCAAAAGAGAAAAACAAGCACGACAAACTTTGCTCCCGAAAAACCAGTCAAGACGGGGGCCCCGGGGGTCATGCTTTTTAGAAGAGGTTCCTCAAAGGACACAAAGAGTCGTATACAAACAACTCAAGCATGCCAACGCGCGTCCAACAAGTTGTCTCCCGCTGGAAGCTTGACGGCTCAAACTATGTCTTTAAAAATAGAAAATAAAAGAAAACCAACAACAACAGCAAAGAAGAAAAAAACATCCCTCGAAAAAATCTGGTTCTGGTCGTTAGCAGCAGTGAAGAGGCTTCCAGACACATTTTGTCATGTCTGGTTACATTTTGCTTTCACCTTTGAGTCTGAATGTAACAAATGAGTCAAAATTCCAGAGCGATTTTTCACCTAATACTTTTTGTTGTCGTCCCCCTCCAGCCGGTTTATGTTCATGGTGATAGTAATGAGTGAATACTGCAAAGTTAACGCCAATCAGCCACAACATTAAAACCACTGACGGGTGACATGAATAACATTGAGTATCCGGTTCTAGTGGCACCTGTCAAGGGGTGGGATATATTAGGCAGCAAGTGAAGTTCTTGAAGTTGATGTGTTGGAAGCAAGAAAAATGGGCAAGTGTACGGATCTGAGCCACTTTGACAAGGACCTAATTGTGATGGCTAGAAGACTGGATCAGAGCATCTCCTAAACAGCAGGTCTTGTGGGGTGTTCCCGGTATGCAGTGGTTAGTACCTACCAAAAGTGGTCCAAGGAAGGACAACCAGTGAACCAGCAACAGGATCATGAGCAACCATGGACTCATCGATGTTCATGGGAAGTGAAGTCTAGCCTGTCTGGTCTAAACCCACAGAAGAGCTACTGTAGCACAAATTGCTAAAGAAGTTAATGCTGCTGTGATAGAAAGGAGTCAGAACACACAGTGCATCACAGCTTGATGTGTATGGGGCTGTGTAGCTGCAGACCGGTCAGAGTGTCCATGATGACCCCTGTCCACCACCGAAAGCACCTACAATGGGAGCGTCAGAACTGGACAATGGAGCAATGGAAGAAGGTGGCCTGGTCTGATGAATCACGTTTTCTTCTACATCATGTGGATGTCCGGGGTTAGGGTCCGATCAATGGAGCATCTGTGGGATGTGCTGGAACAACAAGCCTGATCCATGGGGGCTCCACTTGCAACTTCCAGGACTTAAAGGATCTGCTGCTAACGTCTTGGTGCCAGATACCACAGGACACCTTCAGAGGTCTTGTGGAGTCCACGCCGCCACGGGTCAGAGCTGTTTTGGCAGCAGAAGGGGGATCTACACAATATTAGTGATTATTAGTGGTGGTTTTAATGTTGTGGCTGATCGGTGTACTTCACTGAGTTAGAGGGAGGGAGGAAGTGACTGATAAGAAAGAGGAAGTGTTGAAGACAAAGCTGAAGAATACCACAACACACGACATTGACAAGTCATGAAAAATGTTGCTCAGTGAGAGAGGAGACAAAGACAAAGTATGGGAGATAGGAGATAGGAGAGAGAGAGAGAGAGCGATAACGAGAGAGATTGGAAAAGAGAGTTGGAGTTTATCACGCAGGGCGATTCCTATCGGTTTCGGAACAGCCAAAGACACACACACACACACACACACACACACACACACACACACACACACACACACACACACACACACACACACACACACACACACACACACACACACACACACACACACACACACACACACACACACAAAACTCACATTTTCACCCCCCTAGCAAACAGAGTCACGAATGCAAACACACACATCCAAACACAATGCACACACTAGATATATACAAACATCAAAAACACATCCACATCAAAATAAACACAGACACAAAACACACAGACACAAAACACAAAGACACACACACACAGAGACACACACACGGAATGTTTCAGAGTCATTCTCTCCAACTTTGAAGGGTCGCCATGGCGATTATCTAGCATCTCCCCACACACACACACACACACACACACACACACACACACACACACACACACACACACACACACACACACACACACACACACACACACACACACACACACACACACACACACACACACACACACACCCCCCCCCCCCCCCCCCCCCCAGACCCAGTGAGGGAACGTTGCCTTAAAATCTCCTGGATGTTTTCATGGGCGGGACCGTGAATTCCCATCGAGGGAGGAGAGAGGGGGAGAGGAGACTGGAGGGAGGGAGGGAGGGGAGCTGGTGGTGCTACTCCACCAGTTCCTCACCCAAAGATAAAAGTAAACATCAAATAAACAAGCGCACGGGAAGCCAAGCCCACCCTTCCTTCCATCTATCTTGGAAAGCCTTCGCAACAGTGTGTGTGTGTGTGTGTGTGTGTGTGTGTGTGTGTGTGTGTGTGTGTGTGCGCGTGTGTGCACGTCTGTGTTGCATCAGTGACTGGTTTATTTTTGTGGGGGGGGGGGGATCTGCTGAAAACTGCCAAAAAAGACTGGAAAAGGGATGTTCGAATGGAGAGATGATGATGATGATGACACACGTCTGAAAATGCCGTGAGCACAAAGCATCTGTCACCCTCCATCAGCATCCACCCCAACATGCTGCGTTCCAAGGTTGTTCTTTTATTTTCTTCTTCTTTAAGTTAATGTAAGTGCTACTTGGATTGATCATGATTTGATATATATTCTATGTTCTGTAATTCCCTGGGAGAGCCACACAATTAAGCCACTTTTTGTTTGGCCACTCTCCCCTTTTTGCCTCTTTTCCTTTTGCCCCCATCTGTCCTGTATTTTCTTAAATGCTTATCACTAAAGTAAACTAGTCTCGCAACGTTGCGGCCGAGCCACGGGCCCAACCCAGCTCCTCGTACGCAGCGAGGATCTCTTCTGCGAGGTCCACCGGGAACGCTCATTTCTGTTTTAACGGCAAAATCACGCGCAGCACACGGGGCGAGGGATTTTCTCCTCTGTGGTTTCAAGCGAGGGATGCTGGGTCAAACTTTGGGCGTTGTCTCCCCAGAGCCACCGTGATGCAGATTTGCAGGTGGGGAGAAGTCTGAGTGCGGATTGCGTTTTAAGAGCCTCCGTGTGATCTCTCACACAGACACAGACACACACACATCCACACCCACCCACCCACCCACCCACCCACCCACCCACCCACCCACCCACCCACCCACCCACACACACACACACACACACACACACACACACACACACACACACACACACACACACACACACACACACACACACACACACACACAGCAGAGGCGCAATGGACTTTGTTTTAAGTGCTGCGTCTCTCTTTTCTTTACGGCCTCTGGTGCGTTGGAACGGCTGCCACACTCTTTATCCCAGCGGTTCTCAACGTGAGGTCTGGGGACTCCCTGGGGTCCTTCAAGGCAGTCCCCAGTAAAATTATTAATAGTTAAACGTCAACATTATTTAGTTTAACCTATTACAGAAAACAAACAATAATGCTTTTGATCCTAGTTTCACTGTTATCTGTCTCTAGAGGAGAGGCAGATAGGGAAGTATGGACGAAATAATATCTAACCAGAAAATGATCTTCTCAGATTGGGCTCCCAAAGGTAAAACCTTATCAAATGGGGTCCGTGGCCCAATGCCTCTCGAATTGAAATCCTATAAAAGCATTCACTGACAATCATTCATTGACAAGACTTTTAGTACTCATCCATACTAAAAGTTAAGGTTCATATCAATTAAGTTTGGGTCATTTTACAACATGCAAAGCAAACCTGCTTTTACAAAAAAAATAAAAATAATTTCATTTAGCTGCACTCAACGGAACAGTATGTTACCAAGTACGACAATATCAGTATTTTTATTATGCATTCTGTTTAAGTAGTTCATTTTTTACGCTGCGTTTCTTTCGTTTACCTTTCACATCTTACGTTTCTTTCTCGCGCGAAACACGGCTGTATAAGAACCGGGGGGGGGGGGGGTTCAAAGAAAACTGAGAATAGATTTCTGCCGGCGACACGCTTTTCATCAAACTCTCCCCTTTTCTGCCTTCCTGGCTCGTGTTCGCAAAAGTAGGGCGCGTGGCGAGTGTTAAAGCAGAGGGATGACATTGGTTTTAGTAGGACGTGAGGAGAGAAGATCATTGGTATAATTAGCATTCCGCCGCCTGTTATAATTATCCTGCGCATGATGAGCTATTGAGGGACTTAAATTGCATGTTCCACCGCTTTAACAGATGTACTTACTCCATACAGCGGGGCAGGGAAAGAACATAGGAACAACAAAAAAATAAATAAATACCGTGAGACAGCCGGGGGTGTTTTTACATCACTGTATATATGATAACTTGAAGCTTATACCCCCTGAAAAAACTGAATTTACATGAGTTATGCAGCGATGTTAACAGGCTCTGTTTGGAACTAGGAGGACTGCGTTGGATCCGTTAGTTTCTTCTTTTTTCCACATTTGAGGACAACACGTGAACACCAATTACACTGAAAATGTCGGGAAATCAATGCTGAATTATTCATAAGCTGTGTTTTTGGTGGAATTATCCTTTAATGGGCTCTGAAAAAGGACCTGACGATCGCGCTGATTTGATATCACGGGGTGAATATTCTCGCCCAGCGCCAGGCGAAGAGAAAACGGCGCACTGAAGACGAGAGCCTCGGAGATGTCCTGCCTGTTGAGCAGACAGACAATATTATCGCTTCGATCGGTGTCGCGGCAGAAAAGGGAAGGGGCCGAGGTAGAGGTTGAGCCGAAATCCATTTCACTCCGTTAATAAATCCTCCCTCTATACACACCGCTCGTCTATCTGACAGCCCCCAAATCTTCCGGACACGAGTCTGAAAACTACTCAAAATGCTTTCATTTTCGTTTGTTTTTCTTTTGTGACCCCTTTTTTAGGTCAGAAAACGCTTGTGACAGCAATTAGAGAGTAGGGCTGAATGATTAATCGAATTCGAACCAATTTAATAGAAAAGGCTGCGATCATTTTTGAAAAATGAACTACTTACTTTCTCTGCAACCCCCACACCCCCCCGCCCCCCCATCCCAGCCCCGCCTATATTTTATTGTTTTAGTGCGGTTGTTTTGAGCGAACCTCCACGCGGCCCCCCTGGTGAGACCCGGTGCTCTAGCCCGAGCCGTTGTGCTGCTGTACAGGGCGTGTGCTGCTGGCGGAGCCCGGAACACCTGTAGAGTCCGGACAGGGCCTCTCCCAGAACATCTGTTTTTTCTTTGTTTTTTATTTTGTTTTTTTTAACCTTTTTTGAATTAAATGAGCATAAAGCTGTCCCTGAACACACGGAGCAGCGCTCTGTGTATGCGGACGTATGCGCGCAACATTTTTATGAAAAAATGATAAATCTCTGCTGAAACACTGCATATTTATCATATTCGTTCCAAGGCTTGATGTTAAATCAATGAGTCAGTATTAAGCTGTGATTGAAGGTTTTTCTTTTTACAATTCAATAGTTAAATAAATATGTTATTATTATTAATTCATGCATCAATTCATCTAATTTCATCATAACACGTGGGCCTGGCCTACAGGAAAGATCAGTTTATACGTTGACTATGTCTATTTTTGTGTTGGTCATACTGTAGAATGATTTAAGGCTTGTGTTGGTGAATAATACAGATCATAAGGAACTTAAAAAATTTTTGCAAATTGCAATCGCAATATTGGTCGAATGGTGTGAATTTTCTTGTTTTTGTCATTTTATTATAATTATTATTATTTTGTGTATATTTATGTGTTACAATTCACATTTAGCCCAATAAGCTCCATACAACATTTTCTGATTAGTATTTATAATTTAAGAATATATCTTAGATATGTGGGGTTGCGACACCAAGGTGAAGAACGTGTTTTATGGATTTCTATCGATATCCTTCTATAGATTAGATAGAGTAACGTCATTTCACCTTTATAAATAAAGATGCTTCACATAGTTTTATGGTTCCATTTAAATTCTGTGTTTGGGAACAGTTTGTCTCTGAAGCAGTGTTACGCAGTCGATTTCAAATCGATCGAAATGAGCGTTCGATTTTCGAACTTCGAAATCACAGTCAGGTTTGCGATTCTCCCCGTATTTTTGTGGGTAATATTGTCGGACACGGTCACCATATTGGGCCGGTGGAGATCCGCCGGTGAACAAATGGAAGTGTGCGCTGAGTGGTGCGGGCCCCTCCAGAGTCCACAGCGGCTCGTCCGGCGAGCTGCACCGCACCCCTCAACGCACACTGCAACCACCCACCAGCAGATCTTGACCGCTCCAACCTGGCGGACGCTCAGCAAGTAAGGTGAGAGTTGACAACCAAGCCGATGGCGTTTAATATGCCTTTTATTACCCGCTGGCAAAAATAGCATCCGTTTTTCTGTGCTTATTTTGGTGAGTAACTTAAAACTAGGTTAAAAAGAAACTTATTGTTCATTATTCAAAAGTCTCGCGAGGTATGGTGTTTAAATATTCTCATATTTTTGTTATTATTTAAATTGAAGTTACTTATTGAGAAACAAGCGTTTTCTCTACAAATCAAGACTCGGTAGTCTAACAATGGCACAGCCGTCAGTGCTGGAAAAAAAATATACATATGTTTAAATCGAAAATCAAATTGTGGATCTTAACAATCGTGGCATGCCTACTAATTACCACTCGCATGCTTGCTAATAGGACAGAGGTGAAGACATTTAGAACGCCCATCCCCCACTGACTAGAGAGGGAGAGAGAGAGAGAGTAAAAGAAAGAACAAGTAAAACCCCAGAAACAGGCCTCAGAAGATTCAACATGCGCAGAACAGTCGTTTACAGTGAGATTAAATGTAAGAAGCAGAGTCATCACTTCAGATGCCTTTAAACTTCCAGCTCCCAGACATTCAGCGCTAGACAAATAAAAAGGGAAATTTAAAAAACATGTTTTTTCACGCTTATTGGGATTCCAAGGTTACAAGGTCCATGAATTTATTGAAATGTTTATTGAATTTTGAGCGTTCCAAGTTTTACCATTATAGCACTTTGAGCAATTCCTTCACAATCAAAACCACCACCCATGCATTTAGTGGTTTGAGCCTTCATTATCCTTTAAATCTCACGCTTTTAAAAATCCGTACCATCTAAATCCCCCAAATGTTTCAGCTTGACAAAACATCTGTTGTTACTAACCTCTGCTCAACCTGAATTGCCCAACATTGTGCAATAACTGTGTAATACCCTGTGCAATATACTGTAATAACACTGTGATAAGCTTGACTAACCATCCAGTTTGAGCATGTCCATACTGTTGCATATGTATTATTATTATTATTATTGTTATTATTATTATTATTACATACAGGAATACCCATATACTGCCACTTAGCCCTTGCCATAGCCTTTTTTTTATAATTTCTCTTAATCTGGTGCATAGGGCACATTTTGTATATGCTGTATTTAATTTATACATATCATATTTTATGTATTATGTCTTTTATATCTTTATAGTACTATATACATTTTTTGTTGTTTTTTCTTTAGACTGTAAATCATTATTTTCTATACTTTCAGTTTGCACTACAATGCACTAACTATCGGGATGACAAATTCCTTGTACTGTCCCCGAGCGCGTCCACGTACGCTGCCCACTGCTCCTGGCTGTGCCCCCGGAGGAGCAGCAGGAGCAGAGGAGCCATTTCACCGGCCACCATCAAGCATGTGCATGTGTGTGTGTGTGCAAGCATGTGTTGTGGAGTGTCGTGTGACAATTAAAGACTGTTTCTTCTTTCTGTTTTCTGTTTCTACATGAAAAATGTACTTGGTCCGATAAACAGATTCTGATCCTGAATGTATCTGGAGACAGTGGAGGAGTTATGAACGTTAGTTATTTAATTAGTTAGTAAGTTAAGATGCACGTGCTGCCTGAGCAGAACCAGACACCGTGCGTCGTCTCTACGCTAATAATGGGGCTCATTTGTCCCGCTTGGTCTGACGAGGCCTAATCCTTGCCATTTAATCCAACATGTTATCACGGGATTTACGATGGTCACGGGCGAAGGCATGCAGGCTCCTTCGCTGTGACCCAAAGTAGGGCTTGTGTGTGTGTGTGTGTGTGTGTGTGTGTGCATGTGCGTGTGCACGTGCATGTGTATGTGTATTTGCGTGGGTGTGTGTGTGCGTGTGTCTGCATGCATGTGTGTGTTTTGCGTGGCTGTGTGTGTGTGTGTGTGTGTGTGTGTGTGTGTGTGTGTGTGTGTGTGTGTGTGTGTGTGTGTGTGTGTGTGTGTGTGTGTGTGTGTGTGTGTGTGTGTGTGTGTGTGTGTGTGTGTGTGTGTGAACAGCAGGGTGCTGAACAGGCATTAGAGGATTGGTAGAGATGAATCAAGCACAACTCCCTCTGCTGTGCTGCCATTCCCTCCGCAGGCAAACCCAGCACGCTCCTGATAAGGCTGCGCAGGGCTGATGAGCTGCAAAAGACGTGTCTTAAAAGAACTGACATCCATTACAGAAATAAAACGTTATTGTATAGTACACAGAAATATTAGTATTTCGCTTTTTCACAGTTAACAAAGGTGATTTTCTTGCATTATTTCTGCATTATTAGCAGTGGTGGAAAGTAATGCACAGATACGTTGATGCTGTACTCAAGTAAATTCTTCAAGTATATCTACTTTGTATATTCCGATTTTGAGACTCTTGATTTTCACTCCACTACTCCACTCTTTATTCCATTACCTTTCTACCTCAATCACGTTATTATTTATATATGAAAAAGTGTTAAAGGCTCTGTTATACCAGTGCAAATTTGAGATAAGTAAATTTGAGAGCCTTATTAATATACTTTATATTTAAGTGGAAATGTCAATGGTACCTTCACTTTCCCTCGAGTGAATATTGACTTAAATTCGCCACAAAAACCTGACCGTTTCCCATAACAATACAGGTACTGTATAGTCTGTATCAGTAGCATTTGATGCAACATCGAAAAAGACCTACATTTCCCATTAGCCAGGCTGGCTTTGCCGAATCCCACATCCCATCCCATGCAGGAGCAGCAGCGGGGCGGCTGACGCTCTATTTGATCTCTGCCTCGGTAACCAAGTAGCTGAGCGCCATGCTTCCCGGACCGCTTTATCCCTGCCTCCGTTACCATGGAGATAGGAGTTAACTTGAGAGTCAGGGCCCTCCCAGGGGACTGTGGCAGATGTGGCGAGAAGGGAGAAGGAGATCTGGGTGAGGTCTTTAGCGGAGGGAGATGCTCAGTACTGGAAGCGCTATGGATGACCAGAGAGCGCCTATAGACTGGCCATGAGAATAGAGTGGACTCTGTAACAATAGTGAATCATGTTGTACCAAAAGAGGTCAGGGCTTAATGGCATAATGGACTTTTGGACAAGGCAGTAAGTTGGAAAAACGGTGGTAGTCCATTATTTGTCACACTTAATTGGGCGAGAAAATGTATTTTTCCCATTTTTATGGGAAATGGGGCTAAATAATCCTTGAATACTGATTATTCCACGGCCCAGTTGAACCTAGTCTTCCAAACGACTGCACCAACACGTAGCGTGATAACAGAACAATTTTAATGTTCTAGAACACTGCCCAGAGTAGCTCAGCCAATCCACTTGCATTAGCCACATCGCCTCCGATTTTTTTCTACGTCCTTTTTGCCCTGTTAATCGCAAACGCTGATGCACAACGGGGATGAGTCACCCCTCAATGTCTGGGTCGAGTCACGGAAGCTCGCATGACGGGGACGCGGCGGCGGCGGCGGTGGCGACCGCCCGGGTCACGCTCGGCCACGGCACGCGGGCAGCAGTGCCTCCCGGTGAAGTTAGGGCCCGAAGAGCGTGCTGCCGAATATTAATGTGGAGGGAGGGATGCAGGAGAGGGAAATCATGTGAGAGAAAGGGACAGGGGTAGTCGGGGGAAGAGAGGGCCGTGTGTGCCGCCGCTGGGTGTGGAGCGGGGCCCATACAAACTGTCCTAATTGAGGCCGAGAGCTGGGACAGTGCGCAAGTATACTGTGTGTACTTCAGAGGCAAACAGGTCAACACACCCACGGATGATTTGACAGAACAGACAGTTCTCTAATGTCAGCACAGCAAGACAGTCATCATTCAGCCCAAAAATAGACCTTTCTAAGCCCCTAAAATGGACTTTTGAGGTCCCCTCATTCTGGTCCACAGTAGTTGACCATAACTGGTAAAACTGTCATGTCTGTTTTGGTTCACATTTAGCCTTGAAAATTTGACTTTTCTAGGTATATAGAGAAAACGTTGATTTGATTTCTATTTTCAATTTTTATTCTGGGATTTTAACCTCGATGACAGGCGTTCAAGTCATTTTTAACGTCAAATTGTCTTGTAACGTGCCTCAAACAAACAAATTATTTTTTTTCCTCTTTACGACAATTAATGAAATCAAAGGTATTTATGAATGATATAGTAGATACAAATATATATATTACCTTCCAAAGGTGGTTCATAATTAGAGAATTTAATTCCTTATTGAAAGTGTTTTAAGATACGCTTTTGATTTTCTTTCTTTTTTTTTATCAAAATGTATGATTTTTTTTAAATCGCAACAACAATAAATACAATATTCTTATTAGAGTGTAATTAGTAGTTGAAAATCCAAATACCTCAGAATACTGAAATAAAATTGATACGATATTTTGTCCATATCCTCCCATCCTAGCGTAGAGGCGTTTTGTATTGATTATGATGAAAAGACAGACAGATGGTACGGTCTGTCCTCACTCAAGCATGTCGTGATTACAGTGGTGACGCCACACACTACCCAGGAGGGTTACTGCATGGGGTCAAAGGTCACGTCAGGTTAACCACGTGGATGCACACCACCTCCTGTCGCTGATCACCAATCAGTGCTGAGCAAGAGATCAGTCTCACAAAGTCCTAAATTACTTACTGTTTAGATGGATGGATGGAAAGACAGATCTAAAAACGGCACAATAAAGATAAACTTATGGACCTATAGTCGAGAATTACGTAGCATTGCATCACTGCCTGAGATAATTGCTTTATTAAAAAGGGACGTTCTATTTTAGTACATTACATCTATTTTCATTTGTAGTAGACTCCTCTTCTCCTCGTTTCTATCCTGCTTTGTCTTTCTTATGCCACTCAGTTCCTGCCATATGCCCGTGGGCAGCTAAGCCTATCTGGAGCCTCTGAGGAGACAGCCTTACAGCCCTAATAAGACGGCAGAGAAAGACTAAAGCCCCTCCGAGAGCTAATTTAAACACAAAATACCAGTGTGGAGGAAAAAAAAAAACACACACACACACACACACACGCACACACACAGAATCTAAATTCTCCTTCAAGGAGACGGCACTTTCTGCCTGGGAATATTTCAATTTAAAAACAAAGTTATTCTTGTCCATGTGTTTTCAGAACGATATGACAGTGGGGAAGGGAAGGCAGCCATTCAGACACAAAAAGCCACACTCTTAAAAATGGAATAAAGATCTCGAGTGTGGCTTTTCACTGCATGAATTATGTTTTTGGAGAAAGAGCAGCAATTAGAGCGGTGGGTGTTGCCGCATCAATGGCAGAGAAAATAACCTCCAAGGGTGGAGCAGAACACATGGCAGGACTTGAACGCAGCCGAAACAGTATCCAGTATCCATGTTGTGTGTGACATATTTGTTAGGAAGAGAGAGAAAATATGGACTATAAAGGATAAAAAACATGAGTGGGAAAGTGAATACAGTCATAGAGCATTGAAACAACTATTCAGATGTTTACAATAAATGCCCATAATGGTATCAATGCCAATATTATATCTATGAATATTACTATCTAGATATTCATTGTCCTGTTTTTATTATCTGTCTTAATTGAATTGGGTATTCCTACATATTAATATGAATACATTAAGAAGTGCTTAAATTCATGGATAGAACCCATTTCTGATCAAAAATGCCAAACCATCAAATCATAACTCACGGTTTCTGGATCAACTATTGGCAGCTGCAAAGGTTTTTGCCCATACATTAACATTAATCAAATCCTCTAAAAACACAAGTTTATAAATAAGTCGATAAGAAGTTGGAGGAATTTCATCAATAATAAAATAAAATATACAGTAGAGTGTGTACTCGAACGCTCATAACAAAATCCCCAAATTAATCGACCAATTATCTAACATCTCATTGGCCCGCCGTTTCACACAGCACAGAAAAAGAAAATCTGAAATCCACAACAAATTCATAATGCAAACAAATGCATCTTAAAAAAAAATAATAATAAATAAAATCATACTTTTATGTATTAATACCTTGGGAAAGCTAAAAATCAAGATCTGCTTTCATTGAGTCTATAACATTTCAAACAAGAAATGGTCAGTTCAGTCAATGTCACATGTTGTGCACGCCGGGACACACACATTTGTGCGTGACTGTGTGTGTGTGTGTGCGTGACTGTGCATGCGTGCGTGCGTGGAGTCAAGCTATTGTGATTGTCCTTTCTGACCTCATTCACCGACACTCTCTGGAGATGGGAAACGCATCGGCCTCGATGGGCAGAGAAATGCACGGAGACACTGAGGTGCTCCGCAGTAATTGAACAGCCACCGGCCCTTTGCACCGAGCCAGCGGGGAAAGGGAGGAAGAAGTGGTTGAGATGCTGGACGCAGCCAAACCCATCTTATCCTATTTGATCCTATCCTATCCCATCCTATCCTATCTTATCTTCTCCTCTTGCACAGGATCCCATTCGCTTCATGGTCAAATGGTGGTCTAGGCAGTTTGATGAACTGTGTCATGTATGACACAGTTCATCAAACTGTGTCATACATGAACTGGAAACTATTATGAACACAAGCACAGTTCTCGTCAATAATGGTATAATATTCCCTTATCTATCTAACTTTCTTTCCACACACACACACACACACACACACACACAAATATAACACATACATCAGACAAAAGCCTGAACTTCCGCCCCCAGCAATTCATGATCGTACTATAAAATGACATAATGCAAAACACACACGCACTTGAAGGCAGAGCAGACTGCCTTCCGGCCACGCCAGGTTTGCTGTGACTGGGACCACGACGCACACAAAGCGGGGGGAAGAATCAGAGGAAGCTCGTCGCCGCCACAGCCAATAGGGGATTAAACACGGTCAATCCGAGCGGCCTATCCTCTCATCTCATTACGGGCCCCGGGACGTGCAGACCCGGCGCCGGAACGTGTGGAGATCCTCACCCCCTGTCTGCTCTCACTTTCTGAGACAGAGCAGATTGGAGGATCTGTTAATTTATTGACTATATAAGAGCTTTCCACCGCCACAGCAGTCTGCGCAACTCACACAGACGTGATATGTCCTTTAACACCATGAATGAATATTAATCTTAATCCCAAAATATTAACAAAATCCAATACCACACGAATACCTCAATATCGATTTACACACAATAAATATTTGCAAAACAATCATTAGAAATGTGAGTATTACTTATTATAATGACCAAGCAGGTAGAGGCATTGATCAGAAGAGGGAGAACAGTCTATGAAGTTCAGAAAGTTGCATCATTTTACTATAATGCAGCCTTAACATCACCATTTACTTACATTACGATAATACATAACTGAAATCGCAACCATCCGATATCCAATTCAACGCCCCAATATCAATGATATATCAATACAGAACTTTTTGCACCACTTTCACCACTTTGTTTTCAAAGTCATTTTCCACGTATTTTTCAGTGATTTTCAAAGTGAAAGCTTCGTATTTTTGGGCAAATATTGATTAATAATCAGTCAGAATGTAGCATGGTGCTGTATGTGACTACGTGTCACGTGATCAAACATTGCGGGAGACGAGATTATCAAAATCCTGAGCTGAGCGGCTGCAAGTGGGATTGTGCGGGCAGAACCCAATACAGGCTTCAGTCTCTAGTCCCCCATCCCGCTGTCTCTTTTATTTTATCGCACCCCAGTCTATCGCTCTTTGTGTGTGTGTGTGTGTGTGTGTGTGTGTGTGTGTGTGTGTGTGTGTGTGTGTGAGATGCTGATAGTCGCTGTTTATGCAAAGCTGCTAACAATAAGGAAAACTGACAGCTGAAGCCACGCCGATGCACATGAATCTGCTCCGGGGTCTGGAACGAAATGCACCATGATGCAAACACACACATATATGCATACATACTGTCTGCATATACATACATACCTACACAGATAAACATAAACATCATGCATTGCGACCTACATTACACATAGGGATTCTGCAACAACGTCCCAAATCGACAAATTCCTTCTGATTAATTCAACGTGCCCATACTAAAATGAAATACACAGCGGGAGTGATCAACAAAAAGTTCACGCAGCTTTTTATGATGTAAAATAAACCATAAAGCGGCATGTTAGGAGGGATGCCTGTTATTATATGTCCCGTACTACAGTGTGTGATCTACACACGTCGTAAACAACCGCACAGCGTTCATTAATCCACATTAACTGCCCACAGCAACATCCTGGTGTGATAATTCAATCATTTTATTGTGAAGCTCAGTTTGGCAAAAAAATAAAGAAAAAGAAAAAGAAAAAGCAATGAAACAGCTTCCAGTCAAATCTCCGGAGAACAATCTTGTGTTGTGAGGAAAATAAGGTAAATCAATTGTGGCACAATTCACCATGAGACCAGTGACACTGAATGTTTGAAAGGTAAGGTATTCAAAGTTACCATTACCATAACCACACGCATAAAAAGACCCGATTTTATATTTTAGAGAATGAGTAATATATATATTTGTATCTACTATATCATTCATAAATACCTTTGATTTCATTAATTGTCGTAAAGGGGAAAAAAATTAATTTGTTTGTTTGAAAGCGTCCTGTTCAATAATACAGATAGATTACCAAAAAACTGCCGAGTCGCTGATCATTTTATTTATGGTTAGCAAAAATGAAAATAATATATTCTGCTGAACACCCTTTTGTGTTTTTCAGAGCCAATCAACCTGAAAGGAATATGAAAGTCAACAACTCGGCCCGAAGGCTGGGCTCAGAGTCTGAAGTGGCAGAGAACCAAGTGGATTGGACAAGAAAAAGCTTTTAGCACAGATAAATATCACCGTTCTCAAACCCATCCCACAAGAAACAGCACATCCGTCTGTGTGTAATAAAGTCTAGGGCGACCGCAACACGCCGGGGGTGAGAAAATAGTGTAAGAATTGCATAAGCAGCGCTCGCTTTTATCCAATCACACACTGGGTTCTGTGTTCATTTGGGCTACCGACCACCAGAGAAATCCAAAGAAACATCCAGAAAATGAAAAAGCCCAGGGCTTCCGAATTAATCTCCCCACTACTGTAACAAGCCTACAATGTGTGTGCGTTCGTGCGTTCGTGCGTGCGTGCGTGGCTGAATTGAATTGACAGTGCATCACATCGATAAGCTGTTTTTTTTTTACCTATCTCCGAGGATTACGCAAACACAAACCGTCGCACTGAACAAAGATGAACCAAACTGGATTTTTTTTTTTTCCCCCCCTTTGATTTCAAGCAGCAGCAAAGTTCAACGAAGCACCTCACCGACGCAAAGACCCGCCCTGCGAGGCGGAATGGCGCTGCGGGACTGTTTGCGTAGGAGGGAAACAATTATCATCTGCAAATAGGGGGCAACATCCGTAGACATATTTTAATTAAAAAGACTGCCAGCTTCATCTCGGTGTGACAACTCCATTACTCCCCCCGATGGCAAAAGCGGGGGGAGCCACCTCGGCTGGCAGGCGAATTCACCGAGAACGGAGTGAGTCCGGTCCGGCGGTTAAAGTGAGCCAGGCGCGAGCTAATCGTTTCACCGACCTTGGCATTTTAATATCCAACTCTGGCGAGGTGAGGCCGAAATTGCAGTAATTATTGAAACACGCCGTCACGGAGCTCAGTTCGGCTCCATTTGACTTTGAGCCTATACACAGAACCCACGCAGCCAAACACCGTGTTTTGCGTCCCGCACGTTACCACGGGAATCATCATGTCGGGGATCCCCGTGCGGGCGGGGTCACAGGTGTGTTTTGTGAGGACTGTTTAGTCTGCATGTCTCTCAATGTCCTTATTTCCATAAAATAAGGTGACTTAGCCGCAGTGGTGGACGGTAACAAAGTACAAGTACCAAAGTACCCTTTTCCAAGTATCTGGACGTGTTCATATATATTGAGTTTTGGAGACTTTGGACTTTTACTGCACTACAAAATTGTTATCACAGTCATGTTTCTTTAGTTAAAAAAAAGGGGGAGTGGATCTATCAAACGGATGATTTTGGATTTCTCATCAATGATTGATTAGGTCCAAATTCTTGCTCCTTCTCAATGATTATGACACCACCCATACACCACCTATACGTAAGGTACAATAGCACGTTATGCCTTATTATAAACTCTGTTGTAGCTGTTATATCAGGGCACTGGATCTGACAAGTGCTTATACTTTTAATGCTTTTGAGTAGTTTAAGAGCAGGTAGAAACGTATTTTTTGTTGTTGTAATGTTGTAAGTAATGTCAGTGCAGTCCGTTCCCTTGAGTCATTCTGCGTCGGGGCATTTGTATTTTCATTTAAATAAAAAGGTCTGGGTACTTCCTCCACCTCCCCGCACGGACCCTACCTTCATCCTGGTCGTTCCGCGCCGAGGCCTCCAGCAGCGCCACGCTGGCGGCAAACGACACGTGCCTCTTGGACTCGGGCGGCTGGCCGCTGTTGGCGCCGCGGCTCTTCTTGTCGGCCTTGCGCTTCCTGTTCTGCATCTCCTTCTCGTAGACCGCCCACCGCTTCAGCTGCTGCATGCGGCGCTTCTGGGCGGCACGCAGCCGCTCCAGGCTGGGCACCTTGTCCAGCTGCTGCAGCTCCTGGATCAGCTCCAGGTGGTTGGCCATGGTGCGGAGGAGGAAAACGCAGAGGCGGGGGCTACGGAGGGGTGACGGATGGATGGATGGAGGTTCAGAGGAGCTTGCGGGTTTTCTAGCAAGGGCCGCACCTTCCGCCGTGGCTGCCTGCCGTCGTTACCATCATCATCACCGCGATCGTCATCCCGTCCGACGGCTTCAAACTTCCTGAGGAAAGGTGATGGGATGCAGGAAAAGGAGGGGAGAAGATCAAGAGGGGAAAAAAAAAAAAAAAAAACTGTTAGAGAAATAGACATCGTTCGAAAAAAGAAATGCTCCCGAGCCAACGGCTCCTGAAAAAAGCAGCTGCGACTCTAGGAAGGGGAGTTCATAAACAAACCAGGAAGTAAAACCAGGACATAGCCTGAAACTACACATAAACTCTTTCTAACATCCACTTGGGGACGAACTGACATTTCACTGCAGATGGGTTTGTGGACAAAGAGGCGTCCCAGGACGCAGCACGGGCTGGTGGCTTGCTTGGAGAGACTGTCCCTCACTCCCACCAGTTAGGGAGAATCTGCCCCGCCTCTACTATTCGCTCGGCTGTCCCGCGCTCACCTCCCTGGAAGGGAGAAGGATCGTCTATTGCGGCGTCAACCGGGTTCACATTATCATCGTCCATAGAGATGATGACAACAGCAAAAACTACAACACAGGAATTCGGAGAGAATTTTTTTCCCCAGATCATTCCAAATGCGTGTGGAGAACGGGAGATAGAAACATCAAACCACAACCACAACATCAAAAATCTGACACACAACATGTGACTCATGACTTGAGTTGTCCATTCAACACCTTGTCAGCAAATCAAAAAGACAAGGTCGCCTTACAATAATAAGAGGTGGATTTTTTTTTTTTTTTCCCCCTCATGCAATCCTGGAAACTTAGATCTTCTCAAATGCATCCAAAATGTCTTGAAATGAAGAGAAAGGCTGTTCTTTGTCCTTTGTCATTCAAGCAAAATGAGGCCACGAGTGTTGCTAGACTCTGAACCCCACGCCGGCTGACAGGAAGGGGAGGTGGGGCTCTGACTGACAGGTCGTCAGACGTCGGTTTTCTCATGAAGTTTCCATTCCGTGTGTGAGCCGTGGGCTCAGCCCGTCACGAAGACTAACCACTTCCTGAGTGCTAGAGGTACAAGTCAAAAATACAAAGTGTGGACACGATAACGATTAAACTAAAGCTCAAGGTATGCTGGGAGCACTTTCTTATTTTTCTGGTGTTGTCGAAATCACGGTGCCACGATACTAGTATTTTTTTTCCTCAACACCAAAAAGGATTAACAGCTGCTCAGACCAATAAACCTTTGAAAATAATGCTCTTTTTTTTTTTCAACTTAAAAAAAGGTCTGTTAATATCATTCATCAGAGGAAACGTACAAAGATTCAATTGAGAACGTGAAGATTTCATCGCTATTCAGTGATTCAGGCTGGTCCAATTAAGAGAGGCTGCTATTTAGTTCCACCATTTGAGCCACCCTTCCCTGGAGAAACAGGGTTCATATCATGTGGGTCCACCATCAGTCAATCAGACATTAAAGTGGTAATCCATAATATTGTCTGTGTTGGGTGAACTACACCGCGATAAGTCCCAGAATTTTCTTTGAAATGCCAACTATTTCTTTGGATTTAACTTCCTCACTTTTTTTTTTTTTCCCTCAAAAGTATTCCTCCCTCTAAACGATTTGTCTTGGTTTTTTTCTTGGCCACTTGAGGTGGTGGGGCTATGTTTTCATCCCAGGGTGCTGTTTGTTCATCCATATCTCCAGTTCACCGACCACAGCTAGCTACTCTGCTTTATCAAAATCACCACAGCGGCACAGTGTTTCACTACTTGCGTGTGGCGGACAACGGCACCAACAATGTCAACAGCATATATAGGAGGACATGCATAACACAAACACGTTTGAAAGGCTGTTTCTTAGGAAGTGCCAGCTAAATAATTAAAATGATCTCAGGGATGCCACTTTAAGTCAGCCGGTCACTGGCTCAAATGATCAGTCAGTCAGTCAGTGATATAATGCATTACCATACCCAGTCAGTCAGCCACCCTCCTGAGTGCACATTGTTTCCTCTGCTATGTTGCAATCACTACTGAGTTGCTAAAAACATGGACAGGAAGCCAGCAATCGAATCACTTCCTGCAGCATCACTTTCAGTCTAGTCAGTGTGTGTGTGTGTATGTGTGTATGTGTGTGTGTGTGTGTGTAAGCTTTGTCAATTGTGGTAATAAAAAAAGTGCATCTACTTATACTTGACTTATCTACTTATCTAGCAAACAGACTAAACACATCTTTAACACTAAATAGTTTGTAGTACTTAAAGTAAGTGCTTCTAATCTGCCACCATTCAACAGGTAACATCGCCTGCAAAAGATTTGCATTTTCTGTTTTTTAACTTTCAAGGATAGGTTTGCTATTCTTCAACCGGGGCCATTAACATGTTGGTTCTCATCATTAATAACTGTTCATAGTATACACTTGCACTTTTACACTTTATTATTCAGAAACTCAGCTTCTCACTGTGCTATTACCCAGTCCAGTGCTTTAACGTTTACGCCTTAAATCAAATTTTCAAAAACGGGGAAACTCGTATTATAGTCACACGTGTCTTCATGTATCTTTGAACATGTTTTGACTAACAGTAATACCAAATGTATTTTATTTAAAACTATGTTAGTAGGAAGTGGTCTCTTACTTCAGTGTGGATGTAACCAAAAGAGCTGATTTGTGGAAATGCAAATTTTTTTTGTGGAAATTCTTTTCAGTACAACATATAAAGACGGTAAAAAAATATGAATATAAAAAATGTACGGGCACGAACATTTTAATTAGGGCTGCGTTAAAAAATGCCAAACCTATCCTTTAAGGCATAATACCAAAGACAGTCTGTATGACTTCAAATATTAGGGATGCAATGGATCCCAAAACTCATGGTTCAGATCGTATCATGGTTTCGAGTCACGGGTCAGATAATTTTCCGGATTAGCAAAAAGAATAAAATAAAAAATAAAAAATAACAAAGGGAGACAAATATTACTTTGCTTTCCATTGATTCTGTAAAACACTTAAAGCAAGGAACCTTTGCCCATGGCCTTTAATCAAAACAACATTCAAGATGTCCAATGTTTAAATAAAATCTTAGAGTACTGAGAATAAAACGAGTTACAGTGTATTTTGTAGAGAAGTCTGCCTCTCTCATTACACATTGTATGTTGCTATGTTGTTTACTAGTGGATCTTGAGCGCTCCAATACGTTGGAGGAGCAGACGCAGAGCGGTGACATACAGCAGCTCATTCCCCACATCTCCTAAAGTAGCAGCAACATAGAGCCACGTACCGTCAACCAGTCACTGAGCTTCAGAGTAAAACACAGCACGCATCTGCCGTGTCTATCTTCTTTTCACTGCAACTCTCCCTCCAGATTTATGGAATTATCACTCTAAAAAGTGACAGCGGCAGTAAAACTGTATTTCACTGTGATGGTTAAATTTTGCAATTGATCCACGGTTCACATGCGAGCCGAACCGCGGGGGGCGATCTGTACGGATCACGGATCAAGTATGCTCCGTTACACCACTATCAAATACATCCAATTATCTCAACCTTGGTCCTCATTATCTATTGGCACATTCATTATCAGAAGCTCACTAACACGGCTGGGAGAGCTGTAAAAGCTGGAAAGCAGTCGGGCCTTCTAAAGATCAGTTCCCTTTTCTTGAGTAAAATATGGAGCTGTATGCGCTGACATGCCAGGCGGCGGTTAGAGAGGGAGAGCTACTCTACTTTAACCGCTGCCTGTTTAAGACATGAGTGATAATGACCCATTAAAATGAAACATTACAGAGTGCTATACCATTATTCCTCGTGGTCTCTGCGTAACTGACTGACTGCCGTTTGCCGTGCCTCTCATGTTGACTTTTCCAATGTTGCGTGTTACTACCGAAGGCTTTGCCTAGTTGGTTCCACGACTAATGTACATATTGTAAGTTGCTTTGGACAACAACGTTTGCTAAATTCCCCCCAACAATTGATTAAGTGTTATCTTATCTTTAGTAA
The DNA here is from genome assembly GCF_960531495.2 of Zeus faber. NCBI lineage: Eukaryota > Metazoa > Chordata > Actinopteri > Zeiformes > Zeidae > Zeus > Zeus faber. The sequence continues at coordinate 18,759,066 of NC_137192.1, forward strand.
CGTAAAGTACATGTGTATCTATGTGCGACGACTATAAGTTTTACAAGTTATGTTTCTCTTGTCAGATGTGAGTGCAGCAGGTAAAGTTAATTCAGTTAGGGTGTGATGTGTGACAAACAAGAGACGTCCACCGTTGCTTTCTCGTCTTTGATGACCAATGAGATTAGCTCTGGTTATACCAGGCCCTTGAGCTTCTGTTGATTATATCAGAAGAAAGCTAATTATATTATGTGGCATAGCATGCACACACACACACACACACACACACACACACACACACACACACACACACACACACACACACACACACACACACACACACACACACACACACACACACACACACACACACACACACACACTTTGCAACTCCAGAGGTCCCAGAATACCAAGGGGATGGTGATCGAGGAGGTAATAAGGAAGTGATGATAACTCAGTGATAATCACTGTATTATCACCGCTCATACAGTGTTAATAATGTGTCATCTAAAGGGTTGGATGACACATAACTATAAAATGTTCCATAAAATACACTTTATCACCACTTCGTCAAAACTCCCTGGCACTTAAGTCTGAAGTGAAAAATAACTCTGCAACAATTACCATTTACACAATAAATTCACGCAGAAGCCTCAAGTTTGAAGTTCCAGTGCCAGATATTACAAAAAAATAATGGCCACCATGCATTTTTAACAAGTCAGCCAGAATGGTGCACACACTGCCAGAACAAACTGAATTTAAAATCCAGGTTGCAAATCACAGCCTGCAAACGGCCACACTTAAGTGTTGGATGCGAGTCTACACTGAGAGCCACAGATTATTACAAAGCCCTATGATCCACGACTATGATTTACAACCAAGCGAGGTTGAGTCTCACAGAATAATATATGAAAACAGCTCATTTTCTGACTAATTTGAATTGTTCAAAAACAAAAATAAACAAAGTGCACCAAGTACCAATTAATATACAAGAAATATCACAAACAAACAACAAAGAACATTGACCTTGCAAAATAAAATATACTGTGATAGTTAAAGCAACTATGTATCAAAGGTGTTACAAGGTTATGCAAAACTCTCAACGATGTTTTTTGTGTATTAAGACCAAAACGCATTTCAAATGCATTTTGAAAAACAAACACAAACTGCTCTGGTTGAGCGTAGTAGTGAGTCACAGAATCGGTGCGTTATTACAGATTCCTCTGGTGAGGAAATAACATTACACTAAAGGGCCTGAGTCATGAAAGAAAGTCTTGTGGCCAAACAATAACACAAGAAATCTTTTGATGTTTTCCTCCCCCTCGCCTCCTCCAACTCCAACTTATCACCTAAAAAACATTATCAGCGATTTCCTTTCATACAGTTCCGTTTTAAGGAGCGGATGAAGGAGCGAAGATAATGAAACTTAAATGAAGCAACCATGGGAAGTAAAGGAATGTTAAAGGTCCTAATAACTACAGAAGCACCTCTAGACAAATAACACGGTCTGACAGGTTAGAAAGGCTTCCTACTAAATGCTAATGTGGTGTGGTGGTGGTGTGGTTTTAGCAGCCACACCTGTCTTTGGTCTAGGTAATTGGGTCCGGGATCAGAGGTGGCTTTACGCCTGTTGCTCATCAGAGCAATCAACGAGCAACAGGTAAATCACCCATCCCCCCCCCCCCCCACACACACACACAGATGGGGTTTGTGTCAAAAAAATGTATTAAATGTCAATTATCACCTTCTAATGACCCCAAACTAATTATTTACTATTTGCTGTTCAGCGGCAGTCATGGGTGGGATCCATACATGATAGTGGCCAAAACCTAGAGTGTAGGGCTCGGTATCAGTATTGGTATTTAAAACTTGTATCAGTCCATCTGTAGTTCTAACAATGCAAATACACTTGAATGTCATACTAAGTGGCCAAAACAGAAAATCCTGATTTTGATTGATTAAATTGTCATCCCATCTTCAGCGCTGGTACTAGCACGGCCATGCAGTAACATCGGTTGCCAGTAGCATCAGTAGTGCACGCTGTGCAGAAGTGTAGTAGTTCTGTTCCCAGTGCTGCCATATCCGCAAGGTAATCTGCCTTCCCCAAGTACATCACATCCCCTAATGAGCAGGGTGTTATCACCGTCTAAGGAGTGAACGCTGACGCCAACACAAAAGAAGTAACGCAGGTGTTTGACAGAGACGCAGGAGCACCGGCGAATAAGTGCATCCAGGATAGGATGGATCGGTGTTGTTAATCAAGTGACAAAGCCGATAAATCCCGGCGGAGCAGCGACGCAGAAAACCAAAATATCAGTGTGTACACAAGCAGGAAAACACAAACCCTCACACACACACACACACACACACACACACACACACACACACACACACGCGCGCACACGCACACACACACCCAAACACATAAAGCTTATCGCTAATAACGACAGTAACAGTGCGTGACATTCTAGCATCGGTGAGGCGTGTGCTGTGTCAGGACGCTATGAAAGAGACACAGGGACGGCACTGTCGCAAACAATGGCCCACTGTCTGTATTCCTTTTCAATATTGTGTGTGTGCGTATCCATCCTCATGTGTGCGCCACCCGAGCCCGGGGAGGCCCTGTCCCCCATGGGTCAATGATATGAGGCTGTGTTTGTATGCCGTGCGCGCATGCACACAGGCCTCAGCTCAGTTTGCAGTTTGCATAATCTCCGATGCTCCCGAATAATAATAATAATAAATAATAATAATAATAATAATAATAATAATAATCCCCACGACCCCACAAGGATAAGCGGTATAGATAATGGATGGATGGATGGATGGATAGATGGATGGATGGATGGATAATAATAATAATAATATTAACTAGAGCCCTCACAATTGTTAAATAATGACTTGACTGCTTGCAATTATCTGAGCTGATCGCAATCATTCTGCAAAACTGTTAACTTCCATAATGCCATATGTTTTCAACCAAATGTCAGGGGACTTCTTTAGCGAATGTGAGAAATGTTGGAATAAATAGAACATAAATGACGTGCATTTCCTTCAGTTAAGGAGCTACGGTTATACTTTTGTTGTAATTACATTAATTTGAAAAAAGATAATTAAATTGTTAATCACAATTATTTGTATGGCAATTAATCAACAACTAAGATTCCATGACCACAGCAGCCCTATTCATAAGAGAACCAAGCCAACTCAAAACCACAGCTAAAGCATTCAGCAAGACAGTAGTAGCAGCTGTGACTAAAAAACTCATAAAACACAGACTTGTCAGACATCACACAGTGTCTGGGAATGAAGCCAGAGATCAGTCCTTTGTTACTGGCAGACCCTTGTATCATTACTTGGTGACATTATCTTTAACTTTTTCATTGGCTTGGCTTGGTTTCAAGGGCATGAGGCATCACCACGCAGAGACAAACTGAACTGTCATCAATTAATTGAGTATAATGTGTACAGTAAATTAATTGAGGCTTATAAAGTGGCAATCTCAAAGTTTTCTGGTTTTTTTTTTTGTTGTTTTTGGCGGCACCTGTGGCGAAAAGTGGTAATTGCAGGAGTGGCGGCGAGAATGCATGTGAATGTGGTGTGTGAATGCATGGCGGGTACGTCTCCACAGACTCCCAGCTCTTAATACTCAGAATAGTAACCAGTAAGCCATTACACCAACAGGATGGTTGCTTAATTGTGCAGTATACATCTGCATAAATCGCTATAGTTGAGATCTCTTTGGTCTGAAGAGTAAAAACATACACAACATTACAGACTGTGTAATTCTCCAAACCTAACACATCCTCCAAATAACAGCAATCCATTTTTAGTCCAGTACACACAGCAATGCAATAGGAGAAAATGAGTTTGACTCATGTACTAAGCTGACGTTCAAATTGTCCACTACAGGTGGATTCATTATAACTTGATATGCTGCAAGGTTATGGAAAAGGGACAAATGGGGACACTTCCCACCACACACTGGAGCGACGCCTTCACCAGATCACCACAGGATTCTTTCTAAAAACAGTGGCTCCAGTGTCTATTTTACTTTAGTGTTCGCCATCCGCCCAAATTGTTCCAACAAATTAACATACAGCACTGCTCCCAGTTAACTTCTGTTTAGTGATGTTTACATTTGGAACTTCCTCCCTGGAGGAGCAATAAAGTTTTATCTTATCTTGAGAATTCCAGGGCTGCTGCATGGCATTGAAAATGAAAATAAATTCTTCATTCTTCATTCTATCTTTTTTATACCTGAGCATCTAAGCAAAAACATTTACAGAGGAGAGAAAGCGCAATAATTACTGTCATATTATGAGTTTATTTCAGATTGAGCAAGCCATAAACTAGGAACGAGGACAGCAAAATTAGCAAATCAAATGAAAATGGCAGTTATGGCAATAACATGCCCTAGAACCACAGAAAGATGAAAATCTTGTAACGTTCTTGTTACTTTATTGTTTTTGACAGCATTATGGAAATGAAATGATTCACCAACATTATTTGAATCGAGGCGAATAAAAAGTCCTGTTCTGATTACACGTTTAAATGGATCCATCAAGCCTTCTGAAAAAACCAAAGCAAAGGTATAGCGCCTTGTCGAGTGAAGACATAGTTTGACTTTGTGTGAATTCTCCAACACTAGTTGCGCCATGAGCCCGGATTTGGCGGTTTCAGACATAGATAGTATAGGAAACACTACATGCATCAGGCCACCATCGCAGCAAACAGCCATCACAACACGGAATTGGTGGTGGTGACTTTTGAACTGTGGTACTGGCTGACCTCTGACACAACCCAAGACATTAGCCAAAACATGACCCCTACACATGTCAGTTAGAGTCAGTCTGACGCTATGCAGGACACACACACACACACACACACACACACACTCACACTCACACACACACACCTCTGTTATCCGGTAACTGCCGGTTTTTGACCGGGAAAATCTGTTGAAGTCCGACATATTTATCTCTCTGGCAAGTTGCAACAGGAAGCCAATTAGTTTGGACGATCTAAAGCCGATCTGAAAGCTTCAAATCTAACCAATCACGTTTGTTGATACAGAACTAAGCCCCGCCCCCTCCATCGTGGACAGGTTATGCTTGTAAACACAGTCGACAGACACACGCAGAGCGGAGACAGAGCCACAGCGCCTAGAACTCTGAGGAGAAACAGAAAGATGGTGTGTCGTTGGGACACATACATCCATAGTTTGGTGTTTTTTTGGGGGAATTTTAAGTTTCGACCCAAAGCAGGCGGAAAATATTCATTGTGTAAAATATGTCAACGGGACGTAAGGGGTCAGAAGCTCAGGAGGTAGAGCGGGCCTTCTAGTGTTGGAAGATTGCCGCTTCAGTTCCCGACTCCTCCTGGTAGCGTGCTGAAGTGTCCCTGAGCAAGTGACTTAACTTCTCTTGTTGAGCTGGTTGTTGCATAGCATATTTTCATTAGCCTTGTCCCACCCAGCTTTAAAAATGACATCTGGATCACACACACACACGTGATCTGACAAGTATTTTTTTCCTGTTTAAAAAAAGGCGCCTGTTTTGATACCAACGTGCTTGATGTGTGCCCCTTGGCAGACTTGAGCAATTTGTCAGTGTTTAATGTTTGTGCCTTCAACATATCAGTGGTTTCCTTTTAAAGATAGACAGAGGACGAGCCAGACTCTACATAATCAGCAGGCTAGCTGAGCAGAGGAGCGGAAAGAAAGGCAGAGGAGCAGCTGCAGCTGCATGTAAAGAGATAAACAAAAAACAGCAACATTCACTGGGCCATGACGCTCCCCAGCCTTACTCACAAACCCTTTAATGACACCGTCAAAACCATTTTATTGGGTGACACATGAAGCTTGATATATTTTAAGGGCTGTAGTTAATTTTCAGGGCTATTGCATCAAATTGTACTGTGTCATTTGCTTGTTTTCATAGCGTTTTGCTGTGTTTGACCAATTAGAATGTAAGCCTACTTAATTATTATGAGAGTGAACCCTCAAAGCCAACAGATAGAGGTTGGCCTAAGACGAGTTGAAAAGACTGTATTACTGTGTAAGACACTCACAGAGGGAAGCCAGAAATGGCTAACCTGTGGGACCCCTCAGTTGACATGCCTCTTTCAGAGAATGCACAGTAGAACTCCTCATTATACTCCATGTAGAACGGTGATGGACGATTCGGAACGCTAAATGTCAGTCAGGTTCTGAAAGGGGCCTTTCCAGGAATCAGTGCTCTGAATGTGTGGTAATACTGAAGAGCAAAACTTGAACTCAGCTGTGGAGGCTGTAGTAAGCTTCCAGAAAACGGTCCAACGGTCCAAATCTCAGATGATGATTTAAGCCGACCTGTCGCAGCATTGCCCGGCTCCTGAAAGTGTCCACGCCAGAAGCCTTCCATCCCCCACTGTCATTGCGCTTTCTCTTCATTTTCTCTCCACCCTGTCACGTCTCCAATCCTGGTCTCCTGTGATGTCCTCTTAGAGGACATTTTATTCTATGTAGATTGCTTGTCCTAGTTGGCGCTGGAAGAGAATTTAGTTTCTCTGGTGGAGTTTTGATTTAAAGCACTCAGGTCAACCTGATTCTGGGTCAATGTCTCCCCTGTCGTTGAGACGAACCAGGGCGTGTGAAGACGGCAATAAGACAAAAGTTCGGCATTAAGATGGTATACTGTAAAGAACATAGACTAGCCAACACGCATCAACACTGCTCTGGTAGCTCTGGTCCTACTACAATGAACCAATTTCCAGGTTCAAAATTAAAACATGAAGCAACAAATTCAAAAAATCGGATAAACCTCTGAATTATCTTAAATTATCTTCCATGTAAGCTGTTTGCTGAATACTTACAAAAAATCCCTCTCGGACAGAAATCTTACACTACATCTATGTTTCTCTGCTAGGACATATCCCAGGGCCCACTGACCAACACAGTACTGACCTCAACAAATTAATCAGCACTGCACAGCACCAATGGGCCTAGAGCCATACACACTAACAATTTCTGGTAACCTTTTTCTAAGCAGTACCAAGTGCTGCCCGATACGGCTGGGTCAGCATTTTGTTCCATTTAACAGTCCAGCCATTGTGCTGCCTCCAGTCCAACACTGAGCAAAGCCGGACCCAACTAGAGCTTGGCCACAACAGTGCCATTGGCATGTTAGTGGCAGGCTGAGGGCCCTGATAACCCTACGACCAATGGTGTAAAGCAATGGATTAAGAGCCCTCTTAGTGTAAGCTTCTTGTGTTTTGCTTGACTATGTTGGTTTCCTGTAGCATTATACTTATCAACAACAGGTCCTTTATGAGACCTTAAAGTAGTCCATAAGATTATTTTGTAAAAATAAAAAGATCTGATTTTACTTTGAACTTTTTAAGAAATGGCCATTCAATGTATTTGGATTATGGATATGCTCATCCATATGCTGTTTCAAGTTTTGCTGGTGGGGTCCGCCTTTCCTGGCAAGAATGCAAAAATTGTTCATATGTAATAATTGAAAGGCAGCCATGATTCTTCTTGTGTACCAGAGATTCAGTTGAAATCAATTAATTTCCGTTCGTGAACAATAAGTAACAAATGCAGCTGCTTTAATTAACATTTCACTTAAATAAAATTGATATAAAATCAAAACAAAATAAACATGGCAAGTAGGTCTTAATAAATTATAACGTTTGTGGTGTTGTCCGTCTTGGTCGGGACCTCCCGTCGACATTGTTTACACAATGGATATTTACCATCTGCTTTGGGTCGGAACTTAAATATCCCAAATATCGCCAAACTATGGATGTATGTTTCCCTGTTGTCAACGATACATCATCATTCTGCTGAGTTTCGGATGCTGTGCTCTGTCTCCGCTCTGGGTGTGCTGTGTTTATAAGCGCAACCTGCAGGCAGGGCTTATTTCTATATCGACAACCGTGTTTGGTTAGAGGTGAAAAGGTCAGCTTTAGATCATCCAAACTGATTATCTTTCCATTGCAACTTGCCGAATGTGGAAATTAACAGATCTGCGGAAATGTATATTGAAACGATAGTCTATTCGATTTCGATATTGAGGAAAAAAAATGGCAATAATTATGGCTGTTGTTTTATTGGCCAGAACAAATTCAAATTGTGTTTAGAGGAAATTGTTGTCATTAGACATTATGACTGGAGGGATTTAAATATGTCGGACCTTAAGAGATTTTTCCGGTCAAAAACCGGCAATTGCCGCATAACGGAAACCCTGTTCTGTACATTGATTGAAAATCATTTTATGTTTGAATGACATCAAGGTCTTGTAAAATGTAAATTTGTTAACCTCAAAAGTCTGCCTTTCATTCGTTGCTATTTGTAGTTTTCTGTTACGGTCATTAGAACCCATGGTTATCATTGTGTCAAAAGAAGCATCATCATCATCCTACTCCCATCATCATCAGTGCTTAAGCAGCAATCAGACTAAGATCATGCTTTCAAAACATAGGTTTATGGCCTGCACAGGAGTCCCAAAGCTTTTCAAACTGATAACCCCAAAATGGCGACTGAAAATTCCTGTGACACAATCCTGTTGGCCACCTGCCACTGTTACAGTGGATAAAGAGTTTGGATCAATGTCTCACTCAGATCATTTGTACTACTTAAAAACAACTGTTCCCACTATGCCATATGACGATTTCATAATTTTTCTTTTATATTCTGCACTTTTATGTATGGGTGATCTTAGAATGGATCACACAAATCCTAGCCTACTCCCTCTTCCTAAACCAACATCGGCCCACAGTTAGAGGTCACAGCCAGGATACAGGGCGGGGTTAGCTGTCCATCTGCTTCACTCGGTGCACTGGCATGAGTGACACCCTGTTTACTTTAGACCAATCTCTCTGTTTACAAAAATGTTTGACCATTGCACCCCCTGGCCTCCAGCTTCCAACTTCCACATCCGACACTATCACGCATTTATCTTTGGGGACATTCCTGCTCCTGCTGTTTTTTTGTCTCTCTCTCTCGTTTCTTCACCATCTTAAATCCCTCCCTGTCTTTCTCTCTCTTTCTCTATGCATTTGTCCCTCATTCCCTCCCTATCTTGGTGTGTGTATTTTTCCTTTTTTGTCCCAAAGTTGAGTCATTTCCCTACCTAATTATGGTTTGAGTCCCCAGCCAGGACCCAGTAAGAGTAAACAGTGCTAAGACTCGCCCGCCTGCGGTAGGTGTCACTTCTAATCCACATCTACAGAGAGACGCGACTGCATTAAGTCTTCATTGCCCCAGTAACTGTGGGCATGAGGGGCGACACAGATTTACAGGCTGCCTTCACTGTGTTGCTATTTTCAAGGCCAATGTTGTGCCACTATTTGACAGAATCCCCCCCACAAAACATGAAACCTATTAAAATGGTGTCAGGATAGAGGTAAAATCTTTGTACAAATTAGGAATTCATTAACAACCAAGAGCATCATAGCTTACCCGTTATGAGAGAGAGAGTGAGAGCGCTGTAGCAGTACTCCTAAAACAAGACCCTGACTTTGCCTGTTTATAGTGGGATTAAAGAGGTGATTGCTTTTGGGCTGGAGTTCACTGGGCATCCACTGCTTAGTGTCCCAGAGCCCACCCTGCAAAAGTTGGCAGAGCCTGAGCAGTCTGACCATTAGTCAAAACATGTATACGGCCCCCGGTAGGTGGACCAAGATAGCTTGGCAGGTGCTAGTACTGCACAGTGTTCTCAAGCAGTCCAGGACCCTAGATTAGTAAAGTGCCACTCAGTCATTGCCTAATCGATTCAAGATTCAATACTTTATTGCCATAACAACTTAGGTGTCTTAGTTCTTCTGTCGACTACAGGCTAGCCTTCCAACGTCCCAGTCGACTAGCTTTCCAGTGTCCCACCGAGTCTTCAGGCATCCGAGCTAGGTAGTCTTCCAGCATCCCAGCCAGACAATTTGCATTTCCAGTCAGTCTGCGTTCAAGCATCCCAATAGACTCGCTCTCTAGCACCCCAGCAGCCTAGTTTAGAATTCATCCAAAAATCAGGTCCTGTAGTTAATTTACAGTAATCAGGCTCATCAGTGCTCTAGTCTAGTCCTCCTGCTACTACACAGCCCAACTCATAGACTGTCATCATGTGGTCTTATTTGGATGTGTGTAGTATTCTAGTTGTAAGGCAGACTCTACCCTACCGCCTCATACTGGAACTACCAGGCACAGCTTACGGTCTTGGTGTAGTTCCAGCCTCACTTGTGTGAACCTAAGCAGCCCCATTCAAATGTTTAGACCTTTGGTGGAAAGGTTCATTCCGATGTCCCCTTTGTGGGAAGCTTCATATAGTCATAATTTTTCAAAGTAAGATCATGAGAATTTCCTGCTTTCCCCAGTTCCAGGTGTATATGTGTCCAGTCCCAGCAGGCTAGCCCTGGTCTTGTTCTCTCAGTTCCTAGGTTTCCTGCTCTGTGGGTTCATAGCTGTTACAGCAGTCTTCCTCGTAGTAGAGTCCCAAAACTCCCAGCAACATGGACCATATTTTAGAGTGTCAGAAGCTGCTCCTATGGAGGTTGGTACTGTCATTAAGTTGTATTCCCAATCAAATAATTATCTTGACTGTCACTGAGTGTGCCTGTACTCGGTACATTCATAATAAAGGACCTAGAGGATCTGATTTATTGCTCAGATGAAATTTTTGTTTTTGGCTGACATTCATGTTTTAATGTGGCCCATATGTGATTTCAGGTTAAGCTGATCACTTTCCCAAAATAACGTGCATCTACAGATAAACAATAGTAAAATATGTCAGATTAACATGTCTTGCACATTATTCATGCAGAAATAAACAACTAAATGGAAGTCACTGAAAGAACCACTTCTTCTTAATTGTTTAAGTTAGTGTACAAAGGAGGCTTGCTCCATATTCTTCAGCTAATGGAGAGTGAACAAGAGGTTTTCTCTGGCAATATTTCCACATTGTCTGGCGGTCTCGCTCGACTATTTCTCTTGATATGCTTTCAGGTAATTTGTGAGATGTACCTTCAAGAACAGAATAATCTTCCCAAATGCCAGTTAGGATTTTAGACAGTCCTAGCCCACCGATTACCATTTTTCTGAATGATATTTTGTCCAAAAGTGCAAGATTTTAAAATTAATTTAAAAAATTAAAATTTCAATATTTGAGAACACTTAACTTATAAACAAAATAAATAATAAATAAAAGTCAACATACAAAGAACTATTTGATAGATAAAAAAATGTAAGCTGACATTAAATAAAAAATAAAATTCCATGTTCCAGTGAATGCATCATCACTTCCGAAATGACTTAGTTTTCAGAGTTTGCCATGAACGCAGCATGGCTTCCTGCTTGGAGGCCATGTCTAAACTGAAATGTAAAAAAACATGGATGTATTTATAATGCCTTATCAGACTTCTGCACTTATTTTGGTGAGTAACTTAAAAGTAGTGTGAAACAGACAACCACTCCAACGTGAAGACTGTACTCCCTAAATTCCACCAACATGTCTCCTGCCACACTAGAGGGGACAAGACCCTCGACCATGTTTACACAAACATGGCTGGAGCTTACAAAGCCATTCCCCTCCCCCACCTGGGAGGGTCTGACTACCCTTTCCCTGTTCCTACTCTCCAAGTAGACACCACTCATCTAACGTGTGAAACCCTCAGTCAGAACAGTTAAAGTATGGCCAGAGGAGGAGGACTGCAGTCTTACAACACCAGTTCCAACACACCGACTGGAGCATGTTTGCCACTCAGGCTACCCTGGACTCCCACACAGACATGTGTGTGTCCTGTGCCACCTCCATCAATACTACTATCAACAGTGTCACCACCCTCAAACAGATCACAACATTCCCCAGCCAGAAGCCGTGGATGAACCGAGAGGTCCGCCTACTGTTGAAAGCACGTGACATCGCCTTCAGATCAGGTCACACGCAGGCCTACAGTCCAGCCAGGGCTAAACTGAAAAGAGGCATCAAGGGAGCCAAGCACAGTCACAAGCTAAGGATCGAGGAGCACTTTAACAACAACTCCGACCCCCGGTGCATGTAGCAGGGCATCCAGGCCATCACAGATTACAAACTTACCAACACCACTACCCCAAGCAGCAACACTTCCCTCCCTGACGAGTTCAACAACTTCTATGCACGCCTTGACGGGAACAACCAAGAGGCAGCCATCAAGGCTGTGCTCCCTGCAGACCACCAGCCCCTCACATTCTCCCCCACCGACGTACGTGATGCACTGAGCAAAATCAATGCACGCAAGGGTGTTGGCCCTGATGGTATCCCTGGACTTGTGCTCAGGGCCTGCGCTGGGCAGCTGACAGAGGTCCTGACTGACATCTTCAACCTGTCACTGGCCCAAACAGCTATCCCCATGTTCTTCAAATCCACCACCATCGTGCTAGTACCAAAAAAAAAAAAAACAGCTCAGCAGCGAGCCTAAACGACTTCCGCCCTGTTGCACTCACCCCCACCATCATGAAGTGCTTCGAGAGGCTGGTCCTGGCTCATCTCAAATCCCGCCTACTTCCCACACTGGACCCCCTCCAATTTGCCTACTGCCAGAACGGGGCATGGAGGACGCCCTCTCCACGGCACTACACTCCGCCCTCTCCCACCTGTACAACAACAACACCTACATGAGAATGCTGTACATCGCCATCATCACCCTCCAGACTGGTCACCAAACAAGGCGACCTCAACATCAACCCCTCCCTCTGCAACTGGATACTGGACTTCTTAACCAAGGCATCCTCACCTCCTCAACCCTTAGCCTGAACACTGGCGTCCCACGGGGCTGTGTACTAAGTCCTCTCCCCTACTCCCTCTTCACCCACGACGACACTCCTGTACATGGCTCCAACACCAATATCAAGTTTGCAGATGACACAACAGTGGTTGGCCTCATCACCAACAACGATGAGATAGCCTACAGGGAGGAGGTCCAGCACCTGGTGGCGTGGTGCGCTGACAACAACCTGGCCGTTAACATCACGAAGACCAAGGAGCTCATAGTGGTCTTGAGGAACATGAAAGGCGGCACACACGCCCCCATCCATATCAACGGGACGGAGGTCGAGCATGTCGCCAGCATCAGGTTTCTGGGTGTCCACATCTCCGAGGGCCTGTCTTGGGCCCTCGACACCTCGACCCTTGTCAAGAAGACTCACCAGCGTCTCTTCTTCCTGAGGAAACTGCAGAAAGCCCTCCAGTTCCTGGTGAACTTCTACTGCTGCGCCATCGAGAGCATCCTCACCAACTGCTTAATAGTCTGTTATGGCAACTGTATTGCTGTGGACCGGAAAGCACTGCAGAAGGTGGTGAAAACTGCCCAACGCATCACTGCTACTCCACTCCCCACGATTGAGGCTCTCTGGCACAAGCGGTGCCTGCGGAGGGCGCGCAGCATCCCCAGCCACAGACTGTTTGCCCCGCTCCCTTCCAGGAGCCACGACAGGAACCTCCGTTCCAGGTCGAACAGGTTCAGGAACAGCTTCTTCCCCTCAGCTATCATCCTGCTGAACTCTACACCACGGTGACAGCCCCCTCCCACATACCAACGACAAATACAACAAATTTAAATCTAGTCTAATCTAGGGCTGAACGATTTGGGAAAATAATCCAATTGCATTTTTTTAGACCAATATTGCAATTGTGATTTAGTATGCAATTTTCTTTAAGCTCTTATCTTCTCTATTATTCTATCTATAGCAGTGGTACTGAACGATTCCCCGCTCAGGAGCCACACACACACACACACACACACACACACACACACACACACACACACACACACACACACACACACACACACACACACACACACACACACACACACACACACACACACACACACACACACACACACAGTGCGTGTGTGTGTGTGTGTGTGTGTGTGTGTGTGTGTGTGTGTGTGGTAGCAGAACACAGAGCAAACCAGACATACAAGAAGGGTAATTAAGAAAAAAAAATACCCTCTCAAAAAGCATAAGCACACACTAAACCTCACCTACACACCGCAGAATTTAGCCTTTAAAGCCTGTGTTCCTGTAATCAAATTGTCAATTTCCTCTTTAACCGAACAACAAAATGTATGACTCTCTCTTAAATGACTGTTAAGAGATAGTAAGCACTGTTTACTGGCCTCATAGAACTTGTTTGTTGTGCATTTCATGCATGACAGGTAGCATTTTTTTCTTCATCCAAAAAAATGTTGTTTTTTTTTTATTTATATTGTACCCAGAACAAGAATTAAATCAAGTAAAAACTCCCCAAAACATAATATTAGATGCGTAGCTATGTGCTCAGTTCATTCTGGACCCCTGAAGCTTGCAAGACTTTCCACAACAATGCAAGGAAAAACTCTTTACGAGGGCCCCTCGGGTCAAACGCCTTCCTGAACACAGAGCGCCGACCACAAACACCATGAGCTCACTTCCTGTGCACAGAGATTTTATGATTCTGATTGGTAAGTGGGTGTTTGAAGTGATAGCAAACATGAGATAGGTAGGGCTTCTGAAAATGTAGAGTCTCAAGAGAGAGTTCAGAGTGAAGGTAGGAAATGTGAACTTATATATTTTTTCTACATTATGGCTTCTGACCATATCATTTTGCTTGACCAATAATTGGGGACTGCTGGTTAAAATTTTAAAATTTAGTGCCACCAGCTCAATATCCTGTTCCAGCGGCAACATATATTATGGCTTGGATTTGAAAAGTCTGTGCATGTACAGAAATCTCATCTGTAAATAATGTGCAACAACAGCAGCTGAGTGGATCGGTACCAGTACCATGATACAGAGCTTTACTGTCCATGCCTCCAATTTATATTGTGATATAAATATCGGGCTCTACTGTCCAGCAATACCATTAAGCCACAAACATTTTGCTTGGTTAGGTGAGGATGCACCCATTGTGGGGATAGATGCCTCATAAATAGGAATACTTGCATTTCATATTAAGGGCTTTCATGGTAAGTGCTACATTGCTGCATGCGCTCAAATGTGCAGATTTATGTGAAAACATTTGCACAAAAGGCTCAGAAATCATATGCATTTATTTAACAACTGAATAAAAACACATGTACAGACACATACTGTACATAAGTACATGCCAGCATAGCCTGAAAGCACACAGACACACACACAGACACACACACACAGGGTAGATTGGCAGGACTGGGGTGGCATTTTGGCTTTGATATGGAGGCCAGCAGCCAATACTTGTGGATTTAGCCTCTCAGTGAGTGGTCACAGCAGGGGTTTGAAAATCCCCAGGGCCCTCCTGGTTCACCATGGGATACACCATACTGTCCATTGATCACTTCATTCGCAACCGTAGCCAAAGCAAATGATTTAAGAAAGGATCAAGGTAAAACCCCCTATGTAATTTCCCTTATCAGTGTTTTAAATTGCTTAAATTTTTACACTGTATTATACTCTCGTAAATCAGGCTTTCTTCAATGTCACTGCTACCAATCTGAAATGAATTGACTGTTCAACTCAATATCAACACAGTCTAAATATACAAATCGATACGCAAACCGGAGTGACAAATGGTATGGGTTGATTTTAAAGCAGATGAAGGTAGGTGGCATCTGTTGTGGTGTAAATTACAATAAAATAAATGTCCCTTTTCTGATATTTAATTTTACTCTTTGGGGACATAAAGTACAAGGAAGTTACATTCCTCTGACTATCAACTATCTGACTGCCATCCCCAAACCAAAGCATTCAAATTCGAGTCAAGTGAATGGAGGAATGCTCAATTGCAGAAGCCGTGTTCACTGGAGCCTAAGTAGGATAGGCTAGATATCTTCCCTGAGACTTAACTGCTACAGTTTTAAAAATCACAGATTAGCTGACAGTAGGACGGCCGCCAGCTGTAATCACAACATTGATCTCATATAATCGCTTTTCCATAGCAAGTAAGCAGACTGGTCTAAAGCAAAGCTTCGGAAAAAACATCTTAACAAGCGGGGGGCGGCAGGGGAGCACATTTAAGTAAGGAATATCCTCCTCGGAAGCTACAGCAGAGCAACTGCGTGTTTGGGTCGTACGTTTTGGAGGTGATGCTCTGGGAAAACAAGTGTGCTGTGCTGTTTATATCCGTGCGCTTTGATGTCAATCACAGACGCCGCCGGGCTCCACCTCCAGCCGGCTTCCAGACTACTGTGAAGCTCGTGTCTTGCAGCACGCCTCCTGGGCTTCTTGCATTTCAATATTTCATGAGCAACAGCCGAATCACAGTGTCGGAATAATTAAACATCACTTAGGCTACAAAACTGCAGAGAATATATTAGGGAGGCAGCTCATCGGTTAAGTGGTGAGCACTGAGGTAGAGCTGGGGGCTCCTCAGCGATCAGTCACACTCCTCGCTCAGACGCTCGCAGGAATCTCATTCTGCCATTACAACAAATACACACTAATGGTTCATTTCACGAAATTCCAGAGCGGTACCGCGACTGGGCTGCGTCATGTGTGTGCACAAGTGTACACGTGTGCACCAAAGGTTAGTGCACAAAAATACGCACAAAACATTGTCAAAATGGCCCGTTTGCACGTGTGATCACAATCGAGACAGTGTGTTTCCTGCTGTTGGGTGCCTGCCCTGCACGTACATGGGGGCCGTGTGTGTGTGTGTGTGTGTGTGTGTGTGTGTGTGTGTGTGTGTGTGTGTGTGTGGTTGCGTGCGTGTGTGCATACTGTGCATAAGCCACGCGGGTATTGGTTGAGTGTGTCAGCTAGTAAATATTTCAACAGAGGTGGCTGTGTATTAGACTTTGCGGGTGTTTTTGTGGCTTTTATGTAAGGGGCCTATTTACTTTGCTTGCTTAGGCTGTCTTATGTCTGTGTGTCTGTCTGTGTGTGTGTGTGTGTGTGTGTGTGTGTGTGTGTGTGTGTGTGTGTGTGTGTGTGTGCGTGCGTATGCGCGTGCAATGTACTATGACATGTTCTCTCAGACGGGCCATTTCTGTGCTGACAGCCAGCCGTGCGGATGCCCGAGAAGAACAGCAGGAGACGGCGTTGTGGATGCCTCTGCACATCAAACACTTAAAGGGCAACACGGCCGGACATGGATCCCACCTTCCCAAAAAGCCACTGTGACACCCTACATCTTTGGGTTTGCTGGGCGTGTGTGCGCGAGTGTGCGTGTGTGTGTGTGTGTGTGTGTGTCTATTTCTGAACTTGGACACATCTGTTCCCTCAAATGTAGGCATTTGGAGTGAGTTTAGAGCCATGAGGACGGTGCCGGCTGGAAACAAACACCATGTGTCCCAAGAGGGAGCTTGGTCAGGGGGGGGGGGGGGGAGGTTTTTTGAATTCATGGCATCACCTCCTGCCTCACAATGGCTCATACATTAACAGTCTTATTTGCAGTTCAACCCGTCTGTTTGTCCGTCTATGTCTCTATTGTGGGCCCTGTATGTGAACATGGCTCTTCAATGAGACTTGTAAAAATGTGTACAACAACAACAACAACAACAACAACAGCCACCCCCACCACAACAACCACCACCACCACCACCACCACCACCACAACCCTACCTGTTAAGTTAGTTGAAGCAGCTTGGGAATGTGATGACTTAACCCAATAACACAAGACAATACCATGTACTCCTCAACATGTGCCCACACCACCACGTCGACTCCCCGAAAGTTTGAAATATCGGACAAACCTTTCGCAAATTTGCTCGAATGGCCGCCGGGTTTAGTCAAACGGCGTCCGCAGGGGATTCTGACTTCCACATGAACACTAAACGCCGGTCCCCAACTCCCAAAGTAGCTTTCTAACGGTGTTGCGCGGTAGGAAGCGACGGCGTTACAGCGGCGGAGAGGCGGCTACACCTTCCCGTCGCAACGCCGCGCATTCACCGGCGTAATGACACATTATTACCTTCTCCGAAGTGGGACGGTCCTCGAAAACATTCACACGCAGACGCGCTTCTCCTTTCTGCCGCTTTTTTTTTTTTTTAATTTTTTTTTTTTTTTCCTCCACTACCACCAACACACCGAGTCAATGCAGGGACACTGTGCCCTGAGGATCAACTCCGTTATCTTCCCTCACCTCGGTCCGTCTGAGGTGCGGCTCGGTCCGGTCCCCTTCACGCGGAGCCGAGCGGGGCCGACATGATATCCCGAAAGCTGGACGGACGAGCGACTTGTCCCGTGAGCGGCACTGGGGCGAGCGGGGCTGGGGAGGAGTTGCTGGAAGGAGCCGGGGCTGCGGAGCTCACGCCGAGTCCCTCCTCGTGGGCGGAGCCGCGGCAGAGGGAGGAGACTGGGGCCAAACTGCGGCCCTTCACCCGGCCCGCTGCTGCTGGGTCCCGGAGCATCGTTTTCCAAAAAAGAAACTTTTTTCATTTTTTTTGGGGTTTTTGTTTTTGTCCCGTCTTCCAGTTATGCCATTTTGTAGAAGAGAGGGAATTTCCGGCATGCCGACCAGACCAATCCGCAGCTCATGTTTCATTTGCTCTGCAGAACACGTCTAGCCACCCTCTCGTTCAGACAGATTTCCACCCCCTCAATCACAACCGTTCATCCCAGGACAATGCGGAGGAGAACCGCTGACGCACCTTACCAAGATGGCTGCCGCTGACTCGGAACTGTCTGCCGAATCTGCTCTTGCGTTGAGGCACCTTACCAAGATGGCTGCCGCTGACGCGGCGCAGTCTGTTCAATCCGCTATCTTTTCCCTAAAACCTTTTGTTGATAAGAAAGATGTGTTTACCGTCCTTCCGACAGGATTTGGTGAAAGTTTAATTTACCAACTCACTCGCTCTGATTGGTTGTATGTCTATCCAATTGCGTCCAGCGACATCGCGAAATTGGTCTGGCGATTGTCGGGCTGGAGAACGTCTTGATTGGGCCTAAAACCAATTGAACCAAAGTATAGCTTCACTGGTTGATCCATGCACTAGGTTGATTGGAAAGAGACATGGAGGAATTCCTATTTTGACTTTATTCTAGATAAGAAAGTTCAGCTTTTGATTGATAACAGAGCTGTAAAATTGCAATGCTCTGAAAAAATCAATTTTTTTACGAATGCACACGTAACATTGGGAGATGCCCTCGGTCGGCGGTTCTCAATATGGGGTCCTTCAAAAGTTCCAGGGGGCCCCATCAAAATGGTTCATAGTTAAACGCCGCCATTATTTCATTTACAAGTCGTTAGAACCATTAGAGAATGTACAATTTTTTCTATCCTAGTTTCACTGTTAGCTCTGTATCTATATCATAGACAGGTAAGGACCTTTGGACTAAATCACATCCGACCATACAAATCCTCTCAAATTGGGATCCCTGAGACAAAATATTATCAAATGGTGTCCATGGCCTAATGCATATCAAATTGAGTGTCCTTAAAGTGAAAAAGGATGAGAATTACTGCCCTTAGAGACGTATTCTTCCTCTCTCCTTACTTCCCACGTCCTGCAATTCACCTAATTCCACTACCTCTCTTCCCGCCATCCTTTTCTCGCCAACGGGATCCCTTTTCTCGCCCCCCCCCCCCCCCTCAATATTTCTGCATTCCTTTCCTAAAACACCGTATTCCACTTTTCCCAGGGACCAGGAGACGGATAGCCGCTGCAGCTCGTGCGGGGGCCGCTGAGGGATTCCTATGGAAGGGAGGGAATTCATTTCTCAGCCACGTGTTTCATTAGGCGTTCCGGCATGCCGTCTATGCTCGAGATGATATTGCCCGAACCTCCTGCGCCGCGCGGGAGGTTCGGGCAATATCATCTCGACGAGGAAGATGTCAGCGGTAATTTGGACTGGGGGAAGGGAAATTAAGTCGGATATGTCATGAACCTCATGAGCCTCACGCCACAAATTGTAAAGCATCTGACATACGCAACCTCACACGGCAGCGGAGGGAGAGGGACAAACACTTGGTCCGTGGTTTCGAATTGTTCTCCTAATAGAAGAACTTCGTATTATTATTGCGATATGAATGCCGAGAGCCAACATTTGATGTCTCACCATCACACATACTGATCTGAGAAACTAGGTCAGCGATGCGGCTTAATGGTATTTGTTCATACAAGCCCCTTTCTTCTGCAGCCCCCCACTCCATCTACTCCCAGCAGCAATGGCAGACACGCGTCTATGGAGCCTTGAGACTTGACTCACTTCATATTTCATGAACTCCTGTCTGGCTGGCGTAGCCCCACTTCCCCCAAAGACGCAGGGAGAGGGGATTAGGGTTTGGGTTTGGTGAACCCTTTATCCCGTTTAATATTGAAACGGGCGCCAGAGCCCGGGCGGCAGCCCTAGCTCCAGAGGGTTTTTCCAAACGCGCTTAGGACGAATAAACAGGTAAGCAAACAACGCGGTAGGGGTCAATACGCGTCCGAAGTCCCGGGGACACAGACAAATATTTGACCGCCGTGCCGGCGCCCTCGCCCCCGCCGCGTCCTCTCAAAACTGTCCGGGCACCCCCAGCTCGCAACTCATCCGCCCTCCCCGCCGCCTGCCGCCGCCTCTCTGAGTGGGCCTTGGAACGACGCCCGGGGAGCGGCGATGAGTCCGACTCGTGTCAGATCTTAACATTTAGATCGCGGCCTGTCAACAAGGGCTGGCTGTGCTGTCGGCGGCGGCACTTTGGAGCTCGTTTTACAAATCGATGGCAATCAGCGCGACCGTTACTTATCAGAGAGAGAGAGAGTCGGGGACGGCGCTCAGGACCGTCCGCTCTGTGAGAGCCGGGCAGCACTCGCCGTTGACACGCACAGCACTATCGGAGGTGATCGGTTGCTGGAACGCTTATCTTCATCTCGTCTCATCTGGTTCCTACAATTTCCCCCTCCAATTTGTCAGCTCCTGCCCGTGTTGCAGATTTATTTTTTCTTTTCGCACCTTTTCGAGACATTTTTTAAGGTTCTCCTTTCTTTTTCGGGAAATAATTACGAGGATGTGGCACCGGCTGCTATTCATGCTTGTTTCTGATCGTGGCTTTGGTTGATGTCAGTCCCTGCATGGGATTCGGGTTGGAGTGGGCTGACGGGAGGAGGCTCCCGAAGTTTCCACTGCACTTCTCTTCCCGTCGGCTTCTTCGCCTATTTTCTCCACTTACTCCTTTTGTCTCGTTTTTTAATTCCAGGTAACGAGACGTTTTCACCGATCCATTGCACACGTGCTTTGGGTGATATCGCTCTTCAAGTCGAGCAGGGACACACACACACACACACACACACACCACGGGGAAATGGGTTATTATTATTTTTTTTTTTAAGAAGACAGAATTAAAAGAAAGAGCGAAGTGGAGAAAGAACGCGACAATGAAGAATTGATGACTAGTTCTCGGTGTCTGTGTACTTGTGAGCGTGCACTTAGAGCAGAGGAGATGCTAATTGAACAGTTGCAAATGGCACTCGCATTGTCTCCCGGGGTGTTACAACGGCAAATGACACCACTTTGCAGGCTCAGAAAATTGAAACGGTATCTCGTATTGAAACGCCGCTGAGGGCACCCTGGGGGGGCGATCTCCTGAGGACTGAGGGGTTGTTGTTTTTTGTTGTTGTTGTTGTTGTTGCTGTTTTTTGCCTGAGCAGACGAGGATGCGGCACGGAAATCTGGCCTCGGAGCAGACAAAGGGGAGAGCGAACGAAAGAAATGTATAAAAAATAGACCAAAATTCAACAATAAACGGAACTGTCCTCCGAGGTCTGTTTAAAATTCGACTTTAGGATTTTGTTTAGAGCAGCCTGCCAAGAGTCTGTTATAGTAGTGCTCTGCTAATGTGCGTAAGGCGCCTACGCGATGTAACAACAAAAAAAAAACGATTACGCGTGTTTTTTGAGGGGTTTTCTTTGTATCAGATCCATAAAATGCTTAATTTTATGTCCTGCGGTGCAAGCGGTTATTCGGGGAGGGGGACAGAGAGGGGCGCAATTATTGCCCGAAGTACAGCGAACACACAAATGAATATGTAGCCAGGGAGCAGTAACTGCAGGGCTTTTGCATTTCGCTGATGTGGCGAGTCAAGTCGGTCGTGAATCAAAGCTGGACATCCACTCGCTCTCCAAAAAAGGAAGAGAGAGGAGTTCACTTGCGGGGCACGTCATTGCCATGATAGGGTCATGGCAAAGGACAAAACCCGCAACCCCGTTGCTGCTGGCAAAGTGCATTCAACGAGCCCGGCCTAAAACATTTCTCCCACCGTCGCCCACTTTTTTTTTGGTCTCGTATCGCAACTATAAACTCTTGTTTATATATATATATATATATATATATATATATATATATATATAAATAAAGTGTCGTCTCTGTTTGAAATTCAAGCGACGCGGCCGCGGACCGGGCGCTCAGCGCGGCTCGGAGCTCCGTCTCCATCACATCGTGTCACTCAAACACCAAAAAAAAAAAAAAAAAAAGAAAGAAAGAAAATGACCGTCGCGCTCCACCGTCGAATCAGTCTCTCGCGGCAGACTGTGATTATGGAGACGTATCACGCCGGGAGAGACTATAACACTCTCCCCCAGAGGTGTCTCTACCGGACCGTTTGCGCAGTGAAGCAGACTAGACTGCGATCGCCCCCCCCCCCCCCCATCCGCCCTGCCAACGATGTGCTCCTCTTTCATTTGCATGAAAAGGTGAGAAGTCGCTCCGTCGTTTTGTTGGCGGCATGGATCCGTTGCAGACCAGATAAAGATGTGGAGGAAGACACATAACGCCGCTGTGGACAGTGGGTCGTTCAAAGAAGAGGATAAGACGTTGCACCAACAACAAAAAAATGCATATAAAAGACAGAAATGTGCATTTTTATTATGTTTACACTTATCAGTCCCACAATGGGGAAATTTGCTATTTCTCTGCATTTACCCATCCTAGTATATGATGTATCTAGGCGCAGTGGGCTGCCATGTAGAGGGGCCTGGGGAGAAGTTAGGGGGGGTTAAGTGTCTTGCGCAAGGACACATCAGCGGGCTACCAGGAGGAGCCGGGGATTGAACGAGCAACCTTCTCCACTGCTCTGCCTCCCGAGCTACTGCCCCCTTTCTGTATGTTGGTAAAACAGAAGAAAAGCTCGGTTGACGGATGACGGGAGATTGCAGATTCACTTACAGTATCGACTACCGCACGGGGTGCATACTGAGGGCGGGTGAGCGTGCACGGTTAATCTTCTAACGCGCTCGACAATATTATTAACTCGTCTCCAGATCTCAGCCTCCAGTCACAGGCGGGCCCCGTGACAAGGCGGTGGGCCACGCCGCCCTTTTCCTTCATGCTCAGGGAAAATGACCCCGCAGCACTGCCAGTGTTTCCGCAGGCTCCGGCAATAACAGCGAAAGGGGTAATTCGCTCGCTGCTGGGGGCTTTTCGTGCTGCTGCCGGGGCTCTCCGGAAGCAGCGCTTAGTTTAATCGCAGCGTACAAAGTGAATTATAACGATACAAGTCTTTGTTCTTCTCTCCGTGTCGACATGAATACAAGCCGCAGGTACTTTCAGGCCCGGAGGAGGTCGCGGGTCGCGGGTTGAAGCGGTGTTTACCCGACCGCAAATTGCTCCAGCTTCAAGTTCAGTAAATGTCAAGTCGAAACGTTCGTTGTCACATTTTTTAAAAAAGGTCCTAACAAGCACCACATCCAAAGGAAAATTTGACCTCTGACACCAAGCAGGGAACGAATCCAAAAAACCCGGAGGGATACAGGAGGCAACCTGGAGAAGGGCTCTTATGAGGCGTCCCTGTTCCCTGTTCATCCCTGTGACGGGACAGACAGAGCAGCGCTGCCAAGCGAGTAGATGCACATGACAATAAGAGCAGTAAAACTGACTACGTGCAAGAACTATTGATTCTCCATGGCAATTTGGTACTGTGGTAATAGAGACTATTTGGAATCAAATGAGACACACGGTCAAACAAGGCATCCGCTGTTATAATATGCTCTGTATAAAGTCAGAGCAGCGCAAGTTACAAATCCAATAAAGTTCAACCAGTCAATCACTTGTATGCGCACACATCTAAAGACACAAATGCTCCTGTGACATATATTTGAGAAAAATGCAAATTAGGAAATGACTCCATGGTGAGTTGGCATCGTAAAATTGTACTTATTTTTCTCTCAATTTGTTCCAAAAACCTTTGGGGAGTGTCCAAATTAATTCTATCGCTTTCACCCCCATTTCCCACCGTTTGCGCGCTGAAAGCACTTTGTTTGAAAAGGAGTGACGGAGCTCCCTCTAGTGGTACTTAAGACAAATTACATTTACCACGCGTAACAATATAAGTAAGTATGCAAGTATGCATTTAAAATCAATAACGATAAATACATTCTATCCATGCAATTAGTAATTGTATATATATATATATGTATTAATTGTATGGACAAAACTATGATTTTGAATACAAAATAAATACATGAATGTATTTTCATGTATTTACCATTATGGGTAATGTGATTGAATGGCAGACTGCGTCGCTGTGCGGTCATTCATAGCAACTGCAGTCTGAGCTCGACCGACTACAACAAATAGCGCATGGAAATCATTAGAATAAAATACATGTAAATTAAATATGGCTCCCAAGTTTCTGGTCATTGTTTGACCAAAACGCATGCAAAGTTTTAAGCAAAGTGTAAATCTACGCTGCATACATGTTTGTTTCATTAAATCTATTTATTTGACATTAATTGGGATAAAAGTTGGCAGGGAGACGTTACATGAGGGGAAAACAGATGTTGAATCATTATCCTGACATAAGATTTACATTAAAGTTGCTTCCTGGCACTGTCATATAAAATAACAGTGTTCAATCTTAAATAAAATATATTTATTATTAAGATTTTAATGCAAATCCAGCATTCATTGAATGTTTATGATTTTCTTAAACCAAATTTCACACAAGCACACAATTGTTTCTCCTTTGTCACCAGTCTTTCTTCCTTCTTCTTGCATCCCTACGTCATCAGGGGTATATGACGTCACTGTCCCCACCCCAGTTTGGGTTAATCCCAAAGCAGGATATTCCCCTGAATGGATGAAATACGTGGGAATTAGTTACATATACGTAGCAATCCATCTTGGCAGTGCTAGAATTGTGGCCATTGTTTGAGATTTTACGTAACCTCCCCGATCCAGTTAAACCTCTTTTTGCAAGTTCCACAGCGGTAGAAAAACAATAAACAATGACAGATTTGCTGACCACACAATATGTTTCCAGTGAAATCTGTCACAACTGTTGTAGTGATGCAATAAATAGCTTTGTTGTGGATTATTTGGTATTTTTTGGCCATTGCATTTTGATGTTTTAAAATAAGATTGCAAAACTTTGAATGCACTGGGACAACAGTTATTTAACAGTTATTTAGATCTTTGGCGCAGCTTTATGCAGATATCAAGATTCAAGATTTTTCTCTCATGCATCATATTTGAAAAAAAAAAAAAAGGGGCAAACTCCAAAGGCTGTGCAAAACAAAGTTAATATGTGACCTATATGTGAATATTCCTGTGCGTGTTTTGCACGGTGATGTCCAGGCACACGTGCAAAAGGGGTACAACACCGGCCTAAAAAGACCTTTATACTCCTTGT
>NC_137192.1:18789564-18829564 GCF_960531495.2 Zeus faber
GCAAGGCCTACTGTGCTCAGATGTATTATTGTGCAAAACATCACCCCTTTAATTCAGTTCTAATTATCAGCCACACCCTTTTATTTGAGGGTGTGATGCAGGAATTTCATTGACCAAGTCTAGAATTCATGTTGGAAATTAGAATCCTGCGTAGATAAAGTTACCAGTGATACCATGTTTATCGTTTTATTTCTGCCAAATATTCATCCATTGAACTCCACCATCATGAGTTGGAAACGTTTGCGTTTGCACGATGGAACCACTGTTGGCGTTATTTCAGGGAAGAGCCAATTCCACCTGCCTCCTGTTTGTCAAATCCGTGATCGGTCACCTCTTGTATATGCTCATAAAAAAAAAGGAAGAAAATAAAAAAGATCATTGGCATCTCAGCCATGTAGCCATAAAGGTGTTGCCATCGAATTATCAGTTTTGGATGTGAGCCTGTGCACGTGCTGAAATGAAGGTGTTCACTCATGGTTTTTATTAGTTTGTGTGGAGTGATGGGGGAGGGTGACATAGAGCGGCAACCATGCTTCAGCACAACGTAAAGCAGCAGATACAATCCACGACATTAGATAGATAGATAGATAGATAGATAGATAGATAGATAGATAGATAGATAGATAGATAGATAGATAGATCGATAGATAGATAGATAGATAGATAGATAGATAGATAGATAGATAGATAGATAGATAGATCGATCGATCGATCGATCGATAGATAGATAGATAGATAGATAGATAGATAGATAGATAGATAGATAGATAGATAGATAGATAGATAGATAGATAGATAGATAGATAGATAGATAGATAGATCGATCGATCGATCGATCGATCGATAGATAGATTGACTCAACAGCTCACAAAACAGTAGGCAAAGCAATAATAAAGCAAAACAATAAAAATATAAACAAGAAAATGACAATATATGGACAAATTGGGAAACATACAATAAGCCTAACAGCTAACTGTTTGTATTGTACTCTGACTATTATACGAAAAAAAAATACAAAAAAATCCGAAATCTAAAAAAAAAAAAAAGAAATCGTTCGTAGCCAAACACAGCCGCCCGCCACCTCCCCCCGTCTGCTTTCTCAGCTGCACCAGCGCTTCACCCTCCTTGCCGAGAGGTGGATGAGTGGGGCAGGAGGTGGAGCGGGCCGTCACATGCCATCAGCCGGGTCACATGCCGTCACGTTTGGCGCTGGCTCTGGGCTGAGGAGCCTGCGAGCTAAGGAGGACTGACAGCGAGAGTGAGAAAGGGCTCGGCTCAGGGAACTGACCGCGAAAGGGAAAGACAGCTGAGGGCGGCTGAGGGTCCGAGCCAAAAGAGGGGCGAAAAGCGTATTAGAAGATCTTGATTTACTGAAGGGGAAAGAGGGGAAATTCGAAGGGGGTCTGAGAGGTTTGCCAGCGGCGGGCCTGGGGGGGGGGTTGGCTTTTCTAATACATTACCAGGCCTAACTAAATAAATCAACTGCGGACGAGATATTTCGAGCGCAGGAGCTAAGTGGACACTGGGGCTCCGGGAAGAAAATGGCGGAGAGAAGCGAGTAATAATGCACGAAGGAATCAATAGAGAATGCACTGAGCGGGCGAGGAGGGCCGAAACCCCGAGAGCTATTTCTGCCGTCCGCCTAATCTGTATTGATCTGGTTACGGTTAAACCCAGTGGCCAAGAGAAAACTGGGCCGGCGGCCCAGGGAATGGGGGGACTCCGCTGACCCCGCGAATCCCTTCACCTCCAACCGTCTTCACCTTCATCCCCACGCTACCCGCCTCGTGGCGAGGCGACGCTGCCGCTCGCTCGTGACAGGGGCATTAGCCCCGCGCCCTTCTCAAGCCATCTCCCCCGCTGGAGTTCTCGAACAAGAGAACCGTTTTAATAATTTAGTTGTTTTTAAATCCTGTTATCGAGCGGCGTGAGATGGGAGTTTTCCCCAGGCCGCCGGGGTTTGTCGGGAGCGTACGATAATGGTGTCGCTTCGCGGCAGAAGGCAATGCAACGGTGGCTGTCGTGAATAAATCAAACGGAGCGATTCACACGTTCACTCGTGGTGGGAATCTCCTTCTGAAACGTAACACACACATGTTGACCATCGAGACGTAATGCGCCTTCCCCAAAATGCAGCAATGATTGCATTCAGACTAAGGCGCTCATGTCGTCTTTAGTTTCCAGAGAACGTTGAGAATGTTAGCCCTGAGGGGCGTATTTGATCACCTCCGATGCAGGTTCACACGTAGGGCTATGAATCCCACCCATCGGTATGTGCACAGCCCACCCAGATCATCAATAACTATTGAGCCTCGTCTGCCTCGTGTAAAGTTTGACGTTGTATATAAGATGTTTGTTCTTAGTTCATAACTGTCCTGCGATGTTTTTGGAAGGCCCTTTTCTAGTGACTGTGGTTCGCTTGGCAAGGCTGTGTGAAAGTAATGTTCCTGTGAACTTATAGTCAGAGGTTACGATTGAGTGTAAATGGGATCCCTGAAGGTGAACGACGGAAAAATGGAACTAAAATGCCCACCAATAGACAGATTAGGGGAAAGGCCACGCATGAGCCTGTTTTGAATGGGGGTCAAAACATTGTCAATGAATAGCTTGAGACAAACTCCAGCCGACCAGCCCGCCAAACTAGCCAGCCAGGTAGTCAGGCCAGGTCAGCTGTGGTTCCTTCTTCCCCATCCGGTCAGAAATGCGGCCGCCCAGCCAACCAGACCCAGCCCTTGTCAGCCATTCAGCCAGTCAGCTCCTGCGCCTCCTTCCATTCCTCCCCCCCAGCCCCTCAGACTGCCTTCCTGTCCCAGGATGCGATGCGGTGACGTGCCTGCCCGCGCAACCAGGGTGTCCTTGTTCAGTGTGTTTATGCACCGAGAAGACCACAAGGAAACAGCTTGCCAGGGGCAGGCAGCTGCTGTTTCCGACCGCTCGCAACAATTTTAGGGGGGACAAGCGCAGGATGCCGTGGGGGCGAAGTGTTTTGGCAGCCCGACACCTCCTCTCAGGCGGCACCAATGGACGGGCCAAGGCCAGGTAGGACTAGGCTTCGACCGCTGGAGCTACGCTAGAGATGCAGGGTTGATTAATGGCGGGGGTACACTGAAAGACTTTCAGATACTTCTAAAGTGCCGGCATCAGACAGCATCCATACATTGAAAGGTTTTTTTTAATCCATCCCAGTAGTGCACAGACGAAAGGGTTTAGCGGGGCTGGTAATCACACAAAGCAACCTGTTATTCTTGCAAGAGTCCCAGACTAGTTTGGGACTGATCACGAGAGTTCCTGGCTATCTGATGGGAGCATGCTCTTAATTACCCTTAAGACAAAACATTTTCTTGCGATTTGTTGTATACTAAGCTGTTTTACCGCTGCTAGGCTTGGCTATGAAGGCACTGGCTGCTGTACTTTGTTGTTAAAGGAGACCTATTTATGCTTATTTTTACAAAAGTCAATATATGGTCTCTGAGGTCCCCAAAACAATTGATACCACTCGGATTATGCATTCTAGCCATTTTAACATGCACAACACTTTCATACCATCCTGTTCCAAGACGGCTGCTGTTTTTTTGTGGGAGCCAACCCCCTGAGGCCCAATGGGGTTTGAGCACAAGTTCCAGGTTCTGTGAGGCAATGGGGTTTGGGGTTCTGGGTTTCTGTGCTCCCGGGTTAAGGGTTCCGTTGTATTTAGTCCGTAACGTTCACTGATTTCACCAAAATCTGTTTCGGAACAAATTTGAGCAATAAGCAATCCGGTTGCTGAGTCTTCCCTCACGTGAGATCTTCAAGGCCTCATTTACAAGTTTGTTTCGACTTTAGTTGGCGTGCTCCGAGCATGTGGGAGACACCGCACCGGAACACACGACTGCAGGGATGTTTTGTTTCATGTAAATGTCGGAAGATAAGATAAAGGGAAATAAATCAAATTAATTTTTACGTCAACAATTAAAACACACTATTTTTATTGGTTTTGTTTGGGGAAACGCACAGCAGATCGTGCGCTGCAGCCTACCTTCTATACCACATACTCTTTTTTTAACTAACTAACTTTTTTTTAATAAAAAAAAAACACACCAGAATTTTTTTTTTTTTTTAATATTCGGGTGAAACTGACTGGGTTGTCTTATTTCACGGTTTGTGCGTTAGTAGACCAATCAGAGACCCAAATGGAAGTGGAATGGAAGCACCGAAAAAGTGAGATTTTCATAAGAAGTCGCCTTTAAAAAACTGTTCCTGTGCTACACTTCAGTAATGCCAAAATGTGATCTGCTTGAGGGACCTCTGTTTTAGTCCTTTGGACATTTGTAGTATACTCTGATAGTACAAATAATGACTTTTGACTGATATTTTAATTCAAGACCACCGTCAGTTAAAGCATAGTTTCCCTATTTTTTAAACCCGGGGCTCGTTTAGAAATGTTCAAAAATGCAATAATCAGTCTCTCATCTTACAGCCAAAATACCTGATTTGTGCAAGTGCAAAACAGTCAATAAAAACATAAAAAAAAAAAAAGAATAAACGTCACAGTTTGCGACCAATTTGTTTCTCAGTATAACATATAAAGACTGTAAAGACGGACAGCATCAAGCACAGTGAGAAGCTGCAGCTGCAGCTGCAAGTTGTTGCTATGAACGGTTATAAATGATGGAAAACTAACGTTTTAATGAGACCTGGGTTGAAATGTAGTGAAACTATCTTATCAGTTGGTCTCAGTTGTGAGTGACAGGCACAAACACGTCACCATTGCTGCAACAAACTTGCTGTTGAATTCTCAGGGAGCTGTAAGAGGCTTGAAATGGAATTCTGCCATGTGTGTTCCCCTGTGTGTAACCCTGTGTGTAACCCTGTGTGTTACCCTGTGTGTTCCCCTGTGTGTAACCCTGTGTGTAACCCTGTGTGTTACCCTGATTGTTACCCTGTGTGTAACCCTGTGTGTTACCCTGTGCGTTCCCTGTGCGTTCCCCTGTGTGTTCCCCTGTGTGTAACCCTGTGTGTTACCCTGTGCGTTCCCTGTGCGTTCCCCTGTGTGTTCCCCTGTGTGTAACCCTGTGTGTTACCCTGTGTGTTCCCCTGTGTGTTTCCTTGTGTGTAACCCTGTGTGTTCCCCTGTGTGTAACCCTGTATGTTCCCCTGTGTGTAACCCTGTGTGTAACCCTGTGTGTTCCCCTGTGTGTTCCCCTGTGTGTTCCCCTGTGTGTAACCTTGTATGTTCCCCTGTGTGTAACCCTGTGTGTTCCCTTGTGTGTTACCCTGTGTGTTACCCTGTGTGTTACCCTGTTGTACCCTGTGTGTTACCCTGTGAGTTACCCAGTTATACCCAGTGTTTTACCCTGTTTTACCCTGTTTGTTACCCTGTGTGTTACCCTGTGTTATCCTGTGTGTTATCCTGTGTTCCCCTCTGTATCAGTTTGTCGGCAGTGGATTACGGCTTTTCATGACCAGGGGTTACTCTGTGTTATTTCCCACATGGCTGTGTCATTTTAAGAAAACGTGTTGACATTCTTTTCCATTCCTACTCTCAAGGTTATAGGTTCCTGCTGATACTTAATCTTGAAGCGAGTTCCATTTAACAAGGAAGGATCTCAGCGCGGTGACACCACTGACCTACTTTAATCATGGTGCTTCTGCCGCTGTCATTGTAGGGCATTTTTTTATTGGGCTGGCAAGGTGTGAGGAATTTATTTTCTTTTTTTCTGGCGTTTTATGATAGCTCGCGGCTGATATGAACTCAGTGTTGGTGAAGTGAAACAGCTCATTAAATCCTGACTTGATCCTTTCCCCCCTTGATTGAAGCTATTATTGATTTTTCTCCTTTCATCTGTGGTTGTGAAATTATTGTTTGCGTTTGATTCAAGATCTGAGATTATATGAAGGATTATGGCTGGTAAATGACTGGGATGCTGATAAGGTGTGAGGCATTATGCTGTCATTTGCTGTAATATTTCACTGGAATGCCCTGCTAAAATTCAGTTTTGCAGCAGGCTTTGGGAGGGGTGTGGAAGACTCGTTTGCAGACAGGCATTTGAAGTAAACACGTGTGTGTTTAATATGTGTCAGTGGTGCTCGAAGCTCATAATATTCCATACATACCTTGTTGTTCATCTATAAACTTACCTGACAGCCTTTCATCCGTGTGACAGGAGCAAGTGGAGAGGGGATGATTAGACGTCAGTGTGTGTGTGTGTGTGTGTGTGTGTGTGTGTGTGTGTGTGTGTGTGTGTGTGTGTGTGTGTGTGTGTGTGTGTGTGTGTGTGTGTGTGTGTGTGTGTCATAGCGCCGCTCGAAGGAAATGTTGACAAGCCGGTTTCACTTGAGGAACTTGAAGATCTCTTTCTCTCCCTGTCTCCCTCTCTCTACACAACTTAACCTCTATCTCCGTCCCTCATCCTCTCTGTCTCTGGCTCCTCTTAACCCTGTCGTCCGTTCCGCCGTCGATCTCCCGCTCTCGGGCGGCACGCGCGTACACATACAGATAGAGACCCAGACAACCGCGCGATCAGTCTCACACATAAATATGCAAACCGCCACCGTCACGGTGGCCTCCAGGCGCCGTGATCCTTCTTCAACTCGGTTCCTTGCCGGGCAGCTGACTTTCAGGTTTGAGGTCGAATTAGACTGCGGCACACAAGCAGGTGAACGCGGGGAGGGTTCGCTATTCACCGATGGTGCGGTTCGGTTGCGAAACCTTATTCGGTTGAGTTGAGATTGCCCGCTTGCATCATGAATCAGGCTCTGATGTCCCTAAAAGCGTAGTAGGGTGGCGGACGGGTGTGTGTTCAAACAACCTTTGACCCACTTGATTAACTTAACTCTCGCTCGCTAATGTGACACCAAAAAGACAAGGAAGGCTCCACTTTCCAAACAAAAGACCCGTGATTAGGTCGCTTCAGTGAGAGCTCTATACATAAGTAAAAACGCAAAGAAATGAGGTTGGAGCTTTAAACAAATCAGCTTGTGCCCTAAAACGTGACCGGCCGGAGGGCAGATATTCGACCCCTGCGAGGCCCCGCCCGGTGGCTTAAGAGGATGTGGAATTTCCATATTTTGTGAATGTGTTTTTCAATCTGATCCGTCGGGGCTGTTTGACGATGTAAGCTTTGGATTCCTGTTTGAGATTGAGAGGAAGCCGGGTCGCCATCCGCCCTGGGTGTGACCGAGAGGGAGGGAGGGGACAGGTGTGAATGACGCGTGGGGACGAGTCCTGGTTGACTGCTCGCGGCTTTACTCAGCTCACAAACACGCCGCCATGGCCCCCGCACACACACACACACACACACACACGCGGGCTGCGAGCCGAGAAGGTGCTCGCACCCAGGGACACAGCAGCGAGTGGGGCTGTACCTCCTTGGATTTCCCTGGCCTTGTGGATATGGGGGGCGCAGAAGAGGCTGTGGTGAGCGGGCTCGCTCCTGCCGTCTACTTCACTCGCAACAGGCTGAAGCGGTTCAGACTCCGTACGACCCGAGCCCCACTCGGCGCCAGACACGTGAAGTCGACCGCACACCTCAAAGAAGACAGGTACGTCCAGCGAGACAGCGAGACAAGTGGGTGGCTCTGGCCGTACAAGATTCAAGATTCAAGATTCAAGAGGTTTATTCGTCACATACATATACATACTTTAATACATATATGCAGTGAAATGTAATGCAACGCACCTGGTGATTACACACAATATGTCCTAGGAAAATTTCTTTCTACTAGACCAACTAACTGATTCCTAAAACGTAATACAGTAAGTTGAATACTTATAGAATAATATAAAAATATATAGAATAAAATAAAATAAAATAAAATGGAATAGATAAAGGGAATAGGCTTACGTATACCGGATAGACTTATGTATATAAGATAGGCAATTATGTATATAGAGATATGTGCATTAAAGTGGCATGTGAATAAAGTGAGGTAGTGTTTGTGGGATAATACAGCACAGTATACAACAGTACAGCGAAGCAATACGGTATCACCGAACATCCCAGAACAGGGACACAGTATGCGGTATTTCAACCATCCAATTTGAATGAACTGGTACTACTGGTCAACACCAGCCGAGGGCTTTTGTGAACATTATTGGGGCATCATTTAAGGTCACAGTTTTCCCTGACCAAACAAAATTAGTATGTGTGAGGGTCCTTGGATCGGGTTGAATCTGCAGTGATACGACAACAACCACGACCGCATATAATGATGATTAACCACATGGATTGTTCCTATTCTGTCATGTGATGTTAAACCGGTATCACCGTGGCTCCGTCAGCTATTTGTTCGGACCCTTGGACTGGCTGATGGCTCTCCATCTGGAGGTCTCTGCTCCGTCGGGCGTCGTGTCGAGCTGCCAGCGGGGTCTGAACTCCAACACAGTTTCACATTTTTGCTGCGTTTATTTGAATAGTCTTGGTCGGTACTTTGGCTAATAGAGCAGAATGTAGTTGAAGTCTCAATCTTTTGTGTTGCTGAATGCAAATCTTACTTTGCATCACACGCACGCACGCACGCAGGCACACACACACACACACACACACACACACACACACACACACAGCTTTAATTATAGTAGTATTACTGTGATATTCATTTAGATTTATGATAATAACTAAGCACCGTTCAAGGGATCCAAGGACACTTTCCCTCATAAGAAGGTATAGGCCTATATAATCACAGAATTTACTTGTTCTGTTGAAATCTCAAGATATACTTGCATTTCAAAAGGCCTGTTTATCACTTTACAGCAACAGCTTTTACAACACAATTTAAATATGAATAAGCCTTCTTGAGCTATGTCGTCCATCAATGAGCTCTCTCTCTCTCTCTCTCTCTCTCTCTCTCTCTCTCTCTCTCTCTACATTATGTAGAGGAAGTGGAGGAGTGAGAGCTCTCTGTGTCCACGCAGACCACATGGACACATGGTGAAATGAGTTTCAGTTGTCATACTGATTTTGAACGTCCTGTTCTGGCGACCAGCCACAGTGAAACAGCTGAATGTAAGAATAGCTCCTCATAGTTAATGGGACATTGCAAAGGACATTGCTGACGGCAAGATAGAGATAGAGACCCAAAACATGTATGGTATTATCCAATCAGATACCCATTGTCTCCACTCTCATTCCTCAAACCCTTAAAAAATTCTAAAGCCTTGAGTCGTGTTTTTTTTCCCGGGGCATGTTGGTATTAGGAGCCGTCAAACCTGCGCTGAGTGCATTCCTCAGAAATGCAGAAGAGAGGATGGAATATCTCTCGAGAATTGCTGACTGAGAATCAATGCAGTGAGTCACGAACCACTTCCGCCCTGCAGGATCGCACTTCAGGTCACATTTCAGGGCTCGGCAGGCCGGCGGCTCCTCAACAGCAACTTTGCTGCTGCGGTAACGCTCCGTGTCTCACTCGGACGAACAAAAGCCACCGTGAAAGGTACAGGATTTAAACTGCTGTAAGGTGGTTTTAATGCTCCTACAGCAATTTGAAGTAACTTTTTAGATGAGGCGCCCGTATTGAATCTATCTGGCTTTCAAAACAGGCGGTACAGTCTTTTCTAAACAGAGCAGCTGGAAAGCAAAGGGTTGCGCTGAGTTTTGCTCGTGTTGTTGACACGTCCGACCGTCTCTAGCAGGTGGTCTGGGGAATCTTTGTGATATGGGATTTAAATCGCTCGCCTGTCGGAAGAATTGTGATCCTGCTCCATTATTGGTTGAAGTGCTAATTCATAAGATCTTCTGTGTTGGGTGGACTTCACTACAAGTCCCAGAAGTCCAAACCCCTTTCTTCTTTTTTAAGCTTTGAGGTTTTGCCTTATCTTCGCTCTTAAACCGTCAATTTGTTTCTGGAATGTTTGCCTTCTTCTGATTGATCGATTGATTTGTTGGTTTTGTTTGGTCACTTGAGATGGTATTTTTTTGTGGATGTTCATCCATATTGGCGGCTCACCGAACACAACAGCCTCAGATTCAAATTCACGACAGCTGTCGCTCGCTACTCGCACGTGCCTGATCTTTGCGCTCTTGCCGGGGGAAAGGCGGACCCCGCCAGCAACGACAGGCACAGCACATGGAAGGGGACAACGCAGAGAATGGATTTTTCTTAAAAAAAAAATTTCAACAAAATAATCTTACGCATTACCACTTTAACTTTATTGAAAGTACATTTATAAAGGTTATTACTTCTTTCTCCTTGTCATTACTTATATCACGTCTACTTCTTTTAAACATAATGGTTATGTTGTGGGTTGTGTTATCTTATATATGCAACAAAATCTGCAGCTGCCATTGTATTACATCTCTGTTTCCTACTGAGCTTAATATAGCGGACGGGGAGGCGTGAGTCCATGCAGCGTTGTGACGACATCTAGTGGCCAGGCGTTGGTATTGGCGCCTCCAAGCCACATTGTGCAGGAACAATAGAGGCCCCCTTTGTGTCCAGGCTGGCCGGCTCTCTTTCACTCCCCTCACACCAGCCCCCGCTTCGTCCCGCTCCTTTTGTCTCTCCGTGCCCCTGGGCTCTCCCTCCCGATCCATGCCGGTCGCACCACGCCGCTCATCGCCGCTCCCCCTGTGCTTGCGTCAGAGTTGATCCGTTTTGTGCTCTTTGCCTCTGTTTGCGCGTGAGTATTTGTTCCGTTTTGATTTCTTATGTGCGTGCGTGCGTCTGTGTTGGCGTCAGAGATTCCTGCCCCTCCGAGATGAACGGGGAGCCCTGGGTCAGCTCGCAGGACCAGGCCGCCTCCGAGAACACACACCCCGCACACACCCAGCTGTGCCAGGAGCAGGAGCAGCACCCGGACGAGCTGTGCCTCGACTCCTTCTGGAGTGAGGTGGAGACCATCCGTCAGGGGAGTGGCTACGCGGACCCCGACGACCGCTCCCGGAGAGACTCCAAACAATCAGAAGGTGAGATGGGGCGCGCGTCGCGACCCCGCGCGGCTCCCCCGATTCACAGCGGAGTGGGGAACGATGGCACTGCACGGGTGGATTCCAAAGTGTTCGCCACACGCCAAGTGCAACGGTGGCTTTGCCATGGCAACGCATCAGCTCCGCGAGTCTCGTGCGGGGAGGCGGTGCTCATTATGTGTCAACGCTCTAGTCAAAATGCATGGCCATTGGACAATTCTGAAGAGAATGCTCCAACAAATGAAATGAATAACAAAAAAAAACCTGAATCCTTATCCTCCTTCAATTATCTATTGATGCCAATTACTGCTGAAGATCACGATCTGAAAGATAATATGCCAAAGATTACTGCTACTCAGTGATCTTTCGCATGTTGCATGTCATATTGTTAGACTGCATGCTTTCACTTATTGTTTATTGGGAACTGTGTGTGTGTGTGTGTATGTGTGTGTGTGTGTGTGTGTGTGTGTCTGTGTGTGTATATACCATGCCATGCATAAACGCGTGCCTGCAGCCGCCTCTGGCCCTGCTCATGCTTTTACCCATGACTGTTTTCATGCACGTATGTGTTTGTGTTTACACTTCTCTGTCGGATTTTAGATGGGTAGTGTTCTCCATACCGGCCTCTTTTGTTAAATAAATAGTTAAATGTAAACGATTCACCATCATTTTAATACCTGACGATTTCTATGTTATATACAGTATGTCATTTATTTAA
Organism: Zeus faber; assembly: GCF_960531495.2. Classification (NCBI taxonomy): domain Eukaryota; kingdom Metazoa; phylum Chordata; class Actinopteri; order Zeiformes; family Zeidae; genus Zeus; species Zeus faber. Next base: position 18,801,166 of record NC_137192.1, read on the forward strand.
TGTAATGTAACAAAGAAAGTCTTAAAAGTGAGTTTTTACAAACCTTGCAATTCAGTCATGACTTGTGCTATCACCATTCATGTGTGTGTATTTACAATGTGTGTGTCACTGCGTTCATGTCTTTACCGCTGCCATATTTGTTTGTGTGTTTGTGTGTGTGTGTGTGTGTGTGTGTGTGTGCGTGTGTGTGTGTGTGTCCCAGAGGGGGAGCAGGAGGAGCAATGGCTGGCCGATGCTGGACTGTCCAACCTCATCGGCGAGGACAGTGAGGATGTAGACAACGCCGTGCTGCTGTCCACGCTGACCCGGACGCAGGCCGAGGCCGTCCAGCGCCGCCTGGACTCCTACACGCTGTCGCTGCGCAAGAGGAACAAGCCGCCGCCACGCGACGTCAGGGACATCTTCAACTCCCCCATCACGCAGGTCAGACATGGTCCAAACCTTGGTGACCATTAGGATGGCTCTATTACAGCCAGCGACCAAATCGGTGGTTTGTCCCTTCCAATGCTAAAGGGAAATTTCTATCTCTTCTATCCTGCTATCGGTATATATATACTGTATATATACAGTATATATACTGTATATCGATATATTGCTGGTTGCTCCTTTCTAGGACATTGCATTTATCACTTTAATGATAGTTCCTATGAAATGTGCTGTTAGTTCTTGGGGCAAATTTCAAAGTATTACAATTGAAGATCTGTGAGGGCAAATTTGACATCTAATGTTGTCTTTCTACACCTTCAGGAAGGAATTTTTGTTAAACTGAAGCTTCATTTTTTGGATTATTTCAATCATCGTCCATTGGGTCAATTTAAAAGATTCTAAATTCCAGTCACTCGGGGAGAGTTTTCCTTGACAAAACATAACATAACCCTATGATGAACAGAAAGCACATTTAAATAATAGGAACAGAAAAAAAAAGCAACAGAAATAAACATGCGTCTCCATTCAACAGACTGAGTTTGTCGTGTGCTGACCGATGTGCATCTCTCCGCTCCCCTGGCGCACATCAGTGCTCAATGAGCCACTTACACTCATCCCTGCGTATTTATCTGTCATGTTCCACCCGCGGAGACTGACTTTTGGGGATAAAGGGAAATGACTCAGAAATGCCAAGCTTTGTCCTGACGGTCTGTGCGCGCCGCCCCTCCGAGGGAACGATCCTCTGATCACTATCGGCGCTTTTGTCTCCCATCTCCCCGCCGCGCCGACACAACAATCCCCGACTCGTGACAGTTTCGCGACGACTCCGCGTTCTCCGCCCGAAGCTTCGGGGCGTTTCGTGGGATATTTAAATTGATGTAAAAATATTCCTCTCCGCCCTCAGTCCCTGCTTCCTGAGTCCCAGCACGGCGAAGACCTGGCACAGAACAGCATGGCGTCCGTTGCCAAAACGCCACTGTCGGGTGAGAGCACAGCGCACACACAGCTTTCCTCATTCCTTGCAGTATTATTTTTGTAGTGTTTTTTTACTTTTTTTTAAATCAACTCAGGACGAAGTCAGGGGCGCGGCAGGTTGACAGAGCCTGATTGGACTGTATCTTCGTTATCTATCTTGTAATTGGTTCAGATTGAATCCCCTAACTCTTGCCGGGTAAAACCCCAGCTTCCCACCCATGCCGTTGGGGTGTACTGTATATATACAGCAAAAACAAATCAATTTGCTTGAATTTAAAACTCTAACTGACGGCACACAAGTGCAATTTTGTTTCGATTTCCAAACAAAAATCAAACCTGAGGATATTTTTACTCAATATTTGTCCTGCTCTGGTTGTAACTCGCACGAAAGCGGGCGGCTGGCACCCCAAAAAAATCCCGTTCTGCCAGGTGGTGTTGCTTCCCTGTTGGACGGCACATAAACACCTGAGGGACGACCCAGATCTGATTTGCACACTCGCTTTTCCTCATATTTTCACGCCGTCACCATCGCCATTTTACTTCCTCTCTCGGGTTTGGCCGGGAGTGACAGCATTCATTTTGTGTTGGTGCATCTTGTCGTGCTTAGTGGTGGTGGTGCCGGAGCAGCAGCAGCAGCAGCAGCAGCAGCAGCGCGGGGCTCCCAAGGAGGAGATCTTCATCACAGACGTGGCCTACTGTGAACAAGCCGTCATCTTCCTCAAACAGGCCAAACTGCCCCAGAACAACAGCCATCGCAGGAAGGAGGACGGCACCCTGCCGGTCAGTCTCTCATCCCCTTCCCCGCCCCCAAACTGAAGCCATTCATCCTCTAATGACGTGAGGAACTTGAATGGAAGATTGCTAATGGGGAACATAAAGGGAACAACCTTGTTACCCGCTGATTCATTACCTGAGCTGGTCGTCAAATGTAAAGTTGCCAAAGAGGGTTTGCTGCTGCGTATCATTTACTTATGTACGACGTCATGAAGCTAATTTAGAATACCTGAAAGGTTCGTCAAGCTGGCGGAATTCGGGTTTATTTGGTTTGGAAAGTTGAAAGTTTGATTAAAAAAAAAAAAAAAAAAAAGGTCAGGCTCTGTCAAGAACACAGAATTATTTATTTTAAGCCACTCGTAATCAGCCCTTCCCCATTTGCTCAACAACAGGGTTACTCAGAGCAGAGGAGGAACGGAGGGAATTAGCGCCGCACAAAGAGAGAGTTGTTTTTTTCACGTCAGTCAGCGCAATCCGCCGGATTTCTTTTTCTATTCCTGGCTAAAATGAAAATCCCCGGCTCACGAAGGAGGGCGTCCCCAAACTCTGAGCACACGGACACGTTATCCAGGAGAGGGGCGCAGCGCGCGCGGAGGAGATAGTGGCCGACGCAGAGAAAGTACACGGGAATATCTTAAAGGGAAGTTCCGCGCTGGGCGTCTTCTTTTGGTAAGGGGATTATTACACACAGAATGAAATGAACTCATGGGCAGCCGTCGACATGTCCAGAGATATCACGTTAAAGTGGAAATCCATAAGATCATCTGTGTTGGGGCGGAACCCGCCACCAACAATGGAAACGCCATATATAGAAACACAAGCATAACTCAAATACATGAAACGGCTGTTTCATAAACAGTGCCAACTTAAAAAGAAAAAAAAAAAAGAGCAAATACAGGATTATTTAACAAAATAGTTGAAGGGATTACCACTTTAAACTGCTGAACATGAGCTTTTCTCCCGTGGTTCTTCCAAATCCGATCTGGAGGGCCGTCTTATTTTGCCGCTCCATTCATCGATTCTCTCCTCTCCTCCCACCCCTCCTCCTCCTCCTCCTCCTCCCTTCCTGGTCTTTGTCTCTCTCGCCTCTGCCCCCCCCAGAGGGTGATCTTCCCGCAGTGTCGCCTGGGGCTCACTCGCATCCAGGATCTGTCGCACGCCGACATGAAGAAGGTGCGTCAGCTGGCGCTCATCGACATGACGGCCCTGTGCGACCTGCTGGAGCTGGAGGTCAAGAGGCACAAGACCTGCAAGAGGAAGATCCCAGGTACGGCGGGGGCCGGGAGGACGGCCTCAACGAGCGTGATCGGAACACAACAAACATACAGTGGGTCAGGGCGAGGGTTAGGGTTGTGTGTGTATCGGAATGACACACGGTCAGTGAGATACACACATAACAGGTGCCCAATACAAAGAGGTACACTTTGACCCACACACGCGAAGAAACGTGCCCTGTCACACTTTCGGGTCTTATTTTTCCTGTAAAACGAGGCAATAACTACTTCGCCTCAATTGTTATTTCCTGACATTTAAACGGTCTTTTCATTTCACAACGGATCTCGTTTCCCCATACACTACGTCTTAGACCAGTTACCGGAAAGTGTAACTATATATCTACTTTAGAGACAGCGTGTGTGTCCAGACACCTGTAGTGACAAACTGACTCAAGGCGTAGCCGTGACAACAGAACCTTAACATGGGAACATACAGTGTAAAAAAAAAAAGAATAAACTGGCGAACACACGAGTGTGGTTCAAGATGTCCACATCCAAAGACACAGACGCACTCCGACAGGAGGTTGCTGAGACGCGCGCACACGCCGACAGAGACACACACACACACACACACACACACTTGTATGCAATGCAGACGCGACGCCGCGGGGCAGCGCTCACCCGCCCCCCCGCCGCCGCTCTGGCTGAACCCATGTGTCAGACGGAGGGACCGGGTGGAATCAAGGTTGACAGAGCGTTTGTGGTTCACAGAGAGCGTGCTGTTCGGCGTGCCCCTGGCCGCGCTGCTGGAGAACGACCAGAAAGTCAAACCCAACGCCGCCACCCCGCTGTTCCTGCAGGAGGTGAGCAGCCGCGGGTTCAGTGGGCCGGATAAAAATGTTGTTATTCAGGGCAGCGAGGGATGGAGCTCCGTCGAATTCCAATGCATCGCGCTGACGGGAGGTGTTTGATGTATGTTAACATACAGAAAAAGAGGAGGAAAAGATTTACCGCACACCAGAATAGGGTGTCACCTTAATTGATAAAATAGCCTTAGGTGTTGATTTATTCTCAGTTATATTCCCAGTGACACCATCACATCTGTTGAAGTCAATTTTTTTTGCCACTGCGGAAAGAACATATCTTTTCTTTAAATAGAACACGTGAGAAAGAATTCAACACACAATGCTATGCGCCACACCCTGAATGTGGCTGCGGTTACTTCGAATCACCAGCAGGGGGCAGTGAAGCGATAGAAAAGATGATGATCTGACTCCCTTCTGCACTTAAATTCCTTTTCTCTGACGCTACGTTTTTTTTCTCTCTCTCCTCTCTGTGCAGGTATTGTCATTCCTGGAAAAGAAGGGAGTAGATTCTGAGGGGATCCTGCGGGTTCCAGGGTCTCAGTCCAGAATCAAGGTGAAGGATCTGGATGCACGCCCCTCTCTCTGTCCCTGTAGCGCACAGTGTTGTTGTGATTGTACAACGCAAAATGTATTAGCAGTAATAGTGGAGGTTGGAGGGATGGTAGTGCAATGAAATCTGAGATGATTTTGATATAATATATATATTTTTAGGAAGCAGGAAATGTTTCCTGTAAACCTGGGACCCTGACAAAGCATTGACATACTGTAAAATGGACGTCAAGTCATGTCATAATTATTATCATTATTTTGATTATTGTTGTTATAATAATAATAATAATAATAATAATAATAATAATAATAAATCTAACTGAACTGTGAAAAGGCAATTCTCTGTAATGAATTACTATTACAATTGGCTATCAAATTTATTACCAGCAGAGGGCGGTGTTTAGCTAAAAAGGTACTTGCTAATGGATTGTGCATTTGGAAACAATGATAACATGGATAATTCAAGCACAATTTATCTGATATATCTGATTATTATTTGTCTGCTTGTATCTACGTAGGGATTAAAGGAATTATACCCTTAAACATTGTATCAGCCTTCTAAGAATTTATTAAATTAGACCCAGATTTTTTTTTGTATCTCATTCTCATTGAATGTCATCTATTATCTTTTGCACGAAAACATGTTTTTTAAGAACTTTTCTGGTAATTTACATGAAAACAAAGTTATTTTGTTGCTGTCCTCAGCTGCTGCAGCAGAATCTGGAGAGCAACTTCTACTCAGGAGGTGTGAGCTGGGACGACATCAGTCCAAATGACGCCGCCGCTCTGCTCAAGAAGTTCATACGGGAACTTCCGTCTCCGCTGCTCACCGCCGAGCACCTCAACACCTTCAGTGCCGTCAAAGGTCCGTGGGCCGGTTCACGATGACCAGTTTCATCCTTCCATTTGTGGATGGGGGGAGTCATTATAAGATAAGATGAGATACACCTTTATTGTGCACCAGGAGTGGAAATTTGCCTTTGGCCTCAACGCATCAACTCACATTAGAAAATAGACTAAATAGTCACCATAAAAATAAAAGTAAGCAGTCCTCACATGCAAACATACTGTATATAATCCATAAGAGTAAATAACCAGTAACTCCCATGTCTACCTTCCTGTGTTTAAGTGCAGTGTTAAGAATACTTATGGTGTTAGGGGATTGTCATTAGTCATTTAGTGGTCCAACGATAATCATTAGTCACCCTGAATTTCCCACTAGGAATAATAAAATCTTATTTTACCTTATCTTAACTTATCTTATTTATAAGGTTGTACCAAATGATCTTGGTCATCCTTAGTGTTCTGCCCTGGATTGGACCCTCTATTTACGGCAAACTCTTGTGATCTGAAATCAAAATAACATGATAAGCAAAGTGACTCCAGACTTTCGGCGAAGTTTTGTGCCCACGTTATCACACCGTTGTAATTCTGCCATTGTATTCATCGCATCGTGGGCAAGTCGTCTAATCAAAGCCACAATCATTACACCAACACAGTGGTTCCTCTCCTCCTCCTCCTACGCTCTGCCTACTTATCCAGGCAGCTCGGGATAGTTCACATCCTAATTACCCAAAGTCTTTCGGCGCCATCAGGGACTTATCTCCTCCACTCCGACTAAGAGGGCAGTCAACATTAAGATCAATCCCTCGATAGCCTTTTCCACGGGATACCCAAAGGTTCAACTACCCAAACATAAGATCTGTCCTTTTAAAAAACGGATTCATGTTAATATGATCTAATTTATGACCGGCCAAGGTTCAGACGACGATCGGACGATGTTGTGTTTTGGTGCTGAGTGATGAATGATCTGTGAGCACTGAAACATAAGCTAAGAAATCCTAATGGCCACCTGTCACACTGCCATTAATCTTTATACGTCCCATTTTTCTGGGGCCAAACAGAGAGGAAATGAGTACTGTGTGTGAAGGCGGCAGATAGTGTGTGTGTGTGTGTGTGTGTGTGTGTGTGTTTGTGTGTGTGTGTGTTTGTGTGTGTGTGTGTGTGTGTGTGTGTGTGTGTGTGTGTGTGTGTGTGTGCGCGTGCATTCACAATCTCTTATATTTATTTGCTTTGTCTCTCTCTTTCACCTCAGACATCACAGAGCTCAGGCAGAAACTCCACATGTTGAACCTGCTCATCCTTCTGCTACCTGAGCCCAACAGGAACACACTCAAGGTACAGGCTAAACCCACACACACACACAAAGACAACCACACTAGGGTTGCACGGATACCTTATTTTTCAGAACGAGTAGGTCGACAAAGTACTAAGATACTGGCTGATACTCTGTAACAGTGCAATGATTACAAATTGAGAACACTGATTTTGTGGTTCCTGCGTGATTATTTTTTGGCAGCTCCGCCTGCCACACGCCACCTGAGTGGCGTTTTCAGGGCCCTCCGACACAGAGACAGAAGCGACAGAGTCGAAAACACACCAGTTTTATTGTAAAGAGTGGGCTAGGTGGAACAAGCCCGGAGCAGATGGAAACATGTCATGACAAGGGCTCCTCTCCTGTGTGTGCGTGGGGATGGAGGTTTAACCTGTTGCTCCTTGATTACTCTGATGAGCAACAGGCGTACAGCCACCCCGATCCTGGGCCCTCTTACCTAGACCCAAGACAGGTGTGGCTGCTCAAACATCACCATCCCCCACGCCACATTATTATTTACAGTCATCGATGAAGTCACTGCTTTGCTTGAAAGAAATCAACGTGTGAGAAATAAAACAGGAAACGGCAACTCAATGCATGTATGTGTCATTGAGCTCCTCTTCTTCCCAGTTTCTAAACTATATACAATAATGATCGACTTATTCTCACAATATTCTTGAAATCACATAACTTCCTGCAGGTGTCAGTCTAGTCTAGTCCGGTCTTTCCCTCTAAATTATGTGTAGACTACAAAGCTAAAGGGATCTAAATGTTGTGATTTAATAACTTTGAGAAAAAACAATTCCCGAAAATTGCTTAATAATTAGGTGGCAAATTGAGGCAAACTCAGCCAAAAATACCAGAATGTAAAATTAATAATTGGGTAAACTTTCCCACTAGAAACAGGGATTGTTCTTTGCCAAACTGGCAGCATACAGACATAACCCAATATCCAGGTGATAATGAGTTGATCACTTTTTTTGTTTCAAAACCTCCATAGTTATGTAAAAGCTCACATTAACTGTGAGTCACTCTCCGCTTTATGGCATCTGGTCACATCAGCGAGGGCCTTTTTCACCTTCCACCATTATATAAGTGTGTAAAAAAAAAAAAAAAAGATGCACCACTTAACCACTGCGCTCCAACCTGCAAACAGCTGAGCATTACTGTGCATTAATCATTATTCTCGAGCCTAAATGTGTCAGGATGATTCATTCACGCCAATCTACTGAATTCCACTCCCAATTCAGTTTCTGTATAAGGACCCTCTTGACGGCGACGCTGCCATAACACAGTTTATTTTTACAAGTGTGGCGGCCACGCCGCCATTTGCAGCTTACTGCCTTCTTCTGAGTTTACTTTTAACTCAACAGCCTCGACCGGTGCGTTGGGCGGATTTTTGCTGAGATTTATGTCGAAGCGTTAAGCCAGAATAGCTTCCTTAAACCTGCCTCTCCGGTCTCACCTTGACTGTCCTTTAGAGGCCGTGCAGGCCCCTATGTGCAGCATTGGGTGTGTGCTGAGACACTGTGTAGGGTATACTGTACATGTGTGGGGGTTTTTTTATGCATCCTTGCCGGTCCTCACTGTGTGTGTGTGTGTGTGTGTGTGTGTGTGTGTGTGTGTGTGTGTGTGGTTTCTCCTTCCTCCCCCAGGCTCTCCTTGAGTTCCTCAGCAAGGTGGTTTCCAGGGAGAAGAGGAACAGAATGAACCTCTGGGCTGTGGCCACCATCATGGCTCCCAACCTCTTCCTGCACAAGGCCGTGCCCAGCAGGCTGACGGACGGGGTGGAGAAGGGACAGGTGGAGAGGGCGGCGGACATCATGAGGCTCCTCATCCGCTATAAGGACCTGCTCTGGACGGTCAGTAACCTTTTCCAGGAGATGTCCAGTATTTAAAAAAAGAACAAATAGGGTACGAAAGGAGATCAAAATATTGGCCGTGAAAGTACATTTTAATCATTATTTTCTGTTTTTGTGTGGTTCTTCACCTCAGATCCCCAACTTCCTGATGTGCCAGGTGCGGAAGATGAACGAGAACAGCAACCGGCGCTACCAGTTCTACGATCGACGGATCAAGAACCTCCTGAGGAAAATACACACGGACAGCCGGGACAAGCCCGATAAAAACACCTCTGAGGTCAGCGGCTTTAACACCACTGCACTGTTTCACTTACTTAACCTACTAAGCATCGTTGCCGACCAAATGTAATGTAACCGAATTCTAAATTTGCTGTGTAAATGAAAGAGAGAGGAAGGGATTGAAAAAAAAAAAAAAAGATTAGCATCTTCATTTTCACTGCTAATTTCAGAATTTCCAGCACGGCACAGCTTATTCCACCGCAAACATTACGAGTTTCAAGTGGCATTCGAAAGGATTTTTTTTATTTTAAATATCCTTAAAAATGTATTCTGAACAAATCTGCAAACTTCCTAGAAGCCAGTTTTGAATTTGCATCCCCTGTCTATGAAGCAATTTTCTTTCAAATCCAGAGTGTCTGATCTCTGCCTTCATGAACGCTGGGGACGTGCAGTTGAAATGTAGTCCCCCTTCTCTCTCTGCTGATCTGCAGCCGTGCCGCACAGTGAAGATCCAGGTCGGCGACTTGGGGAGCAGCACCATGGAGGTCCAGGTCACCATCAACTCGCGGGCCTCGGACCTGCTCACACAGTTCCATCGCCAGTTCCTGCACAGCCCAGACAAGGGCAAGGGCAAGCTGCGGAGGTAGGACTGATGGAAAAGACGTTGTTATTCTCAGTTTTATTTGGAATGGAGTGTGTTGAGGGCAATATATATTATTTGTTATTATTATTGTTGTTTTTATTGTTTCTATTATTATTATTATTATTATAATACTCACCATAACTACAAAAATCAGAGAAAGCACGTTTCCAATCCTCAAATTGCAATTCAAATAAATACACTCTATGTCAATACCAGTGAATACTACATAGATTTTCCAGGTCCACTTAATACAAATGTATTTCCTGCAGTTAAGTAATGAGTTTGTAATTATTGAGTTTGGGGAACTCCAGGTCGTCCTAAATACTGCATCCTAGAAATAAATAAGAAAAAAACATTTCTATAATGGGAATCAATCCTGGGTATATTCATTTTCAAACTATTCAACAGTATGTCATGAATCCCCATTTAACAATCCTATGATTCAAAGTTGTGTTCGAATTGGAGAATAGATTGTATTTCTTTAGAGGAATCTTCATGACATTCACTCGAAGAAGAAAAGACGATTCTTTATACTTTTAGTACTTTAATACCAATACTTTTTATTACATATTGAATTCCCCACCCATATTGCTCAACAAATAATTAATGTCATGCATCCATCCCAACAGAAACGGCTCGGTGGCGTACCCGGACTGTGGCATCTATGAAGTGGGAGGGAACATCGGTAGGTAGAGTCCGTCTGATGCGAGCGGCTCTGACGTTTTCATGTCTTTCTTCTCATTGAGCTGATGAGGCTCGCCAGGTCTTTACGTAACGAGCTGTGAAAACGCCAGAGAGACGCAGGCGGTGCATCCGCGGTTATCAGAGCAGACAAATTATCACATTATCACACACATGTACGTGCTCCGGAACGGGAGAGCGCGCTTTGCTTCACAGATGTACTCCACGGTAAAGGCCTGTTGGTATTTGCGGAAGGAAAGCTCCGGCCTTTTTTCAAGGCGGGCCTCAGTATTTCGATCGCCGGGACTCGAGTGGTCGGCGTCAGAACCTTTTCAGTTCACCGTAGAGGATAAAGGACAGAACAGCTTCAGCCGAGGGACACGCAACGGGGCAATCACGACTACGATGCGATTGCCGCGTTGCCAATCACTTGGGTGAAGGAAGGTTTCGGTTCAAAAATACCAGAGTTTTTAATGATAATTTTTCAATTTGAATAGTTTTCAAACAATTAAATGAATCCAAGTGTCAGAAATTCAAGGGGAGTAGTTATGGGACACAGGTTTGGCTATATGCTGATAATCACTTGCTGCTTGACCCTTAATGCCATTTAAAGTTGAGCCCTGAACTATAGCCTAAAAGCCTGAAAACATTCTTCCAACCAACATGGCTTTTTGTTAAATTGGTGTGTGTGTGTGTGTGTGTGTGTGTGTGTGTGTGTGTGTGTGTGTGTGTGTGTGTGTGTGTGTGTTCCGTCACACAGGTGAACACTGTCTGGATCCCGACACACACCTTCTGGATCTGTACAACAGCAACCCTGGAGGAGAATGGGTGATCAAGCTAAAACCCAACGCCGGCAGAGGGCTGTGAAGACCAGGGCGCAGCAGAGAGATGGATCCAACGAGGAACGGACAGAGGTTTGGGGGAGATAAGATGGACGGATGACCGATGGAGCGATAGACTATGCAAGGCAGCCAGGGGCAGAGCCTGAAAGACACGACAGTCACTCCTTTTTCCCTAGACAACCTCTCTCTCTCTCTCTCTCTGACTACTGTACATCTTCCCACCTATCCCCTCCCTCTAGTCACTCCATCTCTCCTCACCTGCATAACTGTGGGCCTGCGGATTTGCCGCAGCTCTGCCGCTGACGTGACTAAATGCATCCGCTGGTGAGCCAATGCAGAGCACGTCGGGGGCCATTTGGCACCCTGCGCTCTCGGGCATCGGACCAGACGGGGACGCGGAGCACCGCGAGCCGCAGGCGGACGGCTACCGAGCAACACGGCCAATTGACCACAAGACCGGAGAGCGACTCTCCCTCTTCCCTGCATTCTCCGTGTTGGCGCGTTTTGCGGCTCAGACATTTCCACGCCAGTTCCAGTGTACTGGGCGGCCGCACGTCCCTCCCTGTCGGTTGATATTCGTGCTGCTGGGAACGGGACAGAGATCCTGATTCACAATCTCACGTGAACCTCTGACCCACAACAAACTGTGAAAGAGACATTGCTTCTTTTTGTTTTATTGTATTCTTTTCATGCCAAGGGACGAGGTGTCTCCTCCTCAAGGACACCCGCTGTACATCTAAAGGGAGCTGTCGAGGACAGATAATGAAGCGGGTCTTCAGTATTCTGCTTTCTGCCGTTGTTTTGTCTGAAAACAGTTGCAATTCTAAACCTACAAAGAAGCGATTCCTGCATTTTATTGATTATTTATAAGAATGTGATGATTTTGTTGCTGTTGTGTATTGATGAATGTTTGGTAGTGTAACGTTAGAGTGGAGAAGCTGTGTTTCTTTCAGTGAAACGACTGATTGGACAGTCGTCTACACGATGGACAGTGTTCCTGACCTGTACTGTAAATGTTTCTTTCTGTATTGCAAGGTATCGTGAAACCTCCGTGTATTGTATTTCTTCCAAACAATTAACAGCACTTCTTGAAAAATACATTTAATTTGTAAATATTTCTCTTTTGTGCGACACCCTCTTACCTCGGACGGGAATTGTAAATCACGGCACTATTGCTGTGGTTGTTTTTTTTGGGGGGTTTTTTTCTTGCTGTTTTTTTTTTGGTGACTCATGAATGTGTATTTATTTATACTCCGCTCCTAACACACAAACCGGCGCTCAAATGGGGAAATTATTTGCACTTGTCACCGGACCGGCCACCCACCGCCCGGATCGGAGCCATGTTGCTGCGCTGCCGCCATTTTGTGGCGGGGACTCGACAGCCGAGCAAACCCCCAAACATCCATCACCTCCCCGAGCTCCGTCCTTGTCGCTCCCCATAATGGCCCATAATGACACAGCCCGGCATGCATCAGGGAGGAGAGGCACAGCCGCATCTCTGATAAAGGAGAAGGTAATAAATGGCTGTTGTAAATTCTCCTCCACTGGAAGACTGTAGTGGGGGGTGTATGTGTGTGTGTGTGTGTGTGCGTGCGTGCGTGTGTGTATGTGTGTGTCCGCGCGTCTCTGTGTGTGTGCACGCACGTGTGTCGAGCTTCATTACACAAGTCCAATTGGCCTGTCCCAGGGTCCAAGGCACAGTTCAGTGCCCCGGCACAAAGCGGTGCTGATGAAACCGCCTTCTGCTGACAAAAATCAAGTGAACTAGGTCACATCTGAAGCCGAGTCCCAGAGGGCGACGCCAAGAACATATCATAGGCTCCCGTGTTGTGCACACGCACGACACCTACACGGGCACAGGCAGCTGAATGACGGAACGCGTGGTCATCGGAGTGGCACGGAGCGGGACGCAGCCCAACGCGGCACCAGGTTTCGTCTCCATCCGGCCCTCGCACGGGAACGGTCCTGTTTCCATGAGAACAGTAGGTCCGCACGGTAGATTAGCAGAAATAGTTGAGTTGATTTATACTTTACAAATACACATAGTTTCAGTTTGGTTCATGTGTTTGTATTCAATGTCTTTATAGATTGTGAAAAAACACATGGAATACATTTAATTTACTCGTCATTCTTTTCTATTCAGCTATAAAAACAAAACAATGGTGGAATGAAAAAAATATTTTGTTCCATAATATTTGTCAATAAATGTTTGAATAACAATATGTGAACGCGTTGGTTGTGTGACAGTGAGTGCGGCAGCCTCCATCCTGCATCTCCATGTACAGATGCTGCGGTTCCCAGCCTTGCGTCAGGGCGGCCATGCGTTTGTTGGAGGAAGCAAAAGCCGCCGTGCACGTGCGCCCATGTGCACGCTGAGGAACACAGAGAAACCCCGCGTTGAGGTCATGATTTATTCCGTAGAATCAATACATCGTTTAGGACTCAGCCCCTGTAACGTGTGGCGGGGGGAGAGGCCAGTGCTCCTCTGTTCCTTGATTAATCATTTGGTCCACGCCGGGAAAACCCTCCTCAACTGGACTGCCTCGTCCACTCTTATTATCTCTGATTACCTCATTATCTCGTTATCTGATTATCTCCTAAATGAGTTATGGAGTCAAAATGGCAAATTAAAAGCTTATTAAGTATGTTTTTCATCCAGATATATGTATGTTTAATGGTTAATGGTTTACATTTAGTGTTTTGCAATGGGAGATATTAACCATTAAATGTCTGTACCTTATGCTTCTTAAATTCTAAATTTAATCAAGACATCTGATATTTATGTATTTATGCACATATATAGTACATCATTTTATTTTTTTTTACCGTGACTAAATTTTTCTCAGAATGGTTCAGGTGTTTTCTGCAAATCTCATTCTTCCGTCCATCCACCCATCCATCCATTCATCCATCCACCCAACCAACTAACCAACCAACCAACTAACCATCCATCCATCCAACCAGCCAGCCTGCCAGACGTAGGTCTCTTTGGCCTGCTGCAAATAAAAATTACTGTAATCAATGGATGAATAGCAATCAGCAGCTTTGTATGAGTCGGCTGGCAGAACGCCTGACCCCCAGCTCTCTGCACCAATCAGCTGGAGAGAGCTGGGGTCCCATTCAGAGCTAATTATGGTGTGTTCTTAGAAACCATTTTCCCTGCATCTGATGGTAGGAAATAGGCTTGTCTTGTTTTGTGCTCCGTGACTGAACTGTTAAACAAGGAGTAATGAGACTACTAAGTATAGTGCTATGTATAGTGGATTGATTCTGTGTCATGCTGGTTGAGTCTCTTGCAAAGTGATTTTTACCGAAAAAAAAAAATAATTTTAACTGCTGGTGGTGTTGTCAGATGTTTCTGTCATCATACACAGAAAACGTCCTGCAAAATACATTTTATACAGTTCAGAATTGTGGTAAATACTGTAGCAACAGTGAGTGAGAAAAATCCTGGTTCTTAGGGCTGTAAATAAGGCTGTAAATGGTATTACACGCTTGGTTTTATGCCTCACCACATAAGAGGAAAGGGTAAAACGTGCAGAGCATCTCCAAAAGTTAGGGGAGGGATTGATTTTATGAACGAGTCCACATCTGTTGTTTTTTTTGTTGTTTTTGTTTTTGGTTTTTTTTTACCTTTGCTGTCAGCAGGCTGGCCATACAACACAGAGTATTTGTGTCATTGCATCTAGGACAGAGTTAGTCTGCAAGTGGAGTTCAACTTCTCAACCTGCAATGCCACTCTATTCATTCTTCAAATCGTCAAAACTGCTGCAATGACTCTGTCGGCGGGAGAAAGCCCGACAGCCGCCTCCGGCATCGCAACCCACACCCACAACGGCGCGCAGCCTCCAAGGGGCCCTGGAAAGCACCCGGCGGTGCTTGCCACACCCTTGCCAGGTTGCAGCAGGCCAGAAACCACCCGGCACCAGGTGCAAGTTGCTAGGACCTGAACCCAGCGGGTAGGGGGCTCACCCGGTCGCCCCCGCAGCCAACCACACCCCACACCATCCAAACCGCGCCCCGCCACCCCGGAAACCCCAGTGCTCAGTGTGTGCTGCTGGTAAATGCGATTAAAATTGCGGGGCCTGGGGGGTGCGAGTCCTCCAAGCACGTGGAGCCCGAATCACACGCACCCCTCCTGCCCCACAGACCCTGCTCTGGTGGAGTGCTGCTCAGAGTAAGATTTGTGCAGGTGATGTGTTCTAAGCTAATATGAGTGGAGTTCGGGGCAGGAGCGTGAGGGGCTAGATCGCAGCCGTCCGCCACATCCCCACCCACGTAGCTCGCACCCCACCCGTCCACGTCTTGGTCACTTGACCAACCTCTCCCGACTACTTCTCCACCCGCCTCTGTTTGTCCCCCCCCCCCCCCCCCCCCCATCCTTTCCTCACAATCCTACTTCCTCCCTTCCATCTTTGACCACCCCGCCACCCCCTTCCTCCTCCCATCCTCTCTCCCTCAAACTCACTTCCATCTTCTTTTCACAGCCAGGGGTGGAATTCTAGCATTTATCTGCAGCATCCAGCCCCAGTGTCTCCTAGCAACAGAGAATGGATCATTTAACTACCCTGTAGTCTTTTTATTCCCCCCAGTTTCCACGCATGTGCCGCCGCCAGGCACCTTTATTCACATCGTTTCGCGCCTTTGCTATTCAGGATCTTAAACTAGCAAAGTCCTGGTGGGATGCTCATTTTTCTTTTTTCTTTTATTGTCGCACTTGTCTCTTCTGCCTGGTGCACTCAAAGCATATAAATGCCACACTTCAGGCAGACAGACAGGCGAGATAGGTTGTGCTGTCAGGACGTGTCGGTCCAGAATTCAGCAGGTGCACACATACACACACACACGCACGTACGCACGCACGCACGCACACACGCGCACACACACAAACACAATCAATGCAGAAGACAGGACTTGGCCCTCCGTCTGAAAGCCTTGCACAGAATCAATTAGCATTTAAATTAATGAAGCGCGTAATGAAGAGAATGCTATCTCTCCTGGAAAGGCAGACAGACAGGCACGCCGGCCGCAAGTGATTATAAATCTGCATCAAGAGGGGCTCTGATACGGTCAAAGGAACATCAAAGACGATCACATCTCCGTTTTCACCAGATTTTTGAGGAAACCCATTTAATTAAACAAGCAACAATAAATAGGCCTTACCTACAATGCAATATCCAAATAAAAGTCATCATGAAATAATATTTCCCTGTAGAAAGTGGTATTAATAAAACACATAATTAAAGATAGAATGATTGCAAGGAAAATAATATTTTTATCTCTCAGTATCCCTCAGCTGAAATATGCTAAAAAGGAGGCCCCATCCGGTTCAGATAACCCGAAAAAGTATCTACCGAGCCAATTATAAAATGGAATTTAATCATTCCATATATAAGGTATTTAATTAACACATATACAGTATATTGAATTGTATTTATTTTTATTTTATGTAAAGCACGTTGAGTCTTCAGTGTATATGTGGATAAAGATAAAAGAGAAGAAAACCAGACACATTAAAGCAGCATCCTTATTTGCTGTTTTTTGAGAATAACCAGACAATTTTCTCAGAATGAGAAAACTGTCTATATATCCAGAACAGATATACATATGTACATCTGTAAGTGTTTGAATTCATTATTTATACTGAATTTATTATATTATTTTTTTATTTTATTGTATTAGAGTGAAAATAGGTATATACAGTACTACAGCACTACATGTGCTTGATTTGTGTGTGTGTGTGTGTGTGTGTGTGTGTGTGTGTGTGTGTGTGTGTGTGTGTGTGTGTGTGTGTGTCTGCATGTGTGCGCATGTGTGTGTGTGTTCCCATACATGCGAACAGTACTTTTGTTTACATGCTCACAGACACTCTGCGCATAATATAAGACCTCGTCGTGACAAGACAGCAGCAGAGAGCTTTAGCTCGGAGCTCCGTGTTGTGTCAAGCTCTGCGTTTCAATATTCACGGCAGGAAGGGGGGCCGCGCTTCCCTGCCCACTAGCAACATGCGTTACTCACAACTCACGACATCCCCAGTGAGTCACGGTGTTCACTCCCCCACACACACACACACACACACACACACACACACACACACACACACACATACACACACAGTCACTAAAAACACCATTTAATGTTCGGCCCAGTTCATGTCATCTCTCAGAAGCTCAGTTTGCCTTTCCACTTTTCTTCTTTTCTGTAACGACCCACAGTTCGTTCTTAGCCGTGTCAAGTCAGGTCAAAATTATTTATATCGTCCTCCATCGTGATTAAAGGGCATTTCAGGCCCTGAGCCCTCATACGGACAAGGCCTCCCAAAAACCCAGAGGGAGATAAGAGACAGAAGCCAGATCCTTCTTGTAGGGTGGTTAGTCATGCCGAGTGGGTAAATAGGCAGCAACAAGGGATGAAACCAGATAAAAAAAATGTGGAAACTGCAAATGTTCTATCGGAATGTTTCAATACACAAGTAAAGTGAATGTAACGTTAAAACAGCTTTCAGGTTAAAATACCGCCGTAGTCACTCTTGACTACGGCGGCATCTGTGGGGCGAGAGAAGCAGTTCTCAAAGCATCTTTATTATCGGGCAACACATCCAGACAACCTAATTTCACAAAGAAAGTGAGAAAAAAAAAACAGAAAAGAAAGCGAGGCAGCTATACAAACTACTCATGAACACAATTATCGATCAACGAAACGACCGAGCATACCCCGGGAAAAAAAACCAAACACCTCTGATCTGAGTTGGGGAGGCAGCAGCTCTGTCGGTCGTAAACGCTCCCTGGGCTTCGAGACGGTGGTTTGACCTGCAGCCTCGGACCCGAACAACACCCAGCAACATCCTAACGAGCTGAAAATAAATTGCGTCATCGGTTCGCGTCAGAGGTCCGTTCCTTCCTTCCATGTACGACCGAGAGAGGAGAGGAACACGCCCACAATACTGCTTTACTTTCCCCATGCCTCCTGGGGGATTTTCCAAGAGAGAGAGAGAGACATAGGAAGGAGGGTGGGTGTGGTGATGTCAGTGCACTGCCTGAGGTGTGTGTGTGTGTCAGTGAGTGTCAGTGTGTGTAGTGGGGGGGGGGGGGGACACCCCGGCGATGTTACTGTGTCAGAGGAAGGGTGACGCTGTGCTGTTGTGACGGACAGACCGGGCAGCGCTTCACTCGGCTCCATAGTCTGTCTGCGAGAGGGCGAGAGAGAGAGCGAGAGAGAGAGGGACAGAGAGAGAGAGAGAGAGAGAGAGAGAGAGAGAGAGAGAGAGATGGCGGCCTGGGGAGAGGAAGAGAGACTGGAATGGAAATCAAGGCAATGACAGATCTCTGAGGTGTTTGACCTTGCTCTTGTGACCAGCACACTGCAGGTGATGGAAGCCTCCACCAAGTAATACCACTCTCTAGCACTAGTGTGCAGTGTTTCCCCATGTTATCTATCTATCTATCTATCTATCTGTCTATCTATCTATCTATCTATCTATCTATCTATCTATCTATCTATCTATCTATCTATCTATCTATCTATCTATCTATCTATCTATCTGTCTATCTATCTATCTATCTATCTATCTTTCTATCTATCTATCTATCTATCTATCTATCTATCTATCTATCTATCTATCTATCTATCTGTCTGTCTGTCTGTCTGTCTGCCAAGATGAGATGTAGAGTAAGACGCTTTGTGACGTGATCATCCATTCTTCTATAAATATGGAGGTTCCATATAAACCATATACCATATAAATATATGGTTCAGTCCATTCAGGTCGTGTCCGGTGCGTGGTGTAGACTCCGTCGCTCTGTATCGGTTAGAGATTACAAACTAGGCGTGTGTGTGTGTTTATGTACTGTCAGACATTGTATTATTGTTTATTTATTTATTCTATTTTTATTGGTTTGTGCTTGTAGCATTGGAATCACTTGAAATACTACATGAGTTGAATAAATGGTTTTAAAAAACCCTCAAACTCTCTCTCTCTCTCTCTCTCTCTCTCTTCTCTCACTAACTGGCCTGACTCACAGTTATTGTGACCATGGCAACAATCTTGGAATATGGCCCGTGGATACATTCACCATTACCAGGTCACTCTGCCTTGCAGCCTATCCCGCCCCACTCTTCACACAGACACACACACACACACACGCATGCACACTTGCACGCTCGCACGCGCAAACACACACGCACACACATACACACACACACACACACACACACACACACACACACACACACACACACACACACACACACACACACACACACACACACACACACGCACACACACACACACACACACGGTCTACCCAACCCTCTTTCTAGGCCTGTCGGCTCTAATCATTTGCTACCCCAGCACAAAGCTAAAGAAATAACCATGGCAACCAATTTGAGCAATTTCAGTAATAATATGAATGAGACCGCAACCTAAATGACGCTGTGCAAAGAAAGCTTCCAGTTCTTATTTTTGAAGTGGCAGAAAGGAAAAAAGAATAGAATTCATTCATGTGTGTGCACGTAGAGTGTGTTTGTGTGTATGTCTGTATATATTTGTTCTGTGTGGGTATAAGTAGACATTTCATTTACTTTGATGCAGTATTACAGTACAACATTAGATTTTGATATAGTGATAAATATCTTAAAGAAAATCTAAATTTGGCAGGATGCTAAATTATGATTGCTAAAATTGGACACACATACTCACTCACACAACCTCTCTCTCCCTCTCCTCTCTCTCTCGCTCTCTCTCTCTCTCTCTCCAAAACACTCACTCAAACAGAATGGATGTCTGAGCATAAATGGCAGCTGGCGAAACAAGCTTAGTCAGGCATGAAAATCAACATGAATTCCCTCTCCACTGGAGCTTGATGCAGTTTTGCAGTGATGCCTGCGACCATCGTCCACATCCCCAGACCCCCGGGGGGGAGGGGTGGGGGTGGGGGTGGGGGCTGCTGGGGAGGGAGGGATTCATCTGAGAGAGAATCTCCTGTCATCATCAGATAATCTCATAACGAGGGGAAAACCGACATCATTTTGTTTGAGTTCTCTGATCACTACCTCCATGGATGAAATGAACGATATTTTCTATAGACAAAGGTGAAGTGATTTATCTAAAAACAAAATAAAGTCATCTTCACTTCTTGAATTCTTCAGGAAAGAGTGTAAAAGATATGATGACATAATAAACATATATTCAATCAAAGATAAGATAGAGTAGATATAATATACATATAGAAATGTATATTAACAGTTATTGCTAATATTTTGACCCCCACGGTAACGTGAACAATACAATATGCACAATATGAAAATGATCTATCACTAATATTCACAGAGATTTGTAAGTAACCCACAAAATGTCTGTCTTCAATTAAGTTCCAGTGGCTTCAAGGACCAGAAGATGCCACTAAAGGAAGAATGTAAAAAAAAATAAAAAAAATGGTTTGATGAATGCAGAAAAGGACAGCGAGTCATTATGGGTTATCCCCTGGTTCAGCTCTGTCTCTCTTCTCGGTCTTGGCCAAGGCAAAATGCTTGTATTTAACCTGCCAGGATGCCATTTACACAGGGCTATCTGAAGCAGCAGCACCCGCTTTAATTTGACATTGTCTGCAATACCGGGAGTATGTGCTTCCACTGCCCTGACACACCTTACACACCCTGGACCCCACGCGATAAGCGGCCACTTAAAGCTGAGGAAATGACACCACCGATGGGGCTGGAGTCTAGACGGTGGAGGTGATCCAAGGCAGCACCGCCGCAAGGAGAAGGGGGTGACTCCCATAGGAGGCCGCACACCAGAACAGAACATCCAGCATAAGTACGGTTAAGCCAAAAACAAAGAGCGACGGCAAATAGAAGCCCACAGGCAAGACAAGAGCTAAAACCAGGGCGCAGACATGGGAAGAAAAAGAGAGAGAATGAGAGAGAAAGAAAAGAGAAAGAAATAAGCATCTGCTGGGATCAGCAGAAAGGAACGAGATCAGTCACCACCCAAGGTAACACGAGAACCTGATGCAGTACTAAAGAATGGAACCACATCAGGGTGGATGGAAGGGCTGGAGGACTTTTTCCCGGCGGGACCTCCGCTCCAGGTTACTCAGGCCGCAGCTTGCAGCATCGAGGCCCTCGCAGAGACATGCAAGGAACTGCGGGAAGAGATAACCAAGACGGAGCGTGGAGAGAAGTATCAACCCTTGGATGTCTTGGATTGGGAGGTACAGGAGTTTGCATGTTCTCCCCGTGCTCACATGGGGTTTCCTCCATCTAACATCAGTAAGGACCCCCACCAAAAACATGCACATATCATCGTCTGACCTGCGATGGACAAATGGAACCCGGGCGTGTCGTTAAATGCTGGCCACTGCTCCTGGCTGCCCTCCTGGAGGAAGGACCAGCCAGGATGGGTCAAATGCAGAGGCCACATTTCACCGGCCACCACCCAAAGCGTGTGTGTGTGTGTGTGTGTGTGTATGCATGTGTTGTAGTGTGGTGTGTCGCGTGACGATTAAAGATTCTTCTTCTTCTTCTTCTACAGGACAGGATAGTGGACCTGCCCACACCTTGAGAGGTTGAGGATAATTATTTTATAATTGATCAGGTGATCCAAGAAGGAGGAGATGTTGGCAAGATGAATAAAAGAGACGAGGAGCAAGAGACACTGGGATTCTTTGCTCCAGAGACGACCCGACCAGAACTCCAAGAGGATTACCATGCTGGACCAAGAAGCAACTTGAAGTTTGGGACTTTGGAACGCCAACCTCTTCTCCGGAAAATCAGGACTCAAGGTTACCCCCAGCGTGCAACAATTGTTCAACTGAGTGAGGCTACTTGGGCTCCTTGTACTGGGAGGCAGACTGTTCTGGAGGACATTGCAGCTACCATCGCCATTGGTAAAGCCAGCCTGAAGGTTCCTGATCAGATCCTTCTGCTGGCTCCCAAACTATAATAAGGGCCAAAATAGATAGGTTAGAGAAAGCACAAGGGTATGTTATTGTTATTATTTTTACTTTTTCTTTTTAATGATTTTAATCAAAGTGATACCAATAATCACAACCTGTCTGTATCATGTGTTGTTTAAATACCCCTTTGCAACGATTCAATAAACACTTTACCTGCATTCGTAAGCCGTTGCACCAGTAAGGGCTGGAGATTGGAGCAGGACGCCTGAAGGTGGAGAACCGATCCTGTCACCGGGACCAGTGAGGCCGCTGGAGGGTTACAATTGGCGCAGGATACGAGGCAACAACCAAAGGTCTCCACAGTCCACGTCCACCCCTAAGCCACCAAGCGCGAAAGGCTCGCAGAGCCGGGAGCACCTGGAGGGTGTCAGGGTTGAAAGACCTAGTTCCCATCTAGGACTACCAGTCCACGACAGGAACAGAAACAATGGTGTCGGGAGGAGGACGACGAGGAGAGGTCATCGGACGAGGAAAGTCAAGGAGTGAAAGGACTGCATCTCAGAATCTTCGGACCTACCATCTGGGAATGGGCCCCTGAGCAACATCCCATACCTCTTGGGAATGCCCGGTATGAGACCAAGAATCTGAAGAAAGAGGGGAAATTTCCATTTCCAAATTCCAATCCAGGCTCACAAGATCACTGAGGATAGCTCAACTGCCCCCTGTTGGGGAGCATGACTACAGACGTCCCGGCCTTCGATCACCGGATGGGTACTCTGTAGTACAAGCACACCCCATCCCAGAGGGTGATGACCGCAAGGAGCTGAAGAAGATAGACCTAATGGTGCCTGGAAAAAGACCAGAGAAAACAGAGAATGTAAAGGAGTACATGATGGAGCATTTCCCGATGGTGCAGGACAGCACTTCCTGTGAGGAGGCCAAGAAACTCTGGCTAGCCAGACTCCTCAAGGGGCCACGGGGAAACCAAGGTACCGCGAGACACATCAGTTGAGGTCGTAGGGATGAGCCCCAGACTAGAGACGGAGGAGATGATTAATCGTACCGTTTCAAGGTGGGATTTACTCAGAGAGTCCCGGACTTCAAGTTGCTTCTTGGCTCTGCGTGGTAATCCTCTTGGGGTTCTGGTCGTGTCCTCTAAGGGGCAAAGAATCCCAGTGTCTCTTGCTCCTCCTCTCTTTTATTCATTGCATTTCAACACATCTCGTCTTAGTCTTCTTCCTCCACCTCTCAGAGTGTTGGCAGGTCCATTAGGCTGTCCCGTACCTCCCAATCCAGGAGATCCAAGGATCGATACTTCTCTCTGCGCTCCGTCTTGGCTTTCTCTTCCCCCAGTTCCTGGCATATCTCTGTGAGGGCCTCTATGCTCCATGCTGCAGCCTGAGAAACCTGGAGCGGAGGTCCCACCGCGGAAATGTCTTCGAACCCTTCCATCCACACTGATGTGGTCTTTCTTTTAAACAATTTTGATCAGATAGATTGTTTGATTTAATCAATACCAATAATAACAACCTGTATGTATCATTTGTTGATCAATGACCCCTTTGCAACGCTTTAATTAATACTTTACCTGCATTTAAAGCAACAGATTGAATTATCATTTTAGATTAGAGAAACAAGTCACCTTAGTTTGAATACCCTTCTTGTAGATGAAAGGATTTAAATAGTTAGCCTTGACCCCCTGTAGAAATGTCTCCTTAGGACAAAAGTATACTAACTGTATACTAAATGAAAGTCCAGCAACCACACCAACTGGCACTCGCCTAGAATAGAGCTGTCGTTAACTGGAGCGGCCTTTTTAGGGTTATATCCCTTAGTTTGTAGGGTTACTGAGGGGGTACAACTGAGGGCTGAAACAGGGGAGGCTTCAGGCAGGAGACAGTGAGCAGCTGGGCGAATCTATTCGCTACCTAGTCTAAGCAATCTTATGAATCCTGTACAGCTGTAATACCCGTCAGGCTGGAGATCGAACCCGTTGGATGGAGGACTCGTCCGGAGCACCGTAAGATGCCAATGCTGGGGACAACATCACGCTGTGAACTGTGTTGCCTTCAGGTGAAGACTCTCCTATTTGTAAATGCAAAGGAAAGCGGTCGCACGCACGCACGCACATGGAATTAAGCATTTTATTGCAGGGAGCTCATTCTGAGAAGACAGTGTGTAAAACCCTGTGTGAAAGTCCTTCTGGAGGGAGAATCCTCTTCATCTTTGGCATCTAAAGCAGCCTGCAATTTACAGCTGGTTTTCAATAAGCTCCGATGGGGCGATCAAATTTTGTCTGTTTTTTTCTCCGCGCAGAAAGCACCAGCTGTGGAAGATGGTATTGACAGAAAGTGGGGTATATGGAGATTGAGGGTCAGAGAGAGAGAGAGAGAGAGAAACACAGAGAGAGAGAGAGAGAGAGAGAGAGAGAGAGAGAGAGAGAGAGAGAGAGAGAGAGAAAGAGAGGGAGGATAAGAGAAGAAAAAGAGAGAGATAGCAAAACAGGGAGAGAAGGGTGCTATTATGCTCCCCTCCTCCATTCACGGTGCTCACAATGAATTGCAGCTGTGGCTGCAGATAAAAAGCAGCTTTTTCAGTCGTGATTATCTCCAATCAGACATTCGGGTGGAGGTATGATCACAGCAAGCAGGGAGAGAGGACACCAGGTCCGAAGGAGGAAGAGGGGAGGAGAGAGCCCGGACACCAAAGGAAGATGGAGAGAGGTGAAATGATGGGAGGACGAGGAGAAATAGCAGATGCAGCCCGGATGGAAAGGGTCGGAGAAGCAAGAGCATCGGGGAGAGTGAGGAGAACGGGCAAGAATGAAGAAAAGACATGAGGAGAAAAGAAAGGAAAAGAGTAAAGGAAAAAAATAAGAGGGGAGGAGGACAAGAGGAGAGGAGAGGCGGTGGAATGAGAGGAGAGGAGAGGAGGGGGAGGAAAGGAGAGGAGAGCGGCGAAGGAGAGGGAGTGAGAGGGGAGGTGAGGAGAGGTGAAGATGAGAGAAGATGGGGAAAAAGGGAAGGTGAGGAGAGAACCGAATGGAAGGTAAGGGGAGAGGGGAGGGGAGAGGAGGAGAGGAGGAGAAGGGAGGACGGAGGCCGAAGGAGAAGAGGGGCGGCGATGGAGCAGCTAATGATAGTGGAGGGGGGAGCAAACAGCAGGCTGTGAAAATTAGAGCAATTCTTTGTTCCCATTGTGCTTAGAAAAACGTCAAACAAAGAGGTGGCCCCCGCCAGGAATTCCTGCTTGTGCACTGTAAAAAAAAAAAAAGAAAAGAGAAAAAAAAGAAAAAAGCAAATCAGGCTTTGCTTTAACTATTCCAAAATATTTGAAAAAATTATTTTCTTTACGCAAAACAGAGATAGTGACACAGTGAGAATGAGAGCGAAGGAGAACGGAGGGAGCCCTTAAGAGGAGGTGGGGGTGATGGGAACAGGGACATGCTTATTATTGTTTTTTTTATCTCACCCAAACAGGACTGGACAATAGAGATGTTATCTGCACCGGCTCCCTCTGCGGCAAACATTTCACACCAGGGTGAAATTGTGATAAGGTGTATATTCAAGATTGAATTAAGACAGATGCAAGCCAGAAAAGACACGCAGAACATCTCGTCTGTTTGAGACGGACATGACAATTAAGAATGTTTACATTTCTCTTTTTGGAGTATTGACAAAAAGATAGGAACGCGTGGTATCATGAAATGCTAAATTAAATACATTCAACAATTAAGAAATCAAGTAAAAAATGATAATAATAGATACATAGACAAATCAATAGATAAATAAATAAATAGATAAATGAAAAAAAAAATAATAATAATTTTGATGTATCTTTTCAGAAAACCCAAGGACACTCAATAAAACAAAAAAAGAGGGGATCATAACAATTAAAGAAACAGCATTGATATTGGTAGTATATGGAGAATAAATAGAAATTGGCTGGGGAGGTGGATGTTTAACCCTCACTTGCCCCACTTGTAACACAGCCTCCCGGGAGACGCGGCCCCGGCATGGAGCTGCGGGCAGGGGCAGTTGTTGACAGGTCATGATTGGTGTCTCTGTCACAAAGACGCAGATAGAGGCCAGGGAGAAAAATGAGAGTGGAAATGTGTCCGTTCTGCTTTGCCTATCGGAGCTCTGCAGAGACGGCTGCTGTGCGACGCCTCGGTATTGTTCACTGGGAATAACATTTTCACTACACATGTTGAGCACTCTTTCTGTTAGCCAGTGTGTTTATTTCAACAGGCAATTGCCAAGATAGAGTTGGTTTTAAAATTGTTTTATTTTGAACATATATGACATACATACAGTATAATCCCAATATAGGAAATCAATAGATGAACCACCTCAGTACATTATTATGTAATGATTGGACTATTGTTGTTTTGGTAACATGCTTGTTTACAGTTTTTCTAAATTGTTTACACACTAACACTGGTACACGAGACACAATGACCACAACTTATTACTCATGTACCAATCCCTTGAACTAATTCTCCTTAAATGCAAGCACATTTCCTGCTTTACACTCAGATGCCAGTTCTAAATCACACTTTTTTCCAAACACTTCACACAATTCTCTACATTTGGCA
The DNA here is from genome assembly GCF_960531495.2 of Zeus faber. Taxonomy (NCBI): domain Eukaryota; kingdom Metazoa; phylum Chordata; class Actinopteri; order Zeiformes; family Zeidae; genus Zeus; species Zeus faber. The sequence goes on from NC_137192.1 coordinate 18,827,864, forward strand.
CAATCTACATGAATGAAATCTCTTGTGTTCGCGTGGAACACACTGCCATTCAAAATGCTAAACTTCAACTCCCTACTATCCACACTGACACTGCACATGGGCAAACACATGTTGCACGATTGTCAAATTATCAATCAGAGGTTTACTGTAACAGAAGGGCCACAGGCGAGCTCGTCGTGTTTTGGAGCAAAGGATGGCAACATAGGAGAGAGAGGCACAGCAAGAGGAGTGAGGGTAAGAGGAGGAGGACGGGCAGGAGGACGGGGAGGAGGAGGAGGAGCAAGAGCAAGACCCAGGAGAGCCATAATCTCTGATGAAATCCGGGCCACTTTGGTTGACCATGCGGTCAACCATGGTCTAAAAATGAGGGAGGCTGGGCAGAGAGTACAACCGAACTTGAGCAGGTTCACATTAGCGTCCATCGTCCACACTTTCCCAAATGAGAAGAGGTAAGAAATGTCATTACAGTATTGTAGTACAGTATTAATACAGTACTCACTGGTTACTGTATACATTTTTCTATCATTTATTCTGTAGAACACTTTACACATTCAACTTTGTGTTTGTTGGGACGTATACGGTATTTTGAGAGAAAATAAAAACATAGTTTTGTTTATAGTACAGTATATTTGTATTATGTGTGTTTTATAGTTGAGTATAAAAACATTGTACAAAAATATACATACATATATAACAGACTACTGTACATACTGTGGCAGTATCACCTGCCACAACCCAGCCAAGTTGAGTTTTCGGCTAGGTGGAACAAGCCCTGGAGCAGATGGACACGTGTCATGACAAGGGCTCCTCTCCTGAGTGAATGTGGGGATGGGGGTTTTACCTGTTGCTCATTAGATCAACCAACGAGCAACAGGTATGAGGCCACACTGATCCTGGGCCCCCAATTACCTGTACCCAGGACAGGTTTGGCAGCTCAAACCACACCATCCCCACACCACACATACGTAGTAAGTATAACACTGAACATACAAATGGAATAAGTCTCCTGATAAGGCATTCATACTAGGTTCTTAGAAAACACACAAAAAAAACATTTTAAGAAGACATAACATTGTTAAATTACATAACATTGAGTTAAACTTTGGAGGAGATTTGTAGAGTTTTGTCTTTTGTGTGTATTTTTTTGGATTTGTGTGTAGAGTTCTGAGAATATGAGGTATGTTTTCAGAAAACGTGTATAAACAATTGAAAAAAAACATAATATATAATGCACATTTATTCTGACTGGTGGTTAAACTAGAACTATAAACAATATTCATCAAATAATCTGAAATTAGTCATTTCTGTGGCCACGGTATAAGACGTGGTCATAATGTGCCAACCTTAGTGTCTTTTGTACTTGGTGTTAATCAACGTGAATTCCACCTTGATTTTACAGGAATGCCAAATACGAATCCACGACAGATTCTGTGTAAATGAAAGACTGATCCAGGCGGAGAACCTCGCTCCACCCGTTTCACTTCCTGTTTTATTAGTTTCGTTAAACCAACATTGTTCCTTCTTGAAAGGACTCACTTGACCTTTACACAGAGTGCCCCTCGGAGACGAGGAGGAAGCCAGGATAGGTACAACTCAGCTCACGCAAAGGGGTTTGTGTAAATACTCAAACGTGTGTGTGTGTGTGTGTGTGTGTGTGTGTGTGTGTGTGTGTGTGTGTGTGTGTGTGTGTGTGTGTGTGTG
>NC_137192.1:18832064-18879564 GCF_960531495.2 Zeus faber
TTCAATAGGATAACGCTTCACCTAAACAATTAAAGGCAAATGTTGTTTATCTGCCTGAAACCAAACACACACTGTCGTTTCTTAATGACACTGTGACCGACGACAGTGTTCTCAGTGGATGCTTTCTCTCCCCTACTGGGTGTTGGCGAAAAATGCAATGCACTGCTTATAAAAGGTCCTGCTAGGTCCCAGTGAAGCCTAATTATTTGTCATATACTCTCTAAGCATGAAACTTTAATGAGGACAAAACTATTACACGGGCGTTGACTGGCTATTGGGAAAAGCTCTGTTAGTGAATAACAGAGCAGGGTGAACCAGCTACAACACACCAAAATGAACACACACACACACACACACACACACACACACACACACACACACACAGAAAGTGGTATTAGCAGCACTCCACCACTCTATAGTTCCCCACTGGATTAGATGTGATACCTATTGATCATTTTCCGTCACCCATAACCCACCAGTCTCTGCAGTAGCTGTTTCCTCAAGTCACCCCTAAACGTAAACACTGTCCTCTCCATCAGTGGTCCACCCATGTATTAATCAGCTGGGTTTTTTTTCCCAGCACACGTTTTTATTTTCTCTGGGGCGTGTGTAAAATGTACACCATATGCATAATTTGCCAAATTGAACATCCGCAAAGTCATTACAATGAAGTCTGTGTTGACGGCTGCGGTGGCTGCGAGTAGCGTGTGAAAAATCGATGGCGCGGTGTTGTGCGGCCCCGGGCCCTGCAGGTCTCTGCGGACTGGCTCAGTTTATTGTGTTCAAGGAGGGGGCTAAAAAGGCAATTACAATGTTAATATGTCGCAGCAGGAGGGTGAACCCGGACCGGGCGAGGGGTGATGGAGAGAGCCAAGTCAACGTAGGTTAACAGCAAACGGCGTCGTGGGAGTATTTTCTATGACACACATCAGCGTTTGGGACAAGCCGCAGACAATAAGACACTTACCCGAAAGAAAAACGGAGACGGAGCACGGTGCATGGAGGAAATCACTGCGACGATGTAAATGACTCAGTGGATCAGCTTAAAAACATTGCTTTTATTTGTTTAACCTATATATTCTATAGGCTTTCTCAATTGAAAATTGAGAAATCCAGGGTTAGCAAAGCTTGAAGTTGATAAATCCTAAAGAAGGTTTAAGAAACGGAAGCAATGTTATTAGGCTCTGATGACTCCAATCCAATGTTTGTTTGTTTTCCAGTGTGAAAATGCATATACTGTATCATAATAGGCAGTAAAATATACAATTGCAATACTGTATATTATTATTATTATTATTATTATTACAATATATCTGATATATGTATGTATGTTAGCTGCAGCCTCTTTCCGCCAACGCACTGTTCCTCTCCAGCATGCCCAAATGCAAACCCTTTTCTGGGGAATCCTCCAGGGATCCCATAATAAGCCATTAAACAGGCGCATTAGGAGTAATGAAAAAGCCTCTCAGTCGTTTAGCACCGGGGGCCACCTGCATTTCTCTGGCGGGGGCGTGATGCGCGATGTTCCTACAGTTTAGATTTTTGGGGGAAAATGTGTTAAAATGCCTCCTGTCTCTCTGAAGTCATAAGCCTAATGAATTTAATATAGTCTATCAACAAAAAATAGTGCGTTTAAATCTAACTTCACTTTGAACAAACCTCATTATGGTTACTGATAAGTGGTCAATACATCTTGATATTTATATATAATAATTATGTCCAGCAAGATAAATGCAAATGGTAAATGCAATGTATGCGCTTTATGTCCAAAAATAATATAGCTTTAATCCTCTATTATCCAAAGAGCTAATACTACTACGACAACTCCTACTACTTTTACTTGTGTACTACTATAATAATTTATAACCTCCTTTCAAGAAAACCAAGGACACTTTACAAAAGACAATTAAAATAGCCTTTTCTACATTTGAAATCTCCAACTGTCCATGGTTCTGCAAACCAGGATTTGCCCCAAAAACTGTGGTCGTGGCAGCTCTGTTGTTTCATCGAAGGTGAATATTTAAAACCGGTTCATCGACAAGAGCCAATCCAGCGCATGATGCAGACCCACCCTGTACCTGGGATAGTGATGCTGAGGATAATGGACTGTGAGCTCCTCTGATTAGCCTAATGTGGGTTAATTCTCCCCCCACTGCCCTCCCCAGGGAAGGAGAGTGCCTTTTCAGTTCCCAGATTAACCGATGAGGGTTGGGTGTTATTTTCTGCTCGGCTCGCTTTTGGCAGAAAGGGACAAAAGGAGTGTGTCACGGGTTAAATGGCACGGCATCATTTTTCCAGCCACCACAGCTGCACACACAATGATAAAAAAAAAAAAAAAAGATAAAATTATAAATATGAATGATATATATGAAGAATAAATAAGGAAAAAAACAGGAAATTGAAAGGCAAAGATGGCAGTCGATATTATAAGAATATATATTTTGTTTTCCTATCTCTCTTTCATCCCACTTTTGTTTCATGTTGGCGACGCACACTCTTCGCTCATTAGAAAAATGATTCATAGTGATTTCGATGAAAGAACAAATCCCACATTCAAAAAGGATAGAGCACATCACCTACTGTGAACCATTAAAGGTGTAAAGGTAGATAGATAGATAGATAGATAGATAGATAGATAGATAGATAGATAGATAGATAGATAGATAGATAGATAGATAGATAGATAGATAGATAGATAGATAGATAGATAGATAGATAGATAGATAGATATAGATAGATAGATAGATAGATAGATGGATAGATAGATAGATAGATAGATAGATAGATAGATAGATATAGATAGATAGATAGATAGATAGATGGATAGATAGATAGATAGATAGATAGAATGTCTTGCAGCAGAAAACACTCAAACACTCCCACTGTCGCTATAATTAATCATTTTGGTGTGTTGTGGATGGAGGGACAACCTCGTGCCAGCTCAGCCAAGTGTGTAATGTGAAAAGGGGCGAAGCAGACTGCAGGGCCGGGGGTAAAAAGAGGGACGGGGGAGGGGGGGGGGGGGTTAAAAAGAGGGATGGAGTAGGAAGGGGGGGGGGGTTGAATCGGAGACCATAATGGTGGTTTCCACTTGGCTCCGGATGATAAAAAACACGCTTCTCTCAGGTGGATCTGGCTCCTTCCTTTGTCAGAGGCGCTGGCCCAACACAAAGCGGCGCAAACTGGACACAGATGAAACCTTGATTGGCCACCGTGGGTGGAGAGGGTCCTCCAGGGAGGAGGTTCCCCACCCTGATTGGCAATAATGACATGTTATAAACTGCACAACAAAGATAACGCACCCCCCCCCCCCCCTGCCCGCCTTCACTAGTGGAGGGGGAAAGGAAAGACAGAGCAAAAAAGCTCATACAGATGGAGTCTGCCCGTGGTTCTCTGACTGAAACCAAATACGGTCCAACACTTATTATAAAATGATATGGTCTGAATTGACAAGGTTCATTTAAAATAATTTGTTTCCCGTTGGAGATGGACATTGGGACATTGGGATAACCACTTCACTGACAACTAAATAAAATTGAAATCCAACAAAGCCTTGGAAATTCCACCATAGTGGGCTAGATTTTGGTCCTAGTCGACTCCATTCTCCTGTATAATGCATAAGAAATAGGCCTTTAATGACAAATAACACACGTTATAATAATAATAATAATAATAATAATAATAATAATAATAATAATAATAATAATAATAATAATAATAAATGTATTCAGCTTTTGTTGCTCTTTTTATCTTCACAGAAAGTCTAAAATCGGCCCCAGATCCAGAGTTTATAGCCTCGTGGTTTGTTGTGCACATGCTCAGTCTTTCAGTCATCCAGTCATCCAGTCTTCCAGTCATCCACTCATCCACTCATCCAGTCTTCCAATCATCTAGGCATCCAGTCTATCAGTCACCCAATCATCCAGCCATCCAATCATCCAGTCACCCAGTCATCCAGTCATTCAGCCATCCAATCATCCAATCATCCAATCATCCAGTCATCCAGGCTATCAGTCACCCAGTCATCCAGCCACCCAGCCCTGCAGATCAGAGGAGGCTGCAGAGCGCTGATAACAGCCTCCCTCATTAACCCTTTCACCCACTTGGGGGAAAGCAGCCTCGTCCTCACAACGAGCGAAACACAATGTGAGGGTGATGTTCTTTGCTGGCACGATTCCCTCTGGCCTGTCTGTGAAAGATTCGGATGCTGTGTGTTGTTCTGTCTGTTTTGCTGCCTGTGGTTTTTTTTGTTGTTGTTTGTTTTTGTTTTTTTAATGTTTTTATGTTTTGCAACGCTGCATTGCTGCTGTCTCGGAATAGAGATCTCGAATCGGAATAGCATTTCGCTTATAGCTAAACAATCGTTAGAATCAAAAATAACACTATTAAAAAACATGCACGCAACTATGTGAACCATTCGTCCGTTCGGCATTTTCTTATAAATAAATCCGCATTCGGCATAACTCGGGGAGGAGCATATTATGTGGGATTCCATTCACATTCCATATGAATGGAATCCGAAGGGGTTTATTCATTTCTCTTATTTTAGCTTTATTTTTACTCATTTTATTTGTGCATTTAACCTTAAAATGATCTGACATTTACACACCGGACAGCAGATTGCTTCAAGGCCAGACACAAATTATGAGTCTTCTCTGATTTTCCTTCTAACAATATGTGTTTGGTTTGGGCACTGACCGCACTGATGATGCAATAATTTGGGAACAAATGAACTAATTCAATGATGGTTTATCCATATGTAAACAATACACTATTATACCATTAGATTGCAGCGGGTTGGACGACATTCAAAGCCATTAGAGGATCACAGACAGCTTTCTGAAGCTGCGGTTGAATAGAATATTATTATTGTTTTTATCCCGAGTCGAGAACAAATATATGTTCACATAAAAATATAACAATGGATTTCTGTGTGAGGGGACAGGTTATTTAAGTTCACTTAAGATGAACCACTTTATTTTGCGCTGCAGGCTTGGAGGCCTATCAGTGGATCTCCAGAGGAACCTTCAACTCCTGCTCGAGGAAACAGACGGAAAAAGGGTTTACAGAATTAAACCAATTTCTGCATGATACAAGCACATAAAGCACGACTATATATGTACGTATATAGTTTTTAGAGGCTATTTCTGCGGTTGGATAGGGCTGTTTATCTTACGGTCTTGTTGCATCAACGTCACTGTGCAGAATGATCAAACAATATGAAAAGGAAAATGCATAAAAACAGGCTTATTAATTCGTTAATCGTCACCAAAATGACAAGCTGACCATGATCTTTTTCGTTGGCCCGTCTTTCTTCTCGGTCATTTTGACATAATAATTTCACAACAACGACAAAAAATGTAGGAGAGATGAAAAGACGTTCGCTAAATGTGGGACATCCTACTTCGATGGTTAAATTATAATTATGTTTCTTTTGGAATATTTTATTTACAACGAATAACATCAGCGCTGATATGGAGAGAAGTCAGAACAGTGACTTCACGAATGAACGGAATAAAACCACTCAGCTGCAGGAAACACCTACAGCAACATCTGGCATCGCCTGTAAAAAAACAAAAACAAACAAAAAAAAAAGGCAAAATAAAGATAACATTTAGAGGAAATTTTAAGAAGAGTATCCTGTGCTCTTTCTTTGCCGTTTGCACCTTTTTTTTTTTTTTAAGTTCCTTCTTACCGGCTGCAAGCAAAACAAAAACGCGCAATTCCCCCCAATATGAAATAAAACGTGCACGCGTCTCCATGTAATTCCAGCAGACAGAACTCTGGTGCGTCCTTTCTTTGGTGACTAAAAAAAAAAAAAAAAATTGAAAAAATGAGAAAACCATACGGCACAACAAAGAACCTGATGAAATGGTATTCTGGGTTATATCACCTGCTCCACACAGTTGACGGGGGTTTTCTTCGGTCTCTGCTCCCTTTTTATACGCGCAAAGTTACGCAAGACTCGAGGCCTCTGGAATGCCATTGGACGTGAGGAATAAATATTCCAGATTATAGAAGAGGGAAGGGGGACGGGGCACCGCAAGCGCCTCCCCCAGAAATGCACCAAATCTCTCCCGTTTTCTTTTTTTCTCCTCCTCTGGTGGGGTGGCTGCGCGCACTGGGCGCTGGAGACGCGCGTTTGGAAGCGGAGTCCGTGGATTGGCAGGCTGACGGTGACACGCACCTCATCCATGCCCCCCCCACCCCCACCCCCTGCCCCCCTCCCACGGCTCCACCGCACCGCATTGGCATCAGGATCCGCTGAAAACCAACTGTGGACACGTTAGAACCCTAAAGAAAAGATTTAATACCGAACCCCGCGGCGCGTCTGGCGTGCGTAAAAGCTGTTGCGCACCCCGGTGGTTTTTTTTTGTTTTTTTTTTCCTGGAGGGTATCGGGACATTATTCGTCGAGCGGGGTGCGTGGAACAAGATGCAAAGACGGAACGCAGGCGTGTGAAGGTGACATGCACCTGGGGAGCAGCACAAGCAGCAGGCGCACCTTCAACAAGAAGTGGAGATAGCAACTGAAGCACGACGGGCTGTGAACGCCGCTTTTTCCCTTTTCTTTGGTCCGCCACTTTAGCGCAGGCGTCGCAATTTAAAGAACCCTTGCATTTTGATTGGTTAGGAATAACAACGAATTTAAGGGATATAGAGTCGCCAGTCGGAAAACAGCAGCAAAAATGGCGACGTTAATCAGAAGCAAGCTTTCTAATAAACTGTCCAACGCGGCCACATCCGTGTCCAACAAATCCCAGGCGAAGGTGAGCGGCATGTTCGCCAGGATGGGCTTCCAAGCCGCCACGGACGAGGAAGCTCTGGGGTTCGTCGCCTGCGACGACTTGGACTATGATCACAGGCAGGGGATGCAGATGGACATCCTGACGTCCGACGAGGTGGGAGGAGGAGGAGGAGGAGAGGGGAGCGGGCAGACCGGCGGAGAGGGAGCGGTGGACGGCGACAGCCACTACCAGAGAGACGGCACCGGCCCCCCGCCCTCAGACTCAAAGGACGGAGGTCTGGCCAACGAATTAGGCGAAGTTAAACCAAAAATAACCGCATGGGAGGCAGGCTGGAACGTCACAAACGCTATCCAGGTAAAAAAAAACAACAAAAAAAACAACAACAACCCTGCAGAATAGAGGAAGGTGTTTGAGGTTTGAGGTGGTTCATTCATTCATCATGCATGGCACTCCGAGCGTCATCCCACCCTGTATGGAACTAATACATAGTTTGCGCAGTGTCAGTGTGACAAGGCCTCGTAATAATGAAGCAGCCGAAACAATTTGGTATTTGCCACACAGTGTTTTCATTGTTTCTTATATAGCAGACAACCCATCAAACTGCATTCAGGGGAAATGCAATAATGACACTTTGATTTTACGCACAACAACGGCTTTACGCGCGAGGGTAACCACTTACTTATCACTTTGTGCAGAGTCACAAATTTAGCTTTGGGAGTGGGAGTTGCCACTATTCATAGACATGGGGTAAAGAACGCAATGAACCAAATTACAGGTGTCGTTCTGTCCGGTTACGCGCGGAAGGCGCAGTAGCTATTTCGTCCTCAACGCGGCGAAGTCAATTAGGGATATTGCATGTTGTAATAGAAAATGGGGGGGGGGGGGGGGGGCATCAAAGAATTACGACCCGGTTTGGTCGGCAGCGTTTCTGCTTGTGACACAAATGCCTCAAAGCAAGCCTCTGGTGCGCCACGCAGGCTGCGGTCACGACACGCAACCGGCGCCACGTCACGGTGTCCTCTGTCTGGTGATGACGACAGACATTAAATATTAGAGTGTGTGTGTGTGTGTGTGTGTGTGTGTGTGTGTGTGTGTGTGTGTGTGTGTGTGTGTGTGTGTGTGTGTGTGTGTGTGTGTGTGTGTGTGTGTGTGTGTGCAAGCGCGCGCGTGTGTGCGTGTGTGTGTTTTTCCAGGCCCGCGACAAACAACTGACATATCTTTGTGTTTGCAGGGGATGTTCGTTCTGGGCTTGCCGTACGCTATACTGCACGGGGGATACCTCGGACTCTTTCTCATTATTTTCGCCGCCGTGGTGTGCTGTTACACGGGGAAAATCCTCATCGCCTGCCTGTACGAGGAGGATGAGGACGGGCGGCTGGTGCGGGTGAGAGACTCCTACGTGGACATTGCCAACGCCTGCTGCGCGCCCCGGTTCCCGGCCCTGGGCGGCCACGTCGTGAATGTAGCCCAGATCATAGAGCTGGTGATGACCTGCATTCTGTACGTGGTGGTCAGCGGCAACCTCATGTACAACAGCTTCCCCAACATGCCGATATCGCAGAAGTCCTGGGCCATCATCGCCACCGCGGCGCTGCTGCCGTGCGCCTTCCTCAAGAGCCTGAAGGCCGTGTCCAAGTTCAGCCTGCTGTGCACCATGGCGCACTTCGTCATCAACGTGCTGGTCATCGCCTACTGCCTCTCCAGGGCCCGGGACTGGGCCTGGGACAAGGTCAAGTTCTACATCGACGTCAAGAAGTTCCCCATCTCCATCGGCATCATCGTGTTCAGCTACACCTCGCAGATCTTCCTGCCGTCGCTGGAGGGGAACATGCAGAAGCCCAGCGAGTTCCACTGCATGATGAACTGGACGCACATCGCCGCCTGCATCCTCAAGGGCCTCTTCGCCCTGGTGGCCTACCTGACGTGGGCCGACGCCACCAAGGAGGTCATCACTGACAACCTGCCCTCCACCATCCGCGCCGTGGTCAACCTCTTCCTGGTCGCCAAGGCGCTGCTCTCCTACCCGCTGCCGTTTTTCGCGGCCGTCGAGGTGCTGGAGAAAACTTTCTTCCAGGACGGGGGACGCGCGTACTTTCCAGATTGCTACGGCGGCGACGGGCGCCTCAAGTCGTGGGGCCTCACGCTCCGCTGCGTCCTGGTGGTGTTCACGCTGCTCATGGCCATCTACGTCCCGCACTTCGCCCTCCTGATGGGGCTCACCGGCAGCCTGACGGGCGCGGGGCTGTGCTTTCTGCTGCCCAGCCTCTTCCACCTCAAGCTGCTGTGGAGGAAGCTGCTGTGGCACCAGGTCTTCTTTGACGTTTCCATCTTTGTAATAGGAGGCATCTGCAGTATATCCGGTTTCATCCACTCCATGGAGGGCCTGGTCGAGGCCTACAAGTACAACATAGAAGATTAGGCTGGAGGTAGATGTCAACCGCAGCCCCCATGTAGTGAGAAAACATGACGCCCCACTCCGACCAGGCGCGCCCCTCCGCCGCCCCCACCCAGCTTACAGCCCCCGCTTCCTCCACGCGTAACAAGGCGCAGAACTCACGTCACACTGCGTGCTCATACAGTCTTGTATCTGTTCAAACACACACACACACACACACACACACACACACACACACGGACAATTAGTATAAATGGTATATAAATATCCATATTCTCCAGTGGAGTGAAGGTTTACAACATTGACCTGAAACAAAATTGCAGAAATGGTCAATTTGTCTTTTCATGTCCAAACACGAGAATTCACTTCATTTGACGTAACCGTTTGTGATTAAATGCGACAATTCGACGACATTATGTGATTTAATGACGAATGAGAACCGTTTATGGGAAAAAATATATATATGCCACTTTCTTCTTGGTGATCTTGGAATACCCCAGCAGGCTGTGAATGTTGTGATAAGCCTAAACGGGAAAACACAACGGTATAAATATAATGGCAATAACCAGCAGTAACACACATATATATATATAAAAGAACAAAGAATATATTCTGCAAATATTCTGCAGGGATAAGGGAATTGGACCTCGACTACCCCATTGTTTTAAAATATTAGACATGCATTTGCGACAGTATACAGCAGCTATACAAACTATGCATTGAATGTATGATATTCAGACACAAAAGTTAATGAACCTGGAAATGCCCAGATAGTTGTTATTTATTTGTTATTAAATCAGTCCTACCTTATTGCAGGAGAAATTTGGGAGTCCTATTATCAAAACCCTCTTATATATATTATATCTTCATTTGACCTAAAATGTAAAATTCTGGTGTAATCTTGAAGTAACTGAATAATAAAGGGGCCTAAACATTCATTTTATTATCTCCGAAATATTTTTCGTTGTGGAGTTGAAATGTATATTCTGAGAATAATTTGAAGGATCCCTTGTTTGGAAGAAAAAAAAATTTGGATGTCTAAATCTAAAAGTATTAAAATATCATGAAAAGAAGAAAATGTGCATTGAGACATGTTTCCATTCTGTGCAATCCAATGGGTCCTGTGGAAATGTAATAAAACCGTGTGTGTAGTGTTCCTGTGGTTTCAAAAAGATGGAATGTATATCTTTAAATCGTTATCATATATCGTGAAAAATGGATATATAAAAAAATAAAGAAATAAGTGAAGTTATATTGATAAATTGTCTGCGGGTTTTATGTATTGAACGACGAAAGGAGAAGGCAAATATGCATTTTCATCTTTAATAAAACACCAATAAAATGGGTTAAATAGCATTACATTAATGTTATTATTATGGGGCTCAAGAGTGACTAGACGGGATTTCCTTTTAAATGTTGCGGGCCCCGTGTGCCAATGCATTTCAAAAAGCAACAAGCCAGGCAGATAGAAATGTGGTGATGGCTGGATCCAGATGTTTCCCTGCAGCGTCTACCTGTTCTTGCTGCGCAACAAACATCTGGACGTTGCATTGTGTGGTTTCCGCGAACGCGCATCGCAGGCACAGGCCGATTTACCCAGGCGGCGCAGCAGACGGGTCCGGCCAGGAAAGGGCTCCACATAGGACCTGGAAATTTGGACTCCGATTTTCCCCCCCCCCCCCCCATTTGTTTTAATAGACTAATTATTTGAACAGCGACGTTTCATGGTGTCCCCCCGTCCACTCGCGGCAGGTGAATCGTTCTTAAAAGTGACCCGGCCTCGAAGAACTGGTCCGTTTCCCACCAGAAGGCCTGAAGCAGTTCCCTGAATATCCTGTCCGTGTTCTGAAGGGCGAGGCCCCGACCCGCCCTGCAGGACAGAACCGCACCCGAACACCTTGCACCAGGGAGTCGAATATTCCCGCACGTAGAACATTTAAATGTACAGCGCGAACATTCAAGGTAAGAACGACTAAGAGGGGGAAAAAAAAAAAAAAGAAATGAACCAGAGGGTTTTGAGTCGTGCTCAGGTAGGAACTCTGAACCGGGGAAACCCAATTTAACAAGCAAACACAGACCCAACCACCCACACACTATATATAAAAAGGCATTCAAAGAGCAGTGGTGGCATAATCAACTCACAATATGATCATTACCGCTTCTCTGGGCCTGTAGTATGCAGACCTAAATACCGCGAAATAAATAATCAGAAAGGCTTCAATTATTGAGTGACATTCGATAAAGATTGTCATTCTTTCCGTCTGGGTGACGGCTTCACCGAGGAGCGGAGGCCTCCGTTATAGTCAACGCGAACAGGGTTACGTGGTGACGAAGCGCCCTCTAGTGAGCAGATCACGGAAAGGGCAAATACTGGCTTCGCATGCGACTGCAAAACTATCCCAAACGACCGGTGCATGCAGTACGGTTTACTTCTCGAGCACAATTTACTGGCCGCTTTACCCCAGTAATTTAAAGAAAAACCCCTTAAACTACAGCAATTCACTTTATTGTTCAAGTATTGGTGCCACGGGTGAACACAAATCCATAAAAATATTTACAAATGCTACCATTGAGACATTGTTAAAAAGGTTTCAACATGCCTGCAGAACAAACATGTCGGAAAGAACGAAATCACTCCGGAGGACATGGTGGAAATAAGACTTATCAGCTAAATGCAAAGCCTTCTTGAAATTTGAGATGTGAAAACGGGCCCCGGGGGTCTAGGCCTCTTGGGTGGTGGGCTTCTTGGTCGAGTTCTCCGCCACCCAGGGGTGGGAGAGGACGCCCTCGATGGGCAATCTGTGCAAGGGATTATGCTTCAGCAGTCTGCCAATCAAGTCTTTGGCACCAGCGCTGACACTGGGCTGTGCAGGGTAAGAATATTCCACCTACATGACGAAATGGGAAATTAATTATGGGCATACAAATAATTTGGCATGAATTGCGTACACAAATCAAATCTGGTAAGCAAACTTTATATGGTAGATTTTTAGAGGACATCCCATCTTTCGTAAAAAACCCTTCCCTCACCCTTGATATCTTGCAGTAAGTCTCATCATGACTCTTAGTCTCAAAAGGCGGGCGGCCAATCAGGAACTCGTAGCAGAGGACGCCCAGACTCCACAGGTCCACCTTCTCGTCATGGGTCCTCCCCTCGATCATCTCCGGAGGCAAATAGTCCAGCGTCCCGCACAGTGTCGACCTCCTAAACGACCATAGAGACGAAGTTCTAAGAGTTGTCACAACTTTTATACAGCCGTACACACCCCACTTCTGGGACGTACACAGCTGCATGCTTGTATTCGGCGGTTCTATATGGAGGCCTCTCAGGCCAAGACAAAAATAAACTGACAATAAAATGCTGGACGACTTCTCCATGCACCCTGGGTCCTACCCACCTGTTGTGCCTGGCGATAACAGACCTGGCAACCCCGGGAAATATTTTGAGGACCGAAATAGTTTAACAGGGAGTCCCCGTGGCGTTTGAGTTACCACAATAAATGACTCCGTTATTGACGCTGTAGTCATCTCGTACCGAGGATAATCACATCGTATGCGAGTTACTACTGCTAACAATATATAGGACACATTTATATCATTAGGGTATACACCTTGAAATGCATCATCTTGTAAAGTTACTGAACACAACGAGATGCACCGATTGAAATTTTCTTAGCTGATTCCTATTTAGGATTTTTGTCTGACCTGCAGATTCCCATTTCTGATCAGCTGTACGTCGATGACAAATACAGCCCATGATCTGATACCGCTCACGTGATTGGACAGCTGCACATAGGGACTAACGCTGCAATTTTCAGTTACCACACTAGTGAAATCTGATTTTGACACTTTATTGACTATGGAACAATAATAGAACATGAAACTGTCACTGAGTTCCATTAAAATAGAACATGGGACTGTCACCAGGTTTCAGTATAATTCAAACTGTAACTCAGTTTCAGGACACAACATGTAACTAACATGGAAATGTCCAGTTCAAACTTCAAATTAAAGTCTTTCACTTTATGTGCAAATATACATTTGTATTAATCTGGTACTTTCTGAATAAATTGCAATCATTACAATAAAACAAATGGCCAACTGGTCTCACTCTCGTTCACTGGTGAAAGTGAATCAAATCCAACGACTCGTCAAGAGTCCCAAAAAAAACAAAAGAAAAAAAAACCCTCAAACTTTTAATCATGAGTGGAGTTCTGCTGTGACCGTGGTAGAAACGCAATCTGCACAATGTTGAAATAGTCAGGCGATAGATAATTTATCTAATCTTTCTTTACCATGAAGTACCCCCAAACAACCGACATTTGCTTTTGCTCTTTAAGCGTCAACTACTATCAACTATGTTAGTTGCCCCCCTCTGCTCAGTCAAACCATAAAACCTGTCAAAGATGGCGATGTAAGCATTGCAGGTGTAAACGACAGCTAGACTTGAGTTTTTAGCTACAAGCAATAAAGACGCTGCTCGTGTGAGTGCAGCGTCGTAATGCATTCCATTCACATTTTACAATATTATGAGTAAATGCCTTCCTGAGCTGAGACTAAACCTCAGACCAGACGTTCTCCAGACAGTATCACACACACTTACCTGGAGGAAGGAGTGTGGACAGACCAACCAAAATCAGCAATCTTCAGCTCCCCATTGGAACCCAGTAATAAGTTCTCCGGTTTTATGTCCCTGTGGATCACCTTCTTTGAGTGGCAGTAGTTCAAGGCATCTGCAAGCTCCATGATGTACTGTTCAGAAAAATAAATGTAATTTATTTTCATGTAATGGTATGTGTTAATTTTTAAAAAAAAAATTAGGGCCCATGGTACAATATCCTAATGAATGTTAGAGGAAAATACACCAAATTTAAAGTCAATCCAGTCATTTTCCCCTCTGCATAACTTAAAAAAAAAAAAAAGTAGGTGTTGCAAACAGGTATTCACAAACAAGCCCCTATCTATCTATCTATACACTACTCACAAAAAGTTAGGGATATTTGGCTTTCGGGTGAAATTGATGGAAAATGTAAAAAGTTCACGCTACAGTGATATATCATGAAAGTAGGGCATTTAAGTAGAAGCATGCAATGGTGATTTTCTCATCTCAAACAATGTATTGAAACAAAAGCCAACAACAGTGGTGGGTTTACCACAACAAAAAATGTCAATAACTTGTCATGTGGCCTTGAGCATCAATTACAGCTTGACAAGGACGTCTCATGCTGTTCACAAGTCAGCTTATTGTCTGCTGAGGCCTGGCCCCCCACTCTTCTTGAAGGGTGGTCCTCAGGTCATTGAGGTTCTGGGACACAGAGTTACGAGCCTCTACACGGCGACTCAGCTGATCCCATAGGTTTTCTATGGGATCCAGGTGTGGAGAAAGTGCAGGCCACTCCATTTGAGGGGCCCCAGTCTCCAGCAGCCGTTCCCTAATGATGCGACCTCCATGAGCTGGAGCATTGTCGTCCATGAAGATGAAATGAGGCCTGTGTTGTTCATGCAGGCACACAATGACTGGATTAATGATGTTATTCAGGTAGTATGGGCTTGGCACTGTACCATTCACAAAGTGTAGGGCAGTTCTCTATTGACTAGACACACCTGCCCACACTGTAACACCACCACCACCAAAGGCTCGTCTGGTGACAACAGTGGCTGATGCATAGCGCTCTCCTTGACGTCTCCAACATCGTTGGCGGCCATCATTTCTGCTCAACGTGAATCGACTTTCATCAGAGAACAGCACTGAGGCCACTGGTCCCCTGTCCAGCGTAAATGCTCCCTGGCCCCTGCAAGACGATGATGCCTGTGCCTGGTGGTGTGGTCAGGTACCCTTGTCCAGCACGCAGACTAGGCTGATGTAAACGGTTTTGAATGGTCTGACGTGACACTTGGGTGGCTCTCACCTCCCTTAAATGTGCCTGGAGTTGAGTGGCATTTATCATTCGGTTCCGCAGGGCACTGTTCACAATGAAGTGCTCATCAGTGTGGGATGTGGCCAAAGGACGTCCACTTCTATGCCTTTCTGTGACTCTTCCAGTCTCTCTGTTGCAACCTGCTGATGACACTGTGACACTCCAAGCTCAGTGGCCACTTCCCTCTGAGAACATCCTGTTTGAAGCCTCGCAATGGTGAGGTACTGTTGATCAGTTGTTAGCTGTCGCCTTGGTCTCGAAGATGAAGAGGACTGTTTAAATACCAATTCTAATTGAACCAGGAAATGCATTGGTCAAACACCTTTTGTGAATTTTATGGTTCAGCTACTCGTTAGAGAACAGCAAGGTGTGCAAAAAGTACTGAAACATTGAACAATTGGACAGGTGCATTCAAAAGCTTAGAGAAGGTCAAATTAAGTTCACCTGTAAAGGTTATAGTGTATTTTAGGTTCATCCTGAAATTTCACCCGAAAGCAGAATATCCAACTTTTTTTTTGAGTAGTGTGTATAGACAAAAAAAAAAAAAAAAAAAAAAAAAAACACAACTCCTACCCAACATTTCACACTTCAGAAACTTTGCTCTCTTTGTAAGCAGTGGCCGGAAACAATACCACATCAGCGCCTCACAGCACACCCCTGCTGCTTGTGTAGTTTGGACGGGTACCACACGTCGGGACCTGTCCCAGACGGCTTTTTAAGCCGTCACCCTGAGGTTTTTAAGCATGCAAGAAAACCTGAGCAGCTCGGGGACAAAGCTTGTGCAGTTTGAAAGAGCATCAGGGACAAAAGCAGCAGCAAACCAGGTGATGAGGAGTAGTATAGAAGGGTTTACAGAAAATCTTGGGCGTGTTCGGGCGAGACAGTGGTTGTCTCCACCCACTCTCGCCCCGTGTAGGACAATGTCGTGTAAACACCCGTCTGGAGGCACGTGTAGTTTGAACACCGCAACGTCGTCCACAAAATGCAAATAAATGTGGAATAAAAAGCATTATAGAGTGTGAACACCCCGGCAACGTCAGGATGTTGAACATCATAGCAGTTTGCAGAGCCATGTGGGTCATTTTATAGTTTCAAAGTGTAGCATTGTGGCCCCCAGATTGGAGGCCAGAGGACCCCAGCAAAACTCATTGTTTCCAAGCCAAATATGTAGCCTAAAAAGAGCCTGTAATCCATGTTCTGACTGTATTGCAACCCATAAACAAAGCACTACTCTGTACACAGACAATTCAATTCCAGTTAAAGCTTGACAACACAGACCTTAAAGCTGAGTAAAGAACATTATTCCCTTTTTACTAAGTAGATGGTTTAAAAACATGATCCACACTTACGGTGGCGCTCCTCTCCTCGCTGAAGCTGGCGCAGCGCTGCAGCTCACCGTACAGCTCACCTTTAGGTGCAAACTCCAGGATGAGATAAACACGAGAAGCATCGTGGAAGTAGCCGTAGAGACGCAGGATGTTGGGGTGCCTATAACATGACCAAAAAATATTTTTTCCACCCCACTAAACTATTAAAATATTATATTTTAACGTAACTTTGTTCAATCTAATACTTTCTCACATAGACAGCTGGCAGTTAAATCACATCACCCAATGTAATGTCCTGAAGCTAATGACGATTTGTTTAAGTGTAAACATACATTTTGCCTCAATAAAGGAACTGAAAGTCTCCAAGTGCAAAGATTTACAATTAAAACGGTCTAACATGCAATTGTTGTCACAGATAGTATTTTGAAGGCTGTCACAGTAAACACAAACATCCCTTGCCCACTAATGACTTAAGCTTAAATACAATTTATCAGATTTGTAATCTCAATCTCCAGAATCTTCGGAGATCTCTTTTGGGACTCATTCTGCAGATTGCTAGTTCACCAATTGACATTTAGTCATTTAGCAGACGCTTTTATCCAGAGCGACTTACAAGGGAGGATAACATTCAAGCTACATTGCGACAGAGACATTAGTGTAACAATAAATACTGCTAGGTAGTGCTAAGTAATTGTAAGTTAGGAGAATTGAGAAGCTTGGAGTGCTTAAAGTCCAGTACATTTGTTTTGAAATATCATAATCGAGCCACAACGATCGTTAAAAGATTAAGCAAGATCAGTCCACTACCTGAGGTGAGACTGGATCTCAACCTCTCGTCGCAGCTGGTGCTCCACGCCTGCCTTCTCCAGCTGCTTCTTGAACAGGACCTTCAAGGCCAAGATAAACATGCTCTGACGCTCTCTGGCCAGGTAGACGTTTCCAAATTTACCCTTTCCTAAAGGGCGGCCAATGTCAAAGTTCTCCAGTGTCCAGCGTTTCCTGTGTGAGCACAAAAAAGTTCAAGTCACAAAAAAACAACAATTTTTACATACACAATATACAACAGGTCATCATCCACACCATAAGAAACTAGTTGAAAATCGAAATAATCACTTTAAAGGGGACTTATTATAGCCTGCATCGCCAGAGCAATTCGCAAATGCGTATTAATCTGGAATCCCTTTGTTCATTTTTATTTCCAAGGGGTGTTACTAAATAGGCAAAGACCAAAGAGACCAACCCGATCCGATTAACGCAATCAAATCTTTTAAAAGAATGAGGAATTAATAAACTGTCAGAGAAGAAACTACAGATGATTGCTAAGTTAGTATTAATAATTCTGTTGTGTGTTTCTAAGAAACAAAACAGTATGCGGTAGATTCACTGTAGGCTACAATGCATTGCAAGTTTCTCCAAACAAACCCAATGAAAATTGTGTTTTTATTTAAGATCCATCTATTTTCCAACCTTTACATGAAACAAACCCCTAAGTTTGAGGGTACCAGTGTGATGCCTGCGTCTCCCACAAGCTCACGGCAACGAAAGTTAAATTACTTTTAAATTAGGCCTTGTAGATCCAATATGCACGAAGATTTAACAACTGGGTTGTTTATTTCTCATCTCAAATTTGTTCTGAAACAGATTTAAGTGACTGATAAGGTGAAATTAATTAAAAAGTTATGGCGGAAGTACAACTGAACCCGGAAGCCATGCTAACGCCATTGGCTTACAGAATCGGACTTGTGATCAAACCCCATTGGTTTACAAAACTCTGGGGTTGGGAGGGTGGCTTTCTTCCACAAAAAACAGCCCATTTTGGAACAGGATGGTTTAGAGGCGTGTTAGCGTGGCTAGAATGCATAATAATAGGCCCCCTTAAAAAAAAAAGTGAAAGACTTACTTTGAAACCGAGGCAGTCCTGGTTTCATTCTTTGCTGGTGGGTCTAATGAGAAAAAGATATGTGTGTGTAACAACTACATATAAAATACAGCTCTGAAATACATTTAAAAATATTGAATATAAATACATTTACTTTGCGGCTTCTCCTGCTTGGACGATGTGGCTGCGGTTTTTGTTGGCTCCGAGTTGACTGTCGCCACTTTCTTATCCTTGCCAAGTTGGGCGCTGGGTTTGGGCTGTGCTGCTGGGTTGACATTCTGGTTGGGGAGGCTCACATTTTGATTGGTTGTATGTGTTGCATTGGCTCCGATAATAGCCTGCTGTTGGCTAACAGGACGCTGTATGCGCTGAGGTCCATTTGAGACTCCCAGGACACGTGGAGTTTGAGTCAGAGTCGCTTGAGACTTTTGGACAGCCTGCGAGTGAGAGACTGGAACTCTCTTCGGACCATAATCATTTGGCTGCAGTTAAACAAAATCAGAAGACATTCAAGGATTGCAATGGCACTCTGAAGAGCTGTGTATTTGCTATTGTGCAGAGTGTCTATGTCAAAAGAATAATTAGCATTCTGAAGAGTATTACTACAATTACTGGTTTTAACAGAATTTCATGGCTAGGATAAGTGCTTGCTTTACCTTCATTTCATGCTTTTGTGGTCTGTAGTTCTTTGAAACAGCAGCATCCATGATCTGAAAAGGAGCGATAGGGAGGCTTAGGGGCTCTGGTGGTTATAGGGTAATAATGCTCCTTGCTGGTGATGTCCCACACAATGCTGCTGTAAAGCATTTATAAAATACAAGGTATACAGAATCATCAAAAGCACTCAACGTCCTTCACCCATCAACATCACAAGAAGATAGTCTTAGGATAAGCTTGTGATATTGCCTTCGCAGCCATTTTACATTACAAGTACACTGAGGCAATACACAAAAGTAATATTGCACACTATACATAGTTATTTTGATGTAGGATATTTTTGCCTAAGTTTTGCTTTTATGTAGCTTTTTTCTGACCAACATTGTTCTTCGTTTTGCACGGCCTTGTGACAAGTAAAAATCTTTCGTAACCCTTGTATTACATTGGACAGGTTTGACAGGAGTTTATCATCACTAAAAAAGGCTGGTTATTAACACTTGTTTCAGCCTAAGGCCAGGTGACTACCTTATTTGGGGTAATTGACTTCTAAATGCTCACACCATAAACAAAAACTCACTTTTATTTGAACTAAAAGGTAGGCAGCTGCATTAACAAAAAAAAAAAAAATGCCTCAAATACATAACATGAGACAGATCCTACATTGCGGGAATTGACTGTTGCTGTCAGAGAGGCAACACACTGACAAAAAGGTCCCATTTACTCACTCAGGACCATGAGCAGATCATTCTCAATCAATGCAGCCTTAGCAATAATCTTAAACGGTGAAATAGAAGTGTGTAAAACAGTGGACAACGCTGAAAATGATGCAGAGTGCAGTGAATCTTCACCGATCAAGAAACGACGCAGGTTGAAAGGTCTCAACACGCCCTGATAGTCCGGGAACACTGTTAGTTAAAAACATCAGCATGGTGCCAGGGCCTACCAGACTTGCAGTTAGGCAACTTCATGGCGTCAAATCTGCCTTTGGGCTGTTCATACCCCCGTGAGTGGAAAGGGTTATTCTGGACAACGCAACAGTGTGTTTCTTTGGTGCTTGCTTTATTTTTTTTTAATATATATATTATATATATATATAGACTAAAATGTGTCATTACTGTTCTGATGTGGGTTACATTTGTCATCATGTGGACTGGGGCAGCTCATGATAATGTTATTGTGCTAAATCAGCCCTTCAAATGCAATACAATCATTACATGTGTAAATCCCACACACCCTATGACCATCATGGCCAGTTAATGAGTGATTAGTGCATATTGTGTTCTGTAATGAAAAACGAGTGGTGTAAAGGGCCACACACGATGAATTTATAGCACCGGCCATTCCTGAGCGAAAGTGTTCATTGGTTTAAACATAAAACAAGGGTTAAAAATCTTATCAGACAAGATTACATTCTGGCAGTCAAGATGTGTCTAAAGGCCACCAAGTTAGCTCGTTAATTGAGGACATTATGTGCTTTCCAGCCCAAAAGACGAGCTCCACCTTGCTGGTTACCACGTCTTTCACTAGCTGGTAGCTGGAGGGAGCCGTTTAACTAGCCGATAGGCCTGTGCAACAGTATTGACCTAGGGCCGCGGCGGCGAAAACAGGCACTTCCAAATCTACTATATAGCCACTCAAAGCCACTTACCTAAATATTAAACTGCACAATAACCAGCAGCAACTCCTCTCCGGCAGTTTATTGGAAAGCAGCTCACACAAGAGCGTCGGGCTAGTGTATGCTAACGGCGGTTAGGCTAGCGCTAGCTAGCCAGCAACATACAAACATGTAATGTTATTCGACGCCGTTCACTATTTTCGAGGAAAAAAAAAAAGAAAAAAAATCAACCGCCTCCGCTATCGATCGATCGGAAAGGAAAATAACGGAAGAACAGCTGGAGTAAGACCAGTTAAAACAACGAAAGAACGCGACGCGGGCTCTTTTCGGGTGGGACCGCGGACACGCTCCGTGCGGACACCAGTGGGTCCAGCGGGTTTCAAATCTCCCACATTTTAAACCATCTCACTTCCTGTGGAGCCGCTGATTGGCCGAGCACACGCCCTCTGCTTGTCGCCCATTGGCTGAAATGATTATTATAATATATTTTTTTTTTTAAACGGAAGTTACCGCGACGTCACGTTTGTTTCGCTCCTCCCAAACGGTAGGCGGCAGCAGAGACACGGACGTGGTAAAATATACAGTTAAATATGACATTTTTTACATATTCTACATTTCATTTACACTTTTTTTTTTTTTTTTTTAATATAAAATTGCTGTTCGATGTTTTACATTTTTTTATTCCAACACAAACAACGGGGGTTGGCGTTCATTCGGAATTATTTGGAATAGCTAACAGACCGTTTCAGGTGGTTGGTTTATTTCTCCTGCTTTGACCAATGGTTTTTTGTTTTTCCCCAATAGTGGATACATTTTCTTTTTGCTCCATAGCACTGATCACAACCTAATTTTGACCGGGCACGTGATTATATGTATATATGTATATAAGTATATATGTATGTACGGTACCTGACTGCAGAACAAGCATTGTGTGCAAGTACATAGACCTAATAATTGGCTCATGCTGTGTGTGTAGTGGGAACAGTACATTGCTGCACCGTCAGCTCATGGACAAGTTAATCATCTCTCCCCTCAAAGTCATTTGACTTTTTGGGAAGCCCAAATCTCCACCTCAAGGCCGTGGATACGTCACCCAACACTTGACTGTCAGCAAGATGCAAAATGCCGCACAGCTCCCAAGCCTCCATCTCTTCCAGATTATTCACCATACAACGGCATCTAGTTCTCACTAAAAATACTTAAATGCATCCTAGTTTGCAAGCAGTGTTTGGTGATGTCATACTTTCATTTCTGGGCAAGGAAATAGGTAAACATGCCAGACAGACCCAAAATAATGAGCAATGAATTATTCAACTAATGAAATTAGTGGATTGAATTGATGAAAATATATTTAATTCAGGTATCTGCTTACAAGCCACAACAAAGCTTTGTTTGAGTCCTATCTCTTTTTGTTCTTTCTTAATCAAGGCGACAAAATCTGACACAATGATGGATACACAAGCGTTAATGCCATTTTTTTTAAAGCCAGAAACAAGAATAGAGAATTATATGATACGTGTTTGTTTTAGTCCCTACTCTTGATCGAGCCAAACACTTTTCCCAATTTTAAGCAGAAGACAATGCTTAATGTTTTCATGGACTTCATCTGTATTTCGAATTAATTTACAATATCATTCAAACTAATGGGGAAAAAATAAATATGGAAGGAATTCTGCATTTGGCCAGAGCATGGCAGTGTGATGCTGCTGCAAACAGTTTGGTGAGCAACAATGGTCAACAAACCAAGTCGGAGGTGCTCATTATGTTTAAAAAATGCAAAAAAAAATAAAAAATAATAATAACAATGTACAATCAGCAAACCCTCCCAGACTGAATGATGTACAAAAGGCAAAAAATAAAGATAAAATAAAATAAATGAACGTAGTTATGCAATCTGTTACTATTGAAAAGCAAATGTTTTCGTTTCTGTATGGCAGCTATTTCACTTTCTGCCAACAAGCTCCCCTCTTTTTAGACCCTCAGTCTAATGCTTTGACAACACCATATAATCACAAAGTAAATGTTGCACATATAGTCTTGTCACTCCTATTTTGCTAACCTTTCAGGGGAAAAGGAGCAATTTCCTTCACCATAGATTACAGAAGAACCCACAAGAGTTTTTGTATTTTATGGTAGAGTTTTTTAAATGAAGAGCATTGGTTTTCTTATACATTTCCTCTCCTGCATCATGTAAGAGTTACAGCAATCTTTTGGTTTTAAACCGTTTCTTCACCCAGATAACGACCACAAATGACAATGTAACAAAGCTTGTAACAACACCCCAACCGTCCATAATAGCGAAAATCCTTTGTTTCACTCAATAAATATTCTGGTTACAACTAGAGGGCAGTTTCACTACTACAATGCCAAAAAAAAAAAAAAAGTTTCCACAAATTCTCTCCTTCCACATGTTTAGCAGGTACCCCAGATGTATAACTTTGTAAGTGCGAGCTTAGTCCAACATATCTGTATATCTGTACATGTGCAATACCTTGCTGTAATACGAACACAATACTGTCAAGACATAGTTGATCCCTGGCTACAAAAGATGAACTTGACAGTATTGTTTTGTATAAAGCTTAAACAGCAGTTAGCCTATTGATCACATAAGTTGCAGTATCTGTTGGCTATTAACAAATGCTGGTATTGTAAAGCAACAATGAGAAAGGTTTTTACATTGAACCCGGTCTTAAAACATTTTCCTTTAAAGACTATTATCCTTACTGTATACCAATACAGCATTTAAGATGGTCCACTACAAAAAACCTAAATAAATGGTGTGTACCTCAATCCCTTCATATTAATAAATATTAAATAAAAAATAATTATTATTACTTAACAATAAAACCATTTAGTAATTTTATACAGACTTGGATATGTTGCCTGGTACAAACTTTCTTGTAATTACTGAGGTTGTGTGGTAAAACAAAGCCATAGTTGAGATTGTGGCTATTAGGCATACACGCACCATAAAGAAACTGTTGATTAACTTCTCTTCCATCTTAGTGGCAGTCCTAATTGAATCACTCAACCTGCAACCTGGACCCATTTGTTGTACTCATCCGTTGTTCATTTCCACAACATGGAGAGGGCATTCCCCACTATCCGATCTCTTACAGCACACAATAAAAAACAATGTTTTCCTTCTTCAAAGTAAACCCACAGACCCTATGCCAGATAAAGAGGACTAGCATTAGGAGATTTTAAACCAGGGCAGATTCAGTGCTTGCAAATGAACTGCAAGAGAGCAGACAGAGTAGTGTAGACATTTTGGCACAACTATTCAGTTGGATTCCATGGAAGCCGCTAGATGCTTGGAGCAAATGTCAGCCTCTCTTCTCCTCGGACAGGTATCAGTGGCGTTCAACTTAGTCCCTGAGTTCGCCAACAACCACTTCCCGTGTCCCTTAATGCTGCAGTCTAGTGCATGAATCATATCTAATGTAGACAGTAGTCCATGCAGGGTGGGGAGATTGTACCCTGGAAGAGTAATATGAAATAGAAGCACGATAGCAACATCAAGGGGATGTAGACTTTATGCTGGCGTGGGTTTCACCCAGAGTCAGTGCTGAGAATACACAGAGGTGCCTGTGTCATTCCTCAGTAACTGCAGCTGCCATGGGTGTACGCATGGTCACGCGGGCTGTGGCAGCTAGTTCCTCGATTTCTGCATTCAGCCGTCGGATAACCCACTCCATTGCTTCACGTCCCTGATGAAGAGGAGAGACAAAAGATTTAGCTCACATATATCACCTACACGCCTTTAGTTCTTTGTTTTTAAGTCTGGTCCATCTGAATTTTTAATTTCAGATGGACCATTGAAAGCAGCACACTGAGCCGCAGAAGTTTGTGGGTTATTTATTTATTTATTTATCTATTTATTTATTTTTTATTGTATTAGAAATGTATTGACAGGGGAGTGGACTAATAGTTGATATACCGTCAATATTAGTATAAGTCTCATCCAGGCTTAATACAAAATGCTAAATGATCCCTCACCTTCCCAGCGTTGGCAGAAATCGTGCTGGCCATCACTCCCTCAAGGTAACTGCTGAGACTGACTCCTTTCACAGAGATAATAGCTTCCTGAGTCAATACTGTTCTGAAAAGGAAATCAAATCAAAAACAGAATAAGAGAACAGGAATAATAATAATCATAGATGCAGCAGCTGTGTAAAGCATATTGCACGATAAAACTGGAAAACATAAAATGTTTATTTGTGTTACTTTCAAATGAGTGGATTGTTCAACATACTTTTCTGGATTCTCGGGGTGTGGTCTGTACGTTAACTTCTCGTCCACAGACACCATGTTTGTGAAAGTGATCTACAGAGACAATTCGATGTGAGAAAATGATAAGTATACACGCACGCTCAGATATGACAAGTCTCTGGTCTCATCCCACGAGAGAGTGAGAAACTCAGCCGCCAATCAAAACAAGAATGAACTATGAGCTTTGAAATGTCACCAGACTAGTTTGGGAACAAGCGGTGGACCATTCCAGAAATGTTCTGTTATACGCCTGGTAGCACCGCATGTATTCTGCTCTGGATTAGACAGTTTATGTGCAGAGGCAGACCATGGCAGTTAGACTGTTTATGGTTGAACTACTCAATACAATTATACAAACAACATATGGGAGTGTTTCACATTCTACATTTAAACAACAATATCCACTCCTGCTAAAAAAAAAAAAAAAAAAAAGAATTAAGTTTGCAGGGTGTATTTGAGCTCTGTGGGACCATGATTTGGCTTTGGGGGAGTTTCCAGGCAGTCTCCCCTTAAAAGGAGTTTGTTATTAATAGGGCAGAACAATTTGGGAAAAGAATTGAATTTTTTAGACCAATATTGCGATTTAGAATGCCATTTTTTTTAAGTTCCTTATCTTCTATATTATTCACTAAACACAAGCAAAATGTATTATTTTTTCAAAAAATTTTGCACATATACATCCACATGCACAGAGTGCTGCTCCATGTGCTCAGGGACAGCTTTATGCTCTTAAATTAAAAAAGGGAAGGAAACAGACGCATTATTCTGGAAGAGGCTCCGTGTGGACTCTCCAGGTGTTCCAGGCTCTGCCAGCGGAGTTGGCACAGTTGTCGGTCCCGAGCACCGGGTCTCACCG
Source organism: Zeus faber (assembly GCF_960531495.2). Classification (NCBI taxonomy): domain Eukaryota; kingdom Metazoa; phylum Chordata; class Actinopteri; order Zeiformes; family Zeidae; genus Zeus; species Zeus faber. The sequence goes on from NC_137192.1 coordinate 18,857,733, forward strand.
GGGGCACGGTTTTGTTCCATTAGGAGACGGAAAATAAATACACACTGTTCTCGCGCACGCATCGTCGGTACCGTCGGAGAGGGAGACAGGTGTGCTCCCTTAAGATGGTGCGCAAGGCGACCGCCTATCTCACGAGAGAAAGAGCCGGCCCTGGACAGCCCTATTGGTTCGAAATATCATATGAGATGACATTACTTACATTTGAGGATTGGAGCTCAAAAGTTTTCTCCCTGGGGTCCACAACTGAGTGCTCCTGGATGTATGTGCAGGTCCTTGTGTTACCAATGATCTAGAAGAGTTGAATATAAAAAAAAACAAAATTTTTTTTTTTTTTTTTTTTTTACAACTGGCAACAACTTAATCTATAAACACTTTTTGTGCTCAAATCTGTCATGACAGAATGCCAAGAGATTAAATATATTGTGAAAGCTCTGTTCCTTAGTAGCCACAAGGACTGTGGCTGAAGTAAAGACGGGTCTTTTAGAACATGGTGATTTATAAATGTATCACTCCTTAACAACACAAGCCCTGATTCAGTTTGGAATAGTTTAGTGTTTGTAGTGTAGTAAAGAGGCTCCCCGATCTAAGGTCAGCTTTTGTATCTTTCAGATAGTCGACACAATGACCCATTTACTGTGCGCACGTCAGGTCTGAGCCTTGACACCGTCAGATTAAGGTCTGTTAACATAACGCCCATGGCTGTGTCGGTCAACAGTTTGTGCCATATACTGTAAATAGCATTAAAGCTGTTATTAATAAACACTCTTTATCAATCTGCTCTAACCTTCCAAGGGATCTGAGTCAAAGGTTATCAATACTGTGATGCAACCAATTAGCCAATGTTTGAACAGGCTACAACGTGGCACAGGGCCAGGCGGGTTAGCCAACTACGGCTGCGTTCCCCCTCCTCCTGACAGATGTAAGAGGGCCAAGGCAATGTGGAAATAATGCAAACACCTCAGGGATTTCCTAACCCACATGCCTAAAACCGCAAGGAGCATTTTATTTTAAAACCAACTAACAAAACTTAAATCAAACAGTTTAAAGAGTTTGGAACGCCAGGGAAAAGCCTGTATACCTTGCGCACCTGCTATAGATTTTGAACTGGTCAAACAAAGCGTGCCCATGCTAGCCAAGGCAGAGCTGGAAAATTACATTACATGATATCAAATTTTACGAGGTCTGCAATGACATGAACGGCAGCCCCGTGTCCTACACCACATGATCCGAGCACAGACCCATGAACTTGCCATTACTCTAGCATGACGCCACGCCCGCCGCCGCCTCCTCCTTCAGACAGAAAAAAAAGCTTCATGTCATCCTTACTTGCTGGAGTATAAGCCTGCCTGCATAAACTGCAACTGGACTAAGAAAACCAGAAAACACCACTTCATCGTATTTTCTAAAACAAGATACGCCCAGAGGGTTCAACACAACCACAAAATTGAACTTTTTTGACCAGATTCGGATCCAATGTTTCAGTCCACTAAGCCATTCGACCCCAACAACATGTTTTATCTAAGATATTCCTTTTGAATATGTAACAAAGGCAGCTGCACTTTAAGGCGTCAGGCTTACAACTGCTCTTTATGCAGCGTTGACTGAAAAGGCAAAACTGTGAAATCAAGGTCAAATCAAAACACTTCTTGGAACGTACAGATTTGACGATAGACGGAAGGCCCCAGTCTGTGCTCAGCAGTCTTTTACTGTGCAAGCGTCCGTGTGTGTCCACGCTTCTGTCCAGGACGTCCACCCCGACGACACTGGTGTTCATGGGGTTCGGGTACTTCTGCATCGCTGCCTTGGTCACAGTCTCCCAAGGATGGCTGTAAACAAAACACACAGACAATATGTAAAACCGGGTGCAACCTTGAATTGTTTTTCATTGTCTGTAGTAAGGAGTATTTTGGCGCGGTTCCATCGGTTGTTGGCAAAACGCTCCACAAATTTGACCAATTGTAAAAGATCCTCAATTCATAAATAAATCGTGGGCTGGTCTCTAAAGAGGAACGGCTGTCATTTAATAATTTACAGTTACTACATCTAACTATTACAACCCTGGAACTTGTACACAGTGTGTGAACCGACTTTATGTTACATGCAACTAATCAACGTGCACATTTTCTTAAATTGAACAGATTGAACAGATTGACAGAATTGTTGATTCAGCGACTTATTGTTCATTTTCTAGGCTTTTGTATGATGACCCCTTTTTTTTTTTTTTTGCACATTTCCAGTGACTTTAAAAGGTTTAATTAAAAAATATATAATAATCTATCAAAACGTCATAATGCGATTCCTAACGAGTCTCGTTTTCATTCTGGGATGGCGCCAAAGGCACCGCTGACGGAGGCGAGGGAGTGGTTGCCATGGTTACGCGGCACACGCGTAGGGGCTTGACGCACGGGGGCGGGGGATGTGGGGGAAAGGTTGCGCTGCGGCGCTCGACCTCGTTACGCAACGGGACGGCGCGCTCTCTGTGCCCCGCAAACGCCGCGTCTCGACTCCGTTCGCCCAAAGCGCCTCCACAATCCACAGACGTCGCCCGTGGACGGTTTACCGTGTTTTGTTTTGTTTTTTTTAAAGAGAGGCCCGCGGACGGAATTACGTAACTCGGAAGGCGCGGACCTCCGCGGCCGGGCGGAGGGATACCTCCGCCGCGTCGTTACGCTCCAACAACGTGCTTTTAAACGACTACGGAAATGTCGCCACTCACTTGAAGATGTGCTCGGATGTCCATATCTTCATGTCCGGGGGGGGGGGGGGGGGCTGGTTGCGCGGCGGTCGGGCAGCGGATAACGGAGGGAGGGAGGAGTGGATGTTCGCCGGTCAGCGCGGTCGCACTGGCTCGGTTAGCGTAGCACACCGGTAGATAGATGCGGCGCGACGCTCCGCCCACCTACGGCGCTTCGTCACGTGTGTGGAGCCCGCGTGGCGCACTTCCGCCGCGGCCGTGCTGCGTTCCCGAGGCGTCGGAAATCCGGAAGAACCGGTCTCCCCGAAGCCGCCACGCCGAGTCGCAATCTCGGGGCGGATCGAAGCCGCAGCTCGGGCCCGAGTTTTACCGAGACCACAGCCCCCGACGTTCGCAGCGACATGGCGGCACACGGCATGTCTCCTTATCGGCGAACAAAGTTCTTTCTACGGGTTTTCGTTTGAGAACTCCTCTAACTTCAGTCTGCACTACTTTTCAGGTTGTTTTTTTGGGGGGGGTTTCATGTGATGTTCACATTTTAGTCACAACTGTGCCAGACAACCACACATGTGCTGCGTTTTCCCGAACAGCGGCCATGAGCTCAGAAGTGGGGAACATTCGAATGGCCGATTTTAGAGGTTTAATGGAATGCAGCATTTAACAACCAACACCCCCGTCGTATTATAGAATTGGATATTTTTCATCAAGAAACGAATTATATTAATTAGAAATTGGTGAAATAATGACATAAATTGGTGAAAGTTCTCAAGAAAATATTTTAACTTTTTATATTTCCATCACGCGTATGAAGTCGTTAACCTTCTGCTGTTACACAACCCACTGGTGTTGAAAGTTCCTCTGTGCAACCTTGGTGTAACCTCAGCAAATGAGCTGCTGACAAAGAACAGTCTGAACCGTTTGGATTGAAATTCAGTTAAATATAAGTATGTATGTGACAGCTGCCCTTTGAGGAAATTAAATAGGGGAAAAAATGGTTGTCAAGGGTTATTAATGGGTTTTTTTAATTATAATAACATTCATATTTTTTGTTTATAAAAAAATAGATAACAATAGTTTTGTATATATATATATAATAGCCATGCCTATGCCTATAGCATTGCATTACTCTTGTCTTGCATGCATTTATATCATAACTATTATGTATTATTACTTTTCTCTAGTGGTGGAAAGTAACTACGTAAAGTAAGTACTTTCCGCCACTATACTTCACGACTGTACTTAAGTACATTTTTCAAGTATCTACAGTTAAGTATATTCCGTTTAAGAGACATTTACTTCTGTTTACTTTCAAAGCAAATATCTACACTTTTAATTCTCCTACATTTATGACAGTCATTTTATTTAAGTTGAATAAAAGTCAGGTTTTTTTGACTTATATACATTAAAACCACGGGCTGGGTCTATAGAACTGCTGATTTAGGATTGCTCATCAATGATTTATTAGTTCCATATCCCTGTAAATGACTGCTAATCCAGAGATGCCTGAGCACTCATCTGCAGAAAAAAGATACTGTAGGCACTGGATACTTTTACTTTGACTATTTTAAGTACATCTAACAGTAGTTATTTAAACACTGTTACCTAGATAGAAATGCCAATGTCGTACTTTACCTTTTACTAGAGTGATTTTATTTCAGGGTACATTTATTTGTACTTTTTCTTAGGTAAAATGTCTGAGTACTTCTTCTGCCCGTTTTCTCAATGCATCCTTCGTTGGCAACATAAATTGTGACATACATTCCTTTAAATATTTAGGGAAGAAAAGATAGACGGACATGATCTTTTAGAGAGTCTAGGTCCCCTACCTTGCCTACAGTACCACCATATCTCTTTGCGTTCAAGTTTATGGGACAATTTTAGCACTGGGTCAAGTGACATTCCGACACGTCACATGTGCTTATCGTACAGTACAGACAGGGCAAGTTGTACATTGCATAATCTCTTTCTGCCAGACTTGACTCTCAACTGCCCAAAGTTCACAATAATTCTGTCACAGTGCTTGTCAGTAGAGTATGTTATCCTTGGTGACTAGCTTTACCTTGTTTCATTTGCACATATTAATTATTATGACTATAAAACAGTAGCAAAAAAACACCAGTTACTATTTCAGTGGGGAATCAAAAGTCTGAATCAAGAGTTTTTTGTGTTGTTTAATCATCGTCATTACATAAATAGAAAATAGTTTAGAAATGTAAACGGATGATACAAGTGTAAAAAAAAGGAACAAGTAATCAGTTATTAATAATACAGAACATAATAAAATGTAAAGAAAAAAATATCATGTCATGTTTGTCATAATTTAGCCTCCAATTATGTGTAGTTAACTCATAACAAAACAGACATGGAATGTAATGCTATAGAATTGTACTGAACCAAAACAATAAATGGTATTTCTCTTCTATGTACAAGCATGTTCCTGCAAGCGGTAAATAAAAAAGCGCTTTTATATATATATATATATATATATATATATATATATATATATATATATATATATATAGCAGACTTAATATACACAGGGGACAATTTTAAAAGCCTGTGGAAGTGGAAGGACAAAGGATCAACTAAAAGCTAAATATACAAGCTAATGGGTATTGAATAAAACTAAAATGGAAGAGTTCCTAAAGCCAACAATTCAACATTTTCTTTCACACCTCTCGTAGCACAACACACTCCACTCCGCTCTGTATGTGACAGTTCCATTTTCTACTCTGTTACAGTTTCTGTGGTAGTAGTATCAGTCACCACCTCCATCCTAGTTTCTGCCTGAAACTGAAATTTTGCTGGGACATCTTCTTCTTCCTCCTCTTCTTCGGCCTCCGACTCATGGTCAGCAGTGGCATCTTGGTACTGCTGGTACTCTGACACCAGGTCATTGAGGTTGCTCTCCGCCTCAGTGAACTCCATCTCATCCATACCCTCCCCTGTGTACCAGTGGAGGAAGGCTTTACGCCTAAACATGAGGGAAAACTGCTCTCCCACTCGCCGAAATATCTCCTGAATGGCCGTGTTGTTGCCAATAAAGGTGGAGGCCATCTTGAGACCCCGAGGCGGGATGTCGCACACGGAGACCTTGACGTTGTGGGGAATCCAGTCCACAAAGTGATTGGTGTTTTTCTGCTGAATCGCCAGCATCTGTTCGTCTACTTCCTTTGTGGACATTCTGCCCCGGAACATACCGGCCACTGTGAGGTACCTCCCTCTTCTGGGGTCACAGGCCGTCATCATGTTGCGGCTGTCGAACATCTGCTGGGTGAGCTCCGGCACGGTGAGGGCCCGGTACTGCTGGCTGCCCCGTGCCGTTAGCGGGGAAAACCCTGGCATAAAGAAGTGGAGACGGGGGAAAGGAACCATGTTGACGGCCAGCTTCCGCAAATCTGCATTGAGCTGGCCAGGGAATCGCAGAGAGGTCGTAACCCCGCTCATGGTCAGGGACACCAGGTGGTTGAGGTCCCCGTAGGTCGGTGTGGTGAGTTTCAGAGTGCGGAAACAAATGTCGTAGAGGGCCTCATTGTCAATGCAGAAAGTCTCGTCAGTGTTCTCCAGGAGCTGGTGAACGGACAGAGTGGCGTTATAAGGCTCCACTACCGTGTCGGATACTTTGGGGGAGGGCATGATACTGAAAGTGGTCATAATGCGGTCGGGGTACTCTTCTCGAATCTTGTTAATCATGAGCGTTCCCATGCCAGAACCCGTTCCACCACCCAAGGAGTGGACCAATTGGAAGCCCTGCAAGCAGTCGCAGCTTTCGGCCTCGTTCCTCACTCTGTCAATCACCTGCTCCACCAGCTCGGCTCCCTCTGTGTAGTGGCCCTTTGCCCAATTATTCCCAGCTCCAGAATTTCCTATATCACAGAAACAAAACATATTAAAGATAGGCTGACCTTCCTCACTATAAAATGTAAAATTTAACACGTGTTTTACAATTTACGGCAAAGCCCAAGAACAGAACGACCAAATGTAAAAGATGCAATATTCATATTCCTAGAACTGACCAAACTAAATAGATGACTGGGCTTGAACAAAATGCCTTTATTCCATAATCTACATGCACTGCTGTGGATATTTTCCTGCATGTCATTATGTGCCTCACCATGGATGAAGTTGTCTGGCCTGAAGAGGGCACCAATGCGGCTCCCTCTTATACTGTCCATGGTGCCAGGCTCCAGGTCAACAAGCAGGGCCCTGGGGACATATTTACCTCCTGGAAACAGGATTTAGAATCGCACCATTTGTAGTCCAATATGGACAACCTTCATCAAATTGTGTTTGTGTAATGTAATGTGCAAGTGTAAAGAAAAGCTGTATTTATATACATAGAATAGGTAAAACTAAATAGATTACTGCTTGATAGATAAGAGTTAGTGTCTAGCAACCGCTTTCTTACCATATGCTTCATTAAAGTACACATTCATTCTCTCAAGTTGAAGGGCACACTCTCCCTCATAGATGCCTGTTGCATCGACCCCATGTTCTTCACTGATCACCTCCCAAAACTGTAGAAAAGGAAGAAAAAAACAAAATCAACCACTGATTATAACTAGATCAATCGAATTGCAATAAGTTATATGAAGATTGTTTTCCTATTATAACTTTTCACTGACTGCTAAATGTTTGGGTGGAAACATTAAATGAGCGCAATTGGCTGCGACTCGTAAAATAACGGCAAGTTTAATTCCCAAACAAGTGGTTAGAGGGGATCACGTCTAAACTATCTCATAGTTCCCCTTTATTTTGTGTTGGCTGTGATATAAATGTTCCACCCATGACACTTTCGCTTTGCATCTTATCTTTAACCAGAATGTCCCACAGGGAAACACCCTCTGTCACTCACAACTGCCAGTGGAAGCAATGTTTACCAAACTATGGGCTACTACGCCTGAAATAATACTGCTTAAATAATATAATATATAATATGGAAATATTTCCTGTTACTTTTTTTTTAGGAGTTATTGATTTCCTTTTGTGCAAAAAAAGTATGTGTAAAAGTACATACTATTGGTGTAATAACATAATATCTATGTTATATCATTGTATCCTTCAAGTGAGTGTAGTAAATAACAACATGAGCATTTTTTACTTAAAAGGGTCTCTTTCAATAGTCTCAATAGTCTCTTCAGGAATCAATTCCATCACCGATTGTGCAGTTTGATAGAGCACTCTTTCTGGGTGTTGTTTTTGACAAAAAACACTTATGGAGTCTCATTTCAATGGACTTATGAATTATCTAATAGTTTGTTGATGTTGATTACCTTTGAGCCGATCTGGTTCCCACACTGTCCAATTTGTAGATGTACGATTTCACGCATGATGAAGTCAAAGTACACTGTGCAGACTGGGGTCTCCGGTATGCCACGATTCTCCAACTGCTCTTTTATACCCCACACATGATGTCATCAGTGAGTCAGTCAGTTTGTCACCAAAGTCATTTATTTTGAAGTCACTTCGGCCTATTCAAGTTTAAGAACTCTCCCAATTACTTCACTCTCACCCTATACTTTTGGAATAAAATATGAATTGTGTTTGTATATAAAAACTGCAAACCTCTCAAGGGTAGGGTGCTGTTAAGTTAAATTAATAACTTTTCTTTTTCTTTTCTCTGCTTTTAAAGTTTTGTTTAACTGTTAGAATTTTACATGGACAGGGAGGAGGGTGTTGAGTAAAAAACTGAACATAATTCTAAACTTTCTTTAGAGTAGTGATTCTCAACCTTTTTCATAGCGAGGACCCTCAGCTTGACACTCATTTTAATCATTATTGTATAGTCTCTAATGGTGCTAACGTCTTGTCAATGAAATAATGGTGAATTATAACTATTGATAATTTTGCTGTGGACACCCTGGAACCTGTTGAAGGTCCCCAGGGGGTCCCCGGACTCTACGTTGCGAACCACTGACTTAGAATACCAAAGCCTATGGTGACTCAAGTTTTAACATGTCTTCAGAGTTATACAGAATTATTTGGTTTTAGCAAAAAGCAAATGCTATTAATTGTGCAAAGTTAAAATAAGTTGGTGGCATTGTCTGGAACTAAGATATTATTGCATGTGCTTTTATGGCTAAAACACATCTGGTAGGCCTAAACACACCCATAGTGGTTGGGAGGAAGTTAGCAAGGATGCAAAGAGGTGGTCTGTCATTCTGTATAGTGACTGATAACCCCGATGGTAGAAATATTAATAGAGCACAGAAAAAAAACCCACGCACATAAACACACACACACACACACACACACACACACACATACACACACACACACACACACACACACACACGTACATACCCACGCACACACACACACAAACACACACAAACATATGCGCGCGCACACATACACACACACACACACACACACACACACACACACATCCACCCACAAACACACACACGTACATACCCACACACACAAACACACACAAACACACACAAACATATGCGCGTGCACACATACACACACACACACACACACACACACACACACACACACACACACACACACACACACACACACACACACACACACACACACACACACACAGATTCTGGGGAAGGGCATGCTAAAACAAAGTACGGGCATGCCTGACAGGAACAGCAGGGAAAACCTTGGCATGCCAAAATGTGAGAAACAGTCCTTGAAAAGACAGGACGACAGCACTGTCGCTTGTGTGGGTGGGTTCAAAAGGGAATTGGCCAAATATTGTCCAAAATCCCAAACAGACCTTGCAAGTAAATGCAGCATTTAGATACAGATGACACGTATACCAATATTATTTAAAGTTTTCAGATATGAACTAAATGACTGTAACACTTTAATAATTTCTTCATCACTGTGTAATAATCTTTATGTAGGAGGGATGCTACCATCTAGAGGATTTAATAAGGAATACCTGGTGACTGAAAATCTGAGTGGACTGTTGATAATCGTTATTAATAATACATACATTTTTGTCTGATGAAATGATTAGGAGGCATTTCGTGAACTCCAAGTTTTGGGTATTGGGTGAAATGTGTCCAATGATTTTTCCATTTACACTTATGTGTTGGCCTAAGAGACAGTCCAGACCGGCATCCTCTTCAGTCCATTAAACGCCTGAAATTTTTCTCGCAAACACTATCAGATATAGAGATAACATCTTCTCTGTTTTACAGATACTGAATAGAGAACAAAGAGAGCAGTTTGGAAGTTATCTGGAGTGGGTGGTATAGATATACACTCACTGAGAACTTAATTAGGTACAACTGTACGCCTACTTATTCATTCAATTATCTAATCAGCCACTCATGTGGCAGCAGTGCAATCCATAATATCATGTAGATACTTCAGGTAATGTTCACATCAACCATCAGAATGGGGGAAAAATGTGATTTGTGTTGTGTTTTTGACCGTGGCATGACTGTTGGTGCCAGACGGGCTGGTTTGGGTATTTCTGTAACTGCTGATCTCCGGTGATTTTCACGTACAAGTCTCTCGAGTTTATGAAAAAAAACAAAACAAAACAAAAAAAAAAACATTCAATGAGCGGCAGTGCTGCAGAAATGCCTTGTTGATGAGAGAGGTCAAAGGAGAATGGCCAGACGGGACTGATCCGAAGGAACGCAGACAGTAACTCAGACCACTCGCTACAATTGTGGTGAAAAAGAAAAGTAATGTCAGAATGCACACCGCGTGGAACCTTGAGGCGGGTGGGCTCCAATAGCAGAAGACCACGTTGGGTTCCACTTCTGTCAGCCAAGGACAGAAAGCTGAGGCTGCAGTGGGCACAGGCTAACCTAAACTGGACAGCTGAAGACTGGAAAAATGTAGCCTGGTGTGATGAATCTCGATTTCTGCTGAGGCACACAAATGGGAGGGTCAGAATTTGGCGTCAACAACATGACTCTGTGGACCCAGTGGTGATGGTGGTGAAATGGTGTGGGTAATTTTTTTCTTGGCACACTTTGGGCCCATTAATACCAAGCAATCTTTGTTTAAATGCCACAGTCTGTTTGAGTATTGTTGCTGACCATGTGCATCCCTTCATGGCCACAATTTAGTCATTTTCTAATGGCTACTTCCAGCATGATAATGCACCATGTCACAAAGCAAAAGTCGTCGCAAACTGGTTTCATGAACATGACAATGAGTTTAATGTTCTGCAGTGGCCTTCCCAGTCACTGTATCTGAATCTAATAGAAGACTTTTGGGATGTGATACAGCGGCACATTCGCAATGTTTCCAACATGTTGTGGAACCAATGCCAAGAGGAATTGAGGCGGTTTTGAGAGCAAATGGAGGCCCTGCCCAGTATTAGCATAGTGTTCCTCATAAAATGCTCAGTAAGTGTATTTTCCAAATACTATATATTTACATACTCCAAGTACTCCAATTGTAATAATGCACAGAGGGAATCCCTATTCTAGCGGGTCCTTAGGAGAGAGTAAATTACTTAAATGTTACATTGTTGTTGATCGTTTTATGTTTGTTGCCATAAACGTAATTTCAAAGCAATTAACATTTCAGTCCATAATTTATCTTCATTAATTCCTAATGTAGAAAAAAAAACACACCATTAGAATCAAATGCAAAACTTGATAGATAGATATACACAGAGTTGGCTAGTAACTAGTAGCACATGCTCAGTTACATGGATATATGCAATTTAATCTTTTGAGGTTTTATTTTTCCAAAGAATCTTTTGTACATTTGGAAATGAACCACTTACTCATGTGCAATTTGTCAGTGCGCATTTGCTAAATTTAAACGTTTATCTAATTGTTCGCATTGGCTTCCTTGATCAGAACTTTGTTTCGGCTTTTAACCAATCCAAATTATGAGACGCAAACTATGAACCAACTGTTCACGTATTATTGATTGTTTAAGTTTAAAAAAAAATCTAATCAGCACTCAAATGATTGACTCAGCACTACCTGACTGAAATTGTGATTTAATAACTACTTTTACATTCATTTAAGGAACATGCCATATCCTTTTGGCTCAATACAAATATCAAACAGTATGTGCTCATGTATCTGTACTTTCACATCACTGTCAAAAAGAGAGGTCAACAAAGAGAAGGGGAATGAGGGCATTTATAATAGTTAATAAGAAATCTGGATTATATTTTGCAAAGTGTTCCCCCCCTGTATGACGCACATTTAAAAATAGAACCTCCTTTAATGTTTATGTCCTGTAAAGTAAGCACAAGATGAAGAGACACAGATAAGACACTAATATTTACTGTAGGACAGCCTTTAAAGGGAGTCCAACATATTTCCAACTAACCCACCAAAGTGTGGGCTTGGTTCAAAATGCTTTGAAATCATTATGGCTGTTGGCTTACTCAGGTTCACACACCAATAGCACACTAAAGCAGATATAACTAAAATAGGTTTGTTTTATTATTATTGATATCATTGTTATGATTATAATTATGATTATTATTATTAGTAGTGGTAGTAATAAAGGTAGTAGTAATAGTAGTAGTCGTACTAGTAGTAGTAGTTGTAGTAGTAGTAGTAGTAGTAGTAGTAGTAGTAGTAGTATAAGTAGCAGTAGTTGTAGTAATTGTAATAGTAGTAATAGTAGTAGTAGTAGTATTAGTATAAGTAGTATAAGTTGTGGTAGTTGTAATAGTTGTAGTAGTTCTAATAGCAGTAGTAGTAGTAGTAGTAGTAGCAGAATAGTAGAAGTAGTTGTAGTAGTAGTAGTATAAGTAGTAGTAGTTGTAGTAGTAGTAGTAGTAGTAGTAGTATAAGTAGCAGTAGTTGTAGTAATTGTAATAGTAGTAATAGTAGTAGTAGTAGTAGTAGTAGTAGTATTAGTATAAGTAGTATAAGTTGTGGTAGTTGTAATAGTTGTAGTAGTTCTAATAGCAGTAGTAGTAGTAGTAGTAGTAGTAGTAGTAGTAGTAGTAGTAGTATAAGTATTAGTAGTTGTATTAATTGTAATAGTAGTAATAGTAGTAGTAGTAGTAGTAGTATTAGTATAAGTAGTATAAGTTGTGGTAGTTGTAATAGTTGTAGTAGTTCTAATAGCAGTAGTAGTAGTAGTAGTAGCAGAATAGTAGAAGTAGTTGTAGTAGTAGTAGTAGTAGTAGTAGTAGTATAAGTAGTAGTAGTTGTAGTAGTTGTAGTGGAAGTCGTTTTAGTTGTTGTAGTAGTAATAGTAGTCGTAGTAATAGAATAGTACATTTTTACTGTACATCTGTGGATTACACCCCCATCAAGATTTTTTTCCCATCGCACACTGCATTTAATTATTAGGTTTTGACACTGCACATAGTGTACATCCACATATATGCATATTACAGATACATTACTTTTTATGATATTTCTGGGTAAATATGTATTTTCTGATTTTGATTATTTTTTAAATGTTGATTATTATTATAATTTTTAATGTTTTCCATTGTTCATATTACTATTATTATTATTATTATTATTATTATTATTATTATTATTATTATTATTATATTAAAATTTGTAACAATATTAATAATAACAACAACAACAACAACTATTATTATTATCATTATTATTATTATTATCATTATTATTAATAATAATCATAATAATAATAATAATTGTTGTTATTATTATATTATTATTATTAATAATATTATTATTATGTTTTTAATTATTTTGTATAAATAATAATTCATAACATTTATATCATTATGAATTAATTCCAAGTAGTTGTGACATATTCTCTTGAAAGAACCCCAGTGAGCGCCAGCGCTCCTTCCTTCGAAGAGGGCGCCTTTTCCCCGCTGCCGCACGACGCTCTGGGCGGTCATGTGATCCGACCCTGCTTCGTTCCCAGGGTTCCTCCGTGAGAGCCGTTTGCCCCACCCCACCTCTCCAGCGCTGTCTGTCTTCATGTGCAATTCTCTAAGAGAGGAGAAATAAACCGGGGGAGGGGGGGGGGGAGAATTTCAGAGGAAAAAAAAAAAAAAAAAAAAAAAGAAAAAAGAAAAATACTACGAAGAAACGGACATTATTCTCCCCCCATTTCGTCCGGGAGCGGAGCGGAGCGGAGCGGGCCTTTAACCGGTGAGACAGCTGCCGTCGCCGGACCGAGGGGGGAATCGTTGAGCCGCGGTGCGTGCATATGCACATGTAATCATATCCAGCGCACGGATCCGCCAGGAATACGACGCGCCGAGGGGCTGACAGGAGGTGGTGGAAGCGGGCGGAATAACGGACACCCGGCCGGGAGATATAACAACATTAGCGCGCCGCATCCAAGGACACCCAGCGGCAGCTCCGCTCGTCCGGAGGAGGAGAACCACACGTTACGGCGGAACGCAAGAGACAAACATAAGAGAGACGGAGGAAACCGAGGGCCTTTTTTTTGGGGGGGGTGGGGGGGGTGGGGGGGTTGGGGGGTGTCGGTGGTCAATCCTCCATAACAGCATCGGGAACAAATTAATAACCGGAACAGTGCAAAGTGGATGTTTGGAGGCAGAGCGGGGATATCATGTAACCCAGAAGGCGGCCGGACCCGGAGAGAAGCTCGCGGTGGCCTGACGATCAGCGGCGCCGTCGTTTTAGTGGAATTTATTCATTATTATTAATATTACTATTATTTTGATCTCGCTCTGCGTGCTGCGCTTTGCTCGTCTCGATTTTTTCTTTTCTTTTCTTCGTCCTTCATCGGGGGAGCCCAAAAATAATAGTGAAAAAAGAAAAATTGACATTACAATTAAGGCCCCGAAACAAGTGGACTTGAATTGAATGGAGCCCCCGACGCCACGTCCAGTCACTTGCGTTTCCCTCCGTCCCCACGCGTGTGAATCCGGATGACTTCATTGCGGAATTACAGTGAAAACACCGAGAGGGCGGCCCGGGTGTCGTCACTGGCATCGGCGCTGTGCTCCCCCCCGTCAATGATCTCCGTGGAGAAATTAGGATTTTAATTGGTGCGTGTGTGTGTGTGCGTGCGTGCGTGCGTGCGTGCGTGCGTGTGTGTGTGTGTGTGTGTAGTGCGGGGACCCCCCTCCTCTCTCTCTCATCTCTCCTCAACTACTACATTGGTTTCATTTGCATCTGGCCAACATCAATGTCACCCATCCCGAGCCAGGTGTTCCTCCTCTCCTGCAGGGCCAATTTGGGAATTTAGAGCTATTTATTTATCCATCCCTGTGAACCCCCACCAACTCCGCCGCCGCCTCCGCCGCCGCCACCGACCCCAACCTCTCGCCCTCCTGGACCTGTTGTTGGGTTTCTGGGGAAGATGGGTTGTCTTGGCAATAGCAAGACCGAAGACCAACGAAACGAGGAGAAGGCGCAGAGGGAAGCAAACAAAAAGATAGAGAAACAGCTGCAGAAAGACAAACAGATATACAGAGCAACTCACCGGCTACTACTGTTAGGTAAGGTTCTTGGGGAAATCGTGCGACCAATCCCCCTGTTTTCCTCTCTGACCCCTCTTCATTCACGTTATGTTCTTGGTGCACACATTGTGGACCCCTGCTGTCAATTTGGGACGAGATCTTAAAAACATGTCACAGTGGTAATTAACTGTATTTATATCAGATCTTTTTCAACAGAAGTGATCTTTTTTTTTTTTCTTTCAACATTTACATTAAAACTATGCCTCTATAACTTTGTACAATCAAGAACATATGTACATTTTTTTGTTAACTATACGTTATAATAGAATTACACATATAGTTGTAAGTGCAACATGTGGACACCACCATTTATATAAAGTAGATGCAGCAGGAACAGGCCATAAGTGCACCAATAGGTTTAGGTGTCTTGACTATGTCTAGAATATGTATGGTTTACACCTACAAGCCTTCATGTTTGCCTCAATAGCAATTTTGAACCATAGTCACCTCTATAGGCTATTTGGCTCCAAAATAACCTCCACATATTTATTTTCGGAGGACGTCGAAATCTCCAAAGGTCACATTTATTTTAGAATTTTCATCCAACAAGCTATTTGTGGCTCTATCATCTAGACTTAGGCCTACATGTCACAATATTTATCCTCGGTCAAGGCCAATATCTTATCGTGACTCTCAGAATACAAGCACCAAATTAGGATAACCAGCCACGTTACCCTGGAAATGACTGTCTCGTCTCTTTCATTGTATTTTGAAAAGGAAGGACGGATCTGAGGCCCCTTGCTCTTTTTTTTTTGTGGGTGCACGGTCTACAGACCTAAAGCCTAGCTCCCCATCACCTTTCATTTTGTTGAAGGGACCAAAAAACTCTCCTTGTTGCTATGCCCGGAGTGTATTCCCCAAAAACTTTGATTGTGCAAAATGTCTAATGCCTATGTGGCAATGTGGTATATATATATGTTAAGTCAGAGTTGTAGATAACACTACATAACGCTTAGCCTGCTGCTTTACAGTCTTTATCAGGCTGTTTTCTGCTACTGGCTTGGATCACTTGTTTTTTTTTTTTTTCCCCCTTCTCTAAGGAGAACTCATAGAACCCACACTCTAAACCACTCCTCAGCCTTCTTTATCTCACTTGTCCCTGTCTTTGATTTTTTTTTTTGATGCTGAATACTCCCTTTGTCATATGAGAAAGGGAGTTGAAATGGTATAAACACATATGATAGTTATAGCGTCACATTTTCTATTCTTGAAATTTGTTATTTTGAAGGTTATTATTTTGCCCTTTCCACATCATGATCTCAGGACTCAGCAGGAGTCACCTGCTCAGTCATATTACAGTACAGGTGAAGAGCCATGGTTAGTTTGTGCCCAGGACTCTGGCTGCGCTTTTGGCCTGAGACATCTTCTTCATTTACATTAAAATATTTAAAACGACCTCTGCAGGTCACCACGGTGAAACTAGTTCAGAGGCAACTCATTCTTTCATTGGGAATTTTCTTCATTACGTGATTTTTTCCTTTCATCCAAACATGTTTAGGCTCAGTCCAGGCTCCCTGCTGGGAACCGTATGTAGATTTTAGTGGCTACCGTGAGGAGTTTTCTACACTATTACACGTCTTTCTACTGATCACTCGCTGCTCTCTCTCCCTTCAGGCGCTGGTGAATCCGGGAAAAGCACGATAGTCAAACAGATGCGAATATTGCACGTAAATGGCTTCAATGCAGAGTAAGTGTGGTTTTCTTTCTCTAAATGTCCTTCTTTGTTGTGATATTTATTTGTGAACCATCCAAGCCGCTGATTCACGTAACATTTACACCGTTTGAGACGTGTTGAAATGGGGCAAAACAAACAAATCAAAAATAGTCTTTGTGTCTTGCAAGGAGCTTAAAGATGAATTTGTTATTGATTGATTGATGATCATTGTGAAATATTCATTAAAGTTTTCAGTTCAGTTTTCATGTCAATGCAGCGTGACATTACATGGATGACCTTCCTTACTTCTTTTACTTTATTACTTTGCAAAATTGTATTGCAACTCTTAGGACACCCTGGAAAATAGTGTCTGCTTCTTTCCTATTTTCTTTCCTAACATCTACAACACACTGTTACATTGATTTAGAATTGCCTCGGTTATAAATTTGGAGAACATATGAAGATAAGATAAAAAAGATAAAACTTTATTAATCCCCGTGGGGAAATACAGGTTTCCAGGCAGCCCAAAATCAGTGCAAGTCAAGAAAAAATAAAAATAGAAAAATAAAACGTTAACATGGATGGAAATAGACTTAGGGCAATATTCTGAAGTGTTTTTTGGAAATGGAGATATATTAAGTGGTTGGTCTGGTCTTGTCACTAACCTACAGATAACTGTTGTTTTTTATTTGATGCAACATTTCAGACGAACTCCTTTCCAAGTCTCTGTTCACGGGGAGTTAAATACTGCATTTTGTACATTATCCAAGGACCCTGGTTAGAGACACTGGTTCTATGATTTCCGGCTTTGTAACAACACTCGTGGTTTTTTAAGAATACTAAGTAATTCACCCAATGACTTCAGATGAACACAATGTCAATGACTAAGTTAATTCCCCTTTAATTCTCCAAACTATAGGATTTTAACTCTTAGGACAAGGATATATTTAGACAGCAGTGCGAATTTTCATCACATGCTCTCTCAGTGGGTTATTTTATTTCACATTTCTTGATGTATCAACCATCCAAGAACATGTTTAATTATAATCCATTACTACGTGTATATTTATTAGGACAATTATTCAGTTATTTATCAATATCAGCGTAGAAGCTCTTTGTGTCCAGGGTTCTTACAGATTAAAAATCAATTTTTTTTGAAAGGCATATAAAGTATTTTGCTCTTTGCTCGCACTAGAATCATCATCCCACCTCCCTCTGTGCTGTCCTAAAGTAGTCTTATCAAGAAAAGGTGAAGCCTGACATTTTGAAAACCTTTCTCGATATTCCGGGACATCCATTCACAACCAGCATGAAGTGAGAGAAACGTTTTCATCCTTATCGTGTTTTTCGGCTGCTTCTCATGTTCATCAGGTGTTCGTCGATAACGTCGAAATGCTGTCGCTCTGATGCCAACCCTCGCAATCTATTTTTCTTAACTTGTCCCCGGATAAGATTCCAGGCAATGAGCAAACCGCCATTTTTCTATTCTTAATCATTCATTTCCGAGAAGGGCGTTTTGGGGGTTGAAGCATCATCGCGTGCTTATTTTGGGCCACGTCGAGCAGATTCCCCCCGCAGACTCAGAAGCCCCGGTGCCATGACAAATCCAATTGAAGCCGCGGGTCATTTTGGGGTTTGTTGCACTTGGGCCAGAGCGCTTTACTTAACCTGGCGTTTCCCCGCGTGGTCAAGTAGCACTAGTCAGAGCCGGTGCCGGGAAGATGAAAGCGATGACGATGGTGATGTGACGAAGAAATACTGAACAAGAGAAGGGAAAGATGAGGGAAATGCTGCGGGGGGGTCCCAGAGGTTGGACTGGACACTCATTTTTTCAGGGTGTATTGTTTTAGTGAAAGGCTTGTTGTTTGCTATGTCCTTTCTGATGTTGTATTCCGGTCGTTTCTATCAGTAAAATAAAGGAATAACATAACGAGGGTAGGAAAAAAGTGTGAGGGGGATATTTGGCGTTAAAATAATGTCGATGTAACCCGCCTATGGCTCTTAGCTCCGTTGCAGGAGGCTGTGTCAGGTGTTACGCTCTTTCATCTTTAATCTAAGGTCTAAAAGGGGGAGCCTGACTCCATTTAAGAACTCGTTGCATATAGGACAGCGGACAGAGTCAGCTCCCCCGAAAAGCTCCCCCTACTCTCCCAAAAGCCGGGAAACCATAGAGAATTACGGCTCCATGCGAGCTCCATGGCATCTCCAGGAGCTTGCCCCTGCGATCACAAAATCGGGAATTGACTTGCGGCAATTATTGTCTAAACCTGAATTCATAGAGGTTGGAATCGCGGTTTCTATTGGAATCAGAGGGTAGAAAACAAGTAAATAATGTGAATAAAAATCGTTCCAACACCGTTAAACACCGTTTTATCCAGGGTTTTTCTTCAGAGTTGACTTCATTTTGACCCTTCATGTTCTATCTTGATTCTATGTGAAATAATTGCAGATATTCGCTTATTCTGAGTAAGTTTGCCCAAGGGCATAAGAATAACAAAACACCGTCTTTGAGAGCGTCCTTACATATGTTCGGGCTTTCATACGACAGTTAGTCAGGCATACCATAGTCTTTTTTAAAACTTTGCCTCTAATAAGAGCGGATTCATCGAAATTCTTTGGTTCGACAAAAAAATATATGAACTCGGGTGTCGTTTGCTTGATTTACTGTTGTTGATACAGAGCGGCGCTTGCTTCCTTACAAGGCAGCTTCCACATCAAACTGTAACGTAAAATATGCTTCACAATGCACACCCATTTACACACACATGGTCATGGAGCTTGTGTTCATATTATCACAGAATTAATCACACAAAATATCTTGTTGTGCAAGTGCGCTGGGTTGATTTATAAAGGAGGCCGCGATGTACTGTATATGGATTAAGTATAATTACATACGATTTTGTAAAGTTTTGTAAAGTTTTTAAACGCCTATCATGGGCTAGAAGTCCGGTAATCATATGATTTCAATACCGGTTTAAATAACAATTATCAGCGATGAATTCTGTTTGTACATTACTGTGAATTTTTCTTTTGCCTGGTTGAGTAATTTCTTTGCAAAATCCGCACCAGTTATTTCAAACCCTTCATCTTTAATTTTTCCATTTCTGTAAAAGCAACTAACCCGCAGCCTCGTGTTCTTTACCAGGGAGAAAAAGCAGAAGATTCATGACATTAAAAACAACATTAAAGAAGCGATAGAGGTAAGATGCTTTCACTTGTTTATTGATGTTTTATTGAGTAACAGTTTTCGGTTGCTATCCACAAATCTTACACAGACTCGGAGTTAACCGGATGAAAAAAGTACGAACAAATATACAGCTTTCAAAGTTTGGAAACGTCTCAAAAACCATAACACCATACTGTCGCTATTTATTTTTGAAAGATTTTAGCAAGAATCTTACATAGACGCCATGATGATTACATTGCATTACCATCTCATATTTTACTTTCATATATTAAGATTTTATCTCAATTAATTATTGAGTTATTTATTAATTCTACAAGCTAAATATTTTCAAATCAAACACCTTATTGTTTCATATGCATTAACCAATGTAGATGTACGGTATAAATTGATGTGTGTGGAGGGTGGAGTGGTCTGATCATGTACAGGACAACTCTCTTGTACGTTTATTTTGAAAAGCCTTGTGAATGGATGAACTAAATTTTCATTTTTTTCCTCCGTTTTAGACAATTGTTACTGCCATGAGTACCCTTACTCCCCCGTGCCAGTTAGCCTGCCGGGCGAACCAGTCGCGGATCGACTACGTCGCGAACTTAGTAAACCAGAAGGATTTTGAATTTCCATCGGTAAGTTGCGACCGATTCTCTTCCCATAAAGCGGTTTGTCAGCTTCTATGGCGCTGTGAAGGGGTCCCGTTTTATCCTCACGCACACCTTTTGTGCTCTCACACTTGCAGGTCTGTGAAAATGGCCATGTTAACAAGGTTTAACTCCTCATTTCCAGGAGCCCCTCATGACAAGTCGTAAACCTGCTGGAACTATGCAGTCGCTGTGGAATTAGTTTTTCGTTGATTGCGTTTGTGACTGTTGAAAGGGTGTGTGTGTGTGTGTGTGTGAACGCCACACAGCAGGCAGGAGGGTGTCAGCGCTGCAGTCGCTGTGTTGTGGGAAGCCTTAGGAGGAATTCTCCTGCTTTGTTTGCCGGTGCTTAGTAATTAGCAGGTGTGTCCTCTCCTGGGTTGCTGGCGATTGAATGCACCTCTCACCTGAGACACTCACACCACCTATCACAGGTGATTGTCTGTAATAACCCCAAATGGGTCCGGAGGGGCCCCTCCTCCAGGAGCACAGCGACTCAGAGGGATCCCCCCGCCCCACCCGAGAGCTCCGTGCTTCTCTGGGGGCAAGCGGAGGTGTGAGGAAGTCACTACCACCAGCCTTCCCTGGGTTGTTTTACAGGCCCAAGTCCCCGGTTCACGTGCTTTTTTAGGTTGTTCTAGATAGTGACATTTTAAGGGGTTGACAGGGCTGTAGATCCTAGATCCTAGAGAATAAGTTGTGGGTTTATTTCTTGACAGGGACATTTTGGTCCTGGTGTTTAATTTTATTTCTTTTTTTTTTTTTTTCGAAATTCAATCTTGGGCTAGTATTTATACATTTATACATGTGTCCAATTTAAAGTATAACAGTATTCACAAAATTGCATATCTTATATTGCAACTTGATCTATATGAACAAGGGTTTTGTTTTCTTTTGACCTTCAGAAGTAACTATTGGCGTTAAATCAATCAATCCTCATTCTAAATATGATCACTTTCCCTCTGACCTACCCATCCGTCCAGTAACAAAAAGATCTTATCGTCTTTCCGATTTTGATTTATTCATACATGTCTATAAAGGGAAATCTAGTTCACTGTTCATTTGAATTTAATGGAAAACTTTGCGACACCAAAAGAGCTTCATATATTGGATTTTTTTATAGTTTATATGAATGCCATGAGTTTGGTTTATTTAAATTAAGTGTAAATGTTCTTAACTATATCTCAACGTCTTTGACGTTCCACCAAAAGGATATAAAGGAGAATGTTTGTTCTGCTTTGGGTTTTTAGGGGACAAAGCGTTGCCT
>NC_137192.1:18882064-18977064 GCF_960531495.2 Zeus faber
GTAATATTATCACAGTATCAGCTAATACTTGGATAGTAGCATATGATACAATGTTTGATGGTAATTATTTGTATGGACAGTTGATTAATTCATTTGGACGATTCATTGTGAGCTAAAACGTTATGATCGTAACAGCCTGTACTTCTTAATTTCTGTTACAATCATTTTAATGACCCATGTTATTGATTTTTGAGTTTTCCCTTGCCCCCCCCCCCTCACAACACGCTTATTTGAAAATTTTCAGAACAAAAAGATATGGAAGATGAGGATTAATGGCAGTCACTACAATTTATTAATGCACTTCACTTCCTTTGCTGCTGTTTGGGAGCACTACCAGTTCTTTTGACGTCTCAATATGATGTTTGTAAGCCTCTATTTGACTCCGAGCCCTATTTATTTCTTTCTTTCTTCTTCTTCTTCTTCTTCTTCTTCTCCTTCTTCCTCTTCTCCTCTTTCCAGGAGTTCTACGAACACACACGGATGCTCTGGCAGGACGAGGGCGTCCGTGCCTGCTGGGAGAGGTCCAACGAGTACCAGCTCATCGACTGTGCACAGTAGTGAGTCTCGTCCCCAACCCCCCCCACACCATCATCACCAATACATACACACACACGCGCACGCACGCACGCACACACACACACACGCACACACACACACACACGCACACACACACACACACACACAAACCTTCTTAACTCTCCGGCTTGCATAACATTGGGCTGTTTGGGTATTTTAGCCTGTGGTTTATGTACACAAGTACAATGAATCAAGGTTCACAAGGTCACGCTGAATGCTCGCTCACCTTGATCATGACGGGCTGTTTGTTCCACTTTGGGCACATTACCGCTGAGAGCGACAGATAAGAGGAGCCCGCTTCACACGTCTGGAAGCTCCCGTCGCGTTTGGTGATTCGTAGCGGCTTAATTACTACATTAAAATACGTCATTAAGCGGTAGTAAAGGGGTACCTGGTTGGGATCCTTGGTGATTTGTGCTCAATCTGTCGCTGATTTATTGGCGTCCTGATTGGGGCAATGTGAGTTTGCTGTACGTGCAGAGAAATGAATGGGCTCTTTTCATGCTCATTTCACAAAGTCACGTAGCATTCTGACCCAGCCCTTAACCTTGTACGTGTGTGTGTGTGTGTGCGTGCGTGCGTGTTTTTTGCAGCTGCGTTTGCATGTGTGATGTGTCTCGGAGCGTGCACTGTACACATACGTGCGTACATGCGTGCGGGGGACAGAGACCGACTCTCTCTCCCACATCTTCTGCCACTCCCGGACGTTTTTCGAACAGCCGTAGTATCCAAACGCATGCGAGCCCTCATTGTTTCGAGTGGACTGGGAGAATTCTTTTGAAGCGTGCATTCCTCCAAGCTTTTTGGTTTTTCCTCTTTTCTGTATTCTCACTTCCTTTTATTCCCAGCTTTTTCTCTTTTTCTTTTCTTGTGTTTATTCTTATCCGTCTTTCTGATCTCTGTCAGGCCTGCCTCTATTGTAAGGCATGCAGTGGTCACATGAACCCAGAGTTCTTGGAAGGCGCATGCTTGTGTGTGTGTGTGTGTGTGTGTGTGTGTGTGTGTGTGTCTGTGTGTCCGTGTGTCTGTGTGTGTGTGGGCATTTTTCTGTAGATGTGTAATATAGTTACTTTGAATGTGTGAGTGTCAGCATGTTACCTGTGTGTTACATTTAATTTTGAATTATGTATATGTCACCTTTGTTGCTTTTGCTGGTGTGTGTGTGTGTGGGGGGGGGGGGGGGTAAGTTGTAATTTTGTCTGCTTTTCCCGAGCATCGTTCCTCCTGGATGAACGACAGAGAGTGTGAGAGATAGAGGCCAACAGAAAGGGAGAGTCGATCTTCTCCTTCTCCTCTCTGTACTCCACTCGTTCTTGCACCCGCTTTCCTCTGCATTACGTACCACTTCCGCACTTTCCTTCCGACTCTCCTCTCCCCTCCTTGCGCCTCTTCTCCTCCCCACTTCTTTCTTCCTCTTTTCCTGCCCTCCACTCCTCTCTCTTTTCTCCTCTCCACTCCGCTCCCCCTTTTTCACGCTTTCCTCCCTGCCTTCCTCTTCTCGCCTCTCTCCTTCCCCCTCTCTCTTTTCTCCCCTCTGTCCTCTCCTCCCCCCTCCCGTCTCGTCTTTCCTCCTATCTCTCTCTATTCTCCTCCCTCCTCTCCTCTCTCTCTCTCTCTCTCTCTCGCCTTCCCGTCTCCTCCCCTCTCCTCTTTCCTTCCTTCCTCCCGTCTCCTCTCCCCTCCTCTCCTGTCTCCCCTCCTCCTCTCGCTCTCTCTCTCTCTCTCTCCCCTCTGCCCCCCTCTCTCCACTCCTCTTCTCCTTCCTCTTCTCCTCTTTCCTTCCATCTCCTCTCCTCCCGCCCTCTGCCTCCTCCTCTTCCTCTCCTCCCTCCTCCCCTCTGTCTCTCCTTTGTCTCCTCCTGTCTCCCTCCTCCCCTGCTTACCTCTCCCACACCCAGCAGCCCCAGTGTTATGGATCAGACGCTGGGTTGGGTGGCCAGACCGGAAGTGCTCCCCTCCCCCCTCCGTGTGCTTATGTAAACGGAGAAGCAGAGAAAGAGAGAGGGGAGATCTATTTTTAACACGGGCAAGCTGCAGGAGGAGAAAGAATGAGCAAGTGAGTCGGGGGAGAGAGACAGAGAGAGAGAGACAGAGAGAGAGACAGACAGACAGAGAAGGGGAGAGAGAGACCACTTTACCATTAGGGATGAAAGTTGTTAGCGTCAGTTGAAAAAGTAATCCCGAATCAGCCAAGTGGAAAGTCCCCTGCCTTTTTTTTTTTTTTTTTGTTTATTGGGCCTCCATCCCTCCCTCTCTCCATTTCTCTTTTTGACTCCAAAGATGAAAGAGAAGAGGGTGAGACGGCAGCCGGGCTGTCCTTCGCCGCCCTCGGCCCCCGGAGCAGAAGCCCACGCCCGGGCTCCTGCTCCACCAGGAGGGGCGTCGGGGGCCTCCCAGCGCTTCGCCGGAGCCTTGGACAGTGCGGCCACTCGCCCCGCTAATGGGGACACTTTCGTCCTTGATGGCGTGTGGACGCGGCGCGTTGTGTTGGCGCTGTGAGGTCACTCTAACGGCGGGGAAGTCGCACGAAAAGTCCGAACAGCACAACCCCTTTCCCTTAGCAACTCGGAGGCAGAGAATGTGTTTTGTCTCAGCGGGCAAAGCCTGTTTGTTATATTTCTGTTTTGTTTGGTTTCGTTTTTGTTTTGCGCGCCAATACATGAACCGAAAGGCTGCTTTATTTTTGGGAGGGCGGAGGATGACTTCTCAATGATAAAAACAATTGTAGTTCCCAGGATGAGCAATGGTCAGAATAGAATGTTGTAAAACTTTTAATTTGAGTTGGTGTTTGGAAGAAAGGTCCCAAACTAAAATAAAAAAAAAGATTATACTGTGATAATATAATTGATAGACATTAAAAACAAAAGCATTCTATTCTACACAAACTAAATAGACAAAACATTGAATCATCGACCAAAATAATCGTAGGTATCCACCACTTTAATAGTGACTGTCCGTCATAAATATTGTGGCCATAGTCTTGCTCAGGGTGAATATATTAATAAAGCTCATGAAGTGTTTTTTTGGGGGGGGTTTATTACATTATATGACATTAAACAAGTTGACAGTTTGGAGATGACCCCGCATGAGGACACGGTTGAGTAAACACTGCTCCTATTACCTGTACACAGTGTAATTTACTTTCATCGACCCCTCCACCAGGGTGCTCAGATTGGCAGATGACACCAACCTTCATGGAGATGGAGAAAGGCTTCCGGAGAAACTGATTTTAAATGGGGGCATAAATGACAAAAGAGCGTTGTCTCTCCTTCCATTGTGATTTGCTCAGTTTTACTGGGGCAGCAGGAGTTGCAGAGTTACCATTCAGTCCCGCGTGAGGAAAAGCGGGGGGGGGGGGGCTTGTCACTAACCTGCCCCACCCAGCCATGTGTTCCAGAGGTTCCCCGGTTAGATACGGAATCAGTGACACATCTGTCCCCAATGCCGTTCTCACATAACACGGATCAACAAATGTTGTTGACGCTAAAGTGCCTTAAAAACACAATTATGCGATTTTGTCCCTCCAAGAATTGTGTAATATACTGTATGTCTTAATATGATGGACGGGCATCTTTATCGGGTTGTTACCAAACTGTCCTACAGCGTTTAATTGAGCCTACTGTGCTTTTTAGGAATTTGGGAATTGTGGACCAAAGCACCATAACATCGGAATCAGAATTGGAATCTGGATGATTTTATTTCGCCAGGTGCATTTACATGTATGTGGGATGCGCCGTGGTGATTATTGGTGCGTATCGATTTCTGCGCAGGCGATTAGCATTGAAAAAAAAAAAACGACAATCTGAGAAAAAATAAAGATAGGAATACAAAATTCAATCATATAAAATGAAATAAAATAAAAAGTTTAGTAAAAATAAAATAAAAATGGCCAAATATATAGTAGCAGCTGAAAAATACAGAAACGAATAGTCAAAAAAATAAAATATATAGAGACTATACAAATACGATTCTCTGCACAGGAGGTTATCGGTTTGGGTGTGAATGATAAATGATTGTATGTATTTAGGTTACGACAGTTTGTGGCTCATAACGTGGAAGCACGTTTCACATATAGAGTGACTCTGCTCATCTCCACGAGCTGGTTGTGGGTTTGAGTCTGACTCTCTGAAATATGTTAATCTGCTCCGTATCCATAAGTTCAAACAGACGCGAGGAGTTATGGCATAGGGGAGCACAGAAGCTATGCGGATTTAAACATTTTAATTCACTTCCGTCATTTTTCCCCCAATTTCTTTTACCACTCTTTCTCTTTTCCTGTCCGTCTCTCCGGCCCCCTCTCACTCTCTCTCTCTCTCTCTCTCTCTCTCTGTCTGTCTCTCTTTCCTTCTATCTCTAACTCTATCTCTCTCTCATTCTCTCTCTCTGTCTCTCTCTCACTCTCTCTATCACTCTCTTTCACTCTCTATCATTCTCTCTCACTCTCTTTCTTTCTCTCTCACTCTCTCGCTATCATTCTCGCTCTCTCTCGCTCTCTCTCTCTCTCTGTCTGCTATAGTGGCATTTCTGCAGGGACAGAAAATGGCTGGGATTGCGTCTGACTCATCGCAAGGAGGGAGGGAGCGAGGGAATGGGTGGAAGAGGGGCGAGCAAGGGATGAAGATAAAGAGAAAGGGATTTTGGGGAGAGGGAAAGTGTGAGCGTGTGCGGGAGGAATAAGCGGTCGGACTGGCTTTCCGAGCTGCTTGCTGCGTGCGTGTGTGCGTGTGTGTGTGTGTGTGGCATCGGAAAACAAAAGAAAGCGAAGGAGCAACAGCGAAAAGTCAGAGCTCAGGAAATGTGACTCAGACTTTTATTCTGATGTTATTTTGTGATTTAGGGAGTATCTGTAATTCACTGATTGTGTCGACCCTTTATCTCTGTTTCTTTCTTTCTTACTGTTTTTGTCCGGATTATTTTTCCTCCCTTTCCTCAAATGCTATCACCCCCTCACCCCCCCCCCCCCGTCCCATTCCATTCCCTGCATTTCTTTCTTTCTTTTGCCCTCTCTCCCTCCTCTATCATTCTTCTGTTCCTTCTTTCTTTCTCTTTCTCTCTTTCTCTCCTTCTCTCTCTCTCTCTCCCACTCTGGCTTCACTCCCCTCTCTCTCGCTCTCTCTCTCTCTCTCTCACTTTCTGTTTCTTTCAATCGTTCACCCTCTCTCCCTCCTCTATCGCTCCTCTATCGTTCCTCTGTTCTTCCATTCTTTCTCCCTCTGTCTGGCTTCACTCCTTTGGTTCTTTCTTTCTCTCATTCTTTCTTTCTTCCTCCCTCTCTCTCTCTCTCCTCTATCACTCCTCTGTTTTCTCTCTCTCTCTCTCTCTCTCTCTCTCTCTCTCTCTCTCTCTCTCTCTCTCTCTCTGTCTGTCTCTCCCTCTCTGTCTCGCTCCCTCTCCCTCCCTCTCTCTGGCCTCACTCCAGTCACACAAGATTTGGAGCTGATTGTCTATTTATAGCGCCTGTGGTTCTGTCGCCATGACAACCGAGCTGGAGGCCAGGGCGCCAGGGAGCTATTTTTGGAGCAGCGCTGTAATGTCAGACACAGCCTTCTCTCTTTTCTTTTCCCCGCTCCCTCGCTCCTGCAGCCCTCTCTCTTTTCTCCCCCAACCCCACCCCCACCCCACCACCCCGCCCGCCTGTCCTCCGGACGGGATGTGTGTTTGATCAAGGATCGGCCGAGTGAAAGGTTTACACACAGGGAAGCAGATCGTTCACTTTTAGGAGGGAGAGAAAGAATGAAAGAACACGAGAGAGAGAGAGAGAGAGAGAGAGAGAGTCGTGTATTGCGTCCTCTGAGAATATATTTGAATATACATGTTTTTTTTGTCGCGTGAGAAATACACACATTAAATGTGATTATTTCTGCAGTCATTTCACACATGGACGAAGTCTCGATACTGATTTTTCAATTTTTTTACAAATTCAGTTGATTGCGATTAGCTTTTGCAAGACTCCATGGCACTAAAGTGAATAGTGAATTAAATGGCTCACGAAAGTATTTAGAAAAACCCAAAGCAAAAATAATGGTGCTTTGGGTTTAATTACAAATATTTTATGTTTTCGAGTGTGTGTGTGTGTGTGTGTGTGTGTGTGTGTGTGTGTGTGTGTGTGTGTGTGTGTGTGTGTGTGTGAAAATAGCTGGAAATAAATAAAGCCACGCTCATAATGAAAGTTAAAAAAAAAAGTTGATAAACGTGTTTATCAATTTTTTTAACTTCTTTTTAAAATGTGTGTAGTGTTTCATGAGAGACAAAGCAGCCTGACATAAAACCTTATTATATATTATTTATACATGAACAGTTTGAATCTAAACACAAATATTTATGATTGAAATATCAGTTTTGTTGTACTGACAGTTTTGTCACACCGATATATTTACGTTGTAGAATTTATTAATAAATATTAACTCTCATTAATAAATAAATTGGTATCAATGTCCAGTACTTAGTGCAAAAAAAACGAACTTTGATTGAAAAAATTAAATTATCAAATAATCTAGTCAAAGACAGCAGAACTATTAATTATTAAAATTGCCCTATGTTTTTACATTGTTTACATCTGTAAATATTATTATATTTTAATACTTGTAATTTGCCCCAAGTCAGTATTCTGGACTTGAAGGTGTGTGTGTGCCTGTGTGTCAAATGATGTTTTACATCTAAATTGAGCTGAATAATTCAGTGACATTTTAGAATTAAACTCGCCCCACTCAGAGAGCCATCCGAGAGATAAGTTTACCGTCAAGCCAGTTAAGAGCAGCCTAATCTCTGGGGTTTAGGGAATACACTGTCGGGTAATCTGAGTAATCCTTCATCCTGATACAGCAAATAGTGTGTATTTAGCAGGACACGGGGCGAGCGCTCCATCAGCTCCGTCGCTCTGGGACGCCTCGTCGCCGCTCCACGTTTTGATCCCGCACGGATTGTTGGGTGGAGGGAAATTCTTCCCCTCGCTAAAAACAAACCTCTGTGATTAGCGCAGCAGCCATTCAGAGCTATTCAGAGCTGTGGTGGAGATTTAGGCC
Source organism: Zeus faber (assembly GCF_960531495.2). NCBI lineage: Eukaryota > Metazoa > Chordata > Actinopteri > Zeiformes > Zeidae > Zeus > Zeus faber. The sequence continues at coordinate 18,889,663 of NC_137192.1, forward strand.
AGTGTTTTATGGCGGCGGGTGTTTTGTTTTTGAGCGCACACAGCGTACAACTAAAACATGTTGCCGTGTGGATACAGGGCGGCCTATTCCAAGCGGGAGGTCAAGATAGTGTAGTGGCACATAGAGTGGAAGTGTGGAAGTGCAGTTTTTTGGAATCTGGTCTTTTGTGGAATTGTCTTGGCAGGAAATATATGGAAAATCTAGCATGGAGGTGTTGTTTAATTGAGATGTAATTATGTATTTTTATTATTTCATGTAATTAACTGATTACATGTTAAATCTATGTTGCTTTGAAAGAGCAATGTATTTAACTGAAGTTTTTTTTATGTGCAGATTTGTGTATGAGAGAGTGTGTGTGTGTGTGCGGGGGGGGGTGTTGCATTTGTTGGTATTTTATTTACTTAAAAACCTATTAAAAAATATATAGTCTCCCAAGATAGTAGCACAATTATCCAAAATAAAGATATAAAAATACACACACACACACACACACACACACATGCACACACACACACACACACACACACACACACAGAGTTTATCACCTCTTTAAATACAAGGCTATTTTAAATCAGCAGACAGTGTCCTGTCAGTATTTTCAGGGTCTATGTCTGCCAGTCTGCCAACCTCAGAATAACCCTGCCAGGTTATACATAACAGCCCAGACCGTTCTGTTACTGGGCCAGCCACTATTATTTAGTTCAACTTAGTAGGCAGGGTTATTCTTGGCACCTCTCTTATTAATAGGGAGAACTGCTAAAAATTGAGCGGTGTGTTTGTGCTCGGTCTGTCGACACACACCAAACCAGAGCCGTAGATAAACACGAGCTCTGCCGTGAGGGGCCGACAGTGGCAGCTATGTCCAGCTCCAGCCGCCGCTCACTGCATCGGACCGACGGCTTTAGGGTTTGAAGTCGGACGTACTCCCCACGTTGTCAGGGTCCACGCAGCTGAGGTGGCGCGGCGGTGCGCTGAACCTCGTATTCAACTGTTTCCCCCGTTGAGGTTGGGCAGAGTTTCAAGTTGTTGCGGTTTAAAAAGGTGCACCCGAAAGGCTCTGCTCCCTTCTTTGACTTTCTCCGTCCCTGAAACTAGGCCTGGGCGATATAATCGATATTATATCAATATGCTGAAATGTTCTGGGATTATTGTTGGTTCTCACAGTGTCATGGTAATGCCTGCATTACAGTAAAGTTGTGGAATTTTCAGAATCGTGACATTACCACTCTTTCTTGGTCACTCTATTTTCCACTCTCTCTCTCTCTCTCTCTCTCTTTCTCTATCTATTTCTGCATCTGTCCGTCTTGTCTATGCAGTGGCTTCAATGGGCGAAGGCCCCTGTTCCTCTCTGAGCGTTTCCTGCAGCCCTCCTGTCACTTTTCACCCTGACCCGCCACATTCCTACTTATCTCAGAGGGGGTTACATACCTTCGCCCCGAGAAGCAGCTACCAGCCCGCACCGCGCTGCGCCAACTGGAGGAAACAAAGGGCAGACAATTAGCCAGGCCGTCATGGAGGTTTTGCTCCTAAGTTTTTTACATCACAGCAACCGCTTCAGTGTCACAGTGTCTTTGTTTCCTTAAAAAAGTCCCATTGGCTGAAAATATAGTGACGGATTTGTTTTTATTCTACCAGCTGCTGTGGTCCTTGCTTAGATAGTAAGATCATCATTTTGGCACTGCTGGTGGATGGTTTCAGAGGATTTGGGAAAACCTGCAATGCTAAAGAAATATATATATATTTTTTTTAAAAGCGGACTTTTAAAGCGTACACAACTTAAAACAAAAAATCATCAAATATCTCTTGGTGGCCAGTTCCTCGAGGCCCGTCTTTTAACTCATTCCTCTTTTTTTTCCTCCGCTGTGGAACTTCTCCTGTTGTTTTGACAATATGTGGCCATTTTGTATCGGACCGGTGAAGAGGACTGGTTTTAAATGTGCCCAATCCACCCGACCATTGTGAGTGTGTGTGTGTGTGTATGCCTGAGTGTGTGTGTGTGTGTGTGTGTGTGTGTGTATGCCTGCGTGTGCGGGCGTGTGTGTGTTAGTCAGTCGATGTCTGTCCACGGTGTGAGGAAAAGAGCGTCGCACCGATCCAGCAGGGCAACTGGATCCAGCTGTCCCGGCCAATGGCGGCCGTCCACACATAGGGTCCATGTTTGCATGTACAGTGGGAGGGCCCACACGCAGCGAAAGGCACGACCGGCTCCTCTCAAAATGTATTCCACCACAATTATCTTGTCGCAGATGTTCGTTAGCGTCGCACGTGCCACATAAGAACAACATGAGAGGAGCATCTCATGCGCAGGCCTCCAAATTTTTAAGTAAAGGGGAGGAAACGAGCGACTAATGGTTGTATGTTGTTTTTTGTGGTTACCGCAGGAAGTTCGATTCAATAGTTCTGGATTTACAACAAGCGACGCTGATAAAGTCAGTTGAAATGTAGGGTTAGAGCTTTCCACAGGAACTGTTCACTTGAATTACCGAAAGCCGGGGGGGAAACGTCGGCCCATTCATTTCCACAATTACATGCATTCAGCACGAGGTAGGCGCTCGTAATCATCCAAACGCAGTGTAGGCTTGTATACTCTACCCGCCCACACACATGTACACACGTGCACTTCCGCCATGCACACGTGCACGCACTCACACTCATGTCACCTCACACACACACATGCGCGCACGCACACACACACACACACACACACACACACACACACACACACACACACACACACACACACACACAGACGCACAGCTCTTCTGTAGCGTAAGTACTACTACAGCAGCTCCATTGACTAGCTCCTCTGGTCTGACGGCGCAGGCTACTGGTGACTCAGACTACCTGCCTCTGGTCTCACCAGGAACTAAAGTACGCGACATCTGGTGGCCGTGCATGTAATAACACTTTTTTTTTTTTTGAAATATCCGTCTCTACCTCGCATCAGTTGAACACACCGGCTTTTAGGGGAACTATGGGTGAACCAGTGCAGATGGAGTTGTACATGAAATACAATTTTTTTTTTCTTGGCATTATTAATCGTGAATTAAATAAGACGGTTGTGAAGTATTATAACCCAGGTGATATGGACCTGCGCGGTCACCGGGTGGATATCAACACAGGTTCTTGTAGGAGGTCATTTCCCGTACTGACCTCTTCAGTCCCACTCTGAACATACTGCATGTATTACTGCTGTCAATTAGAAGCATTCAAGTGCAGTGTTTGTGAAGTTCATTGATAAAATTCACATAGAAATTCTCAACTAAATGAGAACAATTGAAAGCAAAATTTTGTTTCGACTAGCTCTCATTTACCTGAGAATTTCCAGCATGTTTCAGTTTTGATTTCCATAATGAAATTAAAACTGCTCTTTTATTGTATTTTCGTGGAGATTAGTTAAAATTGTTCTTTATTATCTGCAACATCTCTAACCTATTTTTGTGTTTCCTTTGCAGCTTTTTAGACCGGATTGACGTCGTCCAGCAGAATGACTACACGCCAACTGATCAGGTACATTTTTTTGCAGTAATGCACACGCACACAAGCACACACACACACACACACACACACACACGCACACACACACACACACAAACACGCACAGACACATATCACAGCACTTAATATCATTACCCTAGCACAGACTACAGGCTACATTTCTCCTTGGTAATTAAGTGCGGTAATGTTTGTCTTGATACGAGAAACGAATGGCAATTATATCTTTCATTACGCTGTGATTTAATTTGAGGGACTTAACAGATATAAACTTGCTCCGCCTGTTTGTGTGCTGTACGTTGACTGATCTTTAGTGTTCCACCAAATCATTTGTGACTTGGAAAATACAAATCCTCCCTCGCTTCTCGACTCCCATTTCATGCTGTTTCCTCCTCTCACGCTTCACTTCCTCCACTGCTCTCTCCTTTTCCTCGCCTCCTAGTTCAAGTCCATTCACGATGTCTGCATATTTTTACATAAAAAGTCATGGAAAAAGTCTTGAATTCAGTTTTGCGACTAAAAGTCATGAAGTAGGGTTGACATAATCATTATGAGAGCGTTTTAAAATACACATTTGATCTTTCTGTCAACTAGTCATGTAATTCATAACCGTCCTTGTTTCTGCCTCACTTACCTGCAATACTTTATAGTGTAAGAAAAGCAGTCTCATAAGGGTGAAATATGAAATGAAAGAACCTCTCTGATACTGGCTTAAACTCGGTCCCTTTTCCTGTATCCCTCCCACTCTTCTTTCTTCTCCATTCCTTTCTTCCTCTCCTCTCCTCTCTTCTCTATGTGGTTCTTCTTACCTGCCTCCTTCTATCCCTCTGTACCCCCGTTCTCTTTGTGTTCACTCTCATGCCTTTAACGTCTCCTCCACCCGTCTCCTCCATCCTGCAGGACTTACTGAGATGCCGAGTTCTGACGTCTGGGATCTTCGAGACGAGATTTCAAATAGACAAAGTCAATTTTCAGTAAGTTTTCATAAATTCTCGTTTCGCTATTAATAACAATAATATTGTTATTATTTAAATATAAAAATATATATTTAAAAAAGATATGTATTAAAAGAAAACTTAAAAAAATATTTTTAAACAGATTTTATTGAGATTTGTCGTAAAAATCACAATTGTGCTTCTTGCTTGTGTTTCTACTGTTGTATGTATCATTTCAAAATAATAATTAAAAAACTGTATCCAAAAAAATGGAAAATTGATCCATTGAGCTCAGTTTCCAATTTTCAAAAGGCTACAAAAGGTTTTTTTTAATACTTACATTTGCTGTAATATGTAGCTTGCTATGTTAAAAGCTACCTTATAGTCAGAAGGCTGTCAAAAAAAAACAATTTAAAAGGATCGAAAGCAACTTAAAGGTTTGTATAAAACTGATAAAACTGGATTAGTATAAATGGAGTGGGGTTTATCGATTTTTTAAAGATCAACACGGGTCCATCATTTGAAAGTTAACTCCTCTGGGTGACCCAGCCTTGTCAAGTGAATGAATCATAGGTTGTAAAATGTTCTCACCGTTGACCTACATTTCACTGACTTCTTCTTTTCCACAACTCACAGTATGTTTGATGTTGGAGGCCAGAGGGACGAGCGCCGGAAATGGATCCAGTGTTTTAATGGTACGTCACGAGCACCCCCGAAACTCTGGACCGCTCAATGACCAAAAGTCATATATGACGACCAACACTTTTGTCCACATGTAGTTATATCATTCTATTTGTTGTGTGTGTTTGTGCATCCCAGATGTGACCGCCATCATCTTCGTGGTGGCCAGCAGCAGCTACAACATGGTGATCAGAGAAGACAATCAGACCAACCGGCTGCAAGAAGCCCTCAACCTCTTCAAGAACATCTGGAACAACAGGTCGGTACAACTCAGATCATCATGGTAAACTTTGATGGAGGTACATTATCCTAAATGTGATATTTATATGTGTATATATATATATATATTCATTAGGTAAGAATTATGATGTATTTTAGCACGAAACCTTTGACATTACCTTTTAGTTTGCAGCCCTGACCCCAAATCCCCACAATGCTCTTGCTCTGCTTTTAATGATGCCTTATTAAAGGATAGATTCACTATTTTTCAACCCTTAAATTCAACCCTCTTAAATTTTCGTTTCCTTCTTTGAGAATTGTTTATAGCACCTCCTTTCTGAGTGCATTTAAGCCTTAAAAAAACACATTCTTTCATCGTCATTGATCACATTCTGATTAGTTTTGAAAAGCGTATAACACAGAAAATGTGAAAAGCATATAGAGTATAAAGATACAGTATATATATACAGCATATATATTTATCTATCTATCTATCTATTTATTTATCTACTGTGTGTATATATATATATATATATATATATATATATATATATATATACTGTGTACAGTATATATAATACACAAACACTATATATAGATACAGGGCTGTCATCCTCCCTTTTTTTATTAAAAAAGAAAGAAAGTCTCCCTGTCTTCATACATATAGTAGTTCTGCACCCTCTTCTCACTAACTATCTAATCAGACTCACTATAAAGGCAGGAATCTCTGTAAAGCCCCTTTCCCACATGGAATCCATAACTTTGCTGGAAAAAAAATATCCGGCAAAGGCAGTGGGTAGTCATTCCCACATTGCCTCTTTTACGGAAAAGTTCTGCATGGAGTCTGTTCCCACATAGATGAGAGGCTGGCGGGCGAGGGAAGCGCTTTTGCCCTATGTCCCCCTCGCACAGCACAGCTAACTGTAAATGACATGTCTAGGGCCTGAGTGGCATTTTTAAGAAAAATAATAAAATTAAAGAATATAAAGACGTGTCTCTTTGCAACTGAGCGCCACGGTTCTGATCTAACCGAAAACAAGTCATTTTTTAAATATTTGTACAAAATAAATATTTGGAAAAACCTACTATTTGTGCTTTATTTGGATTCGGCTCCACCCGGAACTTTACTGCTTCCATTCCCACACACTTCCATTCATAGCCGTTCCAGAAATTTGCCGGAAATTATACTACCTCGAGAGTGGGGAAGTTTACGGAACGACTTTTACAGAACATAGAGCCCGGCTCCTGTTCCCACACGACACCAATACGGAACATTGCCGGTAGATTTATGGCTTTCAGTCCATGTGGGAAAGGGGCTTATGGCTGTCTGTCTGCCTGTCTGTCTGTCTGTCTGTCTGTATATCCTTCAACTGCTCATCCGATCTACGTCACACTTTGCGGGTGTGGACCCAAGGATGTGCAGTGTCGAATTTAGTGCAATTTAGACACGCGACACGTGTAATATTAATAAACCTTCAGTGAAGAGCGAACAGCGAGCCAGCGGGGGGGGTGGGGCTTCAGAGCTCTGCGACTGAGTCACAAAGACCGTCTTTCCCCAGTGTATGACTTTAACCGGCAGTTTCGTCTTCCATTGTGGAACACAGGACTGAATCATTGACATTTTGTTAAACTGCCATTAAAATGTCTTAGAAAGTCTTGTATTTCCAACGGGCCTGCAATAGTCCAACTATTAAGGAAGGATTCTCTGTCTGTGTCTGTATGTCCCCCAATTATCTTGAAAGCCGTGAATCCGATTGACTTTCGGCGGGTATATTGTCGGGGACCCAAGGAGGTGCGGTATCGAATTTGGTGCAATTTGGACAAGCGACACGTGTTGTATTAATAAAACTTCAATAAACAGTGAACAGCGAGCCAGCGGATGGGGGGGGGGGCTTCCCATGAAAGCAATCGGCCCGTTCCGAACGCTCATGTTTGGTGCGGACACGCAAATAAAAAAGCGAACAGCGAGTTCATCCAGAAGCGCGATTTGGGTGTGGTTCTTTCCCCATGAGACGGAGCGTATTTCCCCCCGGTGTTTTTCACGGCGAGTCACCGGGCAAGATTTGAGCGGGCACCGCACTAGTACCTGTAAACCAGACAACTGGCACGGTTTCTCCTCCTCCCTTGTTGAGTGAAATGAATGATCAATTATCCTATCAATCCGTACGGATCGCACTTCTAGGACTTACTTTGAATTGAATTCATCCTTGAAGCTTATTTGTCGACCCGCCACGACTCGCTTGGGTTTCTGAAGCGTCTCCCTCGTCTCCGCAGGTGGCTACGAACCATTTCAGTTATCCTCTTCCTGAACAAACAGGACCTGCTCGCGGAGAAGGTTCTAGCGGGGAAATCCAAAATCGAGGAGTATTTCCCAGAGTTCTCACGCTACACTACACCTGACGATGGTAAGAGATGTTCCAGTTAGAGGGTAGTTGTATGGTGGCTTTTGGTCAAGCTGTATTCACTGATGGACTCTTGTTCTCTCATCTTAAATACATTCTAAAAAACCTTTGAATGTGTGTTTCTGTCTCTACAGCGATACCAGAGCCAGGGGAGGATCCCCGCGTCACACGGGCAAAGTACTTCATACGGGATGAGTTTCTGGTACACGCAATTCTATCACGCTGAAATGTTGGATTCTAACGGTTTTTTGTTGTGTGATTTATTTTATAATTTCATTAAATTTTTTTTTAACCTTGTTACTTTACATGTTTGGTCAAGAGAGGCCCTATAGAGGAAGTTATTACTCATAACATCTCTTGAGTGTGACCAATAGCCGCCGATGCTGAAAGAACTAGCAGAAATTGAATACGGTTCAGTGCAATGCCACTGCCAGTCAGTAATCATTTAAAATCAATCATTCAGAAAATCATTTATTGTAAAGGTGTCATTTAGTTATTAGTTCTCAATGTATTAGAAAGAGAAAGGCGGGAGAGACACTCCAGTCATTTGCGCCTTCCCCAGCTCTAGTTCTTGATAGGGGTGTGACGATGACATAACGGACCAGGTTCCACTGAATGACAAGGAACAACAGGAATGACACGGTGCACAGTATGTCCAGCTACACATGTGTAACACCTTGCACGTCTCTAGCTCCACCTGGGTGCAGCGATGAGCCTCAGCCTGAAAGTGTTTATTATAGTGGCCACTGTGGGCTGAGAGGTGTCATGTTTTGTGTCCCGGCTGGGACTGGCAATATGGCAAAAATGGATGGAACTGTGAAACTCTGAAGTTGTGCCATGTGGACAGTACAAGAAGCCTCACCTTAAAGGTGGTGGAGTCTGTAATGCGGGGGCCAATTTTTGACCAATCCCTTAGCTTTTCTCAAGCTACCTTCATCCCTGTTCCGTGGACCCGCCCCGCAAGTTCCATGTCATTCGGACTCACGGTCCTTGAGAAGAGGATTTTCTTTGAAGGTGTTTCCAAAAATTATAAATGACAGGAACTTGAAATGTCATGTTTACCATCGTGTTCCTGGCTCCCCTGACAAATTCCCAGTGGGTTTATTGCTGTGTCGTGTTTTGGTTGCCACCCGTCCCGTAAAACACGGAATCATCCTCTATTTGACAATAAAATCTTGCGCCCTGTTTTGAATCAATGCAGCATGTGGTATGCATGTGTAATGTCTGCACAACACGGTTTGCAGCGCACAAACTGAAATAACAGCACCTTGACTAAAATCACTAAAGAGTGAACCAATAAACAAACAGAGGGAACTAAAAGAACTGTGGGAAACAGTTCTGAACTATTTCTGCCGGGTCTTTAGGTTCGTTCACGGATTCCTTCGCGAACAACGACTCAAACAGACAAATGGTTTTGGTGGAGGATTCCGTTCATTCCCTTCACTTCAAAGATTCGGTCAAAAACAACAAATCGTTCGCAAATAACCCGAAACTACAACTTCCTCTACGGATGTCACGTGATTTCCTGTCAACTCGATCGTGCCTCCTGCGTATGTCCACCATTTTGTCTGCATCTAGGTTCTCTTGATGCCAGTGCAGTCCACACCCACACAGACATGCATTCTGGCCAAAAGAAACATTTTATGAGCTGATTTCTTCAAATTTCAACATATCACCACGGCACTTGGTGGATATGTTTACCGCCATGTTGCTGGCTGCCCTGACAAATTTAAAGTGAATTTGTTGCTGTGTCATGATTTTACATCAAATTGAATGCTTTTGCCAATTTTTTTTAATTGGTTGCCCAATAACGATGATCATGTGTGGACCTGCACCTGAAACGTCATTCGGACTTTGGTTTTTGAGGGTTTTTCAAAAAATTCAAAATGGCGGGAAAGAATTAGAGGCGGACCTTATAGCACCCAATTGTAAAATTGTCCACAATGTCCTGCTGCATATGAATGCATGTTATAGCGCCCCCCATGGGGCAAATCAGTGCCATTGTTTGTGTCCAGGTTACGCATGACCTGGACTATAGGTGTGCCGAAATGGATAAAAAGTTACCAATGTATAGATCAGTTCACGGACAAAATACAGGGGAAAAATAAATAATAATAATAATAATAGTAATGATAATAATAATAATAATAATAATAATAATAATAATAATAATAATAGGAATTCCAGCAGTTAAAATAGGTTTCCCTGCTTCGCAGTGTAATTACAACTATAACCACCCCACTAAGTGAATCTCTCTCTCTCTCTCTCTCTCTCACACACACACACACACACACACACACACACACACACACACACACACGCAAACCAATAACAAAAGAACAGGTTATCTTGACTTTTCTTTGAGATAGGATACAGGCCTCCTTTATACTTGGTATAGAATTCCAATCCAATTGCGATCTTCACCATCTCACCAGTATTTAAACGCCACGCCATGATGTAAAGGTCAGCGTGAGAGAGCTCTGTCGGGAAATGCTACGGAAAATACGAGTCAACAAGTCATTGGTTCTCAAAGAATCAGAGTCATCAGAATCGTGAGTCATCCGAAGAGGTCACGGCACAGTCCGGCCGCTCTTGACCCCCGTGCTGCAGCAGATAACAAAACCCAGAATGTGCTCCCATCACATCCGATCGGATTCAGATACTGATTTAAAAAAAACAAAAAACGCACTTTCAGTTGTTATTTAGTGAAATCTTTTTTTTTTCTAGTTATTTTACATTTGTCCTCCAATAATAACATGTAATTTACTACAACAGTATTTTTTCACCTTTTACATAAATGGTTCTGGGCCTAAACAAAATGCTGTTTCCTGGTGGATCCCTATTGAACGGTGAGGTGTGAGTGTATTCTCAGCACTCACATGTTTTTCCTCCCCCTTTCCTCTGTGTTATTCCAGAGGATCAGCACGGCGAGCGGGGACGGGCGCCACTACTGCTACCCCCACTTCACCTGCGCCGTGGACACGGAAAACATCCGACGCGTCTTCAACGACTGTCGAGACATTATCCAGAGGATGCACCTACGGCAGTACGAGCTCTTGTGATGGGATGTCGGCACACGAGGCCCCCCAGAGACCCCGAGAGGACCCCCCCCCTGTCCCGTCCCGTCCCCCCTGTCCCCCAGGCCCCGGACTTACCTCCCTCCCAACAGTACATCCCCATCCCTAACTCCTTCCCCCTCTCCCCAACCAGTTAGTCCATCCCTTCACCATCCAAACTCCTACTCGTCGCCGTGGCACGTTTTTCAGGATAAGCAGAGCGGCGCAAAAGACTTTTAAATGATCCGACGACTGCTCGAAGAAAAAAAAAAAAAAACAACAACTGCTGCTCAGACCACCCGGACCCCAACGAGGGTCCAGACTGGAATCGTTTTAACACAGCAGCACAGGCTCCGACTCCTTCAATCTCTCCTCTCGTCAGACATACAAACACACACACACACGCGCACACACACACACGCACACACACACACACGCGCGCACACACACGCACACGCACACACTTACACAAAGGTACAGAAAGGTTCCACTGTATCACGAAACACACCTAAAAAATCTAAAAGAGAAGAGAGAGAGACGGACGGACATCGACACGTTGAAAAAGATGGAGGAATGTAAAACCCAACGCAGAGGTGAGCCTCTTCTGCCCGGGGAGGGGAGGGGTGGGGGTGGACGGACGGACTAACAGCTGCATGTGGAAGTGCGTGTGAGACCGTCACATGACCCGCTCTTCAAGAAAACCATCGAGGGAAAAGCAAAAAACAAAAAAAAACAGAAAAAACAAGACGACAAGAAAACATACAAACACATAAATCCATGCATACCAGTGAACTTCATGCAGTGCAAAAAAAATCCAAGCTATATATATATATAGATATTTATATATCGGTGTATATAAATATGTATATATATAAATATAAATATTATATATTCCTGTAATAACATGATTCAACTTTTAAGTTTTTGTTAGTTCCCTCCATGTTGTGTGTTGGTGTACACTGTGTGTGCGATCTGCCTCTGCACCATTTACCCTTGACTCCTCCTCCTCCTCCTCCTCCCCGCTGCTACCAAACAAACCCCAGACATTTACAAATTATTTAACATTCTGGTGAATAAAGGAGAGGTTCTAAGGTATGTAACGTGAGAAAAAAACTAACAAACAAAAAAAGGAACGAGCAAAGCATGAAGAAGAAGAAGAAGAAAAATGATTTTATTGAGATGGGACTAAAATGTCACCAGGTCTGGACACAGCATTCTGGCCTGGGAACACACACACACACACACACACACACACACACACACACACATAGACACACGCACACACACACACACGCATAGACACACGCACACACACACACACACACACACACACACACACTCCCTCCTCACCCACAACCCTGTCTCACCTCCAACCCCACTCCTCCCCCTAATCCACATGCCCCCCACCCCCCCTACTTCCTCCCTGGCTTTGAATATGTTTGTCTTTATTTTACTGCTGGACTATTATTCTTGTACAGACTGTAAAATGTATTATTTTGTACAACTTTATTGAAGAAGAAAAATAACTTGTAGAAGATCCCTGTGCCTTGATCACAACTGTACGTGTAAAAAATGAGCTAATATGTAAGTTATGTTCCACTGCGCTGTACAGCTAGGCCGGTCTCTCCCGCCTCGCCGCCGGGGTCAGGGGTTTCTGACGTCTGTTGCTTGGTTTCCATTTCCCCCCACGTTTGTTTGTCCGTTGATTAATTTGTTTTGCTTTAATTATCTGGTTTATATGATAGGATTTGGGGGGGTGAAGGGAGAGAGAGAGAGAGAGAGAGAGAGAGAAAAAATAATCGGGACACACCACCTTAATGCTGTGTAGTGAGAGATATTGAACCCCTAACACAATCTAATATATATAAAATATATTTCAGATTTTATATTTTATATATATATGTACTGTATACTTATATCTACTTTGTGAGCTATCCCGACCTTTCCTTTGCTTTTAGTCAGTCACCGGCGTACACGTTCAGGGGGAAGGGGTGGGATCTGGGTACAGTGGGATGGATATTACTATTTTGATTTCTTTCCTTTTTCCTTTTTTCTTTTTTTTTTTTTTTTTTTTAGCTTTAACTCTTAAATGAGAGGAAGGTGTCCAATTGCAAAACATTGCTTGTTTCTACATAAACCAAATTCTTTTTGCTTAAAAAAAAAAAAAAAAAAAAAGTACGTTAGTGTTTGGTTCATTCCTCGCGGTGCTCCAGGCACATTTTAGATCGTCACCTGAGGTTTGATCCTCATCACTTCAGCCGCTTCATTTCCCACCTCCTTGAGTTCCAGGTCCGGGTCAGAACATTACGCCCTCAAAACTCTTCCTTGATACAATATATGGGCAGTATTTTAACAATGTGCACCGCCTCAGTTTTCAAAAGCAAACAAAACTAAACAAGAAGACACAGGACCACCAGCATAGTCTCCATCAGTCTCATTTATAAAATTGACCACTTATGTTTTTCTGGTCTTCTCTCAGTATTGCTCATGTCCATTTCCTTAAAATGCTGCCCATGTTTAAAGGTCTTTTTTCTGGAAAATGATTTCCCAGCCTTGTATTTTTCGACCGATGTGTGTGTTTCTGACCAAGACTTCTTGAATATCATACTATCTGTGGTTTGTAAAGCAAGATAGACAAATCCTCCACAAGTTGACGAAAACACCAGCCAAGACGAGTCGACAAAACTGAGAAAATACACACAAAAAAATAAGAGGTTCAGGCTTTTTGCTCAAACAGAGAGAACTTACAGTATGTAGGTACGATAGTAAAGCTGTGACACCCAACCCAGAGGTCTGGGTATGACACATGGTTACAAAAAGTCGTATACACCAAAACAAAAACACATCACAGAAAGAACAGAAAGACCGTATTCATAAATTGACTTCCCTTTCTTTTTCGGAGCTTTCTATCTCCCCCGGCTTCGATTTTCGGAGTAATCTTTCGGATCTGTGTTCACCACAGTCTGGAGCAGTGGCGGTCTCAAAGAAGAGACACATTCATGTCGGGGTTATTTTTGCGCTGCGACATCCCTCCCCTTAATGCCAAACTCGCAACAGCAAGTCTCAGATACGTGCTCAGTGCAAGGCCGGGAACGGGAGGTAGAAGATGTCTTAATTGACAGGATTTGACATTGGATATCTGTTGCTCTGCCGTCTTATTGATCTCCTCTCACAACTAAAAAGCCGTCATGCCGAGCAGCGAACATGCGTCAGTGTAGTCAACGGCCAAAAACGGCCTACTGGATCGCTTACTGGGTTATAAAGGTTCATGCTGTTGATAATACGACACAGTGTGGAGCAGCGACCTGTCTATTTTCATGCTGAACAAGCCGGCGTACACTGTGAAGACGGTATTGGTCACTTGAGTCACCTTATCTTACGTATTGCTATGAAGAGAGCATGGATCATCTTCCAGAAAGAGTTGCGTTTCTTTCACGTATCCGTCAGTACAGTATGATTCGAGGAGGTCCTGTTGGGATACCGATTGAGTCCTGATCACGATTGCAACAAAAAGCAAATGTTGCCACTTAAAAATCTCACACTTTATAAACATGGATCAACACACTGCACACGGCCAGTCAAGGAGAGGCAATGCAGTCCAAACGGGCGACATCCACAGAAAAGGCCAGTTGGGGTCATATGAAGTTGAGGTTATGTGACATAACATCCATTTTCATTTCAGGTGTTTCTTAAAAGACATTTCCAAGTATTCAAAGGAGGTGCGGCCTCCGGGGTAATTGTTGCAAGGGACTATTATTTAAATGTACTGTCACCAATACAAAAGAATGAATCGGCCCATGACACATAACTAAATTGTTTCTGCCATTTACATTTTCAGTATATTCAACATGTTTGATTCGTTTATTATTATCAAAATAACAGGAAATAATGTAAAACAACCAAAAACAAAACAAAACACAAAAACATGACGTTCCCCCCCCTTGCACCACAAGAGGGCGCTGCACATTTTACCGCGGAGAGGAACACGTGCCAACCGGAAACGGCAACCTACGGGTGGGAGCGTGTTTCCCGTCGGAAGCTCCGCCCCCGCGTTCCCATGCCTTGGCGCGCTTCGTGAAGCCGCTGTGCCCGGGGCTGTGCAGCTGGAAACATGGCAGGCATGAGTGCGGCGGGTCCCCGGTCCGGTTCGGCCGCCGGCCCGGTCCAACAAGGCCTGAAGGAGGCTCTGATCGAGACGCTGACGGCGATTCTGTCCCCGGTGCAGGAGGTGCGAGCGGCCGCGGAGGAGCAGATCAAAGTGCTGGAAGTGACAGAGGGTGAGTGGCGGCCAGGTTGTGGCTAGGCTAGCTAGCTGCGGTGGCCCGTCTATGGACTTCTATGCAATAGCCCCCGGTCAGGTTTGGTCCGGTCCGGTCCGACCCGACCCGGTCCGACCCGGCCCGGCCCGGCCCGGCGCGGCGCGGCGCGGTTCGGTTCGCCTCTTACAGTCCAGCCAACTTATCTGCCTGGTATTGAGTTGGAGTTTCACTGCCCCCCGCTCCCTAAACAGAGCGCATCGGGCTGGATACTTTCCTCATCCCCGGAAGGGATTTACAGCAGCTCGCATCAAAACAACAACCGATAACAATAAGGTCACGAATAAAAACACAGAGGGGAAAAAAAACAAAACAATAAACAATAAAACTGTAGATGATCAATAAACCTGCAGATGAACCGGGGACCTGGAGATTAACAGTAAACCTGCAGATGGACCGGGAACATCTGGATCAGTTATCCGGGCTTGGGGGCAGCTCTCCGCCTCTGCTCGTAAACTCACCGGCGTTATCAAGCCGGAAGTTTGGCCGTTGGAGACGGTCTACCAGCGGGGGAATCACAGCTTAGCGTAGCTTAGCTTAGCCGGTTAGCAGCACCGCGGTGTGACCTGCCCGTTCGATCATCCACAAACGCCGCCTCTTGTCTTTTTTTTTAATCGATCTCTTTGACTCCACCGGACAAATCGCGGGGGTTCGGCAGGTGTTGCGTCGTTTTGCCGGCGATCGCCCCCCCCCCCGATCGATTAGTGCCAGGGTACTGTCACTATGGCAACGCGAAGGGACACGTTCCCGCGAAGACGCTTCCTGCGGGGTTGTCCCCGCGAAACGCGCCCCAAACGCCCCCACTCGGGGTGGGGTCAGATGGAGGCGGCGAGCTCGGCTGTTGACCGGCTCCTCTCGGAGAGACGCTCGTCCATGAGGTACCGGAGCTCACGGGTCCGCTTGCACAGTCGCCTAATCGCCATTGTGTGAGCTGATCGCGTTTTTTGTTTTTTTTCGTAAAATCGTCGGATTCCATCATGTTTCCATCCAAATATCAACGAAGTTGTGAATCAAAAAACTTCTCGAATTTCAATGACAACACACACAAAAAAAGTCTATGCTGTATAGCAGGACATGTTATTACACTATTATTATTGCACTGTTACACAGTGGCATAAAACGAAAAGAGACAATCATATTGTAAATCGCAATAATTTGTATGGCTATTAATAAAAAAAAAAGTCATGGTTATGACAGCGGTGTGGGGAAGCTTGGATCAGCCCCATCACAACAGGTAGCGTCGTTCATTTTTTATCATTGCCCGGTGCCACAGTTGAACGACTGAACTTGTATCTGAGGCTCATTGTCCTTTTTTTCCGCGCTTCTCCTGCCGCCGGTAAAAGGCTTATTGTGCAGCTGTCTGTCCACTTTATTGCAGTGTCCATATCCGCTGGCCTCTCTATGAGGGAGATCTGTACAGAGCTGTCAGCACTCACATTGTCTCTTGGCCCCTGATGTCATTCTTAGTTAAACCCAGAGAACAGAGAACGAGATGTAGAGGGACAGATGCACGGTTGATTTACACCCTGGCTGCATTAAACTCTACCTACATCCCTGGTTGCATTTCTGCTGTCTGGCCAGGTTTCAACAAGGAAAATAGCGCTCAAGTAGTGTCTGAATTGTAGCTGTCAAATAGTTTGTTCAATGCACGAGTGTGGGGCAAATGTATTCTTCTTTTTTGTTCTTTATATGGGACTCATCAGTATATACTACCATTCTTTGTGTTATTAAGCGTCACGCTATTGGCAGTGTAACAATACATGGATTTTAATTGATGCATTCAAAAGGCAATAATGTGAATCAATCAATACAGTGTTTGCATCCTAATCCATATTGTTCACTAATTGCAATGGATTTCTTAGCAAAAAGATTTCCACAATTTATTCTGAGTTGGTGTGGTTGGTCCATAGTACATTTAAATTTTAGAGAGGTCAAACAGTCAATTCTGTACAACATGCTTTTTTTTTTTTTTTTTTTTTTTCTAATTTAAACATGTGATGTCATCATGGTTTTGCAGAGAAGTTCAATCATTTTTGTTGTAGGCCTTTGTAACTGATGCATTTGATAAATGTTGGCACTGTTATGCTGATTAACTATTAAACAAACGATTAACGATTTAATGAATTAGCTTTTGTTCGTTTTATGCCACTGTTATAGTATAAGCTGATACAGTAATAGTATAATTATAATAATACAAGTCAAAATTTGGTAAAAAAAAAACATCACTATTGTATTTTAAGGACTTGGCAAAATGATTGTAGCAGTATTGTTAAGCTTGATCACCTATTTTTTGAAAGACTGCTCTACTGAACCATATTGTGAACCAACCCATACGGTATCGTAACAAATGCTGCGTTGTGAGTTTCAGTAAAACCTGAGGATCATACAAGTTATGTTACAGATCTATCCCCCTCCCCACCAGCTACCCTGTACCTCTGCACAACCATTTTCTGCAGCCATTTTTATTTTCAAGCCTTAACTCCCTGTCCTGTGACTTGTCCAGTTGCCTCCCGTTAGGCACTACACCCTCTGTCCACTAACTGCTTCCTTCTGGCTGTTTTTCCTGTGTTGTAGAGTTTGGCGTCCACTTGGCAGAGCTTACAGTAGATCCTCAGGGAGCTCTCGCTATCCGTCAGGTGAGGTAAAAAAATAAAACTCGAAAGGGAAATTACTTATGAGTTGTTGTTTTTTTTTGGGGGGGGGGGGGGGGGGGGGGGGGGTTGAGTGGGGGCAAAACCAATTTATTTCCAAAATAATGCTTTTGTTTGTCTGTCGTCCCTTGTTGCACTTTGCTAGTCTCTGATTATACAAGACTGCTGCATCACAGGAATAGCTGACAAACTAAACAAACTTAAGTATGTACTAACTTATTTATGTATAACTAACAGGAGTACCCTCAAATTTCTGAGCTTTCCTTGTTTTGTGTGTGTGTGTGTGTGTGCGTGTGCGTTTGTGTGTGTGTGTGTGCGTGCGTGTGCATTTGTGTATGTGTGTGCATGTGCGCAGTTGGCCTCTGTGATCCTGAAGCAGTATGTTGAGACTCACTGGTGTTCGCAGTCAGAGAAGTTCAGGCCTCCGGAAACCACCGATCGGGTAAGCGGGGGAAGAAACGACTCCTCCACTGCAAAATACATAAATGTCACGAGCAGCAAACTTGAATGACTTTGGTTCCGGCCCCCCGGCCCTCCCTTCCCCCCCAGGCCAAAGCTGCCATCAGGGAACTGCTGCCTGGCGGGCTGCGTGAGGCCATCAGCAAGGTTCGCTCCAGCGTGGCGTACGCCG
Organism: Zeus faber; assembly: GCF_960531495.2. NCBI lineage: Eukaryota > Metazoa > Chordata > Actinopteri > Zeiformes > Zeidae > Zeus > Zeus faber. The sequence continues at coordinate 18,908,049 of NC_137192.1, forward strand.
TGTCGGCAATCGCTCACTGGGACTGGCCCGAGGCGTGGCCGCAGCTCTTCAACCTGCTCATGGAGATGCTCGTCAGCGGCGACGTTAACGCCGTGCACGGAGCCATGCGGGTCCTCACAGGTGCTCAGCGACACACACACACAAACACACACACACACATGCACACGCACACAATCTCTCTGTATAGATACCTACTGTATCAAGGACGCTCGATTTGATATGCATCAGGTCTTGGAGCCCATTTCAAAAGATTTAGTCTCTGGGACTCCACTCTGGAAGATCTTCATTGTCAAATATGATTTAGTCTAAACTTCCACAACTGTATACTATGGTTGCACAGGTTACAGTGAAACTAGGATCAAAACAGTTTGTTATTGTACATTCTCTAACGGTGCTAATGACTCGTAAATCAAACAATGTTGAAGTTTAACTATACATCATTTTGCTGGGAACACCCTGTAGCCTTTTGTAGGAGCCTTTTACCTTCCGCTGACCCCGTGTTTGAGAACCACTGCTCGACATGATGCAGCGACACTTTAATGAAGAGGCACCGTCGGGAGCACTGGGATGTGTTGATTCATAAAGTCCCACCAGATTTAGCCAAAATTGATTTAAATGCGTGATTACATAACAAGATCAGATCTTCTATAGGAGTGCTTTGGTAAAAGCATGAAAATCGATCTCGACCATCAACTACTCTTTAGTTATTGTAAATGTCATTAATACCAGTGCACTCCCGGTCCAAATTGAAGACTTTCTAAGATATTTGAATGGCACAGCTTAACAAAATGGCAACGACTCAGTCCTGTGTTCCACAATGGAAGATGGGAGGGGAAACTGCCGGGTTTAAGTCATACACCGGGGAAAGAAACTCCAAGTTGCGCCAGATTCCACGCGGCACACGTCCTCGGGTCCCTGGCAGTACTGAACATCTGCCAAGTGTGAAGTAGATCGGATGAACGGTTGTGGAGATAATCGAGGAACATGCAGAGATTCCTTACGAAATAGTTTGGCTAGTGCAGACCCGTTCAAAATGTAAGACTTTCTAAGACATTACATGTCAACGCTTCAGTCCTGTGTTCCACACTGGAAGAGGAAACTGCCGGTTAAGGTCGTACGCCAGGGAAAGGCGGTCTTTGTGACTAAGTCGCAGAGCCCCCCGGAGCCCACCGATACACCGAACTGAAGCTCGGGCCACCGGAGCCAGAGTTTGCGGCTTACGGCTCCATAAGAGTAGTTAACGTTGTGGATACGGTTTGGATTGTGATATTTTTTTATTTTAAATTTTTTTTCAAAGACAAGATAATCATGTTAAACGTAACATGATGAGAGAGGAGCGTACAGAACGGCCACGAGGGAGAGGAGACACTTGCAGCAGGCTTTTAAAAGTTTGTCTCCTTCAGGGAGCGGGATGACCGGCTCGCTGTAAAGAGATGGCTCTCGCGGCTCCCAAGCGTTTCTTTTATCTGTGAAATTGTGTGAAATGTTTAGTGTGTTCATTCCATGACAAAAAATGAAATTATTTACAATGATTTGATATGACGGTGAAAGTGTTTTTCTTTACAAGTCAAGATTCGAAAGTCTAATAATGGTAAAGGTGTCAGTGCTGGGGAAAAAAACACATATGTTTAAATCAAAAATGGAATCGGATCGTGACCTTAAAATCGAAAGTCGAACCGTGGATTTGGAGAGTCGTGGCGCCGCTATTAGATAGCCCTTAATCACTGTACAGTCTCTGGTTTCACAGAGAAATCAACAGCATCCCCTGGCGTTCCTCCACCCAGGCAAGGAAAAAGATTTTACACTTTGTACTCTGTACGTTTAACTTATTTTCTCCCTGAAAAAAAACAACTTATTGTGTCTAGAGTTTACCCGGGAAGTGACGGACACACAGATGCCCCTGGTGGCTCCGGTGATCTTACCAGAGATGTACAAGATATTCACCATGGCTGAGGTAAGACAACAAATAACTTACATGCATCACCATCCACCCTACAGGTTTCACTAAAATGTCTCTTCTAATGCAAACTTGCGTTGCTCCGTCTGTCATTATTATTATTATTTTTCTTACACGTTGGACATTCTTTGGCTGATCTTGATTTCCTTGAACCCTCCTAGGTGTACAGTATCCGTACTCGCTCCAGAGCCGTGGAGATCTTCACCACCTGTGCCAACCTCATCTGTGCCATCGAAGAGCTGGAGAAAGTGAGTCTCGCATGGATGTCATTTACGGGCAAAGTCTACGCTGCACCATTTCAAGCAATCTCCCTGTTAGTTTTATTACTTGCAATTATTGTCCCAAGGGCATTTGCAGTTCTGGATAAGTGCACCTGGTCCGATACTGTGCTCATGAACGTACTTGTACTTGGCTGATACCAAAAACCAATACCAACCAATACAACGTAAGACGACGTAGTTCCATTAAGTTCCCGTTGCAGGGTGGTTTAGGGAACGTGGTTTCATGATATCTCTGATTTGTTCAAACAAAGTAGTGAAGAAATCACTTTGGTGATCTCACTATTATTGTAACCGAAGGTTCAGAATTTGTATTAGTGCTCTGTCAGCAAGTGCTCAGTTGTCTTGTGTTTGTGTATGGGTCCCTAGTGTCCAGTTTCGGTCACTGTGGTCTCTGATGTGTACATTTTCTCGCTTTTTGTGATGTGGACTTCTCCTTGTGTGTAGGGCGCCGCCAAAGCATTGATCTTCCCCGTGGTGCAGCAGTTCACAGAGGCGTTTGTGCAGGCCCTCCACATGCCTGATGGACCCTCCTCTGACAGCGGCCTCAAGATGGAAGTCCTCAAGGTGGGCAGCAGAGCATCATTCTTTTGAGGCTGACTTCCTAATTGTTATCAGTTGAAATGCTGTCCACAAAGCGAGGCCTGTAGTAGAACGTCTTCAAACAAGGCTGTGGACTCCTAGATGTTTACGAATATCATCTGGTGAAGCTGCATCGTTCTGTGTAGGATTTTCTCTGGACAGGCCTCCTGCGGAGCCTAGAGGTTCACTGGCTGAGATGGATGAGTGCGGAGAGAAATAAGTCAAAGTACGACTTCTTAAAACTTTAAGTAAATTTAATAACAGCTGGGAACTTCTAAGTACAAGAGTTTGTGGCATGAGCAGATGTATATAGGCTAAGCATAAATGCCTGCTGAGCAGGATGGTTGATGGCCGATATATAATGCCAATATTGTGTTGTTGTTTTGTTTGTTTTTTTTGCATCTGATAAAATACAACAACTGAATACTAATAATAAATGAGACACAAAATTGCTGAACCTAAATGAACATTTATTGAACACTAATGTTATTGGCTGCGTTGTCTCTGCAGTGCTTTTATTTTAAATAAAATAATTTATAAACTAAATAAATGTCAACAGGTATTCAAAAAAATGAACTCTGTAAAAAAAAAAAATGTATGAATGAAAAATAAATAATTCAAAACGATATATATATTAAAAAAAAAAAAAAAAACAAGAACAGCGTCATATTAAAGTCTGGTCGTGAAATAGTCTTCTCGTTACAAAAGTGCAGAATTTATTATTTACAAGTATTTACACAAAAAAATTCCAAATTATGTCCCATAGCAACAGAAAGCAACGGGGAGACACAGGGTTTTTGTTTGCAACAGGAGAAGAACGGGGCAGTCCCTTAACTCAGCTCTCGCCCGCTTCGCTCAGAGCTGTCCAGTAACCACTGGTGAGCTGATCTCACTTTCTCGCTCCACTGGCCCGTTTAGAGATGTTAAAAGGGGTGGGTGCTCAAAAAAAAAAGAGAAGGCACATCAACCCCCAGCTCGTGTTCTAGGCATTATCTGCGGAGCGCAGATCACGGGCGCCTAGGATGGTGTGCATCGGGACGCCCGTCATCTGCGCTCCGCTCTGCGCACATGGCGGGTGCGCCGAGGACACGTGCCTCATGAATATGCGTATCTTGCCCAGACTATACGCTGCCTTGATGCCCATTTAGGCGTAATTTCTTTTTATAAATAAACAACTCGTCTGATTTAAAAAGGGCACCATGGGGCGTTAAGTGGCAGGTGCTTGGGCGTCCCCGCCCACCCCTGCACCTGCCTGCCGCTCAATATGCAAATCTTGTGATAATCTTGATATAATATAGCAATGCAGGAACTCCTCATTTAACGACCCACCCGTTTAACGACCGTTGGGACTTACGGCCAGCTCTCTGAACACTCTGTATTGTACCCTGTGTACAATACCACGGTGTCTCAGCGTCAAGCATCTCGTCGTGCATCACCCTTTATGCACCAGGTATACTATATACACTATATACGCTATACATACCTTTTACACTGTATAAATTTAATCTCATCACCATTCTCAGTCTGTCTCGTTCCCTCAGTCTGTCAGTATTCATTATGCCAGCCTTCGCAATCGCCACGCCCCCTTACCGTGAAATAACACTATATCCACTATATATATACCAGCCACGCCCCCTTACCGTGAAATAACACTATATATACCAGCCACGCCCCCTTACCGTGAAATAACACTATATACACTTTATATACCAGCCACGCCCCCTTACCGTGAAATAACACTATATACACTTTATATACCAGCCACGCCCCCTTACCGTGAAATAACACTATATACACTATATATACCAGCCACGCCCCCTTACCGTGAAATAACACTATATACACTATATATACCAGCCACGCCCCCTTACCGTGAAATAACACTATATACACTATATATACCAGCCACGCCCCCTTACCGTGAAATAACACTATATACACTATATATACCAGCCACGCCCCCTTACCGTGAAATAACACTATATACACTATATATACCAGCCACGCCCCCTTACCGTGAAAAAAACGATATATACACTTTTTATACCAGCCATGCCCCCTTACCGTGAAATAACACGGGGTCCTTGCGTATTGCCCAATTTGCAAAACAACCTGGTCCAAGGAACAGAACTCTGTCGTTGAGTTAGGAGTACCTGTACAGTATATAATATGATCTCATAGAGAAAGATTTCGATTTATTTTGTTTCCTTAGTTTCTTACTTATATGGAAATTGAAAAATGTAAACCTAACTCAGAAAGTTGGAGTGGAGGTTTTTTTTGGGGGGGGGGTTTAGTTTTCCAGACAGCGGTGGATTGTGCGTGCACCGCTTCCCGGCTCCCGTAAATGCTTTTATTTGAGATCTATTTATTTTTGTTTGTTTCCTACAAGAATGAAACAACATTTTTACACACATCTCAGTCAAGCGACTGTTCCGTCCCGCAGTGGGGACGCACGTCTCCCCGATGCTTTCCGTTGCTAAGGGACTTAATTTGGTAAAACCTGGATGTTTTGTGTATATACTTGTAAATAATAAATCCTGCACTTCTGGACTGGGGAGACCGCATTTGCCACATTACATTTTGCTCTACGCGCACGCACCCACCCCGAATAAAATCATGAATTGGCGATCGCTGCCCCCCAGGGATCGGTGTTGGGAATTTTGCAGGGTCGCCCAAGCCTTATACAGACATAGCAAGATGTTCCCAATATTCCGTGTGTAAACTAAATGAAATTGACAAAATCAGATATTGGTTACATATGTATTGTATTGGGAGAAAATAAAAGGTCATTTGAAGATATCTCCTTCAGTTCCACAGTGGTCCCACCGTGGAACAAAAACACAACTTTGATTGGTATAAAGGTGTGTTTGTGTATGTGACTCCCAGTTATATTGTGGTCACAGTTTTGGACAATTTATTTTTGTGTGTGTGTGTCAGTGTGTGTCTGTACAGGATTTAAATTAATAATTTTTTTTCCCCTCCTCTGCTTCTTGTCCCAGGCGGTGACTGCTTTAGTAAAGAACTTTCCTAAGCCCATGGTCTCCTCCATGCAGCAGATTCTACCCATCGTGTGGAACACTCTGACTGAAAGTGCATCTTTATATCCTTTAGCAGTCATCAAATAGCGAAGCTCTCAAGGCACTGCAGGCGAAATGTATGCGCACAAGACCATGCACATTACAATCTTAAATTAGTATTCCACTTTGGTTTGTAGGTGCGGCTGAAAACAAAATATTCCTTAACCAAGTTTTCACTTATGTGAGAACAGAGGTCAACTACACAGAGGAAGTGGACGACCCTGTCGACTCGGACGGTGAGCTCCGTCGATATGACTTCCGCTTGCAACTGCTGTCCCTTCAGTTTAAGGCTTATCCCGTCAATTCACCGTCTGCCTTGTGTGTTACTTGTGTAGGGGAGGTTCTGGGCTTTGAGAATCTGGTGTTCAGCATCTTTGAGTTTGTCCACACGCTCCTGGACAACAACAAGTTCAAGAGCACCGTGAAGAAAGCCCTGCCCGAGCTGATCTACTACATCATCCTGTACATGCAGATCACAGAAGATCAGGTGTGTGTGTGTGTGTGTGTGTGTGTGTGTGTGTGTGTGTGTGTGTGTGTGTGTGTGTGTGTGTGTGTGTGTGTGTGTGTGTGTGTGTGTGTGTGTGTGTGTGTGTGTGTGGAAACTACATAGAGGAGCACCCATAATGCAAATAGGTTGAATAGCAGTTTCTTAAAAATAAAAAGTATAAATATGGATTTTTTTTTTTTCAACAAAGTATTCTTACTGATTACTACATAAAAAATACATATGTGGTTACATGGTTGACTGATGTTGTAGGATCACGGCTGACTTGCGTTCTCGCCAAATAGTCCACAAAGGCTGCACTTAAATGCCAGTGTATATGTTCTGCCCAGATTTGTGATTGCAATTATTCAGTGCTTTCATTTCATAATATTGTGCTTTCACCATTGATTGATTCTGCAGATCAAAGTTTGGACGGCCAACCCCCAGCAGTTTGTAGAGGACGAGGATGACGATACGTTCTCCTACTCGGTCAGGATCTCTGCTCAAGACTTGCTGCTGGTGAGATGAACATGAGTGTTTAACAACACTGGCAGGGTCCTTTGAGGGGTTCCAGGGGGTCCCTAACAAAATAGTTAATAGTGAGTCCCTGAGACAAAATATCAAATAGAGGGTACTTGATGTCCTCAATTCCCTTTATTATTATTTATTTATCTATTTATTTATTTATTTATTTAAATTTGTAGTATTATTATTATTATTATTATTATTATTATGAAATATTCTTTTATATGCACCATCTGTACAAAAAGTGTAATCCAGGGCATCAGTTAGTCTTGTGTCCGTACGTATAATCCAAATACCTTTGACCTCTGCACGCAGGCGGTCGCCACAGAATTCCAGAACGAGAGCGCGGCGGCGCTGTCGGCGGCGGCGACCAGACACCTCCAGGAGGCAGAGCAGGCCAAGAACAGTGGGAACGAACACTGGTATTAAAAAATAAAAATAAAAAAAAGACTCGACTGAACTCAGTCACTTTCTCTCCGTCTCTCTTTCCCCGTCTCAGTCTTGGTCTCTTTTTTTTTTTTTTTGCGATATCTAAATCTGAATTCCCCATTTTTCCCCCACCTTTGTTCCCTTCCCTTCCCTTTTTATGCTTTAGTTAGTGTTGAGCATACAAATGATTATCACTGAAAAGAGGAGACAGGATTTACAAACTGCGTGTGACAGGGAGAGACTTCCTTCCTTCGCCCAACATAGGCTTCCCCAGGAAGAAAAAAGGAAGTGGCCAGAGACGGCTTCTATTGATGGTGCTGTATTTTGTGCAGGTGGAAAGTCCACGAGGCGTGCATGTTGGCCCTGGGCTCGGTGAAGACCATCATCACGGAGAACGTGAAGAACGGACGCATTCAGTTCGACATGCACGGCTTCTTGGCCAACGTGATCCTGGCCGATCTCAACCTGGCCGGTGAGTCCCGAACGGAGCCGCTCGTGTGCCAGAACCAGGGCTCTAGAAAACAATGCAACTTAACTAATACTGTTGGTTATAATATCAGGTTTGTGTAGATGGATTGGGAATAAGTGAAACGTCTTGTCAGCGGTGTCCTTAAATAGCATTTTGATGGAAATTATTTTTTTTCTTTACATTAATTGTATCCTCATCTTCACAAACTGTTATATTCTGCTCATCTGCTTAGAGCTGCCACAATTACTACATTATCACCCGATTGCAATGAATTGAGCTGATAAACGATAATTTTGTTAATTTTTTGCCTTTTCATCCAAATTTAAGGGAAAGTTTCACCCAATGTTAGAAATAAAAATAAAAAAATAAAAAATATTACAATATGTTTATTACAATAAACTGTTATAACAGTTCATAGAATCAGCTACTTCATAACCTGCACTATTAGTTGCCTCTGCCCTGTTAGAAATATATAGTACTTAGCTGCAATACCTGATCTTTGGAGTCTTCATTTTCATCAAAGATTTGTCTTAAAAAAAACCTGTCTCATTCTCTCAGCGGCTTCTCCCTTCCTGCTGGGACGCGCCCTCTGGGCTGCCAGCAGGTTCACGGCCGCCATGTCTCCAGAGCTCATCCAGCAGTTCCTCCAGGCCACCGTCAGCGGCCTCCACGACAGCCAGCCGCCCTCCGTCCGCATCTCTGCAGTCCGGGCCATCTGGGGGTGAGGCCTTTTTCCATCGATTTAAATAAGGGCACCGCCCGCACAGAGGCAGGAGCGCTCATGTTGTTCTCAAGATGCCTCAGACAGCTGATCCTGGCAAACTGGAAGGGATAGTTTCCCCTCCTCCCAGGGGAAGATATCATAGAGCCATGACTGGCATGCATGGTTATTGGGGATTCCCGCATTCCCGTTTGGGCTCACCACATGGAAATCTTAAGTCTTCCCAGAATTGTGAGCCTTAGTGGGAATGTAACCATACAGATTTAACTGAGATTAGATCTTCAACGTCATTATAATGATCGCAATTATATAAGTATTTGCAATTGCCTGATCCCAATTACCGGTATGTTAGATATTTTTATGTTCAATGTCAATGAATGTCTTTCATGAGGTCGATATAAATCGTTACATTATCATAGGGTCATAGGCCTGAAAATGTATTTTTTAAATCAATTAATTGATTATCTAAATTATTTGTACGACAATTAATTGTGATAGTGACCACCCGATCCAGGTACTGTGATCAGCTGAAGCTGTCGGAGAGCACGCACGTCCTGCAGCCCTTCCTCCCCAGCATCCTGGAGGGTCTGGTGCAGCTGGCCGCCCAGTTCAGCTCCGAGGTGCTCACGCTCGTCATGGAGACGCTCTGCATCGTGTGCACGGTCGACCCGGCCTTCACCACCAGCGCTGAGAACAAGATCTGCCCCCTCACCATCGCCATTTTTCTCAAGTACAACAACGGTACTGCGCCAATACGTGTTTCTCTGGACCGACTTCAACATTTGAGTCTGCCAGATGCGCGGAGAACACTCCCTGCCTAAACGGTCATGGCTCGAGCAAGGCCCCTGCGTTTCAGTGAACTGCAGTGACGTCCTCGACTATTTTTAGCTGCAAACTTTGTTGCAACAGTTTGTGGAAAGTCCTGTACTGATGCATCATGACATGCACAGTGCTCGCAGTGGGCTCCACAGAGAACGGGGTTTGTCGAGCTCCGCAGAGAAGGTCTCGGGCTCGCCTGCTCTGAGCTCAACCCCATCAAATACCTTCAGGATGAATCCCTGTAGCCATGCATAACATCAAGTGGAAAATCGAGGAAATGTTCAGGTCGTGTGGTTCTCAGTCTCTTCTTTCCTCTTCCTAGACCCTGTCGTGGCATCCTTGGCACAGGACATCTTTAAGGAATTGGCCCAAGTGGAAGGATGCCAGGGCCCCATGCAGATGCGCCTCATCCCCACCCTGGTCAGCATAATGCAGGCCCCGTCTGACAAAATCCCCCCAGGACTCTGTGCTGTAAGTAGCCATCATCTGCCTGGAATTTTCAATTCTTTACACGTATGATTTATTAAATCGTATCAAAATTATTTGTACGACAATTAATTGTGATAGTGACCACCCGATCCAGGTACTATGATCAGCTGAAGCTGTCGGAGAGCACGCACGTCCTGCAGCCCTTCCTCCCCAGCATCCTGGAGGGTCTGGTGCTGCCTATGATTTATTAAATCATACGTGTAAAGAAATTAATTTCCAATAAACATCTAGCTCTATACTTCATCACTCTGTACCATCACATTTCATTTGTAGGAACTGTTTTTAGAATTTTGCATTGCCAAAATATAGTGCCATTCATATTGAAGCCAACTTTATTTCCTTTTGTTTCTTTCAAACCCCTTTTTTTTTCTCTCTCTCTCTCTCTCTCTCTCTCTCTCTCTCTCTCTCTCTCTCTCCTTTCCTCTCGCCACAGACGTCCATAGACATCCTGACTACAGTGGTGCGCAACACTAAACCCCCCCTGTCAGAGATGCTGGTGTGTCAAGCGTTTCCTGTTGTGGCCCAGTGCACCCTCCGCACCGATGATAACACAATCATGCAGGTGACATTCACAAGATATATGGCCTGATTTAAAAAAAAAAAAAAAAAAAAAAAATATATATATATATATATATATATATGTTTTTGACACACCAGGGGTTACTAGGCAGTGAAGTTTTTTTGTTTTTGTTTGTTTGTTCTTTTAATCTCAATCCTCCTACTTTTCTCCTCTCCCCAGAATGGCGGCGAGTGCCTGCGGGCCTACGTCTCTGTGGCCTTGGAGCAGGTGGGCCAGTGGAGGGACGAGCAAGGAAACAGCGGCCTGTGGTACGTCATGCAGGTGGTCAACCAGCTCCTGGACCCCAGGACCTCAGAGTTCACGGCTGCCTTCGTGGGCAGGCTCGTGTCCACGCTGATCTCTCGTGCCGGCACGGAGCTGGGAGACCAGCTCGACCAAATCCTGAGAGCCATCCTCAGCAAAATGCAGCAGGCGGAGACTCTGAGTGTCATGCAGGTAATCGTATATAAAATAATGTGGGGGGGAACTGGATTGAGCAGCTTTGGTGCAGTTTAAAGTCGGTTTCCGTGCTCATTATGTCACCCTCTCACCCCCTGTAGTCGCTGATCATGGTGTTTGCCCACCTGGTGCACTCCCAGCTCGACCCCCTCCTGGAGTTCCTGTGCAGTCTTCCCGGCCCCACGGGGAAGCCTGCCCTGGAGTTTGTCATGACAGAGTGGATGAGCCGGCAACACCTCTTCTACGGACAGTACGAGGGCAAAGTCAGGTCAGGGGACAGCAACGCACTGTTGTTAATCCTTCCTAAAGAGCCCCTAAAGCACAGCCTTCCGGTTTCTCCCGCCTCCGAAAAAAATGCTCCTAAAGTAGGTGGGATTCTGCAGGGTGGGGGGCTGTTAGCGGGTTGTAAAAACACGCCCTTTGTCAGTTGAACTTGCGTTAAGTTTTGCATTGCCCGCTCTCTTCCGTCTCTACTATAACACGACTCTACAACCCCCTCTAGAGACGGGACCCAGTTAAAAAAATTCAACCACTCGGGGGTTTTGCATTGTGAATTTTAAGGCTCAACGCTACGTCATATTGCTCCGTTCTCAGATCAGTTCCAGTTATTGGCGCTATAACTGGATCCATCCCTGAATATATGTTTGTGTTTTGCTTTCTGAGACACTTAATTCGGTCGTAAGTGGTAGGAAACCGAGTCCTTGAGCTGTGACCCTGCCCCGCAAACGATATCGACCAAACGATCCTTCCCCGGTGTACGTCTCCCCCCTCCCCTCACCATCTTCCCACCTCACCGTCGCCTCGCTCTCGGCTCCTCCCCGCAGCACGGTGGCACTGTGTAAGCTGCTGCAGCACGGCCTCAACACCAACGACAAACGTCTTCAGGACATCGTGGTGAAGGGAGAGGAGATCTTCAGCCCTGACGAGGGCATCCGCACACGCTCCAAATCTGCCAAGAGTAAGACGCTAAACCTCCGTATCGCAGTCATTTCTTTAAAGTAAACTAAACCACATCATCATCGTCGTCACCATCATCGGGGGTGTCCTAATTCTATGCCACGGGTAAAGATCAGGGGTGGGAAACAGCTTTCTTGCTTGGCGTCCAGATTAATATTGACATATGGGATAGAGCTGTGGAGTACTATGACGTCACATTTAGCAGTGAGGTTATTCCTGAGCACGTTGATTTCTCTGCTCGCACCATTCCTTGAAAAGCAGCATAACTTGCATGTTTGCTAGTGTGATGTCTCCCAAGATTGTTGTTTTTGAGAACGGTGAGAGCTTCTCCTTACATGGTCATTTTCACCACCTAACTGCTTTTTTTTTTTTTATGCCGATTCAATGGTTTGCATGTGAGACCATTAGGTCACTTTAATATGGAAAGGCAATTCCAAGGCAATACTTGCTAACTGATAAAGTACGGCCAATGTTTTTCCTGTCTAATGTCTAAAAAAACGACCTGCTTGTAGATTATCTTATTATATTACAACATATCGTTTTTTTGTTTCCTGCTTTCCTTCTCTACAGATCCAGAAAGGTGGACCAACATTCCTTTGCTTGTAAAGTTCTTCAAACTGATTGTCAATGAGCTGTCGTCTGTAGTGGAGGCCAACAGCAGCAGGACGAATGCGGCAGACTGGAGCCAAGGTGAATAGAGGATTTAAAATTATATTTAAACCTGATCTTGTCCTTTAGTAGCTTTCGTGAGCAGGGAGAGTCTCAACAGTTAATTTTATTATTATTATTATTATTATTATTTATTTATTGAAAAAAAAATGTCCAGATTCCACTGGTATGTGGGAGGACCAGGAAGAAGAGGGCTGTGATGATGATGAAGAAGACGAAGGTCTCGCCGGCCAACTGCTCTCTGATCTCATCGCCTCAAATAAATATGGTACCGTTTAGCCTCGAGCACCGCAGTTACCGTCTTGGTTGCACTAATGCCACAAATATGTATTCAAATTCCCATCATTAACTTTTTCACGGAACCATATATAGATTTGCTCATGTGCGCTATTGCTTTTTTCTGAAAGATGATGACTATTATGACGATGATGAAGAGGACGACCCAGATGCCTTGAAAGACCCATTATATCTGATTGATCTACAGGTACATGTCTCGAAAATGTAATGTCGTGTCTATCTGTATTTCCAAAAAAGTAGTTAAAGGTGTCAAAAATCAGGCCATGCTCTGAATAAACCGCATTGTGATTTATTCCAGGCCTACCTGACAGACTTCCTGACCCAATTCGCCCAGCAGCCGTGCTACAGCATGTTCTCAGGCCACCTCAATGACGCCGAGCGAAGAGCCCTGCAGTCGATAGACCTCTAACGCTGTCGCTCCACCGCCCCTCGTCCATCCACCACAGAGTACTCTCCTTGTGTCCCACCAGTGGCGCCTCCATGACCATCGGTGAAGTGCCGGGCCAGACATTGGGAATGGGGTGAAAAGAGACAGATATGCACTTATCCATAACTTCCCTGTTTCTCCCATATTTGTTGTCGTGGGATATGCTGAAGGACTAAAGGCGCTTAAAGGAGGAGAATGAGTAGATCAGAGTGGCGGGACCCAGGGACCTTTCTAGGTTCAAAGGGCACTTGTGGAGGTGACCTCCATCTTCTCAGCTCCCTGTGGCACTTTGGAAGGACTTTAGACTGGAGTTGGGGATTGAATAAAGGGGTTGAGGATACGCAAATGAGACGGTTGATCCGTATTTTATGAACGGACTACTTTACTATGTCCAATTTGTAACTCAACCCATTATTTTTTTTTTTGTCTGTATCCAACGAAACTCATGAGCTGGAAAAAAAAAAAAAAAAAAAGACTTCCAAGAGATGTGATGCTGAACGGACAGTCAAAGAAGCGTGGTATTTTGGAAGGGAGAGAAAGATTGGCGGCCTTATTTTCAGAAAACATCGACTGTTTTGGACAGGAAATAAAATCTCTTTGTTCTCTCTGTTATGCAATTTACACTTTTGCCATGGTAATTCACAGCCTTGTCGTTTTCCATGTACCCGTTGGAGTTTGGGATGAAAAAAAAAAAAAAAAAAAAGTTACAAATAAAAGTCCTTAAAAGGACAACATCTGCGGCATCTCCATTCTTTTTGTCATTTCTAGGTAAGAACAATACTTTGGGTCGAAGGCATTTCTTCTTTAATTAAAATGATAGTCAATGCCATCACACTTTTATTTTTTATTTATTTTTTTGTCCCTTACATTTTTATTTTAAGGAAAAGCAAGCAATTGGAGCATGAGCAGTTTTGTTTCATTTATTGGTATACTTTCTCTTGTATTTGTCTTTATCTGTTTGTTATGCTCGGCTTGAAAATGTTGACAATTAGCTTTTGTTTCTAAATGTGTGATATTCATATTTAGATGAGATCGCTTTTGTGGGTACATAAACAAATACGTACTGTAGTGCAAATAGGCCATATGCTTTTCAGTCATATTCCAGCTATGTTAATTGTCATAAGGCAGGTTTGGTTTATAGTATACTTTCAATGAAATGTCTGTACAGCAATTGAACGTTCAATACATACTAAGGAGTTCTCCTCTGAATGGCATGCCGTTTTTAATCTCAAATCAAATTTAAGGGATTGGTAATCATTAAAAGGATAGGTTCCATATTTTTCTACCCAGGTCTCACTTAAATGTTGGTTCCTATCATTCATACCAGTTCATCACACCCGACTGAACGCTTTACTATTGAGAAACCTGCCACTCTGCCGGAGCGCCTGCTTAAATGCAGTCCAATGGGGCGAACATTTTAGGCTTAAGAAAGTTTCATTTCCTTTTTGTTTTGGCCAATGGTAATATCCCATTTTATTTATACCTACTTTTTGCAACTGCCGCAGTGTGTCCCAAGCATAGCGTCGGCTACAGTAGGTAGCCAGTGGAAAGCGGAGCAACTTCCTGTTTCTAGTCGCATGTCAGTGTCGATGAAGCCAAAAGTACTGATTTGCAAAAAGAAAAACATTAAATGCACTGTTTGCGACTTTTTTTTTTTTTTTTCTCAGTCTGAGGAAATTGGATTTTCGAAAAAGAGGATTGAACCCCTTTTTTTATTATTATTAAGTCTTAAACGTTTGCCCCATTGCATTTAAGCACAGTGAGAAGCTTAAGTTGTAGTTTCTCAGTAGTTATGCGTTCAGCGAGGTCGTGCTAGGAACAGTCCTAAATGATGGGAGCCAACATTTTAAAAAGGCCTGGGTTGGATAATGACAACAATTATCTTTTCAGTTCTAATGCAGCGTTAAAAAAATAATAATAATTGACATCCATTGAATCTGAATATTTTTGCAATATATGGTGAAGTAACTTGAAATAGCCACAGTATGATCAATTATGTGAGTCGTCTCGGTCCGGGTTAGTGGGAGTAGTTCTCAAATGAACAACTTGAGTAAGAACAGATTTTTGCAAAATTACTTATGTACTCAAGTCAAACATTTTTTCCACAGTAGTATGAAGTAAAAAGGAAAAATAAAATGAAAATATATGACCATCTTCTGATCTGGTGGAACTCATTTTACTAACATAATACACATGTTGCAGTGGGAAGGAGTGGTTTGCAAATGCTACAATGATGGATCATTGGGGGTCAGACGAAAGGCTTCATTTGAAATGAGGTGGAACCCAGTGACAATGAACTGGGGGGTTCCGGGGGCCTTTGGCATGGGGCGAGGTGCGCGGTGCACTGGGGTTTTTTTTAATCCATTGGTGTGTATTGGTTGGAGGGGGCTGATGCTGTGTTCCATGGGAACTCAGAAAATTTGTTTGAACTGATGCTGTGTTCCATTGGAACTCGGAAAATTGTCATTTGGATTGATAGCAAGTGATGCTGCGTTGGTGAAGTGAAGTGAAGCAGTTTCGTGGGAACTCGGAAAACTGTGATTCGTGACTAACGCGACTAACCTGGACTAACCGGCATTGCTACTTGCAGCTATATTTGGAAAAAATAAATGATAAAAAATACGCAATGATAAAAAATACACTGATAAAAAACAAACAATGGTGGTTTTTAGCATAAGGATCTGAGCAACTTTGACAAAAGCCATGATGGCTAGATGACTGGGTCAGAGCATCTCCTAAACAGCAGGTCTTGTGGGGTGTTCCTGGTATGCAGTGGTTAGTACCTACCAAAAGTGGTCCAAGGAAGGACAACGAGTGAACCAGCAAGAGGGTCATGGGCGCCCATGTCTCATTGATGTGCGTAGGGAGCGAAGTCCAGCCCATCTGGTCCAAACCCACAGAAGAGCTACTGTAGCACAAATTGCTAAAGAAGTTAATGCTGCTGTGATAGAAAGGAGTCAGAACACACAGTGCATCACAGCTTGATGTGTATGGGGCTGTGTAGCTGCAGACCGGTCAGAGTGTCCATGACGACCCCTGCGCACTGTCGAAAGCGCCTACAATGGGCACGTGAGCATCACAACTGGACCATGGAGCAATGGAAGAAGGTGGCCTGGTCTGATCAATCACGTTTTCTTCTACATCATGTGGATGGCCGGGGTTAGGGTCCGATCAATGGAGCATCTGTGGGATGTGCTGGAACAACAAGCCCGATCCATGGGGGCTCCACTTGCAACTTCCAGGACTTAAAGGATCTGCTGCTAACGTCTTGGTGCCAGATACCACAGGACACCTTCAGAGGTCTTGTGGAGTCCACGCCTCCACGGGTCAGAGCTGTTTTGGCAGCACAAGGGGAAGCGACACAATATTAGTGGTTATTAGTGGTGGTTTTACTGTTGTGGCCGATCGGTGTACATTGATATCGATATAGTTATACAACAAGAACCTAAGTCCTGTTTTGTTTTGTGCAGGTCAGGTCTTCTTCCAGACTAGGGTTGAACTGAATTGGAGGTTCTGTCATTCTGAGGGCGAGCGACACGGCTCTCTGGAAGAAAACTGAAGACAATGAACCATTGTGTCTCCAAAAGCTCAGGCACAAACAAAGATACAGTGATTGCAAACAAACCAACGTTGAGCTAAAACGAACAAAACACGGACATTTATTTTCAAGGGGTCCATTTTTTAATTTTCATCGGGGGTGGGGGGGGTTTGCCGGCTGTTGTAGATTGTATTGTGTTTGGATAATTGCGGCTAATTGCAGTCAAGTTTTATCCTCTGATCCATTCCTTTGTGGTGTTTATTCCTCAGCTCCTATGAACCTAGACGCTGTGCACTCACCTGCACAAGCAAAAACAACCGATACCTGTTCACCCATTCGAGTTTTCTCCTTCGTTCGCCCTCCGATACTCCGTAGAAGCGCCACTTTCAACGGATGAGACGGTGACTACGTGTGAAACAAAACTACTCCTCAACGCTCCGTTTAAAGCGCCACGCCCGGGGGACGACGCCACACGGTGTTGTGCTGTGTGACGCGTGTGCGGCTCTACGTCATGGTGGGAATTGCGCTGCAGTTCCTCTTCCCGCCTTGGCAGCGGAGGAGGGGGGGGGGGGGCGCGCTGTGTCAGACCTCTACCCGGTCCTGGCGATTTAAAAGCTCCGTTCGTTTTTGAGAGTCGGTTGCCGGCGAATCGCTCAGCAAAACGATCCGCTCGGCTCTCTCACTCGTCGCTCGTTTGATTCGGCCCCCGTGAGTCGAATCGCCGTGGTTGCCCGCGTGCCTGGCCGCCGGTACGCGGGCGTCGCGAATGAAACGAACAAACGATTCTTTCGCCGGAGTCACTCCCGCCTCCCGAGTCGCTCGAAGAGAATAACGCGCTCGCCACGAACGAGTCGTCCCCCGAGTCTCGCGTCACTCTTCCCGTCGCCTCCATCCTCGGGGTGGGTGATGACGTCACGGCCGTCCATGGATGTGTCACCGTGCGGTCCGGAGCGCTCGGCCCCGTCCCGCCTGCCATGCCCGTCGCGGACCACAGGGACTCCGCTCGGACGTAAACCCACGCCGCGTTATTCTCCCCGACGCATTTCGCCGTGACTGGATCTTCTCCGCGGGGATGGTGTCCCTCGTCGCCTTCGCGGCGGCGGCGGCGTTCGTCGTCGTCCTCTCCGGTTCTCAGGGTAAGATGCCGGGCACCCAGGCCGCACGGTGCCCCCGCGAGGCACCGTGAGAAACGCCGTGATGTCTCGAAAATGCCGCCCCCCAGTGCTCCAGCCTCGGCCGCCACACCCGACCGTTTATATTGCGCGTATTTCAACCTAGTGGCGTCCCGGTTTGAGAGTCAGAAGTGAAGGGTTCGGACCCGGAATGAACAGGTTGCAGCTCGGTGTTGGGTCGACGTTAGCAGCGGAATGCATCAGTGAGCCGCACAGTGGGGACAGCCCTGGCTATGTGACCCACCGCAGATTTTTAAGTACTTTCGGTGCCGTTTGACTTTTTTTTTCCCGTTCCGCGTCATTTGAAAGTGGAGACTGAGAGCGTCAAAACAAGGTGTCACCTGTGCGAATCAAGCAAATCTTTTTTTTTTTAATTTTTTTTTAAGCTATGGCTTGGAATGACGAGGGTGCGGAAAACTGTGTTTTCCGAGATAATCGCCACTCTGCGCTTCGTTCAGCCAGCTCCCAGAATGTAAATGGCTTGGAGGACCAACCGAGGCACATGGCTACTTGCACCCTGCTGAATGGGGCAATCTCTGCATTGTTATTGTGTTTTCAGGGAATGTTGGAGTATTTCTTTATACTTATTATGTGGTGTGTATGTGTGTGTGTGTGTCCTCCCAAGTTCTGATGTTTGTAGTTGTGTTCATTTAAATGTACTGCATTGCGGATGTTTTGATTTTCCCAGAGATCAGTCCGCGTCACAAAGTTGAGTCGTTTACATTATGATCGATATGATGATCATTGTGCTGCAGCCAGTGCCAACGAGGATTGCCTGTGGTATGTGGATAAGAACGGCACCTGGCACAACGGCTTCGACTGCCCCCTCATCACATTCTGCTGCGGGAACTGCCACCGACGCTATTGCTGCCTGGACGCCTTCAAGATGATCACAGAGAGGGAGCAGAAGCGCTGCATGCTCTTCCAGTTCAGGTGCTTGAAGTTGTACTTTTTTTAAATTTTGTAAGCACAAGGATTCAAATACAATAACTGATAACAGTACAGTTTTCAAAAAAATTCTTCACCCACTTCCGGCCCCACATCAGGTCCTGTGTATAAAACAATTAAGGCATTAGGAGTAAAACATATATAAATAAATAAAGGACAAACAAATAACAAAAGAGAAAAAAGAAGTTAAAAACAATTACATTTGAGCTAAATGTTTGGTTACACCCTGCTGTCAATTAGAAAGCAATGGTGGACATCCAATATAAATAAATACAGAGGAGAATGTAACCAGAGATGCAATGATAAATGGTATATTAATGATGTGGTAGAGTCTTTAGATGACTCAAATAAAGTATTGTAGAACCACAGCTGGCATTCAATTTGATGGATCAATAACTTTTACATTTTAATACCAAATGGCCTTATTGCTGATGCTTGAGGTTTTAAACCAACAAAAATAAAATGTTTTTAAAGTGTAATCTCTGTCTCCCTCCCAATGCCGCTGCCGCTGCCTGCCTCCTTTAGCCCGACCACCATCGCTGGCATCGCCTCTTCCATCCTCCTGTTCGTAGCAATCATCGCTACCATGGTGTGCTGCTTCATGTGTTCCTGCTGCTACCTCTATCAAAGAAGGCAGCAGAGAGGCAGGACACCATATGAAGGTGTCACACACACACACACACACACACACACACACACACACACACACACACACACACACACACACATTAAACTTAGTGGCAGCACACAGTTTTTTCTGTCCCGCTGTAAAAGTGTGTGTGTGTGTCTCTGTGTGTGTGTGGTCCACAGTCCAGCAGATCCCTATGGCCAGCTATCCAGTGGAGCCCATGTATGATGCTTATGGAAAACCGGTTGGACCCTCCGACTATCCACACATGAGTTATCCAATGGCCCCCCAGTATCCTGGAGTGCCCACACAGTATCCCATGATGCACCCTGGACCCTATCCACAGTATCCAATGGCAGACCTTGGGTATAGCCAGGGTAAGATGAGCATGCCTTCACGCTTTGTGTTTGAACGAGCGCTATAATTATACTACATTCTGATAGAAATTTTATTGAAAACTTCAGTTGAAAATCATAAATATGTATTTCTTTTGCTTTTCAGCCCCTCCACCTTATTCTCCACCACAGTACCCTGGCCATTGAGGGGCTTATCTAATCACACACAAACTCACACATACGTACTCATGCACACAGATATACACACACAGACACACCCAATATGGTCAACGATAGTAGAAACATTTAGTATGTAGTCTGCCATTTTGGAAGCAGGGAAGATTTAAAATAAGGGTTAGTGTCGGCAACTAAAGGACAGGCTCGAATGTGGATGGGAAGGTATGACATGCATCACTTTGATTTACAGTACTAGTGCTAGGCCCATTCAAAACATGCCTGTTCGCTCATCCAAACAACTTCACACTTTGAGCTGCTGCATGTACGTGTTGCACATATGAAAGGCACGGCCACTCGCAGTGAAAAACACCAGGGGAATACACTCTTTCTCACGGGAAAAAAACAAACCCAGGTCGCGGCAACTGGCGACAAAAAACACCAGGGGAATACACTCTTTCTCACAGGAAAAAACACACCCTGAAGACCTGCCCTGCTGTTGCACAGAGCTAAGCTGAGCGGCAGAGCCCTGAAGCCCCGCCCCGCTGAGCGGCTCACTG
Source organism: Zeus faber (assembly GCF_960531495.2). NCBI lineage: Eukaryota > Metazoa > Chordata > Actinopteri > Zeiformes > Zeidae > Zeus > Zeus faber. The sequence goes on from NC_137192.1 coordinate 18,928,602, forward strand.
TTCGCTTGTTTACTGTGCACCAAATTCGACACTGCACGTCCTTGGGTTGCCAGCAATACATGCCGAGTGTGAAGAAGATTGGGTGAAGGGTTGTCGAGATAATCGAAGGACATACATACATACATACATACATACATACATACATACATACATACATACATACATACATACATACACAGATTCCTTCCTTCATAGTTAGATGTGTAAAAAGGTCAATAAAACCCACCCTAGTTAAATTTACATGAAATGATCACTTTCCCAAGATTACAGGTGGCCACCGATCCACATTGTACTCCTAGAAAATGTTATTTTACTATGTGTCTACATCCATACTTGCTTATTTTGTCGGACAGTTACAGGAAAACAAAGGCATGCCAACATGAGGGATGGATGCATTTTTATTTTTGTAGAATGTCATTTTGGTAGGAATCCTTTCGTCCTCCTTTGAAAATAGATAACCCACGAAGGTGAATTTACCCGGCAGCTTGGTCTCCCCTTGTCTTCCATAGGAGGCTGGCAGTTACCCTCACTTTAGTGTCTCGGCTACAGCCAGTCCAACGTATTGTTGCAGCATTAGCATGCCACCCTAATCTGTTGTTATCCCAGTCATAATCAATTAGAGTCATTACACTAATAATGTATTGTCACTAGAATTAATCTATTCATTTGGAATTGTGAATCTATGTTAAATGTTTTTCTTGTAACATATCGGGTCAATGAAGTTGCAGGTCATGATAGTTTGGTAAAACATGTCCTATACAATATATCACCCTGAGAATTAGTTTAATAACAATTTTCAATTTTGTACGTGAATACAGCAAAATATTTTATTATATCAAGTTAAAAAAAATAATTCTTGACATTGTAACATAAGAGATTAAATTTTAATACTAATTTTCGGCATCTTGGAATTTGGTCTTGTATTATACTTATTATTGGGATCTCATGTAAATGTGAACTGGTTCTCCATTCATGCTACAAAGCCAAAAATTGCTGCAGTGTTTAAAACATGCATCACATTTTTCCCTTTTATTTATTCAATGTTACAGTTGAACATGGTACCTCTAGGCAGGTCAAGCTCTGTGTAGAAATATTGCCAGGCAACAGGTTTCTGACTTGGTAAGAAGTAAACGTCCCTGTTAAGAATCCGTTCACCTCTGGCGTTGTGTCCCCTTTTTAAAATGCTTGAATTGTTAAAAAAATGTGCGAAGCATGTGTTGTACAGTAAAGAATTGACTCCTCATAGTCAACGTGGCGATAACTGGATTCTGTTTATAAAAGGAGTGCTGTGTAAGGTTCTGTGATACGCTCGCTGTTTACATGGTGAGTAAACAACCTTAAACTGCGATAGATTTCTCAATCCATCCTCGCTTTGCACTAAAATGCACTCGTTCCATCTGCAGAGGTGAACGGATATAACAAAATATTCTAATTAGTAATGATGAATAAGGATCTGTCGCTCACTCTCTCCAAAGTAAATCCAAGTGCTAAGAAACAGTAAATATGCTCTGATTGGACTCAAAAGAAAGCCTTGTACACCCATTATAATTATTATTATTATTATTATTTCTTTTCAAATTAATGTTTCCACACCGTGTAAACTGCTAGAGCTGGCACACTAGAATCACATAGTGCTCCTGTTGTTGAATACGTTTCTTGGTAGAAACGTATTTGTGTTTTTTATTTGTATTGAATATGTTTCTTGGTAGCCCTGCTGGCAAACAAAGACCATATTTAGAAAGAAAACCTTTTTCTTTTCTTCCTGCCAATCGGATCAAAAAAGGCCGACTGTATGTCAAGGGTTTATGCCGACTAATTACTAATCGTACGAACTCAAAAGCAACTCCCCAATACTGTGATGATTGTGCATTGTCACAGTACAAGAACATGTAATGATTGGATGGAAACTTGTCAGTAGTTTACAGTATAAATTGAACTCTTAATTGTTTTGTCCACATGTACAGATTTACTGAGCCTCTGTAAAGCACAAGTAGAACACTGTCATTTTATTCTAAAGATGCTGGCATAACCACATTTAAGCACATTTATTTGCTTAAAAGTATTTTTGTTCATTTGTGCTTCTGACCAATTTTATTAGTCTGTTAATGGATTTGAGATTGATCGCACTGTAACTTCAATGTATTGACATGGATTTTGTCTATTGTCATATGGATGGCAAGGTATTGTAATATAAAGTATGTTTTTATTTCTATTAACATAAATTTTAACTTTTGAATGGAAACTCCTGTGGTCTGCCTTGTCCTTTATTTCATTGTAAGAACAAATGTCCTCATCCTCATTGTTTATCAACAAAATGTCACCTGCCTGCATTATTTTGGCCACTAGATGTCTGTAAGTAGTCACTTTCATAGAAATCAAAGTGTTGAACTTGGCACTTTAATGATAAAACATTTTTGTCAGTTTCTGTGGACTAGCTGTGTAAGAATACAGTAAACATACAAAACATTTTTAAAACTACTTGTAGGACGTTAATATACTCAATATACATATTTTCTTTCTTGAATAGTCTTAAATATTGTGAACTACTTGGAGAGCCTCTGACAAAACACTGGTGCATCTCACTTGCTTGTGATGTAGTTTACAATTCTTGGCCGTAAGTTTTTACTGAGCCTTTAATAAATAATTGCAAACCAACTCATGTAAATAAGCATTTGATTTGTGTAGCAACACATGGTGCTGTGTAATATGCTCATCTCATCTATGCCATCTCTGTAAACCACGGCCCTCCCCATCGCCTTTAAAGGACTATGTACCCTGGACTATATATGGACATGCACTTTCACAGGATTTCAAAGAATGTCCCAGCCTCACAGTCCATTTTGATGATGTGAGGCTGCAACAGTCCACTGCTGGTTCCCCCAACTGCAAGGCAGACGCCTGTGAGTCCAGCCTCTATTAAGGATTGATGCCTCTGCTGGCTTTTTGGTGAGCAGGAGCGGACAGAAGGACCTCACTCTTGGCCGACAGGAATATCTTAACCATTTACCATCAAGAAGAGACTAAACTTTTGATTTCTAAAATAACGGGAAAGCACGAGCATATAACCACCACCACCAACAATAACGTCAAATCAAAGAAAGAGAAGTTATCTGTTTCTCTCCACAGGACTTGACTTTAGCCCCGAATCTACGCCACCATGTCCAGAAGGAAAGTGAGGGGCTTGACCCGCACGGGCCGCCAGGTCAGTGAAGACCCCGAGCTGGACAACCTGCTGTCCACCCTTTCCCCGGAGCAGATGGAGGAGCTAGAGCAGGACATGATGAAAGTCCCAGACCTCGATCCTAATGAAGGGAGGATTATCACCCAAGGGGAGCAACAACCTACGGCCAACAATGTCCAGGATACTAAGCTGGGTCGTCAACCGGAGAAGGATCCGAAAGGGAGGCTCAGTCAGAGGGAACGCTCCTTTGAGGTACGGTCACAACATGGTCAGTGAACTGTTAAAATGGCCCCCCCTGTCCTCTTTATTTTCCATTAAGATGTGTGGCGTGGCCCATGGGAAACAACAAGGCATGTTTTGTATAAACTGTTATACTGTGCCCTTTAAACATGAACTGTTCTTGTAGTTGTAGTGGATTTTCCCTGCCTCTTACTTACTGTAAGCGACAGGGAAAATCTATTGTGCATAGAAGATTTTAATGTCCTACATGGATTACTGTGAAAGATAGATTGTAAATGTGAGAGAAATGACGAGGGATATAGATAGATAGATAGATAGATACTTTATTTATCCCTGGAGGGAATATATAACTGATCATACAAAAAATGGACTCCCTAGGTATTTGAATGTAAGCCTTCATAAAAAATGTTTTATTTTTTTTAACTGGACCTTTCCACCAACTGGACCTCATCCACACTAAGTCCATCAGCTCATAAATAGTAGCTCATATAGTCAGATCTTGTGCCAGGAAAAGCACCCCCCCCCCCTTCCCCCGAGACTTCCTGGCAGAAACGTATCTGCTTTGCTTGTCTCAAACCGTAGAGTTATATGGTAAAATCCCAGTACATAGACAGGGCTCTTCCTGGCAGGGTGTGAGGGAGCAAGGGCTCTTGTGGTTCGCCGTTGGCTCTGTTTTGAGGAAAGGCACTTCAGTTGATGGAGTCGCGGGCCCTGTGCAGCTACTTAATCCCAGTCTGATGGAATTCCTTGGTTGATTGCTCCTACACTCACTGCCTTTTAAGGATGCGTCTGCCGTGGCCCCAGCCTCGCGCGGCAAAACAGATGGAGAGCTCACAAATCAAACGCTCAGCCAGTGGCTCTCTGCAATTGTATCGCTGTATTTAAAACTGGTCCTGTCTTTCAGCTCTCTATAAACACACACTGTATGTCAGACTGCGTAGTCGTGTTTACACCAAAGGGAAGGCAAGACTTTTTATAGGCTTGTGCAGGAATGCAATCACAGATGGGAGTGAATGGTTTGGTTGTTGGTTGTTATGCCATGGGTTATGTCATACATCTATGTGTGCGGCAAACAGGCTCTGCTTTTGTTGAAAAGCCACCGTGTCACTAAAAATACTATACATTTGAAACATTAAAAACCCCAAGTGTATAAAAAGTTGGCATGGTGATGGTCCAATTTAACCCATCAAATACCAGACTACTGTCTCTGGACATAGTTAATCTAAATAGGTATTTTATTATTAATATTGTTATTATTATTATAATTATTATTATAGTAATTATCATTGTCATATTACAGTGGTGTACGTTCACACTGTGTGCTTATTTGAATGATCAAATTCATGTACATCTCCTCCTGCAGAGTGATCAGAAAAAGGAGAGCCGGAAGGAGGAATACCTGAGGAAGATGGGCTGGAGCCAGGAGGGAAATGAAGACAAGAAAGGTGGTTTACAGAGACAAGCCAGTTTCTCATCTGACCAGGCTGCGAGACTGGATGACAGAAATGGCAAAGGGCAAGAATGCTCTCGAGAGGAGCGTCTTGGTTTTTCCAGTAGGTACAGGAATCAGGAAAGTAAAGAGAGTGAAGGTAAACAAGAGACCAAAGAGAAATGTGAGGACAGTAAGCTTAAGGATAAAAAAGACAACAGGGAGAGCACAGGGAGCAAGACAAAGGACATGATCTCCAAGTTGCAGGAGAAAAAAGACGATAGCCGAGAGAAAGAGCGAAAAGAGGACTGCAGGAGGAGGGACGACAGCAAAACCAAGGACATTATATCAAAGCTACGAGAGAAAAGGGAAAAGGAGGCAAACAAGGAGAAAGAAAGGAAAGAGGATGTCAGGAGTCGAGGCCTTGTCTCAAAGATGCTGGAGAAGCAGAGCAAGGCTCAGGAAAGCCAGCCCCAAGAGAGCACCTTAGAGGAGAAGAAATCGAAAGTAGACGAGAAAGCACAAGAGAAGGACGCGTCCGAGGTGAAGCAAACCAAGCCTGAGGAAGAGGCTAGCGTGCAACTGAAAGGTGATAAGGTAGAAAAAAGTAGGAATGAGGAGGATGTGAAACATAACAACCGCATGATAGAGGAGAGGAACGCGAGCACGCAGAACAACGAAGAGAAGAAAAACGCCAAAGGGGACGGTGGCGAAGACGTCGCCGTCGACAGAGGTTCAAAATCCAACAGCGCAGAGGAAAATGAGAAACTCGGCAACTGTGTGGGCGCCAAGAACTCCAACAGCAAGGCCGAAGAGGAGGACGATGAGGATTCCAGCATGTTTGACGAGCTCATGGAGCAGGTTAGAAGCAACGACCCCTCTCTCCTTGAGCTCAATGTCAACAACTCGGAGGTTATCAAAGTTAAAACGCTCATTGAGTTTGCTGAAGCACTGCACAACAACACATACGTAAAGACATTTGCCTTGGCCAACTGCCGAGCTGATGACCATGTGACTTACGCTATTGCTGGCACCCTACGCAAAAACAAGACTATTACCAGCATAAATCTAGACTCTAACCATCTTACCGCCAAGGGCATCATGTCCCTTATCCACGCACTGCAACACAACTCCACCCTCACAGAATTGCGCTTTCACAACCAGCGGCACATTTGCGGCGGCAAGACGGAGATGGAGATGGCGCGCATTCTGAAAGAAAACACCACCCTGCTGAAACTGGGCTACCACTTTGAGTTGTCCGGCCCCAGGATGACCATGACAAATATTCTGAGTCGCAATATGGACCGGCAGAGACAGAAGCGGCTCCAGGAGCAGAAGCAAGCGCAGGCCAACGGCGAGAAGAAGGGGGCACTGGAGGTGCCCAAGACTGGCAGTGGTTCTCTGAGAGGCTCACCCAAGGCTTCCCCCAAACCCTCTCCAATGCCCTCACCGACGCCGTCACCAAAGCTCACTCCCAAGAGGGGAGCTGGAAGCCCTGCTCCGCCACCGCCGCCTCCACCTCCTGGGGGAGGACCTCCACCTCCCCCTCCTCCCATGCTCAATGTTGACTCGCTTAGGAACTCTCTGACCCCTGTTTCACAGAGGAGGTTGGATGGAAGAGGCCCGGCAGGTGGCAAAAACTCAAGGGACCAACTGCTCGACTCCATCAGAGGAAGCGATAAGCAACATCTTAAAAAGGTTTGTAATACGTGGAAGTGTAACTGCAGAGTCAGTGTATTCACAACTATATTTACATACTCACCGATATCTCTGTATCTCTATATCTGCCCCAGGTTCCAGTGCCAAAGTGGTTGCAATAAATGCCATAGGTATGGACAGGAAGACAGAAGAGGAAGGGGGCAGACCTGCACGCTGTATACAACTGTGCCATGGGATTGATGGAGACAGGGCGAGATGAAATATGGAACATGAGAAATCCATTGCTTTGATGAATAACCCTCACACACAAGTTCCCCCCACCACCCTTCAAACACTGGACCAAAAAGACGCTATAGAGATTGAGTGACGCAGGGTTATCGAAAACTGCAGAGTGACGTAGGTTTGTGGTTGTTTGCCTTTTGTTCATATGCTTTGCCTGTTATTTGCACTAGATTATATTAAGATGGTCATATAATCTGTTGACTCATTCAAGTGATTGACTGTGAGTGTGGTGGGAGTAAGTGGGACCTTAGTAAGAGATTGAAATAGCTCTTTATAAATTAATCTATAAAGATCAACCATTGATAAATAGGGCAGTAATCTGATCTTAATATTTATTTGTTGATAGAAGATCCAATTTATGTCTTTCACTTGAATTCTGCAGAGATTCAGAATTCTAAAATGGCAATCAGGGAATTAAAAAAAAAATTGGGTATTTTTTTTTTTTTTTTTTTTTTTTACTTAAGAATTTGACAGTGGGTAAGTAAAAATGGAAACAACATGGATTGTGCTGTGTCTCATTGCCAAATCTCAAGACATCTCAGGCAACGTTCAACACATTGGAAAGCAGCCCAGCGAAACCCGGTCTATGAAGAGAAGACTGCAGGGTGGAATTATGATGTTGGAATTTTTATCAGGAAGTAGAAATGACTGTTCTTTAGTGTCTAATCTGATATTCTGTACTATTTTAGGCTGGGCGATCGAATATGTTAGATACTGATTGCATAAAACTGCGATATGTCTTAACGTTAGGGATTTCTAAAACAATTACTGGCTTTTATTAACTGCATTTAACTGTCTTGTTGACATGCCATACCTTTCAGTGAATGTCATTTCTAATCTATTCTAATGTGATGAAAACATTTAAAGTTGTGATGCTGATTTTAACAACTTTTAATGTGTAATAAATGATTATATGTCATATATTATTACACATTTATTACTAACATAGCCTGTATGTCTTCAAATAAAGATAGTGGTATGTCATGGCAAGTCACAAAACTATACCATGAATCCTCTTTAGAATTATATTCTTTAAAAGATAATATTGAAATTAAAATATATTTAGATTACAGTAAAATTCATCAATAAGTCCACAATAATTCTGTCTGTTGAGCTCTTTTTTATATTTGTATTATACTGTTTGATGCATTTGGCTTCAATATACAGTATACTGTACACACATTCTCAAACTAATCCTGTTGGATCTGTTGGACAACTGACACATATTAATGGGCTTAATTATGCTTTTAAAATAGATTCATATAATAAAAACAGACTTTGCAAAAATGCTTATAATTTATTATAGTTTCCTAGCAACATAACTTTACAATTGCATCAGAGGACTAGATTGACCTTTTTTATTATTTGATCTGAACAATCTTAAAAAGGTCATAAAAGTGCAAATCATGGCGGGGGGAAGTTCCGACAATAGAAGGAACTCTATCTTGTTAAATGGAACACTATGCTGTAAATTGTGTATTCGTCAGGAGGCTACAGAAAAATAGGGAACAACGCAACTTGAGTCGAACATTTTGCATTTATTTGAACCCATTTCTCCACAGAACCTCCATCACAACATTCATCCAACGCCCTGCGACCAAGAAAGGAAAGCTGTAATGCTGACACGCTGTCACGCTGTGGCCAAACAGCTGACGGCTGCTTGTACAAGGCCTGTGAGCTGTCCAGCCGCCGGAGGACCGGGCGGAGTGGAGCAGCTAGTTTATGTCTCCATCCCCCCTGCCTCCGTCGCCGCATCCACAAAATGTCTATATTTGGTCATTTTTCAATGGGAGCTTGCTCTGAAGTTCATTCCTTTCCCTTTGGGCCAGTGGCCTGCCTCTCAGCCGTACGCCACCCATCTTAGCACTGATCTCCAATGGATAAAATGAGAGGAAAGAATTTGAAAGCCTAGACTTTTAGTTTTTTATTAGTTTAACACCAAACATGGGAACTTGAGGGGAGTCCCTAATCAGCATCGATGGGAGAATACCCACCGAAGAACATGAGTATGTTTGCCCTGTTCCTTTGGTTAAATTGAACTTTTTCTTTGTTTTGCGTGAGCCAAAGCAGAATCGAATATATCGTTGTACTGTATGATTCGGTGCAGTATTTTAAATCCTGCAGCAGAATACAGTATTTCTATTGACACAATGCATCACACCTGGTTAAAGACGACTCTTCCATTCAGATGCCGTCACTCTGCAAAATGGTACATTCAAAACCTTTTCAACTGCACTGTAGACCATTCCTGCCACACAATACATTTGAAAAAAGTTCAACGGCGTGGCTTAGAATTTCAACATACGTTTTCCAGTTACGCGCTAAACAACACTGACACCAGCACTAACACATTTATTCGGTAACAAAAAGGAGGGCATGACTTTAGGCTCTTCCAGTCATTTCGAACGAACGACCTTCTCGACGTTCGTAAATCCGAATTTTCCGATGGCGTCCGAACGCAGCATCAAACCAGCTCTCTGCGCTACGCACGTCGGGTTACCGGCGGGCATTGGTGACGTCAGAGGGAACAGCGAGAGAACAAAATGGAGGAATATGCGAGGGAGCCGTGGTGAGTCCCGAAGGGAGGTGAAGCGCTTCACCAAGCGTGGTTTTTAAAAATCATTTTAACGGTCCGCGTGTCTCAGACGAAGCGCTTACTCGTATCGTCACGAACACCCTTTAAGTGGAACGTGTTGTTTCCCGTAACCGGCATTAAATGGACCAGCCAGCTACCGTTAGCCTAACCGCTGCGTGTATAGCATCGTGTTAGCAATATGCTAACAGGACGCCATACACACAGCATAAGCCTCGATGCTGTGTGTGTAGCATTGTGTTAGCGTGATGCTACCAGAAAGTCCTTCGACGCTACATCACGTTGCGCGTGACCTTGTGCGCTGGATATTTCTGTTGCAAGGTTCTTATGTGTTGCGTGGCGCAGTCGGTGTGTTTGCAGTCCCCCCCTCCACTGCATCTGCACGATTATTGTTTTGGCAAATCAAACAATATATATTATTACACCGTTCTCTGAACTCGGCGTGTTAGTATAGGCGTCCTCGTCTCTGGGGGTGACCGGGAACGTGGGCAACGTTACTTTTCACACTTGCCATTTGTTTACGAACGTGTTTACCAGTCAAGAGTCACGATTTCTCCATCTACCTGTTCCGCGTGTGGACTTGTGTGTTGCAGGGAGTATCACCTTGACATTCCTATTCACGGAAAAGTACACATGCTAGCTGTTTAATGTACTCGAAGTGCGTAAAGTACGTGTTATATCCTGTGCCCTGATATAACAGACACTTAACGTCGTGAAGTGCCATCTGTACCTTTTTCCGCAGATGAGTGTTTATACACAGTACATCCTCATTACAGTCTACATATTATAATAGTGACGGTGTCATCTGTGACCTCATATATACACAGATGTAAATTCTGGTTGTTTTAAGCGTAGTTGAGTCAAAAGGGTAGCTCCTTGTTTTGAAATGTAGTGGAGTCAAAGTCCGTTAACAAAGTGCTTATTAAATCACACTGTTAAATCACCGTTTGTTTGTCTTTTAGTCCCTGGAGAATAGTGGACGACTGTGGTGGAGCCTTCACTATGGGGGCCATTGGAGGGGGGATCTTCCAGGCGGTCAAAGGCTTCAGGAATTCTCCGGCAGTAAGTTCCATCGGGTGTAAACCACAGGCTCTGCAATGCATTGTGCATAATTAAAAACAAAAACAATTTCGGCACAAAATAATCTGCCATGTGGTACAACTTAATACAGTCCCCTTAGACCAACCAGTTAAAAAACAATAATGTTATATAAAAACACGCTCCATATTGTAAAAAGCCTTGGTTTTTCAATTTGAAGAAATAGGACAGACCACAATATGTTGGTAGTAGTACTTCTGGACTATTTCTGCTATGAAATCAGATATCACTTAGATGTGATCCATCTTGTCAAATGGGGATATATATATATATATATATATATATATATACACATATATATTAAAACCCATCAGTTATAAATTTCATTTTCAAATAATTTCCGAAGGGACCCTACACCAAGGCAAATTGGACAAATTGCATTACTGCAATGCAAGTTACAGACATTATAGAAAGTGTTTTGTTTTTCAGAAAGTACTTTTTTTAAGACTATAAAAATCTCTGGCTTTGCGGATAAAGACAGTTATCATTGTTTGTTGAGACTCCAGTGGTTGCCCTGATAGGCTGTATTGAAAAAGGTTAATTCATGCAAGACGGCATTTAATGCGGTCCGTGTTGTGGGGGAAAGTCATCCGTTTGAGTGTGAAAGGTCAAATGCCCTCACACTGATGACATATTGTAGGGTGTCATGTGTAGCCAAGTTGAAGTGCAGAGGTGTATCGCTGGCCTGCCCACTCACTTTTTCATTGCTGTTGATCGATTGAGGAAGATTACCTGTCCGGCTTTTCACACCACATGTAGCAGCCTAAATGTTTGATCAATTTGTATATGTTATAGTTAAGTTTTCATGTAATGAAAGTAACAATTGAGTATAATGCTTTGCTTTGCTGCTGCAACACTGTAATTTCCCTTTGGGGATTAATAAAGTATTTTTATCTTTAACTATCTTATCTTTATCTTTAATATATTCAAAATTATTCGAAATAATATGGTCGCATTTAATGATTTACTGCAAAACATTTATGAATATCAAGACATTTCCTCCGTTCGGAGCGAATTTTCAATGAAGCTATTTAGCAAATTTTATGCTACCACTCCAAAAGCTCGGTATTACATACATTTATATACACTCAGTGTGCACTTCATTATATGTACATCTATACAATCCAATGTAATCCAATACACCAGCTCAGCCATAAACTTTGCTTTGTGTTGCCTATAATGTTCAGGGTTTTTTATGGTGTCATAGAAGTTTTAATTCAATGACATGTTTTAGCACTGAGGTCAAAGTTGGTGATGGTGTTGTACTGAGCAACAAAAACTGCACGTTATAAACTTTCTAAAAGTAGAATTCATGGCTAAGATGGTGTATTTGATCATTTTGCGTTGCACAGGTGTACCTAATAAAGTGCACACTGAGTGTATAAAACCTCACCACACATCTGTGTTCACACATTCTTCTTTATAATTATGTGCCTGTAAATTAATGGGGGTGGATCACATAAAGAGAGACATTTGGCTACATTGACAGTAAGCTTACCCTCAGTTTAATACTGTAAGTAGGAAAGTGGAAAAATGTTTTCATAGGGAGAAAATCTGATGATTGTGAGCAATAAATAGATACTCACAGTATGTGAAAAGTAATCACTTTCTTCTCAATTCAATTTCAATCTCATTGGCCATCACAACATTTCATTACCATCATTACATTTCACTGCATATATGTATGGAAGTATGTATATGTATGTGACAAATAAAAAATCTTGAATCTCTTGAATCTTGAACACAGCCACCCAACAGGTGTAAAGGGTTCCTGTCTTAGCCTTCTTAAAAATTCTGATTGTCTTTGTATTTAACTCAGACCTGTGTCTTCAGGTCCACTGTGTCTTTAGGTCCACTGTGTCTTTAGGTGCACTGTAGTGCAACAGGATTAAAATCTACGTTTTTAACTGGGCCTTTTCTTTGAAATCTGTTTTGATCTGTTGTCCCTATTTTAATTTTCGTGCAGGGGATGAACCACAGAATGCGAGGTAGCTTGACTGCCATCAAGACCAGAGCACCACAACTGGGAGGTAATAAATCACTGTCTCACAGGAAGCACTAACAAGGCTATCATGAATTTAACATAAGCTGTATGAAGCTTTGGCCTATAAAGCTGTAAGCCTTGTTTTTCTTTTTTTCAGGTAGCTTTGCAGTGTGGGGGGGTCTTTTTTCCATGATTGACTGTGGTCTTGTGAAAGTTAGAGGAAAAGAAGATCCTTGGAATTCAATTACCAGTGGAGCCATGACGGGAGCTATCCTTGCTGCTAGAAGTCAGTGTGTTTTTTATTAATTCATTTGTTTGTTTGTTTGTTTGTTTATTTATTTTGGACAGATTGTGACCTTGAGCATTATATTACACAGCTGTATGGCAAATAACATATATATATATATATATATATATATATATATATATATATATATATATATGCTCAGAAAATAGTGGAGATGGGGAGAAACGTGGTCATGGATCATGTTTAAAATGGCCATCTCAAAATCTTAGTATGAATAAATGTCCATTTTGATGCATGAGGCAATAACATTTTTAGGTTAGCAAAATATGATTTAACCTACAAGAATTGTATGAATTTTTGGTAGTATGCATCAAAGTCCTACCTGTGTTTTCTGTCCTCCTCAGATGGACCAGTAGCCATGGTAGGTTCTGCAGCCATGGGCGGCATCCTGCTGGCTCTGATAGAAGGTGCTGGAATCTTGCTCACTAGATTTGCTTCTTCACAATTCCCAACTGGTAAGTCTGATGATTTGAGCTAAAAACATGATTTGTTGTTTTTCAAATTCTCAAATAAACTATTAATTATTGCATATCATAAATGAGTTGATTAAAAAAATGAAGAAATACATCTGGATATTGGATATTGTTTTATCCACAATGGGCTACATAAGGGAAAAAAAAAAGTTTTGCCTCTAAATGACTGCAGTCGTCATAATCAGGTCTCCTCTTTTCAGGTCCCCAATATGCGGAGGAACCAGCCCCAGCCCCCATGTCTGCACCCTCTTTTGGAGATTACAGGCAATACCAGTGAAGAGGGGAACTCTTCTTGTCATCAACTAGGCCTTTTTTAATTCCTTGCTGAAGTTACAAAGAAGAAAAGATAGCAAATGCAACACGACAGGCAATATTACAATTGCACCTTTTAACTTACTGGACTGTCAGAGAAGTGAATGACAAAATGCGTCATTGTTTCCTTAATTTTTGCACCATGTACAGTCTTGCCTTTTGTCATCCCCAGCCTTGTTATGTGCATCTAGTTCACCTGACATTGGTTAAATATAGGTATCCTGAGAGGGGAGAATGTTATTCTGTAACTTGTAGGGGTGTGTGTGTGTGTGTTATTTTTCTCTCCGAGACAGGCAGGCCATTGTGAGTGATGCTGTGAGCTAACACCATGTCACAGATGGACCCTTGTGCATTGTATATCATTTGTATATACAGTAAAGGTTTTTGGCATGTGTTCAAGTACGTATGCTTATTTGCCTTAATGATGACAACTGCTTGGGCTGGCCGCTGTATGAATCCAATACAATTGGTAAACCTCATTTGATTTTTATTCAGTTCGGGAGGCAAACATCCATAACATTCAGTGCTTTTCTTGGGATATAATTTTTTAAATAGTGATTTATTTATTCTTAGTTGTAAAGAATTGTTTGTCAGATGTGGCAATGCTTGTCTGTGTGTATGGTAGTCTATATATATATGTGTGTGTGTGTATATATATGTATATATATATATATATATGTATGTGTATATATATATATATGTATGTGTATATATGTATGTGTGTGTATATATATATATATATATATATATATATATATATATACACACATACATATATATACACACATACATATATATATATATATATATATCACATCACAGTTGCTGATAGCAAAGGATGGAATTGGCAGTCAAGTTTAAAGCAAGAAGTTATTCCACCTATGTGACAGATTGAATTATAGATGAATAAAGTTTTGTATAAGTATTTCGTAGCCTTTCTTTCCAGGTATATCTCTTGAGTTGCTTCTCAGTAGTTTGCTCATCGTGATGGTTGTTTTGATTTGACTCCACCACATTCCCCCACCAGAGGGTGGTGCATGCACACACACCTAGTTTGGTAAATAAACGGACTCGTCTCCAATGGTCTACAGTCGAAACGTAATGGTGCACTTTGCTCTTGTTGTCTGACATTCTTAGTGCATGCATGTTGAGTGCCACACCTTGTTTCGGGTCAGGCCCCTTTTGAAGATGCCTGTGGACGGATACGGAATAAGTAGGTTTGCGGTGTTATAGGTTCAGCAGTTTATTGGGTCACGGGGGGGGGGGGGCTTGTGATCCTCATATCATGTTGCGATAATTAGGGATTGTGCATATATCTTTTAAATGTGCCAGGCTCAATTGCCCCAACTGGAATGGAAGCACCGCCGTAAGGTTTGTCATCTTATAGAAGACGACCGTGGAGCAACGTGGGAAGCTGCGGCAGCACGTCGCAACAAACGCACGACGACAACAACCAAGTCGTCGATATATTCAAAAGTCCCGCTTGAAATCGAAATAATAATAAACTCCCCCCCCCCCCAAAAAAAAGGCGAGCGCCGGGCGTGACGTCACTGCCGCACGCGGGGCCGCACGCGGGGCCGCACGCAGACTGACACTTCGGCGGAGCAGCGCGAGACGGCGAGGAGGGAGCGACGGTGAGTGGAGGGAGCGACGGTGAGTGGAGGGAGCGGCCACTTTGCGCCGGGATACGTGGTGTCAGGGCGGCCGATTAGCCCCGAGGAACCACCGCGTGCTCGGCGGGGCGCGGTTAGCGGCGGCGGCGGGCGGCGTGTTTTGTCTCCTTTTACGGTGGTTTAACCCCCCCCCCCCCCCCCCCAAAAAAAAAATCAAAAAACAAGATAAATCGCTCTCCTTTAAGTCAGCGCCGTCCTGTAGCGCTCCCGCGGTGCAGGCCGGGTGGAGGCGAGGCTGTTAGCGCCGACGCGGAGTTCGACCGGGGAGCGGGTCGGCCCGTTGAATTCGACTTCAGCGCACCCCGCGAAAACGCCCGAGCCGTCTCGCCGTCGTGTTTCTGCCGCCGCGGGGAGTGTTTCGGTCCCCGGCGGACGGGTGGAATGTGTCGGCTAGCCCGCCAGCTAACGAGCTAGTTAGCCTCGGCCCGCTCCAGCGGTGTTTCGCTCACAAGCTGCTTAGGACTGGGCTCGGTCTGTCCGCCACAGTGGAGGCGGATCCCGTTCAACTACCCCGGTCAGTTTTTTTTTTTTAGTTTAGGTTGGCGTGTGTGGCATTTTGTGGGATAATCCTACAAAGAGCACTGACAATTGTGTTACCGGGGCGGATGCAAACGTCGAGGGCTGATATCGAAACGGACCACTGGCACAGACCGCAAATAACTGGTGTTAGCCGGACCCGGTGTGATCTACTGCGAGCACATTCGATTTGGTAAGATGAGTAGAAAGCTCCCATGACTGTCTTGTTAGGTACATAGCTGATTCAAAGTGTTGAAAAATCTACTCTGTCGCCGGGGATCGACGACAAAAACATGGAAGATAGAATAGATCAATGTACTTGTACTGTACGTTATTATTGTCGGTTAAGCACTGTACATAGTCTGTTTCGTAGTGTACATGCATGCATCTATATTTTGATGAGTAATTTCTGCCTATACACCAATCAGCCACAACATTAAAACCACTGACAGGTGAAGTGAATAACATTGCTCATCTCGTTCCAGTTGCACCTGTCAAGGGGTGGGATATATTAGGCAGCAAGTCAACAGTCAGTTCTTGAAGTTGATGTGTTTGGAAGCAGGAAAAATGGGCAAGCGTAAGGATCTGAGCCACTTTGACAAGGGACAAATTGTGATGGCTAGACGACTGGGTCAGAGCATCTCCTAAACAGCAGGTCTTGTGGGGTGTTCCCGGTATGCAGTGGTTAGTACCTACCAAAAGTGGTCCAAGGAAGGACAACCAGTGAACCAGCGACAGGGCCATGGGGCGCCCATTTCCGTGGGGAGCGAAGTCTAGCCTGTCTGGTCCGATCCCACAGAAGAGCAACTGTAGCACAAATTGCTGAAAAAGTTCATGCGGCTGTGATAGAAAGAATTCAGAACACACAGTGCAACACAGCTTGCTGTGTGTGGGGCTGCGTAGCTGCAGACAGGTCAGAGTGCCCATGATGACCCCTGTCCACTGCCGAAAGCACTTACAAAGGGCATGTGAGCGTCAGAACTGGACCATGGGGCGATGGAAGAAGGTTTCCTGGTCTGATGAATCACGTTTTCTTCTACATCATGTGGATGGCCGGGGTTAGAGTCTGATCCCATAGAGCATCTGTGGGATGTGCTGTAACAACAAGCCCGATCCATGGGGGCTCCACCTCGCAACTTCCAGGACTTAAAGGATCTGCTGTTAACGTCTTGGTTCCAGATATCCCAGGACACCTTCAGAGGTCTTGTGGAGTCCATTCCTCGACCAGTCAGAGCTGTTTTAGCGGCACGGAGGGGAGCTACACAATATTAGTGGTTATTAGTGGTGGTTTTAATGTAGTGGCTGATTTGCTTGTCTTGTATATATTTTTCTTCTGATTTACATTATTTTATGTTTTTCTTCCAACTTTTATTTACACATTCTTCAGAGATTTTCCCTTAACATTTCCCTGCATCCTACTTGCGTGACAAATCAAAAATCTTTAATTAAAGTATAAACACTGTCAATAGTAAATGGTAGCACTTTCTACTAATACTATATTCCTATGGATACAATGTTCTCTCCCCAAAAGCTTAGGTTTAAAATGATGCTTCTGCCTCATCCTCTGCCTGAAAGCACTGTGCCCAGGCTTGGTGATAAGATGCCCCTCCCCCCCATCAAACAAACTGTGGTGTTCAGGGTCTTGACCAGGAACAGAGACTGAAAGAGGCTATTTTAGGTGGTGCCCATTTTCCATCCCATCAGCATGAGGTGGACTGAAGCTCTGCAATGAGGATGTGGTTGCAAATCAAACCCCACTGACAGTCATCTGACTGACTGCCAGCTGTCATTTAGAGAACTCTCTTAAGCTGCTTCCACACATGCACTATCAATCTGAAATTATCCAGACATTACCCGGAGGAGCTGTATGTGTGAACGCAAATGTCGGAATCATTTGGACCGGACATGACCCAGACTTTACCAAGTACAAAGTGCGTAATGTCCAATTAAGCGGTATTTGTGAACAGAGCAGGTGATTGTCCAGACCATTCACAGCGAGCGAGTGGGCGTGTCACATGTTGATGACATCTTTATCATGCGCCAGTTATTTACCTTCGTGCGGATATTCCTGCATGGAGCGTAGATGCTTGATACTCCTTTCTGCTTTCCTTTATATTCCTTTCCACTCTTGTTTGTATTTCATCCAAATACATGGGAGTATTGACGTCAAAAAGACAAGTCGATAGCCTCGTCCCTCATCTTGGGTGTGCGGTAAAACTCTGCTGCGTCATTGCGTCACGTCCTGCCTCCTGCATGCTCTACGCAGGCTCCGCCCCTCGTCTAAACCAAACAGATCATTTCCAGGTGGTGTTAATGCATCTGACATGGACAATCTCCGGTTGTGAGCTACATGTGTGAAAGTGTAACAACAGACAATGTCCGGACCTGATGAGTGCATGTGTGAAAACAGCTTTTGTTTAAGGGGTAGTCCGTAGGATTATTTTGTCCTGTGTTTTATTAAGTTTGCATTTTTAAGGAAAATCTAGTGAATGTGTTTGTTATATGGTCCTCTATCAGCTGTGTGACTGTTGTATACCCTCGTCACTCAATGTGGCCCGTAAACTCTATGGATGAACATTAAAAGAAAAAGGAAAAATAGTACCTTCCAATTGACAAAATATGCTTACTACCTCAAGTCGGCAAGGGGAAGAAAAAACACCAAAATAATCAATCAGAAGAAGACATACTTTAAAGAAAATAAAGTGACAGAGCAAAATGAGGGTGAACCCAGATGTTGGGGGGGGGGGGTTGCAGTTCTGAAAGGAGTTCTGAGACTTAAAGTCTAATCCACACAACACCAACAATGTCAAGGATTGGCACTTTAAGGGTCTTTTTTTTTTTTTTTTTTTGGTCTATTCAGAGTTGTTTGGACTTGAGTAATTTCAGTTTGCAAGGAATACAAGATGATTTTAAAGTGAATAGCCAGTGTAAGATGTATATAGACAAGGTAATGGTTTCTTGAAGTATTTTTATTATTTTGTCTTATTTTAGGAATACTGGTGTTGGGCAGTGCTTTTGAGAAATAACACTGTGATACTTACCTTACACATATAGTTTTCAGTCTAGAATTATACAAATTTCTCAGAACTATTCACGCATAAAGACACGCCCATGATTTGGGTTGTGATAATATTTGAATGAACATTGGGGAATTCAACCTTTTACCATTTTTAGCTGTGACAACTTTACTTTCTGACTCACTAGTTTCAACTGCTTCCCTAAAGTGACAGTGGTTTTTTGCTTTTTTTGTTTTGCGTCAGCGAGTAATTGGGGGCAGCACCATTAGAGGTTTTAGTGAAGGTGAGAAGTCGCTACAAGCTTCATGTCACTGCGAATGTGCCTCCACAGTAAAACGTATCTCACCCAATTCTTTTCTAACCCCAAACCTCAAATGTAATCGCAAACAAACAAGAAGATGGCTAAACCGATAAGTGTTAGCCTGCGTGACGGACGGATATGTGGTTTTACACCATCTGCACTGGGCGGAAGAAACTGAGATCAGCTGTCAATCACACAAGCTGCTGAGTCAGTCTCTGACAACTTCATTGCCACTAGCTTATCCTTGTAAGATTAGGAAGCGGCAAAGTAATAGTGGATCCTAAATTCCAGACAGGCCGAGAGAGCAGGACTGGACACCTTAAGGATTGTAACTCAGCCTAACGCTTTCACTTTTGTCTCGTTTGAGACAGCCTATGCAGACGCACTGGCAGACCCTCTCAGCATTTCCAGCCTTACATGGAGACATACCTTTGTCCATAGAGGGTGAGTGATGCAGTGATGTCACAGTAAAATTTGTTTTCTGAAATGTGCGACTTAACCTCTCCTTATTTGCTGGGGTTACTACAAGAGCGGAGGGGTGGTGGTGGTGGTGTGGTTTGTTGGAAACTACAATGTGTCGTTGAGGGCAGTGGAAAGGCGATTTCATTTTTCAAGAAGATGTCCTTAAATGGCAGTATGTGTTTGTATGTGTAGGCACGGCTTGGTTGAAATACAGTTTTGATGTTATGAAAGTTTCTGTGAAGAGGAGGTGTTAGATACAGAGCATCCTACTCAGTTATGTCCCTTATTTTATGTTGTATTTCAATTTGAGGGACAGTGCATGCCTTTTTAGAATCTGATTGAAACAAGGAATGCTGAGGAAGGTTTTGTTTGAACCTATGACATTAATGTCTGCATTTGTTACTTTGGAGTTTGAGAGGGGGTTAGCCAACATTCCCCCTTTCTAGAATCTAATAGGGTCGGTGTTTGTATGGCAAGTCCTGATAAAATAACTTCTCACTATAATAATATGAGTGGATGTTTTACATGGCATCAATATGTTATGTGTCGATTATTTATATGTTAAACAATGTAGCTGTGTTCATCACTTTGAACTATATTGTTATGTAAACCTTTTCAGTTCAAATGTCACACATTTGAGACCAAATTTTTTGCTTGATAAGTCATTATTATTCATTTATAGTACTGTAATGAATTGATGCCACCTAAAGAATACATATGATATTGTACTGTAATAGAATTTGTCAACCTGCAATCCTTATCTCGGAAGGAGAGTACAGGGTGTGCACAGATTGAGTTGTCCAACTTTGCTTAAATTTTTGTGCACACAGAAGATTCTGTTATTGAAAGGCTTTTGTTTATAGCTGATCTTTCACAGCACTAGTGCACTCCCGTTCTATTATTCCTTGAGCTGCTCCTCCTAAATCATAAGAAAGAGTGTCTCTTCGTGTGGTGAGGATTAGTGAATATGAATTATTCACAGGCCAGGCTTCATATCCCACATGGTTGTCCCTCGTGACTGAAGTTGGAGGTCCTGAGCCTGATGTCCGCCCTCCTGAGCGTTTAGCGGCACAGTGTGCTGTAAAAAGAACCGTGTAGGAGGGGATCATTGGCTCCAGAGAATGACTGCTGATTAGCTTTTGATCATAGAAAATGGCCTGGTTGTATTTGTTAGGCCCTACAATCTGCAGATACATCACTTTTTCAACCATTAGCCCAAAAGGGAGAATCTAGTTGTGTGTCTTTGGATTAAAACTTTGGCACTTTGACTCTACTAGATGTCGTACTCTAACATGTAATTTGGGCGGGGGTCAGATTTTGCAATCGAAAACTTATACCAAATAGTAGGGCGTCCCCCGGCTAAAGATCTTTTCTTGGCGACTGTTAGTCTTCAGTTCAAGCAATAAGTCAACTTAACACACGTCTATGACATTCATTTAATTATTTAAAT
The DNA here is from genome assembly GCF_960531495.2 of Zeus faber. Classification (NCBI taxonomy): domain Eukaryota; kingdom Metazoa; phylum Chordata; class Actinopteri; order Zeiformes; family Zeidae; genus Zeus; species Zeus faber. The sequence continues at coordinate 18,949,579 of NC_137192.1, forward strand.
ATGTTTTTGGTGAATCAGGAAAGGGTTTGAGCACCAGGACTGAGAAAGAATGTTATAAGTAACATTGTCAACACTGCTACATTACAGATGATACAAAACCTAAATAACCAGCCTTTTTAAAATAAAAATGTAACTTATCCGCCTGTTAAGTGCACTGGTTAAACATTACATGGGTTAAACTTATTAGGCCTTATTATTTAAATGTACACATTCAAATTACATATCGACATAATTTGCACTGAAATGTGGCGGCGTCCCCTCGACAGGTGCATTTCCCGGGGCCGCGTACTCGGTTACTCGCTGCGCCTTCCCCGTCTGGGGTCCCGGCCCCCCATGGCTCGAGCACTCCACCGGCCCGCCTCTGCCAGGTCCTTCGGGGAGGTAGAGCTTGAGCGTGTGCAATATACCCCTGAAAGATGCTGAGCTGTGCCTGGGCAGCGGCAATCAAAATATGATTTGGTTATCGAAGAATGTGATTAATGGTTTCAAATGGCTCTCATTATATTCACTATTTTTTCGGACTTTTAGACTCATCGACTAGTCTAAGTTGAAACTTCCGTTTAAATGTCAGGGAAATATGTCATTGGGAACATCCCTATTCAGACTGTCGGAACAACCAGCAAAGGGACTAAACATTTTGTTAATTTATCAGTAACACCCAACACAGTAACTTATAACCAGCCTTTAAAATAGAAATGTAACTTAAAAGCGTTGCGCACGCATGTAGTTATCTGTCTGTTAATTACCGGGAAAAGCCGCTCATCAAATTGTTGTTATTCTTCTGAATGTGTCTGAACAACCAGCAAGGAGACTGAACTTTTAGTTTTGTTAATATTTGTTTCAAATTAAAAGCCCTCTCACGTTTCATACATGCGTCCAGTCATATAGGGTTTAAGGTTAATTTTGACAATTAATTATTTTCCTGCGACCAACCGACCAATAGAAACCTTGGTTGACTGAGGCTCTTCTCGTCCACTAACGTTTGGTCGACCATTTGGGGGCAGTCCTACCAAATTGTACCTGCCAGTGCTAGCTTTCATCGTTGATTTAAAAAAATCAGGGCTGATTTTTTTTTAACAACATACAACTGGCTGTAGGGCGTGGAAGCGTCAAAGTTTCCAGTGCATGGGTGTCACTTTAATTATGCAGAGAGTCAAGATTTAGAAACCGTAATAAAATGTTCATCCTTTATTTGACAGCAGGAAAGTACTCACGGATCAGCTAAGGCAATAGAATGTCAAAGCCAATTATTCTAATTGGCAGGGGGTGGGAGGGACCATGCCAATTAGGAGAAACTTTAGGGAAGACCACATTTTCTTTTTACAATTCAAAACAGCATGAATCAGTTTAAAGACCTTATGGGGATTTCAGTGAGTGACTAAGTAATGACTCTCCAGCCTTTCTAACCTCCATCGCCACAGCTAAATCTTAAAGCAAACACAAGTAACGGACCTCGTAGCTTTTCTGTTTAGCCTGGCTTGTAGTGACCCAGTTGGCTAACCCAACTGGTGTTATACCACTGTGTGCCAATGATTCACAGCCCTCATTTTGCTAAAAGGGGTATTCCAGTGATTTCACAATACCCAACCCATCTTAATTTCCATTTTTCACAACAATTTCCAAAAGGCCGACTGCATTGTTTGACTACAATATCAAGAATGAGCAAGCAGTCTGGCAACAATGTGTTCTGACCGCGCGCGATGGCCAAATAAGTGGTCACCCTGCACTCGTCATTAAAAGCCACATCTGCCAAAGCCATGAAACGTCCTTCCCCAGAGTTCCCTACAGGCGCACAATCACAAACACGAACGCACAGCACAGCTGGTTCGTGTTAGCGAGGGGTCAGATAGTCTTCACCTCCTCCACCCTGCAGCAGCTCCACTTATGGGTGTTTCCTTCATTGTTGTGCTGCTTCTTGTCTGTGACTCCAAGAATGACTGGATTCCTTCCTTTCTGCAGTTGGAAAAACTCTGGGATCAGACGAGAGGAATTGCGTTCCTCTTTTTTTTTTTTTTTTCTCACAATCGATTTATGTTTTTGCTTTGGATATAAAAAAAAAAAGTCTATAGTTCAATCATCATCCCTCAATCTTTTTGTCCTGCCATTTCTTCCTGTTTGTGCAGACTGCTGGGCTGTCCGGTGAAGAGATTCCGCCATGCGTGAATACAAGTTAGTGGTGCTAGGATCAGGAGGTGTGGGCAAGTCTGCTCTGGTGAGTATTTTTATCTCCATCCTGACCCCCTTTCCTGTGTCCCATCCATGATGCCTCCACACAGCTTTGTCAAGTCTTTGTACTGTTGGCCAAGAAGGCCATCAATGAAACCTCAGAGGTAACCTGGTACAATGTTAGAGGGAAAGCAGGCGAAGGGTTTTTTTTTTTAGTTTTTTTTTTTTTTAATCTCAATAGTGAAGAACTATGACTTGATGAAGCTATCCTTTTCTGTTTTTTTGTTTTATCTTTTTCTCCTAATAGGTTATCAAACATAGTATGTCTTAAATACTGTGTGTGTGTGTGTGTGTGTGTGTGTGTGTGTGTGTGTGTGTGTGTGTGTGTGTGTGTGTGTGTGTGTGTGTGTGTGTGTGTGTGTGTGTGTGTGTGTGTGTGTGTGTGTGTGTGTGTGTGTGTGTGTCGTTTAAGGGGTTCACTCTTGGTCTGTCTTTAAGCCATTTAGGTCACCGGCACATTTGGTAACACAAAATGTGAAATTACCTGCACACATGGATAGATAAAGAATGCTATAGGGGATGCACATGAACCATGAAACCTATTTTCTTTGAGAACGAATTTGGTTTATAATCCTGAAAATCAAATTATAATACAACCCTGACAGTGTTTTGTTTTGTTTTTTTTGTTAAAAAAAAAAAATAATAATAATAATGAAATGAAAAACTTTGAGATTCCCTGAAGTATTTTCCCCTGCCTGATCAACACTACCAGGTGTCAGGTTAGTCATCCACACTGGCAGGTCCTGGCAGGTTTAGACCTTAAGATGTGTTCAAGCAAACTCAGTATACCTACTGCTACCACAAACCTACTGCTAGTATAAACCTAACATGAGGGACAGGAGCCTATACTGTAATAACAACTATGTGGATCCTCTTCCTGAAAAGAAACATTTTTTTCCTTAAATGTAGATATAATCTATGCTGTAGTGGCAAAATATCCATCATAATGATGATCACATTTCATTCACCAGATGGAACTCAATATGCTTTATATTAATTTAAGTGAATCGAATGGTTAATGATGACATCGCATTCATCTGACTGTGGTCTGTTGTGTGTCTTCTCTTATAGACGGTTCAGTTTGTACAGGGAATCTTTGTGGAAAAATACGACCCAACAATAGAAGACTCGTACAGAAAAGTAAGTGTCCCATGAGGGGGTTGGGGTGCTGGATCGGAATGAGCTGATTGCTCCCAGCTGGTCTACAGGTTCACGTCATGATGCAGTTGTATCCTCTCTCTGTCCAATCCTCATTTCTTTTTTGTCCCTTTTGATTTGGCGCAAAGAGTAACACAGTGATTTTCTAAAGCTTTTTTCATTCTTGTCTCTTACAGCAAGTGGAGGTAGATGGACAGCAATGTATGCTTGAAATCCTTGACACAGCAGGCACCGTAAGTTGTCGTTATACCTACCACTCACCTCTCAACGTTCTGTGTGTGTGGAGAATTTGGGTCTATCAGGGGCTTTTCTAAATGTGTGTGTTAGCACCCTGGGGTTGGCATCATGCCAAGTTGGCTTAGATACATATACTAATATCGTTTTTACACCAAAATTACACCCCTCCCAATTGCCAGGAGAAATGCTCTTTTTATTTTTCCTGGCGCATCTTGGAGACGTCATGAAAACGCCGGAAAAAGGGGCGTGTTATGGTTCCAGTGTGATTGGGGAGAAATAAACAGTAGAGGAAACAGCAACTTAAACAAACAACGACAAAAAGAAGGGCTCATCACCCAGCGAGACTACACGCCTACAAAAGAGCCGTTGAAAAGAATCAAATCGTTGGTGTATCTACACTGTGTCGCTCAGTGGTGGGCGGGCGGAGAAGCTCCTCCGGGGCGGAGACCGGCTTTTGGGCGGTGCCGGAGTGGCTCGGAGCCCTGTGGGGAACGTGGGGTTCCTCCGCTGCGGTCCCCACACTCAAAACATTTCACGGTCCCCTATGCGGGGGGAAAAGTCATAAACTTCTGATTTTGATTTTGGATTCTAAATTGGATAAGAAATGATCGAACGGACACACGGATATTCCTGTATATTTATGTGCCAGCGTCCGGAACATCAATGCATGGCGCAGGTCAAGGGATATTTTCTTATTGTGACTTACTTCACCATGATGTCCAAAACGCTATAAAACAGAATCTGTGGCCTTTCTGCTCCTTTTTAATTTACATTTTTTTTATTGTTATTTTTTATAGGAGCAATTCACAGCGATGAGGGACCTGTACATGAAGAATGGCCAAGGCTTCGCCCTGGTATACTCCATCACAGCACAGTCCACCTTTAATGACCTCCAGGACCTGAGGGAACAGATCCTACGAGTAAAGGACACAGAGGATGTGAGTAACTGCACAAGAAATCAAAACAGCAGCAAACCCATTTGGCCTTGAAATGCTTCCATTTTTATTTTGCATTTGTGATATTCGGTAATTGTCAAGCCAGCTTTACTACTTACATGCTACTGAACCAACGACCAGACCTTTGGCTGAAAATACGGCTTTAAAAGGGAAGCCAATGATACCTTTTTCTTGATCTGAAAAAATATAGAACATTTTCAACCCTAATCTAATGACCTCAGCCTTGTCTTTCCATTACAGTAACCAGAAAGGGGCAATCAAATCCGCGTTGGCAGTTGTCGCCATCAAATCTTTCCCCCCTGTGACAACTAAAATCAAAAAGATAATCTATTCTCAAAAATGTCTCTCGTAAGCTGGGAGACTGTTGGAGCAAACGGGCTCTCTATCCCCTCCCTGACGGGGCAGAGAGCGTGTCGGCTTGATCCAGGATGCCCTTTTTTGGCGATCTCTGGAGGGAATGAATGTTACCATAACACACACACACACACACTCTTTCCCTCTCGCTCGCTCGCTCGCTCTCTCTCTCTCTCTCTCTCTCACCAAATATCTGTAAAGGCCCTGTTTCCCTCTTAGCACACAATCTTCACACTTCCCTTTCTGTCTGTCAATCCCTCTCATGAAACCCTCCCCCTCCATCAGCCAATATTCTCTTCTTTTTGTTTTGATTGGCCTTTCAGCGCCTGACACTCCCCACCCCCCAGACCCCCTTCCACCCTTTGGCCTGCCTTCCCAGTCTGTGGTCTAGCGCTATGTCCGGGTGATTGGAGTTTCGGGGATGGTGTGCAGAAAAAAAAACCAAAAAAAAAAACACAACTCGACAGAAACTTGCTGGAATTGGGAAGGCTGCGGTCCTTCATTACCAAGCCCTTGCGGTGAGGGGATCAATGTTTGCCCTGTGCGAGAGATGGATTGCAGAATGGCTGGCTCTTTGGCGTAGAAGAAAAGGCATGCACGTCCCAGCTCTCCTCGTGGAGCTGTATTCCTTCCTAATTTATCCCGAGTCTGAGCGGTTGTGCTTATCTAGCCGGCACTGCTCTTCCACGATCTTGTTCAACTCATGATTTAAGTCCTAAGCTATGAAGACCACAACATCTGTTTATCTTTCTTTGCGCCTAGCCGGAATGCACCACTAAAAGGATTTTTTTTCTTTTTGCCCTTTATCCAAAAAATACAGATTTCTTAACAGGAGAGCTGCCTTTTGTGCCGACTGAGAGGCCGATAAGTCAGACCAGTAGCTGCTGCTGCTGCTACAGCTGTTCTCATCCCCTGTGCTTGATCGGAATGCCATGCACCATTTGCTGCAAGCGCTGGTGAAATGTGCCGACACATTCGTTCTCGCCAAGCTCAATTAAAAGGCCCTTTTAATGGCTGTGCAATGAACGCAGTGGGGGTTTTTAGACTAAGAGTAAAGTAAGTGACTGGTCACTGGTGTATTAAAAGCTCACTTCCCTCATTTCCTTCCACTGTTCTTATGTAAGAGGGATCTCATGGCTTTTTCGGGTCAGTTCCGTCTGCACTTCTGCGACCACAGTGGTGCTAATGCCTGACTCGGTGCTTGTGACTCACTTGGACATTCGGAAGCACTGGATCCATTCATTGGAGCTAGACGAAGAGTCTTCCCTCTTGTGGATTCCGAGCAATCCAGTGTCACATGGAAACTTCAGATCTTTTAGAATGCCATCGTGGGCAGGATAGGACGTGTCAGTAGCACGTTAAGGGCCGCTGAACAGATCCTCTGTGGAAGGTCTGCGTTATACAAGTCAACTAAAACTACCTCAGTGTTGCTGACACTGCTGTGCTGAGCACTTTCTGTTCTTCATACAGTACATATATCCCTCCATCGCTCTCATTCCTTCTTCCCAGCTTCTTGTATAGTTTGTGTTAGAGGTGCATACCACCGGTTTGCCCGAGATCCCCCGGGAGAACTGCTTTTCAGCGGTCCAATCTGAGGGCTTGTTTGGATATCAAACATCAAGCAGCAACCTCCACGGGGCTAATCCAAACATCCCCACTTCCTGTCGTCTGCCCCTCAACTCAGAGAGAGGGGGAGTAAAGAGGACAGAATATTTGGCCTATTTTTAATTGTAATTTATTTTTACACTATTAACACTTTATAAAGAGGCTTGGCTGTACCCCAGTCCAAAAACAACCTCTCAACACTTGATGCCTGTGGATAGGAGAAGGCTAGGATACATATGGGCATGTCGGCACATGTCAGGCAGCTATGATTTTGCTTACAAAAAACTCTAGTTTTTCCTAGTCCTGTCTCATTGCTGATAATTTAATGGCTTATGTGAAATAGGAAATGGAAGAAAATGTTTCCTCAATTTGTTTGTCACATGAGTTGATTTCCCCAAGTCATACATTAACAACACATGTGCTGAAAGCAAACTGCTCCATGGTTTCTGGTACACGCCTAACCTTTGAATCTGAAGCACATACAGGAAGAAATCTTTCTTAAACATTTTGGTGTCTAATGGACCAAGTGTTTGGAAAACATTACACTTCTAGTATCTTGTCATTCCAGAGAACAGCTGAAGCATGGCGTCCAGTTGAAATGTTAGAAAACAGTCAGGAAGGAAAGCGATGTTATCCCGGCTGGGCGGGGCCGCCATAGCTTCCTCAGCGCCAGCGGGCTCCCTAGATAGCCAGTCAGGAAACAGACGGCAGGATGAGACGCATCCCAACGCTTTGGCTCCCTCCCCCCCAGCGTCTGCCCACTGTGACAGTTGGGGTGAAGGTTTTGCCTAAAATAGTATAACATTTCTTTTTTTTTTTTTCTTGACCTTGGTCATTCAACAATGTAAAACAGGGTCAGGGGGGCACGATTCAATTTTAAATTTTTTTGGAGATTCCAAAAGCAGACGTTAATCATTTTCGGACGTGCTTTTCCTACTGTGTTATTTTAAAAGAATATAATTTTTATTTTCATAAAGTAAAAAAACAATTTATATTAATTTTATGTAATTTTGTATTTTCTGCAGCGTTTTTTTTGGGTTTTTTTTTATTTAGAGATTAATTTATCTCTTTGGTGGTCTGTGACTCTTGAATTTTTCCCTGAAATGAAACTGAAGAGACTACTTCTGTGTTGATAACGGTGGTCGTCTCCTTTTTAAATAACAATTTTAGCTAAATGAGCTGCACCCAGTCACAACAGCCTCGTTCTATTTCTTTCTTTTTATATCTTGTTTCAATCTCACTCCTCAGTCTTTCCTTTCATCCTCCTCTTCCGTCGTTCAGAACTTACCTCTCCTTCGCTCTCCACCACCTCCATGCTTCCTTTGTTGTATTTCCTCTTCTTTTACACAGGCCCTTGGCTTTCAACCTCATTACATTAGGTTATTTAAAAAAAAGTTTTGTCCAAAGCGACTTCCAATAAGAACATTTAGTCATTCTCAACCTACTACCTCTCAGCCATATCCTTCCTCTTCTCTATATTTCAGCTTTTTTTTTAATCCAGGGAGATTTTGCATCTTGGGATGTTTATTATGTTAGTGTCAATTATGAGTTAAACTTGTGATATTCTAAAATGTTTTTTTTTTTTCTCACCTTGTTTTTTTTTTTTTTTTCTTCTTCTCAGGTGCCTATGATCTTGGTGGGGAACAAGTGTGACCTGGAGGACGAGCGTGTGGTGGGGAAGGAGCAGGGCCAGAACCTAGCCAGACAGTGGAACCACTGTGCCTTTTTAGAGTCCTCTGCTAAGTCAAAGATCAACGTCCTCGACGTGAGATTACACACATGAGTACACCTGCCCATAATGTAAACAACCCAACGGAGTTCCGGATTCATTAGATTTGAACGAAAGCTTGGGGAATGGTAGAATACTCTACATACAATAATACACAGGCTCTGGTGTTCGCTTGTGCTGATAGTTACACACAGGATTAAACCAAACAACTTCACACACTTTTCCCAATGCTTAAAGGAAACCTGATGGTGTTTTATCCTACGCCTTATTTTTGGGTCATTGAGAGCCAATCAGAGTGATTGGTATCTTTGAAATCGATCTGATATTGAGAGAATTGCATCAGCCGACGGCCGCGCACTGAGCTGCAATACATGGTACAATGGGGCATTCGTGACCCCCTGTTGTTCGGCGACTGTGATATCCCCATTGTAAGGCGGCTTATTCTCTCTATACTGGATCAGTTTAGAAGGTTTTTGTTGTCAGTCACTCAGAGTGACTTCTGATGAACAACAAATTAGCACATTTCTCTTTTATAGTTAACAAAGCACAGGTTTTTGGCATATCGTCTATGTTTCAGATATGTACACCTCTGAGGTCAAATGTGTTGTTCCTTGTCAAAGTCACACCCTTGTCAAAGTATGTGTGTGTGTACTTAGTGTTTCCACTTTGGAGTCAGAGCGCCATGGCTTATTTTGTTCTACCTTTTTTTAGAAGGAGGAAAACAAGCCTACTTGTGTGTATGCTCATTGTTCTCTTCTTGTGTTCTTTTTCTTTCTCTGTTGTAGATCTTCTATGACCTGGTCAGACAGATAAATAGGAAAACACCAGTGGAAAAGAAGAAGGCAAAAAAGAAATCCAACTGTGTTCTGCTTTAAAGACCCCTCCCTGCCCCTGCAGCAGCTCTGAGCCAGGTGTGTGTGTGTCCGTGTGTGTGTGCATACACAAACCTTTTTACGATCAAGGTAGTTACATCGTGACAACGTAGATGGTGCAGCAGTTGAGCTAGCATTATTGTTAAGTGTGGAAATCCGGTGTTGGCCTCAATACAGAAGGCTCCGTACCACTGTCTTTGCTTTCCTACAGCCAGGATACTTTTAAATGGGACCTATTATGCTTTTCCATATTTTTTTTTTACACATAAATATAATTTTACAATGTCAGATGTTCGTATTACTTGTGGCCAAAGTGTCAAATAATGAGGTAAATTAATGACAAAGTAATTCGCTGTGAACAAAACACTGAGACTTCCCACCGCTCTGAACGCTGCTTTTCAAAGTCTTTTTCTACGCTCAACAGCTGATGTCAGCTCATCACAGATTTCTCTATGTGGCCATTAGATTCGCTGTGTGTTTCTCCAAACACCAATACAAATTGTGTATTTTTTATTGTAGAGTCGTTGTGAGAGTCCGGTGCGGTGTCCCCCGCGAGCTTGGAGCACTGCAACGAAAGTCAGAACAATGAGGCCTCGTAGATGAATATGAGTGAAGATTCAGCAACTGGATTGATTATTTCTCGCCTCAAATTTGTTCAGAAACAGATTTTGGTGAAATCAGGGAAAGTTACAGAGTAAATAGCCCCGGAAGCCATGCTCAAACACCATTGGCACACAGAAACCGGAACTTGTGTTTAAACCCATTGAGTCACATAACTCGTGGCTTCAGGAGGGTGGCTTCACCCACTGAAACGGAGCGTCAAGAACACAATAGATTTAGAGGCATGTTAGAATGGCTCTAATGTATAATCTCAGTGGTGTTTTCAGTAAAAAAAATCTCAAATATGGTTTGGGGACCTCAGATCTATATTTACTTGTCTAAAAAGGAGCATAATAGCTCCACTTTACCATTAAAAAATATATATATATCAATATTCCACCTCATAAAAGCCCCTCTCTACATGTAATGAAGCTACACTACTGCATATGCACCACAACCAAGAGGAGTCTGCTATGTTGCCCACTAAACTAAGTGGCCAGTTGTGGCTCTTTCTGAGTGAGGGAAAAGGTATCTGTCATTTTGATGTATACAACTACCAGACTTGGAGTTGAAATGCAACTCTCCACACACACACACACACACACAAGCACCTCAATTGGCCTCAAGACATATAAAGCAGTGGTCATGAACTCTGATTCAACTCTAGTATGGTAAGCGTGATTCAGGCCTTGGAAGCCAGTTAAAATCAATTGAAGGAAAGCATGTTTACTGAAAAATAAAACCTTTTATTATTTTTACATTTTTTTTTTTCAGTCATTTGCAGTCAACCTGAGTGAAGACCAACTGATGTGCTGTCTGCAGAAGCTTTTTTTCTGGATCAATGTAAAATATTGTTATGCTTCTCACGCGGGTTGACTCCCAATGATTGAAAAAGAATGGCTTAGGTTAAAACTGTAGGTCTGGAGGACTGCAGTTGACAGCTGTTGAGCTGAAATAACATTTTGGTGTGCTGTGTATACGATTTCCTGACTGCTTATTGTTAACTTTAATTCAACTGTAGCCTCCATTTAGAGATTCAGTCTTTGCCTGAGGAGGAACCTTTCCATGTGACGGTAGATAAAGTCTTATTCATGGGATGTGTGTGAGGTGTCCAATACTTTCCATTAATCACTTCAGCTGGCACCGCATGACAGTGACTCGTACTCCCTTGCATCTGATGAGCTGCAGACCTTGTACATGTTTCTGAATTGGCTGACGTGCCAGGGCTGAATGTTGCTCTGGAACTTTGCTCGTTGCGTTCATCATTATCTCTCGCTAGTGAAGGAGTGAGTCATGATTTCAGCATTGTGCCGCATCTGCTAGATAACAAATGAAATGAGAGCACGCCATTTGGATAGCTTCTCAATAAAAAAATAAATAGAAAAAGAAGCCACTTGTGCATTTCTTGCGATTGTCTGGCCAACAGGTGGTTCATTTTTAGAGTTGAGTTTAAAAACTGAGAAGTTGTTACCAAGTCCTACCAAGTTGTTACTGGGTTTTATTGTAGAACATTAAAAGTATATCCTCTTCACCAAACTTTCTTACTTTTACCATAATAGAAAATCATAAAAGTTGAATGTACACTATGTGTTTGTGATTAGATTCAGCCCTAGTTAACCCATTCATCCCATTTGAGAAAGCTGCTTTTAAGCCCATTGGAGACTTTGTCCAGACCATCATGGAATGTTTGCTTGACTTTGGATTTGGTTGAAGAAATCTGTAATATCTTGTCTTTACCTTGGATAATAATAACAAAAAATAAATTGCCATGTTTCCAAACTATTGTCTATTGGAGCTGAACTTTCCAGTGTATGTAAGCTGAAGAGCTTTTGCATGTTTATCACTAAAGATTGATTTTTTTTTTTTTACATTAAGTCATGCAATTGGCGGTAGAAGTATCCTTATTCAAGCCCCTTAACCAGCAAATGTCTTGATAGCTGGAATTTATTTTAGGAAGTCATTGAACCTGTAACCGCATGGATCCCAAGACTGTTTGGACCTTGTGCACTAACCCTATTTCTGAGGGGCAAACAAAAAGGGCTGCGCTGGCCTGCACAGATTATCATGTTATTTGCATTTTTAGTTGTCATTAAAAATGTAGTAGGCTGTAAATATTGCCAACTGTGTACCAGCTGCTACTGCTGTGGCAGCAGAGACGCATTAGCCTGCTTTATGTCATTTTTTCCATGTCATATTTTATACAAGTTAATTCAGATGGAGCAGAACCTCAGTTTTGCTGGAAAAGTATGTAACAAAAGTTCCGAAAAATCATAGCCCTAGTTAGTTAGTTTAGTCATTTCATAGAAGTAGAATGATAGGTAGAAGTAGAGTAAAAACAAAATTGAAAACAAATGTGCTGGAGGGACCAAAAGAAAAACCCCAAGGAGTGCCCCAAGGAATTACAATAAAAACATGATATGGTAATAATTGCACAAAGAAGCATTTACATTAACTTAAAAATACATTTAAAAACATAATTTAAATGGAGTGTCGGGGAGTGGATGGCATCACAAGTCACAGTGCTGTAACATCAGTCCATTTTGACAGGGGAGGTGGAAAGAAGTGTGTGTGTGTGTGTGTGTGTGTGTGTGTGTGTGTGTGTGTGTGTGTGTGTGTGTGTGTGTGTGTGTGTGTGTGTGTGTGTGTGTGTGTGTGTGTGTGTGTGTGTGTGTGTGTGAATACCACCCCGGGGCGGTGCCCTCCCCACCACCAATTCACCCCTATCACCACCCCTTTTCCCACAGTACCCACGCTGGCCAGCCCAGTGAACCAACACTAATAGGATTACAGCCCTACTGTTCCACAATGCACAAAACCCTTAAACTGGGACAGAGGGAAGTTGGGAGAGGCAGGAGAGAATGGGCTAAATAGAGACCTCACAGGATTTCTTTTTTTCCTTCTCTGTATCAAAATGGGATCGCTCTCTGAAAAGTTCACATCTGTTTGACGGTCTGAAATGAGTGGCGTTGTGGAATTTGTCTTCACCACTAACACTCACTCCGTTCTTTACCTCTTTGTACCGACCTTTCAAAGAGGAAAGTTACTCGTTGTAACAAACATTTTATGACTGTTGCAGCTATAGTTTAGTCATTCGCCTGACTCGGCAACATGATTCACACTGGCTCCTATTTACACTTATCAGTAGCCGTGTGAGATCAGTGTTGTGCTTCAGGGCAGTTGGGCGGAGCACATGACCGTAGCTGCCATTGAACTTGAGACCTTCCCACCGCGGTGTTGTCTCTTATTGATCTCTGTGGTTACTCGTGTCCGTGCTTGACCTCATTGGGTGTTTTTTGGTGATCATAGAACTACATTTGTGCTGCATCTGTGCTCTGAATGAATTCAAAATACCATTTTTACCAGTTTTCAAATTCAGTTTGTTGAACTATGTATAAGGTTATTTAAATGACCACATATATATTTTGAGAATTAGTATGGAATATCTTGTCATTAGTTTAGACTAAAAAAAAAAAATGTATTGTGACATGACAATATCTTTATTTCACACTGATATACTATTGAAAGAATATAAATTCAATTCAATCAGTTTATTGTCCAGTCCACATTGGACATACTAATAATAATAAATGCTTTTCGTACAAATTCAAAAATGTTCAAACTTTATGTTGTCAACCCCATGGGAGTGTTTTGAATAGAACACAGTAGCTGCATCCAGAATGGCACGCCATGTACTACACGTCTGTATTAACTAAAACTTGCTAATGAGTATCAACCCCAAGCTCCAACTAGAGAGTGAAACGAGTTGACCGGTGCCAGTGTTTAGCGAAAACATTGCAGAACTTGTACTTCCTGATGTAGATTTATCCTCTTCTGCGTCTGGTTGCAGCGCTTCTAGCTGTCTTGGGTTTGACCTGTGTGCGGGGCGGGGAGAGGCGCTGTTTATTGACTCGGCCCGCTCCCATGTTACCTCTCTCACAGCTGGCTATAATTACCGCTCTCGCAGGAAAAGGCCAGATGCAGTAGATAGAATATCACGCCCAGTCAGAAGATGGGGAGACGCGTGGAGCGAAGTCGAGCGCACAGCGTCGCTGCGCTTTTAGCTGGAAGCGATATCGCCGACGTGCGCGCGTGATGAAAGACTTCTGATGAGGCGTGAATGCGTTATCGCTATGTTTTCCTCCCGGCTCCCGCTCAGTGCAATGTGGTGGGACGGCCAGCAGGGGGACTTGTTATTTATCTTGTGTGCCTTCCTCCCCCTTTCTCACCTTTTCAGAATGCTGTAATGAAGAACTGTTGCCCTGATTGGAACGTACCAGCATTCCGACAGACCCCCCCCAACCCCCCCCCCCCCCCCTCCCAACCATCAGCCATAAAACGGTGAATCAGCTGACTGATCTGCTCCTGTCAAAGATGAGGATGACCTTAATGATACAAAAAAAAACAACAACAAAAAAAAAAAAGATATTAATGAGTTGGAGAGGAAACCCTGCTCTCTCTCAACTTGGAGGACCTACGTCTCGCATCTCTGCATCAGTGTTCGAACCTGAATGGACAGTCTGTAAATCCACAACACAGCGCCACCGCCACAAACTCTTGACGACAACGATTAAACGCCCAACAAAATGCAGAAAAAATTCAAACGTGTCAATCGTCCACTGACCTGACCAGAGTGCACCCCCCCCCCCCCCCATATTTTTTTGTTTTGTTTTGTTTTTGAGATGTTTAACGAAAAAAAGAAATACCAACATTAAGAAGGAAAAGAAAATTATAGCTTCAATTCAGTATTTTTCATCTTTGCAATATTAATAGTGTATTGAGAAGACATGGAAGTTGACCTCTTTAGTTTTATGATTATGAATATTCAGAAATGAGCATGAAAAACTGCATCTGTTAAGTGTAGATGTTTTCAAGTGAAATCAAGTGGAAAACTCTTTTATTGCCATAGACCTATCCTCCATGCCTGTCATGTCAACGGTGATAGATCAGGATCCATGATATGTATTTTTGTTTTATTTTGCCCTATTGTTTATGGACTTTTCTCTTCTGCAGATATCTCTCTGATGTGACTTAATTTTATACTGTCACTGGGATTTCATAGCTCCCATAATATATTCTAATGCCATTTTTTTTGCATAATAATGCTTCATAAAAAATGGGTCTTTTATAGAAGAAATATGGGGGAAAAATAAGCATTGATTTCTATGTCTCTTGAAGCTGAAATATATTATACTAAACCAACTCTAATAATGCTTCTTTGTTTTTCTGTCAAATGATGTTCCAGCTTTTATGGATTATTAAAGTACATTTTAGTACATTTTCATTATATTGGTCAATGTATTTTTGTGAATTAAACTTTTATCCAAAGTGTACTTGACTGATTTTGGAAGAGTGAAGCTGTGACACGGCAACGCGGAATAATATACCAGTTGATGTACTACACATGCGTTAATTACATATTGATTCCATACAATGAGCGTCAACACAGCTAACAATAAATCAATGTATGTTCGTAGTGACGAGGGAAGGGTAGGCAGGCAGTGCCCTTACACAATACACGTCAAATAACACCCAGTATCCACCAAAAGACTTGGTGTCCTCACTCGGATTTTCAAGTCCCGGATTATGCTCAAGATCTTCAGCGATCCTACGGAAATCTCTCGACTCAAGGGTTGTCGAAAGCGTGCTCCAGCCACCGGCGGCCGTTTGAAATGATGAGAACATGAAGGTTGGGTTGATCTAATTTTGAAACGTCTGGGCTCCTACCTTGTGTGCGAGAATCCCAAGATCTGTGTGATCACCATTTCATATTAAGTCCTATCGAGCGTGCGCGACTGTCATGGGAGAACAGGTCTTAAAATATGTGATGGCGTCTTTTGGAAGTCCTCTGGTGCATCCCTGCCTCAGCCAAGGTGACTAATGGAATCTAGTGTCTAGTGTCTCATTTATAGGATCGAGTGCGAACAAACCTCAATGGCCACTTACTCCCGTCAGCCACGAGGTGGCGGTGTCCGCACATGAATGTGATCCCACCGTGCGCCCCGCCCTCACATCCTCCCTCCCTGGCGGCAGCTGGAGGCTCCTCATCTCCTGCTGCCTCTGTCTTATCTCTCTCATATGAAAAGAAGGTTCTTTTATCTGACACTCGTCCCCGTGCGGAGTGTTCCACCCTGCAAAACATCAAGAAGGTCATTTTGCCTGCGGACATCACAAAGTAAAATTGGAGGAGGGGGGGCGAGAGAGAGAGAGAGGGAGAGAGAGACTTTTGACTTTTAAGGTTCCTGTATTTTCAGTAAGTCATGTCACAGAAACTTGATTACGAGGGAACCAAAAAGCAACAAAATTAGAGACAAACCACAGGAAAAATCACGGGTCAGCAAGAGCACAGACGTCCCTCTTCAGAGATAACTAGGTAGGCAGGGATCTGTTGATGTCTTCACCCGGTTTGAGGCAGCTGTTCACTATAAGGACGGCTCCCGTTGTATCCCAGACTTCCTCCTCTGTACAGTTTACCTCCTTGGAGAGAGAGAGAGAGAGAGGTGAAGATAGGATGCACATCACCTCACATGAGCCTACACGTGGCAGGTAAACCACAACACTAGGTTTCGTAATAGAAACTTCAGTCCACAGCGTGCACATGGAATCTGATAAGTCCTACTGCTTCAATGAGAGTGGAGATAGTTTAAATTTGAATATTGAAGATAAACGCTTTTTGCATAAGATGAAAGTCAAACTATTTTAGGCATGCGGGTTTCAGCCAAGGGAAGTTTTCTTTTGGGACAAAAAAAAAAAGTTGAAAATAACTGTATTTCCATAGCACTTTTGAAAACAAGAGTTCCACAGTGCTCCACAACGGAGAGGATAGAAGATCAGCGTGACAGCTAGACCAGTCTCAAATAAAAAAAAATTAAAAAAACTTGTCATGTGATTATTTGACGCAAACGCTTTTTTTTTTTTTAATTTTGAGCTGTTCACGTCATCGAGAAATGAACGCAAAGTGTATGTTCTGCCAGAGAGCCCAAGCGGAGCGGACAAGCAAGAAGCTGAAGGACTTTGCTTTGAGGTTATTTTTCCCTTTCAAGGGGAGGAAGGAGAGAGAGAGAGGGAGAGGGTTGAAAACAACTCTGCTGTCTCATCTAAGCTCCTTACGTCTCCGAGGAGGACGTGTCGAGTGGAGGAGGAAGCTGCTCGGGAGGCCGCGGAAGGGATGAGCGCACGTGTGACTCACTCCTCCCTCTTGTTTTTCACTCTTATCACCTGAACCGCAGCTTTGACAGGGTCCCTAATCCTTTTAGCGGCTGAGAGAGATGCACTTCATACCAAAAAACAAACAAAAAAACCCTGCTCCCCGGCATGCCCGATCCCTTCCTCAAATTCTTCCTCATATTCTGAGGCTTGTCCTCTCATCCATGAGAAAGAGAGAATTTTTCCTGTTTGTGGGAATACCGTGATCATTTTGATTGATCCTTAAGTGAAACAGGATTGAGGCTGGCCCATATTGACAAACATCACACTACAGTGGTACCTCAGCTTACGACTGCATCTGCTTACGACTAATCCAAGATGCCAGCAGCGATAGTCGCCAAAATTTGTATCGGCTTGCGACCGACTGCTACAAGATACGAGCGTGGAAATTTGCAGTTGGCGCGTCGGCGGCCAGTCAGCAGTCAGTCAGCAGTCAATCAGCAGTCAGTCAGCAGTCAGTCAGCAGTCAATCAACAGTCAGTCGGCAGTCAGTCAGCGGGCGACCTACATCGTGTGTGCACGTAGTTCGTGGCTTATCGATATTTTTTCCATATTTACTGTGTTTGTGCTGTGTATTTTGTTTATTTTCACCCTTCATGATTTCATAATTCATATGGGAAAAACTGCTTCGACATACGACTGTTTTAACATACGACCGTTCTTATAGAAGGAATTACAGTCGTAAGTCGAGGTACCACTGTATCACAAAATCCTCGAAATTGACAATTTGGCGATTTTTCAGGGACGGCTATGGAGCTTTTATAAGACATTTCATCATGTGTGTTGTTGATATTATGACCAGGCATGAAGTTCAGAATATGTATGCATATGTAATGCAGTCTTAAAGACAGCAGTAAATTATATCAGACATGGAATCACCAAAATCTGGATAATATCTAGTTTCACATCATAATATTGATGGTATATTATCCAGCCCTAGGCAGGGTCATTTTTTTTCTATTTCTATTTTTTACTATTTCTATTTATGAACGTTTATATTTCATACTTAAATACTGTAATACTATTCCTTAGGCGACATACACGCTTACTTAGAGTATTTGTGATATTGACTGTGCTTTGACTCCTCCCAACAATGGTGACTCCTCAACAGCAGCGGGCGCCTTGTTCACTCAAGGTCCCTGAACCCATTAGAAAAGATTATATATTTCTTCAGTAATGTCATCCCTCCCCACCCCGACCTGGCCTCCACTACACACACAGACACACACACACACGCACACACACACACACACACACACACACACACACACTCTGCTTTCCCTTGGCAGATCAATTAACAGATTAGTGGCGGTGCAGTATGGATCGGAGCCCCGGCGTGTGCAGATCTTCTTCTGTGTCTAATGCATTTTGCGTGGAGGGGGTGAACATGAGCCTGACCGTCAGCACGGGGAGCGTCTGTGATCTCCTCTCTGCATCACACGGGTACACAGGTTCTCTGGTGATATATCCCTTTTATTTTCTCATTTTTTACACCACGCCAATTTTTTCAGTCATTTTAGAATTAGCGCACAATGCCCTGTTTTGGGTCTTTTATGAATCAGTTACATCATACAGCATATCTACTGTTTATTGTTGATATCAATTCAGATGTGTTATGGATATAGGTATTATATAGATATTCAAGGATGTTGTGCGATATCATATTTTCTTTCCATTCTTTTTTCAATAAGATGTATTTATTTTATTATTTTTTGGCTCATCAAATTTGTTCATGCATTTGTCTGGGCACACTGGATGTGGTGTCTTCGTGCGGTGATTCTCAAGCTCTTTCCAAATGAAGGACCCTCAATTTGCCACGCACAAGGACACTGTGAGATTTAGTCTCCTCAAGCCCAATCTGAGAAGGAATCTATTGTTAGATATGATTTAGTCCAAACTTCCGTCTGTGCTATATTAGGGAGAGAACAGTGAAACCCGATGACGAAACAGTCATTATTGTACATGCTCTAATGGTGCTAAACCAAATAAAAGCTAAGTTCAACGATGAATCTGGAACCTCTTGAAGGACCGCTGCGGGTCCCCGGGCCCCACGTTGAGGAACCATTTTCACATGGCTAGAGTGTTTTATTCCAATTTAAATAAAGGGACACGAAATGACTTCACATAACCAAGAGTTGGCTGTGAAGTGCACACGCCGCACACGCTGGCCGTGTACGTTTCCTGTGAACACTCCATCGGACCGATCACGCCGTCTTTAGAAACCAAGCTCGCGCGTTCAATCCTGATTAACCGGAGGAGGCACCGAGTTGAAAACAGAAAAGAATGTTTCTCCCTCAGCCGCGGCTGGGGGAAGTGGGCGGCGGCGCAGGGGGGGGGGTTCCTCTGCAGATTCCTCCGGCGTTTGCTCAGGCCGCCCCGGATGGTTGTCTCGTCTGCGGCACACACGTGCGTGTTTACTCTCCTCCACATTTAGAGTTTTGGGAATGCAGTGCGACTGTTGACGCAGCAGTAGTACACACACAGACGGGGAGAAACACGCGCCCCCCCCCCGAATTCCTCCAAGTATTCCGGCGGCTCTACATTAATCGGGCTTTTCCCGCAGCACGTCGTTTTCTGACTTCTCTGACGGACGATCGTCACCCATCACACTTGCTTCCGGACGCCGTTTTTCTCGGGTGAGCCTCTTGAAACGCGGCGCCGCACAGGGGGGCGACGACACAGGGACCATTGGAAAATCAATGGTAACGACTTTTGGAATCAAAAGAGCGGCGCTGCTTCGGACGCCGCCGCCTTTGTCGTCTCGAGTTCCCGTCGATGACTCTGATTGATATCTCAGCCACGAGAGAGAGAGAGCGAGAGAGAGAGAGAGAGAGAGAGAGCGACAGATGAAAATGCCTGTGACATCGTAATCAGGGGGAACTGCAGCGTGTTTTGGGGTGTCCTCGCGCCCCCCCCCCCCCCCAACCAAACCTCTGATGGGGTCCGGCTTTGTTCCCCACGAGGAGTGATGCAATCCATTGATCTCCCTCCATTTCGTGCAATCGGACTCCTCTCCCTCCCACTTTTATTCCTCTCGTTCTCCCACCGCTTCCCCTCCCGCCCCTGCGCGGTCTATCGGCCGAGTTGCAGCGCAAAATCAATCGAATCAAACAATCCGAACGCGGGGGCGCGCCTCCGTCGCTGAGTCGGAATGCAGATGAGCGGATGAATGACGTTTTTCAATCTGACGCTGAAGCGCGTCTTCCCGTGCAATCTATTTAAATGTCAATAGCTCATTAGCTCCCCTCTGTTCTTGCACCGCCATCGCCTTATTTCATGATTACCTCACGCTGTTCCCCAGCCGCCAGCCCTGCTCTTGCAGACATCCCGATGGGGCGTGTGCATGTGTGTGTGTGTGTGTGTGTGTGTGTGTGTGTTATCTGTGTGTGTGTGTGTGTTTGGGCACTACTCTCAGTAATGTGTCTCTATCAATTCCAGTCGAGGCCTGGCGCTCAGGAAACGCCCCCCACTACACTCACCTAACCTTGTCCACTTCCCACTTGTGATGTAGTGGAAGGACATTAGGTGTGCATTATTATTTATGGGGAGGGTTTAATGTGTGTCCCTTGTCATTTTGAGTGGATCGCCGTCTCATTAATTCAGCAATCATGTCCGCGGCGGTTCGGGGATGGATGTTTATTCATTTTTTTCCCATATTGTTATTACTGCAAAGTACATACAGGGATGTGTCAACTTCCCTCGTTCTAACTAAACCAGTGCTAAATTATGGGTTTTTTTATGTGCTATTTTTATCCGTCATCCATAATCCCCTCCATCTTCTTCACGGTGGGCGCGTGTTGCTGTGCACACATCAGTGCCGCACATTGTGGGGGTTTGTAGAGGGACCAGCGAGGGGCGGTTCACCCCGAGGTCCTAGAAGAGCGGCTGCAAGCGTCACATGGGTGTAGAAGCTGTTACTTCATGTTTTTTATCACCTCCCCCATCCAACCACACCTATTTGGATAAATGACAACATAAATCATGTTTTTATTTTATTTTTACACCAAACCACGTAGTAAAACAAATGGCATTGGTGTAGTGACCGGGGGGTTCCAAAAACATCCATAATCCGGTCACAGACAGACTAAATCTAAGTGGGATCATGCATGTCAATTCCTCAGAAATTAATCCATCCCAATTTAAAAAAAAACGTCACTTACAGAAATGCCCCAATTTAAGACCACCAGGATATGTTAATGATGGACATTTAGCATATATTTTTTAATCCATCCCAGCACAGTAAATTGGTTAAGATGGAGGCTTCATCACAAGCAGTGGGGGCAAGGTATGTGTCCATGTCAAACTTAAGCTCTGACTGTGTGACTGCAGGAGAAAGGAACCGACATCCTACAAATTGCACTGCAGACCAGCGTGTTTACTCTTCAATGACATGCCATTTGATGGTGTTCTTGAAAAAAAGTACTATATTAGTGAAAACAGTAATCAAGCCAGTATAGCTGAATATTCCAGGCTGTGAAACGCTGACAAATGCATTATGCCATTTACTGGTCCCCTACTTTAAGCGGTACTTTAAAACTTAAAGTATCGACATAATCTGCCGCCCTCTGATTTCACATGAGCCCTTCTATTCATCTTTTTCTTTTTCCGCTGATTCCCTTTTTTCCTCATCTTTGACCCGATAACAGCAGCCGAACACACTTTGAAAAGCCCGGCAAAAGAACAGAGAAAATGTCTGATGATTATAACACTTCAATGTGAATGGAGACTGAAGTGTCTTTGCTCCAAATATGAAACATTTACACGCAAGCACGCGCACACACACACACACACACACACACACACACACACACACACACACACACACACACACACACACACACACACACACACACACACACACACACGCACACACACACACAGACCCTAGTGAGGAAATTCTATCCCTCTCCTTCTGGTACTTGGCATTCTTGCCTTCGGAGGCGAGATTTGCCCTTCTGAGTGTGACGGATGATCTCTGCATTGAGTCACGTTTGTAGGCCGGCACGTGCTGGGGGGGACAGTGGAAAAACAATGGCGACGGGGGGGGGGGGGGGGGTTGTTGGTTGGGGGCTGGGAGCACTGGTTCCTGAAACGAGCAGAATGCAGCTTGAAGCATGAAATGGTGTCCAGTGTAGCCGGCCGCTCCCTAGCTCCCCAGTTCTGCTGACTGGGAGGATCCTGGAACCTTCTCCCCCACTGTTTTATATTCCAGCCATGATTTTCACTTAGCTGCAGCTAAATGCAATACAAGCTCATTGGGCGGACGGATGGATGGAGGGATGGAGGAATGGATGGATACATGGATGGATGGATATATACATAGGCGGCTGGATGGATTAATTTTTCTTTTTTTTCTCCTCATTGGCCGGATAATGAAATTCATTGCTTGTATTATACGACTCTTCTCTGTGCAGGATTTCTTATTGTGCTCAGTGTACAGTAGGAATGAAAAGAGCGCAGTATGAATAATATCAGCGTTTGGGGATTTATTTGCTTGTACAAACGGCCGCTGTGGTTGCAATCGATCATATTAGCTGTTATCCCCGATAATGGAACTTCAGGTTTGGTTTTTCCCATAGAATGACAATGATCAGAATAAATCTTGCATATAAACATTTTGATATTCTAACGATACATGTAGGTAATATTTGCAAAAAAAACAAACAAAAAAAACCCAAAACAAGCCAAGTCAATCATGGTATGAAAGAAAGGAACGCTGTTGATCAGAATCATTTTATTCCTTTAGGAATTTGTTCTTGTGAGGTTTGGAGAGTCTCACCAACAGACCATTACCAATAAAAAAAAAAAGCTTAACAGTCCTGTGTGTGTGTGTGTGTGTGTGTGTGTGTGTGTGTCCACAGCGGGATGGAAAATGATGGAGAATAAATATAATAATAAAATACGATTTACATTTAAAGTGGACCTGTTATGTGCCTTTTGTGCCTTGAAGTATTTCTTTCTGAGAATGCCACTCAGATTATGCATTAAAGCCGTTCTCACACCCCTTTATACCATACTGTTCTAAAACGACCGTCTCGTGGCCCCGAGTTCTGTGAGCCAATGGGATTTGAGCTCCACTTCCAGGTTGTGTGGGATGCGGGAATTTTTTTGTCTCATGTAAATGTCGAAAAAATAAAAAAAAATAAAAAATTGATACATATATCTTCAATAAAATCCCACAATTTTTCATTGGTTTTGTTTGGAGAAACGTAGATTGCGCACCGCTGCCTACTGTCTATCTACCGCATACTTTTATACTATTACTATTATTTTAGAATGAAACACACAGCAGAATTATTTGTAATGAAATACTTACATTTCCATCGTCTGCAGTTTTGTCACGAACAGTTGATATTAATTCCTTTTTTTTTTTTTAAGATTTGTGCTGGTCTGTGGAGCCAACAGAACAGTTTCCAGCGGCACTTGTTGTTCTCCAGCCCAGGGTGGAGTTACTCGGATGGAGGGCGGTTGTGATTCTAATGTGGGCCAAGTGTAGGAAGACAACAAGCCGTTCAAAACTCTGAACGTTTCCACGTTACCTGAAATAGACAACTGTCTGGGTCGTCTTATTTCACAGTTTGTGTGTTAGTAGGAGACCCAAATGTATGCGCACGACCACTGAAAAAGTGAGTTTTTCATGATATGTCTGCTTTAAAAATATCAAATCTTGGAAAAATTACCACCAATTAAAATCTGATATAAATAATTCAAGTCTGGTAAAAACGTAGACGGTAAAAGCCCAAAACCCCAACAAGTTAATAAATTATACATTATAATATAACTATTACCCAGATATAAATAATCCACACCTGAGGACATTTTTGAGAAAACGTGTTTGTGGAACCCTGTCTCTGTTCTTGCTGCCGGAACGATGGTGCAGGGAAGGACTGAGCATGTGTCAGTGGAGGAGGAGGAGGAAGAGGAAGGCCAACTGGCACCTGATCACAGAGCTGTCGCTTTATCAACACATGCGCATGCACACATGCACACGGCTCGGATACACACACACAGATATGCACACACACATAATTCACGCATACATTTGTATAGTCACACAGGCACAAACCCTGCCCCGTCCTTAAATTGTGACTGTGTATTTGTGTGAGAGCGTTGTATGTAGGGTAATAAAGGATGCGAGAGAGAGAGAGAGAGAGAAAGAGAGAGAGAGAGAGAGCGAGAGAGAGGGAGAGAGAGGGAGGGAGAGAGACATAGGTCCACTCCAAGCTGACCGTGCTGCTTATTGGAGCGTGATTCCACATGGAGAGACTTACAACTCAGCATCCGTCCTCTACTACGATAAATACTGAATGAACACACACCCTCAACCCGAATCCCAGCAACTCAACCCACCCATAATGTGACCAACCGGCAGCCAAATATAGTCACTACGTCAAGCGTGCCTTGAAACAGTGTCAGATGGGGAGTCATGGAGGAATCATAAGCACCGAGCGGATTAATGGATGTAAAAATTTGATTCCCCTTATGCCACCCAATAAAAACCCATCCAAAATATTAAATACGTTTAATATGAACGTCGTTGTTGTTTCTATCCACTTCACAGTCAGTGATGTATATATAAAATGTATATCTAAATACAGTATTTATTGTACATTTTATTTTTATTTTTTATTTTTCAAAGACTGTCCAGCTTTTTCAAATGCTAATCGTCTGTAGATACGCACTGATAATCCCCACAACGTATTCCTTGTACATGTAAATGCAGCTGGCGGAATAAAACCACTTTATTCTGATTCTGATTTCTGATTCTGAAGTCCAATTAAGACTCTTCACAAAAAATATCACAAAATTGTCATAAATGCGGTCGGGTGTTTTTTCCTGATGTCCACGGCGTTGTAAAGCCGCGGCAGCCTCACGACCCAGCTTGCACCAAGCAGCCTCACTCTGCAGAACCACACTTCAGTGTTGAGATGGGCTCTGACGTCTCACTGGGCTCGGCCCGTGGAACCGGACCAAGCCCATGCCGAACGCTCTATCTCGTGTTAAACAAACTGGACGCCATATTTTCTCAAAAAAAAAAAAAAAAAAGACCAAACAAAAAGCTTTTGTTGATAAGAAAGATGTGTTTGCCGCACTTCCGACAGGATTTTGGTGAAAGTTTAATTTACCAAATGGCCCCCCCGCTGGTCGCCATTTTGGTTGCTCCGACTGTTTGTCGGTCCACCCAATTGCTTCCGGGGACATTTTGGTCCGCGCCCTTGGTTGATTACGCCCCTTGGAAATCAGAATTGAACGGAGAGGCTGCAAAACAGTAGGAAGGCTGATACTGGTGCAGTTTTCCAGTGAGCGCTGTGTTCCAGGGCCCTAGTCTTTGTGGAGGTGTGCACTGTGCTTCTCTACGTCCTGGAGCGGCTTGAAGGTCAGCGTCGGCCTATAGGGTGCTGCTGTCAACATGTCTCCTCCGATCTCTGTCTTTATAAACAGGCTGATTGGCGGAGGATGCCACACAGACTGCAGGTGCACACACACACACACACACACACACACACACACACACACACACACACACACACACACACACACACACACACACACACACACACACACAGACAGAAAGGCGAGTGTGTTTGGATGCTCACTTGTATTGATGCCGTTGGCAGGATGTTGTGTTCTGACATTTTTCTTTTTTTTTTGACGAGCAGTAATTGGGCCATTGGCGTGCCTGTGTTCACAGATTCATACATGGGAAATTCACCATGCGTCGTACAGATCGATCAAATGCAGCAGTAGCATTGACAGTAGCGTACTGGAATCTCTATTTCCTAAATTAAAAACAAACAAAACAAAAAGGTTTAGCATAAGACGTAAAATCCATGATATGAAAGAAAAGAAGAATAAATGAATGAAAAAAAACCTGAAAACAGATACAGACATAATAAACTGACTGATATAGCTTGAATTGCATATTAAAAACGCCCCTACACACTTACAATAAGCCTGGCAGGACTCAGAAATCCAAAAACGTTTTATCCACCGGGCGTCAAATCGTCATCTTTTTCGAAAGCTCAAAAGCAAAGAGAGCAAACGCTGCAGAAAAAAACAGGTCATCAAAGCTGGAAATCTTGCAGATGATTCACTGACAGTAAAAGCTACGAGTGGTTTGACGGCACCGTGGGTTGTTTTTATAAAGGTTATTTGGGGGCTTTTTCTGGCTCGTGATACAATGAGACAGAAGTTATTCGGTTGACGCTGCCGCGAGCCCTTCATGTTTACTAATGTACACACTCCAGTTTCCTTTGTGTCCCTTGTGTGTGCGCATGTGTGTGTGTGCATGTGTGCGTGTGCGTGTGTGCGCGTGTGTGCGTGTGTGTGTGTGTGTTTTCGGAGAAGATGCAGTGATGTTTAAAACTGTGTCATCTGGCAAAACCATCAGAGCAGCAAACCAAATGCATCACGGACAGGGAAAGCCACCCCCCCCCCCCAGAGTTTTGAACTGCACTTTAGTCTCTGAGCAAGAGAGAGAGAGAGAGAGAGAGAGAGAGAGGGAGAACGAGAGAACGAGAGAAGGTGAGAGCGATATAGAGAGAAAGAGAGCGAGAGAGTAAATAACTACCTTCAATTGGGCCCAGGAGCAGGGGTGGCTGTGCACCTGTCGTTCATCAGAGCAATCGATGAATGCAGGTTGAAATCACCCGTCCCCGCACACACAGGGAGAGTCTTTGCCATGACAACGTTCCATCCGCTCCCGGCTTGTTACGTCTTGCCACCTCTCCAATGAACTGGTTTGTTTTTACCCTCACCGCCTGTGTTTGTGTCGGCAAGCCCCTAGAAAAGCCGCTCAGGTGACGTGTGGCAGGCGACACACACACACACACACACACACACACACACACACACGCACACACACACACACACACACACACACACACACAATGAGGATTTCACAAGATAGTGTCTCTTCTCCTCGGGGTAGTAAACAGGCACCAAGCGGCCACCGTCACTGCCACGCTCCATAGCTCCAAACAGGATGCTGTGTGTGTGTGTGTGTGTGTGTGTGTGTGTGTGTGTGTGTGTGTGTGTGTGTGTGTGTGTGTGTGTGTGTGGGTGCTTTTTGCAGTGCCCTCGTAAAAAAAACAAAAAAACAAAAAACACATTTTCACGAACAGGCATCTAAAGAAAGTCATTGTGTACACATGTGGACACAAATGATGCGTTGAGGGAGCTGTATGTGTGTGTGTGTGTGTGTGCGTGTGTGTGTGTGTTTGAGTGTGTGTGTGTGTGTGGGTGTGTGTGTGTGGAGGGGGGTGTATGGGTGCGTGCGTATATGTGTGTGAGTGTGTGTGTGTGTGTGTGTGTGTGTGTGGTTCAGTGATTCATAGACAGAGTTACTGTTCAGCTGCAGCTGTGAGGAAAACACAGGCGCCCTTTAATCCAGAATGGACAGAGACCTTTAAAGACTGAGAAAAACGAGGGACCTTACTAGTTTTCGAAAGCGAAGGATGAATAAGAAGAGAAGGAGGAAGAGAAGGAAGGAAAGAGAGAAAGAAAAGAAAATGTAATTGGCGAAAAAGAAAGAGAAATAAGAATA